>NW_027361683.1:44900000-45552500 GCF_039654945.1 Dendrobates tinctorius
TCTCAAACAGGCCCATGGGGAGGACAAAGGCCATCTTCAGATGATCTTCTACAGCCACCAGGACTCACCAATAGCCACTGGTTAGGTCAAGGGATAAAAAATACTTGGCCTTTCCCAAGGCAGACAGGAACCCCTCAATCCTGGATAAAGGATCAGAATCCCACATAATTCAAGTGTTCAGCCTTTCTGTAGTCCAAGCAGTAACTCAACATACCATTTTTCAAACTAACAGAATGGGGGCCGCCAAGGGTATCTAGCCTTCATAAATTCTACCTTTGTGCAGCACGTGCACCAGCAGTTTCTTCAACTCCTGGTACATCTGGGGTGGGATCTGCCGATACTTCTCTCGAATGGGAGCAGCATTTATTGTATGGATCTTGTGCTCAATATTCTGCGTGCACCCAAATTCACCTTCGTGTCGTGCAAACACTCCTCAATACTGCTGCAGTAACTGATCAACTTGCCCAACTTGCCGCAAAGACAATTCTGTGAGACTGGCCTCCATCTGTTCTAAGAGATGACGTCTAGCTAGTGGTTTGCTCCTGCCCTTTTCACTATCAAGCAACACTGCCAAAGTTATATGTCTTCCGCTACAGGCGAAATCTGGTGAGATCTTCTAGCATTATGCAAATTCAGGCAACTTATCGGGGGCATCAACTGCAAGTTTGCTCCACTCAAGTTTATATAGGTGTGTATCCCTGTCATACAGTGACCACGGTATAGGCTACCAATGGTCCGGAGATCACTTCCTCCCTCTCTATTAGTTCAAATTCGACGTACACACCCTCTAAGGAAACATGAGCCAGGACCAGCATAGTGAGTACAGTCTGCCCCACTGGCACTGCCAGTATCATTATGGCTTCCAGTGGTATAAACACTTTGCTGAGGTGCTGAGAGGCGACGAGTAACTTTGGAATTTGGCTAACATGCACAAGCTGTTGGCGAACCTTCTTACTGGCTGGATCACGGGTGTCACAGGTCCAACTGTTTCCATACAGGCCATCAGCCAAGAACACATTCATGCCCAGGGTTACAATAGGCCCGCCTCCTCTGGACCCCTTTACCAGCACTATACCTTTTTGGCCCAGATTTTTTCCGCACATCCGTAGAAACATCCACACTACTCCCACCACTGGGATAGGTAGTTGGTTGGCCACCAACAGTCGGATGATGTGTTCCTTTCTGGAGTGGGCAACTTTTGGGAAAGTTAATTAGGAAATACTCTTCAAGCATAGTGGTCAACTGAGACCCTGTGTCAATCAGCAGTGAATCTGTTGCCCATTGAATTCAGCACAAGTTATGGGTCTCTCAGAGACAATATCAGAGTCTTCCTCTCTCCCCTCTGAGGCTCGGAACCCCTCGACCATGGGGCGCGTTAGTTTAACAGTTGCACTGTCTCCTCCTTTCCTGACTTGGACAGTCCCTTGAGATACTGTATGTCCCCTTCCACTGCAAGTCCAACACTTTAGCACACGTTCTATTGTTGGGCTGAGGATGTAGCATGGCGGGACTCATGGGAAGACTTTCCTGCTCCAGCCTCCTTTCACTTTTGGCCACGAGGCCAGGTGGGGGATCGCCAGCAGAGGTCCCCTTGATACTGCACAGCTCACGTCGGATATCCTGTATTTCCTAACCCAGCTCCCGGGTATAGTCGTGCTCCATGTTTATGGACCTAGAGATGGCCATGTCATGGCGCCTGTTAGGACAGGGGCTTCCTTTTCTAAGATCCGAGCTTCGGCTTCAACCTCAAGAAAGCCCAGATCTGGATGCACATGCAGACGCTTCTTTAATGCCTGTCTCATGTAGGAGTCCATCAGTCCAGCAACTAGTTGATCCCACAGCACTTTATCCAATGGACCCAGCTCTCTGTGTCCATCTTGGTGATATGGGCTGTCACTTGCTGCAATGCATTAACATTCTGAGCTACAGTCTCACTTTTCCCTTGGACCCGTTGAAAAAAATGCATGCGGAGGTGCCCTAAGGATAGTTTCACATTTGAGCCATTTTGCGCAGCGTTGTTTACGCACATGAAACGCAATGAAAAAACGCTTGCAAGCGCATATTAATGCAGCAATTTTTTTAAGCATCAACGTGCGCATGACGACAAAAAATCGCAGCGTCTGCATGCGTTTTCATGCGTTTTTGCATGTTTGCGTTTTTTATGCGCATGCGTTGTCTAGGTGTCACATTTCACAGGATGAAAATTCTTGCAAAATTCTTGCAACAGACTCCACCAATGGGACATCAGTGGGCGTGTGTCATGGGAATTCTTTATATATACCCTGTTTACAGCTCAATTCTTCAGATTTGCTTGCTATTTCCTTTGTCAACATGGATCTGCGCTGGAAGAGTTTTCACTTCAACTTAGATCTGGACATCACGCTGGCTCAGGCTTTTACATTTGCTTGCCAGCAACAAAGGGAGAGAGAGAGAAAGCGAAGACGGCAGCAGCGGCGTTTGTGGATACATCCGATTATTGAATTCCGGGAGAGCCGTGGAGCGTACCACACCCTCTACAGCGAGCTCCAGGCAAACCCGGAGAAAATTACTGACTATACCCGGATGTCCCAAGACAGCTTCAGGGATTTGCTTGCTCATGTCCAAGAATCCATCTGGAGACAGGACATACAGCTCCGTCGTGCGATTCCTCCTGAGGAACGGCTCCTGGTCACATTACGGTACGTAATATTTACAAACCAATGCCTGCATAATTTTCTTTGTTCTGCCATGTACTATTCCAAAGCCTGCAGAATTATTATTTTGCCATGTAGTAAACAAAAGCCTGCAAAATTATTGCTATGCCATGTACTAATTTTTTTTTTATTTTATTGTTTTAAAAAATCATATACATATATTAATTTTTGTTATTTCTCATTTTCACAGATTCCTGGCTACTGAAGAGACCCTCTCTTCACTCCACTTCCAGTACCGGATTGGAATCTCGACCTTGTCGGGAATAGTTGCGGACACCTGCCGGGCTTTGTGGGACGTTCTCTGTCCAGAATTTATGCCCCTGCCCACCGTGGAAAAGTGGATTGAAATAGCTGAAAAATTCTGGACAGTCTGCAATTTCCCCGACTGTTTGGGAGCGGTGGATGGGAAACACATCAGGATAATCAAACCCAAAAGAAGTGGATCAGAGTACTACAACTATAATAAGTACTTTTCTACAGCACTCATGGCCATTGTGGATGCAGACTGTATGTTTGTTGCAGTGGACATTGGGGCATTTGGCCGTGGGAATGACTCACAGGCTTTTAAGAACTCTGACATGGGCCGGAGGTTATATGGAAACCATTTCAATTTCCCCATGCCACGGCCTCTTCTCCGCACCGAAGGTCCGCCACTGCTATTTGTAATGTTTGGGGATGAGGCATTTCAAATGTGCCAAAACCTGATGAAACCATACTCCAGCCGGGACTTGGACCTCACCAAAAAAATCTTTAATTACAGAGTGACCAGGGCCTGAAGAACTGTAGAGTTTGCCTTTGGTATTCTTGTCTCCAGATGGTGCATTCTCGCCACAGCCATTAATCTGAAACTGGAAACAGTGGATGAAGTGGTGAAGGCGTGTGTGGTTCTTCATAATTTTGTGATGGCTAAAGAGCACCCTAACTTTGAACTAGATGATGCAGCTCCAAACCGATTGCCTGAATTCACTCAGCACCCTCTCAGGTCATCCGTTGAAGTTGGCCAAAAAAGGGACCAATTTGCTGCCTACTTTATGTCAGATGTAGGACAGGTGGAATGGCAAGATCAAATGGTGTAAAAATGTTTTCTTGTGTGTATGTTAATAAACACTTGTTTTGATAACTGTCCCGAGTGCACTCTTTTTTTACACTCCAATACAATATTCAACTGCCCAGGTGTACCAGTGAACTCATGATGCTGTGTTTTGTGCATCATGAACTTACTAGCACTCCTGACCAGGTGACTATACATACACACAAGTTGTATGACCTGTACCATCTCTCCAGTTTGTGTTCAATTTACAGCGATGGTGGAGATAATACAACTAATATTTGTGTCACCTGGCCTGATGTTAAAAATAGTGATTTGGGGATGCACTAGCATCCGTCACTCTTTATGACACCTGACCATGTAATTATAAATATTTGTAGGATTACCACTGTGGCTTGAGTATGAACGCAGACTGGAGAGATAATAAGGTTTATACAACTTCTACAATCCCCAGGCCTGGTGTCATGCTGAAGTGAGGACGCCCAAAATAACATAACCTGACTTCAGAATGTTATCACACCTTGGCAGGTGAATACACATGAGTTAAACTGCAGCATCGCTCCAGTCTGCGTGAAATAGATAATGCAGACTGAAGCGATGCTGCAGGTTAACTCATATGTATATTCACCTGCCCAGATGTGATAAATAGTTAGGATACAAGGCCAGGGTATTGTACATATGATGTGTATTTTCCCCGTCACCTCCTCAGTTTATACACCGCATACTGAATAGAGGATGTGGTTAATTACAAGGTATATCTAGAATCCCCTGGCCTTATGTCACAAATAGTTAAATCATTATGGTAAAAACACACCATCCTCAATTAACTTTTTATGATACCTGACAAGGTAACAATAGATATGCCTTGCACTCAACACCATCCTCTATTCAGTCTGTGCAATATTAGCAGACTGAAGAGACTGGTGGTGAAAATACAAGTCATATATTTGTGTTTTTAACTACACATCTCCAGGACTGACACAAGAAACATGTGTCAGTAATGGAGCTATGTGGTGGCAAAAACGTAAAGTGTACGGCGCAGTGTGTGTACGGCGCAGTGTGTGCAGGCGGCGAAAGACACATGAATCAAACATTTTATTTTTTTAATAAATGTGAATAATAATCCAGGTTTTATTGGGAAAGACGTTTGGGGGAAGATGGTGGCAATTTGGGTGTGTGGAGAGACGAGGAACGGCTGGAAGGCGAGGAAGGGGTTCTAGAGGAATGGGCAATGAAAGCTCAGGGATGGTACTGGAGGCAGGTTCAGACAGTTTTTGTTTTTTTTTACTTTGTCAGGAAAAGACCAGCACCTTAGTGGCATAGGTTTTCCATTGAGGCCCGTGACGCTGGGGGTTTATGTGACATTATGTCCAATTTTCCTTTTTTTCTCAGTTTTTTTGCATTGCTTCAATACACAAAAAAAAATAAACATGTATAACAAAACATGTGTAATTGCAGTAATTTTCTAGGAGTAATACTTCATTTTCTGGAACAATTTCAAGGGTACCGCGTTACGGGTCTACAACCAGGCAGCAGCATGACTACAGGTATATGGATTATTTAATCTTTGCCTTATTATTTGTTCATTTTTATATCCTATGGGGGTGATAAGATCTTCCCTGATGATTTATTGGGAGGTCCTTAACATTTGGTGAACGACATTATTCTTTTCACCAGTTCAAATTATGTTATCCCTACGTTTCCCTGGGATATAATATAAGGATTTGTATGAATTTTTGCTGGTTCTGCCTATGGTTGTGACCCTATGCAATTCCATTTGTCTATCACATAGCTTTTCTATATATTCAGGTGAGGTATTTACCTCTTTATATGTGCTTTGTTATATATACATATTTTATTATGGTGTGATTTTGTACTATTGAAATAAATTTTGTATTTTTTGTATTTTTTGTCCCTTTGTGTTCTCTTTTGGTATTATAGACATTCAACCATTGTTTGCTGTGTTCTAGCCACAATCCAAAGTCTTAAGGTACTGTCACTCTTAGCGATGCACCAGCGATCCCGACAACGATATGACCCGGTCAGGATCGCTGGTGCATTGCTAAGTGGTCGCTAGTGAGCTGCCAAACAGGCAGATCTCACCAGCGACATAGCAGCGGTCGGCAGTCGCTACTTACCTGTCAGACGAGGCGATGAAGACATACTCCCGCCCGCGTCCACGCGTCGCTCGTCGCCACATCAGGAAGCCCAGCAGGAAACTGACGACGAGAAACGGTCCAGGACGTTCTCATGCGATCAGCGATAACCAGCGGGGGAGCCGGTCGGAGGTAAGTATCACACATAGCGATATCGCTAGCAATATCGCTGCTACGTAACAAAACCAGTGACGTTATAGCGATATCGCACAGTGTGATGGGCCCTTTATGCCGATTAAAGTATAACTTAGGTATGCCCTAAAATTTTATATGCAAAGGTAACAAGTATACTGTATGTACAGGTAATTCAATTGTGACAAAATCACTGGCAAAGTGCTGGAGGGAAAATATGTTTCACTGAGGCTATTAGCTTCAGCGGTTTGAAACCCAGTAGTTTTCTCCAGCACACTATGTGTTGAGAGGGGTTAAATGGCAATTTTAAGGGCTGGGTTTTTGTGCAAAATCATAGAGAAGGTGAGAGATTGTCCACCTTATCTCCACCCAAGGGTGTGGTCTGGGGCTTAAATCATCTGCCTCCAGAGGCAGTCAATGTTCAGTAAAGATGGAGAGGAACTCCAGCATTTTGTGTCCTGAGGAGGAAAAACTGAAAAGTGTATGCTTATTATCTGGAGTGGGTGGATCCCCACAGATGCGGAGACTGTATGACATTTTGTTTTTTTTCTGTTTTTGCCAAAAGGGCTGTGTTTATTTTCACTTCACGTTGATTTATGCTGCATGGAAGATTTAAAGAGACAGTGTCCTTGTGTCTACCTCTGCATGCAGCCGAGTTAGCCGATCTACCAAATAATGCATTACTGTTAAATGGTAATTAAGTAAAAGATCCCTACAAAAAAAGTAAATAAAGTTAATAAAAAAGTCACAAGGCTAAAAAAAATAAATTTAAGGAATATTTTTATTAAATTCAAGTAAGATATTAGTTATTCATTTACCTTTGAAAAATCAATACAATAAGGGAAAAGTGTTTTTTTTCTCTGGTGAAAAAGGCCAATTTGACAGTAAGTAATTCCCAATTTCCAACATCATAATTTCTCTCCGTCTGTGAAATTACATGGACGCAGGTTAGTCAGTGTTTTGGGCCCCTGCGATAAGACTGCCCCAACTCCGATCTCCGAAGCATTCACCTCCACAATGAACGGTTCTTGGAGATCAGGATGGATCAGAATGGGTGCGGACATAAAACACTCTTTTAATCTTTCAAAAGCCCTGATAGTACCCGGCGACCAAACCTTGAGATTCGCCCCCTTACGTGTAAGGTCAGTAAGTGGTTTAGCAATTTGTGAAAACCCCTTGATAAATTTTCTATAATAGATGGCAAATCCCAGAAAACTCTGCAAAGCTTTAAGATAACGAGGTTGAACAAAATCAATTATGGTCTGCACCTTTCCAGGGTCCATCTCAAACCCTTCTGCTGACAAGATAAACCCCAAGAAAGATTTCCCAAACAGAAAAAAACACATTTCTCTAATTTAGCAAACAGAGAGTTCTCCCTCAGTCTCTCTAGCACCACATGGACATGTTCCTGGTGAGTGTCTAAGTCTGGCGAGAAAATTAGAAAGTCATTGAGGTAAATCAAACAAATCTTCCAATGCAGAGAAAATATCATTCATAAAATTTTCAAACACAGCAGGCGCATTATATAATCCAAAAAGGCATGACAAGGTTTTCAAAAAGACCCTCAGACGTTATAAACGCCATTTTCCACTCATCACCCTTCCGGATGCCTATCATATTGTAAGCCCCTCTAAGATCAAGTTTAGAAAACACCCTGGCCCCCAGAGGCTGATTATATAGGTCGCGGATGAGTGGACGTGGTTAGGTATTTTTAACCGTGATCTTGTTTAGTTTTCGGAAATCAAGGCAAGGATGAAGACCCCCATCTTTCTTTTTAACAAAGAAAAATCCAGCAGCTACAGGGGAGGAGGAAGGATGGATATGACCCTTCCGTAAACTCTCATTAACATATTCTTTCATGGCGGCCCGCTCAGGCCCCGACAAATTGTAAAGGCGAGTTTTTGGCAATTTGGCGCTAGGAATAAGGTCAATAGCACAATCACAGGGACGATGGGGAGGTAGTATCTCTGCCTTTTTTCGAGAACACCTCTTTGAAGTCCTTCAGGTACCCCGGAAGACCCTCCAGACTATTTTAGGACATTTTTGAGACATTTCTTGGAACAGTTGGGACTACATTTTACAATCTCCTTCAGACACCAATCAATAACTAGATTCTGAGTCTGCAATCATGGAAACCCCAGTACCAATCCAGCAGGTAAATTATCCAACACAAAACAGGAGATGGATTCAGAGTGGAGTGCTCCCACTTGAACAAATTGTGAGCTAACAGTGTCTTGTCAAGGGCGATGATTTGAATGGGTCTTTCTAAACTAACGGTACCTAACACTAACTTCAGAACCAGTCCCGAATCAATAAAGTTAGCAGTAGACCCACAGTCAATGAATGCCAATTTTGATAACACCTGTTTATCTTGAAGAAAATCATCGTATTTATCAGAGGAAGAAAAAGGCAACTGGTAGTCTGGGTGACTTCCTTGGTCGTCACCCAGACTCAGACGTTCTCCCGATGGTTTGGTGGCTTGTGGACAAATTGGGCAATTTTTAAGAAAATGTCCAGAGAGACCACAGCATAGACAGAGCCCGAGATCTTGTCTCTGTCATCTCTCTGCAACACGAATACTGGCAACTCTAACCTTGGGTAAATGGACCTGCTCTGGGGAAGTATAACATGCGGCCTGCTATTCAGCATGTCTCTCACGGATTCTGCAGTCCATTCGTATGGCCTGAGTCATGGCCTGCAACAGAGAACAAAGGGTGTCATGGAGGACCAGAGCATCCTTCAGTGTCTCGGAAAGGCTTCTTTGGAACTGGCACCTGAGAGCAGTATCGTTCCACAGAATTTTAGTGGACCACTGCTGGAACTCAGTACAGTAGTCCTCAGCTCTGCGACCCCCCTGTGCCAAGTTTAAGATCTTAGCCTCCGCAAGCCGTGAGTCAGAGTGGTCAAGGAATCTAAGGTTAGAAGCCAGGAGGATATGTCATAAACAGAAGGAAGAGACAAAAGCGTAGCCAGTGTAACGTTCCGAGGTCAGAGTACCGGGAGGTTAACGGATCAGAGCTGAAGGGGTTAAAAAGGCAGATAGTCAAAACAAAGTCCAAGGTCAGGCATCACATCAAGCATACAGAACTCAAGGCACAGGGAGCACAAACCTCACAAGATGAATGTACATCTGGCAGTGGTCTGGGAGAAGCTGCTCAGTTAAGTAAGCATGGCATTTACCCGGGATAGTGAACACCTGGAGACTGCCAACGCCTCCCAGTCACTGATTGGCTAGTTGAGCTGTCAATAAACATACTGACAGCTCAGCATGCCCCTGAACCAGATTGGATGGCCATGCTGTCAATCAAAGCACTGACAGCTTCAGCACGACCCTGTACTGGATTGGATGGCTGAGCTGTCAATCAAAGTACCAACAGTTTCAGCACGTCCCTGTGCCGAATTGGACGGCTGAACTGTCAGTAACTGTATCCCAAACACCCTGTGTGGTGGAACGATTAAAGAGGGCATTAATCAAAGAGGCAGCACAGAGACCAAAGGTAGCCATGAAGGAGCTGTATGGTTCCCAAGCAGAGACTGGAATATCTATCTATACAACCACAATAAGCCATACACTCCATAGAGGTGGCATTTATGGAAGAGTGGGCAGAAAAAAAGCCTTTACTTACATGTAAAAACTGTAATGCTCATTTTGAGTTTGACAACAGACATGTGGGAGACTCCCCAATGCATGGAGGAAGATGATGTGATCAGATGACGCCAAAATTGAACTTTTTGTCCCCCTGGGAAAATGCTTTGTCTGGTGCCAAACCAACACAGCTCATCACCCCAAGAACACCATCCTCACAGTTAAACAGTGGTGATGGCAGCATCATCATGAGGGGATGTTTTTTGGTAGCAGGGACAGAGAAAAAGGCCAGAATCAAGGGTAAAATGGATGATGCAAAATAAAGTAATAATCTTGATCAAATCCTATTTCAGTCTGTCAGTGATTTGAGTCTTCACTTTCCAACAAGAAAATAACCCAAATCATACTGCTAAAGCAACACTTAAGGGGAAACATGTTAGAGACTTATCAAAGCGACCTCCGGCTGTAAATGGTGCAAAGCGAAGCTCTAAAAAGTACTGACTTTAGGGGGGTGAATAGTTATACATACTGTTGTTTTCAGTTATTTTGTCCTATTTGTTGTTTGCTTCACAATAAAAAGACTAAATGTTTACTGATGTAGGCATGTTCTTTACATGATCTAATGCAAACCCTCAAATAAAAAAACTGTGAAGTTGTACATTATGAGGTAACAAAAACTTGTGCTCAACATTTTTTTTTACACATTCCAAAAATTCCCGTGAAGCACCTGAAGGCTGAGTTCAGACGTGGCATTTTTTCGCGTCTCCGCAGCGGTTTTAACCGCGCGATTTTGCCGCGAAAACGCGAAAAATAAGCATCCCATGCATTCCTATGGGATTCCGCAATGCTGTGCTAATGCTGCGGCTTTTACCGCGGCGGAATCGCTTCGCGGTAAAAACCGAAGCATGCTCATTAATTTTGCGGAATCGCGGCGATCCCGCACCCATAGGAATGCATTGTTCCGCTTACTTCCCGCATGTGGCTGTGCACACCATGCGGAAAGTAAGCAGAACAATTGCGGATGGTACCCACGGTTTGGAGGAGAGGAGACTGTCCTCCGGGCTTTGGGTACCATATCCCTGTAAAAAATAGAATTTAAAATAAAAAATATTGTTATTCTTACCTTCCAACGTCCCGCGCAGCCTTCCCGCCTCTCTCGACGCTCTCGTTCCCAGTAATCCTTCGCGAAAATGCCCGAGATGACGTCCGTTCTCGCGGGATCGCGAAGTCTCGCGGACATTCGCGCGACGTCATCGCGAATTACCGCGAGACATCGCGATCCCGCGAGAACGGACGTCATCGCGGGCATTTTCGCAAAGGATTACTGGGAACGGCTGCGCAGGACGTCGGAAGGTAAGAATAAAACCATTTTTTATTTTTTTTTACATTTTATCTTTTACTACTGATGCTGCATAGGCGGCCTCAGTAGTAAAAAGTTTGTCACAGTCGTCAAACACTATGTTTGACGAGTGTGACCAACCTGTCAATCAGTTCTCCAAGCGATGCTACAGATCGCTTGGAAAACGCTAGCATTTTGCAAGCTAATTACGCTTGCAAAATGCTAGTTTTTCCGCGAGAAAATCGCGGGAATTTAAAATGCGATTTTCCTGCGGAATGGAATTCCGGTATGTGTGAACTCAGCCGAACAGTTAATAAACTTCTTGAATGTAATTTTGAGCACCTTGAGGGGTGCAGTTTTTAGAATGGTGTCACTTTTGGGTATTTTCTATCATATAGACCCCGCAAAGTCACTGAGGTGGTCCCTAAAAAAAAATGGTTTTGTAAATTTTGTTGGAAAAATTAGAAATCGCTGGTCAACTTTTAAACCTTATCACTTTCTAACCCCGCAAAAGATATTTTGTTTCAAAAATTGTGCTGATGTAAAGCAGACATGTGTGAAATGATATTTATTAACTAATTTTGTATGACATATCTCTCTGATTTAAGAGCATAAGAATTCAATGTTTGAAAATTGCTACATTTTCCTAATTTTTGCCAAATTTTGCCACTATTGTGAAGTACAATATGTCATGAAAAAACAGTCTCAGAATCAGTGGGATCCGTTGAAGCGTTGCAGAACTATAACCTGACAAAGTGACACTGATCAGAATTGTAAAATTTGGCTTGGTCATTAAGGTCAAAATTGGCTTTGTCATTAAGGGGTTAATTAGCCAGATGTCTATTTTCAGCAAGTCAGGTCTGTTATCTATATGTTGACTTTTGAATTCATGTGTTTCTTTCTGTTTGGTCAAGAAAACAGACTTTTGTTTGTGTAAACCTGTAATTTTGACTTGTAAGTTCACAATTTGTTATAACATTGTGCTGTTTTCCTGCATGACTAGTGATACAGGGTCATGGAACAATGATGTTTGCTGATATGCTGAATACACATTGTCCAGGCCAACCAGTTTGTTGACTTTCAAAATAGAGGAGGAAAAACTATGCAAATAGTGATTACATAATCAAACAATGCGAGTTGGTCTTATATCACCATTCTTGCCCTTTACCCGTGAATACTGGTTGAAGGACAGTTGTTAACTATAAAAGGAGGTTATTTGCCTTTGTAACACTAGACAGATATTGAGCGAAGACATCCAAAAGAACCAGTGACTCTCTACAGGACAGCAGCGAAGACATCATGGCTCCATCACGAAGGGACACAGTTTTGACATTCTACAGGATACCAGCTTAGGGGACCACGACCCTTTCAGGAAGAAAACAGATCTTCTCCATTGACCATCGCAAATATGGCTACGTTTGGGGTAGTCAAGATTTGATCCCACTGGTCACCTGAGCATTATAGATACATTTGTGGGGACCGCAAATGGAACCCACCAGTCGCTTGGCTCCATGGTGATGTTTGAAGAAGCCAGGTTGTGACCCTTCGGTCAATTGGCCTTGTACACGAATGGACTGTCCTCTGCTTAAGCTTGTAAGTACCTCCTCTGTGTGCATGCCACTGGTTGGGTAGTCGGCCCTGGAAGCTTTGAAGTCACAGCTGCTCTTATCCCGGCAAGTCAGCAGAAGAGTGACACTCTAATGTGCACCATCTTGGCTATTTTGCTGGGATTGTTCTACATGTTATCTGCCTGTTTTGTGGTTCTATAAAGTATTTCCACACTGTTTTAACCTCACCCTATGTTGTCTGAGTAGCGTTACGCCCACAGAAAAAAGGAGAGCGGGCACTCGGTGGGATGATCCCTGGTCCATGCGGTTTCGGCTAGCGGACTAGAGCGCCCACTGACCCCCCCATGTCTCCACAGGGGGCAGCTTAAATTAAATAACAAGGGCATGATAAAAATCGGAAAGGGGAGAGGGAATATTTAGCTCACCAGGTACAGAAAAATTGAGGCCTCCATCAACAGAATACGGTGCGCAGACTCCAGACCAGCAGCTGGGCAACAAGCAGGGGAAAAACAAGCGGGTTCCAGCATCCACTTACACACGTGGTCAAAACTGTTGGTACCCCACATTTAATGACAGAAAAACCCAAATGGTCACAAATATAACTTGAATCTGACAAAAATAATAATAAATAAAAAATCTATGAAAATGAACAAATGAAAGTCAGACATTGCTTTTGAACTATGCTTATTAAAAAAAAAAATAAAACTCATGAAATAGGCCTGGACAGAAATGATGGTACCCTTAACTTAATATTTTGTTGCACAACCTTTTGAGGTAATCACTGCAATCAAATGATTACTGTAACTGTCAATGAGACTTCTGCACCTCTTGACAGGTATTTTGGCCCACTCCTCAAGAGCAAACTGCTCCATTTGTCTCGTGTTTGAAGGTTGCCTTTTCCAAACGGCATGTTTAAGCTCTTTCCAAAGATGCTCAATAGGATTTAGGTCAGGGCTCATAGGCCACTTCAGAATAGTCCAATGTTTTCCTCTTAGCCATTCTTGGGTGTTTTTAGCTGTGTGTTTTGGGTCATTATCCTGTTGCAAGACCCATGACCTGCAACTGAGACCAAGCTTTCTGACACTGGGCAGCACATTTCTATCTAGAATCCATTGATAGACCTGAGATTTCACTGTACCCTGCACAGATTCTAGACACCCTGTACTAGATACAACAAAGCAACCCCAGAACATAACAGAGCCTCCTCCATGTTTCGCTAGGACTAAGACCTTTACAGCTTGAAATGCATAGACCCGTATTCTTTTATCTCTTCCCTCCCATATCTACCTCCCCTTCTCCCCCATCTTTGTTGGTTTGTTTTTATTCTTATAGTTTACATTTTTTCTAATTAATAGTCATGTTTTAAGTCTTCATAATTAAGCAGATGCTGAAACCCCCTTGCTTTTACTCTGGTGGTTAAATGGCCTTATTCCTCAAGCAATAAGAGTATATCGCTGATTCCTGCGGGTGTTAGCTGTATATGACAGCGCACACCCTGCAGTATTTGACCCAATGGATTTTTCAACCGATTGGGGCCAGTTAACCCCTTAAATACCACTGTCAATTGCAACAGTGGTATTTAAGCTGTTGCAAGAACCCTTTAGTAACCATCAGACCCCAGCTATGAGAATCGTGAGTACCGACGGTTACCGTGGTACCCTGGGGTCATCTCATAGTGGCCTGTGAGATCCAGCTATAAGCTGGGTCTCACAGGCTAAATCAGTGACTCCCAGACTGCTTTCATGCACTGTTGGACACATAATTGGAATCACCGCGTGTGGAACGACCAGCTCTAAAAATTTGGCATGTTATTTATTCAATATGGCAAACGACGAAACAAAAAAGCCAAAAATGCCGCTTTTTCATTATAGTGACTCACAACAAAAGCTATCAAAAAGTCATATGTAAAAAGAAATGGAATAAATGAAAGTGCCAAATCATCTTGCAATAAACAAGCCCTAATATGGCTCATTCTAGTATTGCTGTAATCGTACCGATCCGATGAACAAATCCGCCTGATCACTTATACTGCACGGTGAACCACACAAAAATAAAAATAAGAACTATTCTTGTACTGCTGTTCATGCTACCTCCCAAAAATCAGAATAAGGCTCAGCTCACATGTATCCTGCCCTCTCCGCTGATTGCTTATTTCCGGATTACCATGTAAATTCCCCAAAACCGTGATTTAGAAACCCTAGACTGAACCAATCACTTATGAGGCAGATGGTGTCACTTTGGACTGGTCTCTGTTCCGGCGGCGTTTCATCATTTTCTGCGTCTTTTTGGCGCACAAGTGTGGACGAATACAGATCTGTGCACACCTAAAAGGATGAATACCACCGGAGCAGATGCAAAATGAAGTACGATGTGTCTCGGTCTGCCTCATGGTGGGTGGTTTCGTTGGAGATTTCCTCTGAATCGCATTTTTGTGGGATTTACACAGAAACCCCAACATAAGTGCTCAGCGTAGAATGTGATCCAGTCTTATTCTAGAAGCTATCAAAAAATATTATGTACCCCAAAATGTTATCAATAAAAACTTTAATTTATCACGCACTAAACCAGAGCTCACTCAGGTCCATCATCTGTCAATGGTTCCCTTGTTACTGGTAGAACAAAGACTCTGGAAGAGCGACATGGCTCCCACTCCCTCAAGTAGAATCCAGTTAATTCTGTGCTCCCAAATCCAAATGCCCCCCTCCTTCTGAACCCCATTGTGCCTAAACCACAGTAAGCGTCCACAAGTTTAGCTTCATTGTAGTGGGGAGAGAGCACTTAATTTACGGGGTGCATATTGCCAGAAGCACAAGCTGGGCATAATGTATAGGGGCTATACAATATATATGGGCTCTACACTGTATGGGGGCACAATGACTGGCAGATTTGCAATTCTCCAGAAACAAATACCTGGCGTGGATGTTACAAAATAATCACTGCAGCCGTAGATGAATTCATTGAGAGGTGCAATTTCTACAATGGGGTGTCACTTTTGGGGGTTTTCTGCTGTTCTGGGACTTTCAGGGCTCTGCAAGTGTCGCATGCAAAACTATTCTAGCAAAATCTGTGCTCCAAAAGCCAAATAGCGCTCCTTCCTTCCCAGCCCTGAAGTGGGGCCTAACAGCTATTTCTGACAACATATGGGGCAGCAGTATGTTTGGGAGAAATTGCACAATAAATAGTGGGGCCTAGTTTCACCTATTAATCCTTGTGTACCTGACAAATTTGCAGCAAATACAAAAATTACATTTGTACCACTAAAATGTCATATCTCCACATCTCAATGTAATAAAATTCTGTAAGGCACCTAAATGCTTAGTTTCCAAAATGAAGTCACTTGTGAGGGTTTTCTGTTTTGCATTTCACAGGCTCTTCAAATGTGATATGGAATTCACTATCTATCCCAGGCAAATAGCGCTCTTTCCTTTCCTAGCCCTGCCATTTGCCCAAGCAGAAGCTTTTAATCAAACATGGGGTAATGTCGCATTCGGGACAAATTGCGCAACAAATTATGGGGTCCATTTTCTCCTATTATCCATTGTGAAAATTACAAATTTGGGGCTAAAACATTTTTGTGAAAAAATGTGTAGTATATGTGGTTCAAAATTCTCACTATAAACCTGGATAAAATCCTTGAGGGTGTCATGATCCATGCTGGATCAGGACGGATAAAAAGCACAGGTAACCTTTTTTTTTTCCTAAGCTGTGCTTAAGGTTGGTTTTGCCCCAGTGGCCATTAGGATTATTGCACTGTGGTGTCGTTTGTTCTAAGTTTGCCCCCACTGGTGGTGAGCGTCATTTCACTCTAGTTTCTTTAGTTAAGTGCACATGATTATAATACAGGTGAGATTGCTGGCTCTGCTATAAAAGAGTCACAGGTGTTGCAATCAGTGTTGGTGATAGTGTTCATTTCAACCATCCTTGGTGGAGGAAGGAGCTGGAGAGCAGCTCTGACAGAGCCTGGTGTGAAAGGAGTCATAGGGGAGGTCCTAGCAGCTCTGTCAGAGCTTGGTGGCAGCGATTCAGGAGGAGAGCTGCATGCTGGTGGTGGACTCTGTTGCCAGGAGCAAGTGCAACAGAGTAAAGCTAAGTGGTGCTTCCCTGTTTGTTTTTCCTTAGTGTGTATTAGTACAGCGGGTGGGGCCAGTGCCTACGCCACCCAGCTCCCTAGCAAGGGATAGGTGTAGTGTGTGCTAGGGCGACAGGTTCCTGATTGGCGCCCGGTGCGGATCCAGCATAGGAAACGTCAGGAGCGTTCAGGACACTGACTCAGGGGAGTGCAGGAGGTCTCCATGTCCCCTTTCCTTATCGCAGGGCCCACCGTTGTAACTGTCTCCCTACCCATTGTCTTGTTGTTTTAGTTACCGGCCTGCGAGCCGTGTCACACAGGACAGTATCACGTGCCGCGTCCTGTTCTTTTAGTTACCGGCCTGCTGGTCGCGTCACACAGCACGGGTCCACGTGACAGAGGGGTGTAGTTTCTAAAATGGGGTAATTTGTGTTTTTTTTCACTGTTTAGACATGATACCCGCAGAAAATCAAATCAAAGTTTGCATTCTAAAACATCACTCCTTCCTTTATGAGCTCTGCCGTGGGCCCAGCCAATAGTTTTTCTCCACATATGGAGTACTGGCATACTCAAGAGAAATTGCACAACAAATTTTGGAGCCCAGCTTCTTCTGTTACCCATGTGAAAAGAAGAAAAAAAAAAATCACATTTTATTCACAAAAGTGTACTTTTAGCCACATCTTTTTTTTATTTTCTCAGCCCTACGTTATAAACTTCTGCGAAGCACCTGGGGGTTCACCACACATCTAGATTTATTCCTTGAGAGGTCTAGTTTCCAAAATGGGGTCATTTGTGGGGGGATTTCCACTGTTCAAGCACATCAAGAGGTCTCCAAACGTGACATTCCACGCCAGCATCGGACTGGAGCACCTTGGGCCCACCAGAGAAAATCATTTTTGGGGCCCACTATGTAACTACATAGAAATAAAAACTAAACCACCAATTGTGTGGTAAAACACACTAAAATCCAGGTATAATATAAGGTAGTATACATCTTAATTATGTAGCTGGAGCTGGGGTAGCCTCCCTCATAGAATATAAAGCAGCCCCCTCATAGAATATAATGTAGCCCCCTCATATAGTATAATGCAGCCCCCTCATAGAATATAATGTAGACCCCTCATATAATATAATGCAGCCCCCTCATAGAATATAATGCAGCCATCTCATAGAATATAAGATAGCCCTCCATAGAATATAATGCAGCCCCTCATAGGGTATAATGCTGCCCCCCTCATAGGATATAATGCTGCCCCCCTCATAGGGTATAATGCTGCCCCCCCTCATAGAGTATAATGCGCCCCCTCATAGGGTATAATGCTGCCCCCTCATAGGGTATAATGCTGCCTCCTCATGGGTAGCATGAAAGAAGAACAGGAATGGGCTATACACCGGGGGATCACCACAGACAAGTAATTGACATGTAGATAGACAATTTTTATTGGACATGTATAAACCACACACAAATTAAAAAGTCACACATGTGACATGACAGTAACATACAATGGCTCGTAATGGAATCTACACCCTGTAATTTCACTCCACAAGAAACCTGCCTATGTAAACAGCATACCAACTGTTGACCAGATGTATTAAAGTGAAAAACCTCCAAGGGGATATAGATGTACGTGCGCATAAAGTAACACCCACTATACCCAATACATGGAGGAAGAAACCCCCAAAAAAGCTTTTAAAGATCAGAGGTCAATGGTATTGTACACTCTAAATAGATTCCATAGATAAGAAACTTGGTCACCATTGCCCACAGTGCCCGTCGTAAGAGTCATATATAAACATAGAAATCAACAAATAAATGCTTTCTCAGACCCAAAAAAACGACATGAGCACATAATCTATAATGGACAAGATCAGTCACCCATAAGTTGTGGCATGAAATAATGGCATCAAATAGCAGAACCCATGTGGAGCGAGATCAGGGAGGAAAAATGCCCGACGCGTGTCGCCACCCGCAGTGACGAAGCTCCACATGGGTTCTGCTATTTGATGCCATTATTTCATGCCACAACTTATGGGTGACTGATCTTGTCCATTATAGATTATGTGCTCATGTCGTTTTTTTGGGTCTGAGAAAGCATTTATTTGTTGATTTCTATGTTTATATATGACTCTTACGACGGGCACTGTGGGCGATGGTGACCAAGTTTCTTATCTGTGGAATCTATTTAGAGTGTACAATACCATTGACCTCTGATCTTTAAAAGCTTTTTTGGGGGTTTCTTCCTCCATGTATTGGGTATAGTGGGTGTTACTTTATGCTCACGTACATCTATATCCCCTTGGAGGTTTTTCACTTTAATACATCTGGTCAACAATTGGTATGCTGTTTATATAGGCAGGTTTTTTTGTGGAGTGAAATTACAGGGTGTAGGTTCTATTACGAGCCATTGTATGTTACTGTTATGTCACATGTGTGACTTTTTAATGTTTTTAATTTGTGTGTGGTTTATACATGTCCAATAAAAATTGTCTATCTACATGTCAATTACTTGTCTGTGGTGATCCCCCCGTGTATAGCCCATTCCTCTTCTTCTTTCACGTTCAATATAGTCCTTTTGAATGGGCTGGGGTTGGATCCCACCCAATTATCTATTGTGGTGCCCCTGCTCTTGGTTTGCATGCCTCCTCATGGGTATAATGCTGCCCCCCCTCAGAGGGTTTAATGCTGCCCCCCCTCATAGGGTATAATGCTGCGCCCCTTCATAGGGTATAATGCGATAGATAGATAGATAGATAGATAGATAGATAGATAGAGATAGCAATAGAGATAGATAGATATGGGATAAATAGATAAATCTATGAATAGATATGGGATAGATATGGGATAGATAGATAGATAGATAGATAGATAGATAGATAGATAGATAGATATTGGATAGATAGATATAGAGATAGATATGGGATAGATAGCTAGATAGATATAGGGCTAGACAGATAGATAGACATGGGATAAATAGATAGATGGATAGATAGAAGATAGATAATCACACTGATTCTGGCGGCGGCTTTGCTTTGGTGTCAAGAGCTGCGCTGCCGTCTGCCAGACACACAGCATTTGCGCGATGAAGTGACGTCATCTCGCATCGGCTTTGAGTCAGAAGCAGAGAGGACTGATGGGAGAGGGAGCGTCATCTGACGCTATCTCTTCCATTACAATTGAGGGTGGCACTCAGCAGAGAGCGGCCCTGACTTACTTCCACATAGTGGCTGCCTGGGCTGGGGGAGAGGGGCCCTGGTCCCCCGGCCCTGATAGCGAGCAATGTTAGCCGGCTGCTGCGGCTAACACTGTCACTGACCGGAGACCACTAAAGAGAAATTATATTCACCCCTCTCCACACCCATGTAGGCATGGGGTGCAGTGAATATTCATTTCTCTTTAGCAGCGGGGACAGGGGCTCCTGCCTCCTGTCACCCGCTGCTGCTCAGCTGGCACGGGGCCCCCATAGCAGCTGCGTGGTGTGCCACTATTAGTGACACGCCACTGGCTGGGGGCCCTAAGCAACTGCTGGCCCTGTATGCCAGCAGGTGCCAGGGCCCACCGGAGAATCCTCCGGCTCTCCGGTGGGCCAGTCCGATCCTGTTCCACGCTCTCGATTCCAGCCATTATTCAAAAAGTCATATGGTGCTCCTTCCGAGACCTGCCATGCGCCCAAATAGTAGTATTTGCCCACATATGATATATCGGCTATGCGGCCCTCCAAAGAAATGCCACCCCACACCATTACTGACCCACTGGAAAACCGGTCATGCGGAAGGATGTTGCAGGCAGCAGATCGCTCTCCACGGCATCTCCAGAATCTGTCATGTTTGTGGCAAATGCCAAGCGTCCTGCAAAGAACAGAAGGATTGGCAAATTCGCCATTGGCGCCCTGTGCTGTTCACAGATGAAAGCAGGTTCACACTGAGCACATGTGACAGACGTGACAAGAGTCTGGAGACGCCGTGAAGAGCGATCTGCTGCCTGCAACAACCTTCAGCATTACCGGTTTGGCAGTGGGTCAGTAATGGTGTGGGGTGGCATTTCTTTGGAGGGCCGCACAGCCCTCCATGTGCTCGCCAGAGGTAGCCTGACTGCCATTAGGTACCAAGAGGAGATCCTCAGACCCCTTGTGAGACCATATGCTAGAGCGGTTGACCCTGGGTTCCTCCTAATGCAGGACAATGCCAGACCTCATGTGGCTGAAGTGTGTCAGCAGTTCCTGCAAGATGAAGGCACTGAAGCTATGGGCTGGCCCACTCGTTTCCCAGACCTGAATCCGATTGAGCACATCTGGGACATAATGGCTCACTCCATCCACCAACGTCACGTTGCACCACAGACTCTCCAGGAGTTGGTCGATGCTTTAGTCCAGGTCTGGGAGGAAAGCCCTCAGGAGACCATCCGCCTCCTCATCAGGAGCATGCCCAGGCATTGTAGGGAGGTCATACGGGCACGTGGAGGCCACACACTACTGAGCATCATTTTCTTGCCTTGAGGCATTTCCACTGAAGTTTGATCAGCCTTTAATTTGATTTTCCACTTTGATTTTGAGTATCCTTCCAAATCCAGACCTCCATGGGATATTAATTTTGATTTACATTGATCATTTTTACGTTTTCTTGTTCTCAATGCATGCCACTATGTAACGAATAAAGATTTGCAGCTGCGATATTTCATTCAGTGATATCTACGATGTGGTATCTTGGTGTTCCCTTTATTTTTTTGAGCAGTGTATATATATATACAGTGGGGAAAAAAAGTATTTAGTCAGTCAGCAATAGTGCAAGTTCCACCACTTAAAAAGATGAGAGGCGTCTGTAATTTACATCATAGGTAGACCTCAACTATGGGAGACAAACTGAGAAAAAAAAATCCAGAAAATCACATTGTCTGGTTTTTTTTCATTTTATTTGCATATTATGGTGGAAAATAAGTATTTGGTCAGAAACAAGCAATCAAGATTTCTGGCTCTCACAGACCTGTAACTTCTTCTTTAAGAGTCTCCTCTTTCCTCCACTCATTACCTGTAGTAATGGCACCTGTTTAAACTTGTTATCAGTATAAAAAGACACCTGTGCACACCCTCAAACAGTCTGACTCCAAACTCCACTATGGTGAAGACCAAAGAGCTGTCAAAGGACACCAGAAACAAAATTGTAGCCCTGCACCAGGCTGGGAAGACTGAATCTGCAATAGCCAACCAGCTTGGAGTGAAGAAATCAACTGTGGGAGCAATAATTAGAAAATGGAAGACATACAAGACACTGATAATCTCCCTCGATCTGGTGCTCCACGCAAAATCCCACCCCGTGGGGTCAGAATGATCACAAGAACGGTGAGCAAAAATCCCAGAACCACGCGGGGGGACCTAGTGAATGAACTGCAGAAAGCTGGGACCAATGTAACAAGGCCTACCATAAGTAACACACTACGCCACCATGGACTCAGATCCTGCAGTGCCAGACGTGTCCCACTGCTTAAGCCTGTACATGTCCGGGACCGTCTGAAGTTTGCTAGAGAGCATTTGGATGATCCAGAGGAGTTTTGGGAGAATGTCCTATGGTCTGATGAAACCAAACTGGAACTTTTTGGTAGAAACACAACTTGTCGTGTTTGGAGGAAAAAGAATACTGAGTTGCATCCATCAAACACCATACCTACTGTAAAGCATGGTGGTGGAAACATCATGCTTTGGGGCTGTTTCTCTGCAAAGGGGCCAGGACGACTGATCCGGGTACATGAAAGAATGAATGGGGCCATGTATCGTGAGATTTTGAGTGCAAACCTCCTTCCATCAGCAAGGGCATTGAAGATGAAATGTGGCTGGGTCTTTCAACATGACAATGATCCAAAGCAAACCGCCAGGGCAACGAAGGAGTGGCTTCGTAAGAAGCATTTCAAGGTCCTGGAGTGGCCTAGCCAGTCTCCAGATCTCAACCCTATAGAAAACCTTTGGAGGGAGTTGAAAGTCCGTGTTGCCAAGCGAAAAGCCAAAAACATCACTGCTCTAGAGGAGATCTGCATGGAGGAATGGGCCAACATACCAACAACAGTGTGTGGCAACCTTGTGAAGACTTACAGAAAACGTTTGACCTCTGTCATTGCCAACAAAGGATATATCACAAAGTATTGAGATGAAATTTTGTTTCTGACCAAATACTTATTTTCCACCATAATATGCAAATAAAATGAAAAAAAAACAGACAATGTGATTTTCTGGATTTTTTTTTTCTCAGTTTGTCTCCCATAGTTGAGGTCTACCTATGATGTAAATTACAGACGCCTCTCATCTTTTTAAGTGGTGGAACTTGCACTATTGCTGACTGACTAAATACTTTTTTTCCCCACTGTATATATATATATATATATATATATATATATATACAGTATATATATATATATACAGCTCTGGCAAAAAATTAAGAGACCACTGCAAAGCTTTCAGTTGGTATGATTTTTCTCTTCATAGGTATATTTTTGAGTAAAATGTAAATTGCTCTTTTATTCTAAAAAACTACTGACATGTCTTTGAATTTCCAAGCACTAAATTATGTATTTATTTTCAGAAAATTAGAAATAGTCAAAATAACAAAAAAATGCAGTGCTTGCAGACCTCAAATAATGCTAAGAAAACAAGTTCATAATCATTTAGAAAAAACAATACTAATGTTTTAACTCAGGAAGAGTTCAGAAATCAATATTTTGTGGAATAACCATGATTTTTAATCACAGCTTTCATGCGTCTTGGCATGCTTTCCACCAGTCTTTCACACTGCTTTTGGGTGACCTTATACCACTCCTGGTACAAAAATGTAAGCAGTTCTTTGTTCGATGGATTGTGACTATCCTTCTTCCTACATTCCAGAGGTTTTCAACGGGGTTCACGTCTGGAGATTGGGCTGGCCATTACAGGGATTTGATGTGGTGGTTCTTCATCCACACATTGACTGACCTAGCTGTGTGGCATGGTGCATTGGCCTGCTGGAAAAACCAGTCCTCAGAGTTGGGGAACATTGCCTGAGCAGAAGGTATCAACTGTGTTTCCAGGATAACCTTGTATGCGGCTTGATTCATACATCCTTCGCAAAGATTAACCTGCCCAATTCCAGCCTTGCTGAAGCATCCCCAGATCATCACCGATCCTCCATCAAATTTCACAGTTGGTGCAAGACACCCGTGGCTTATACGCCTCTCCAGGTCTCCGTCTAACCATTAGACGACCAGGTGTTGGGCAAAGCTGAAAATTAGACTCATCAGAGAAGAATACCTTAATCTAGTCCTCTATGGTCCAATCTTTATGGTCTTTGGCAAACTTCAGCCTAGCTCTCCTTTGCTTCTAATTGATGAAAGGCTTTTTTCTAGCTTTATATAGCATGAGCCCTGCCTCCAGGAGCCTGTTACAAACCGTTGCTGCCGTGCACTTCACCCATTTGCCATTCCTTTTGTAGGTTACTTGATGTCATCCTGCGGTTGCTGAGTGACATTCAAATAAGATGACGGTCATCCCGGTCAGTGGAGAGTCGTTTTCGCCCTCTGCCGGTTTGTAGCTTTGCTGTCCGCAATGTCTGATGCTTGACCTTGTTGTAATGGACTGCTGTCTTAGAAATTTTAAGGATGGGGCAACATGACACTCACTCTATCCCTCTGCTAGTAAAGCCAGAATTGAGCCCTTCTTTTCCTCACTCAAGACTTTCCTTTTCAACTCCTTTGGCATGGATAAAAGTTATTTTTGCATTTCTATTACTTTGGGGATATTACTAGCACTTGTTTTGCCATCCAGCTTGACCTATTGAAAGAGGATTGTGAACACCACAGCAGGATTTTTTATACTTTCCCTCGTTAAATAAGATTTGGTTCAGGTGACCACCTAATCAGAAGCACATGAAGTAGAATGAAGTGTACTATGGTTGGAATTCAACTGACACTGGAATGGAATGGCTGTCAGACATGTAGAGAAGCTGTTACAAAGCTGTGCAGTGGTCTCTTAATTTTTGCCAGAGCTATATATACGGTATATATATATATCTATTTATATGTATATATATATGTATATATTGTGAGGTAGCGCTGTCATTCAGGGTTGGGGAACACTCGCTTGGCAGTGAATAATCACGTCCGGCACAGGTTTTCATAAAGCTATATCAGTCCCTGCGGTTTATTATGCAGCATAAACCGTGACCAATAACATACAGCTCATATCATCAGCACAGCGTCCATTACAGAGCTGTGGTCTGTTAAGCCTATGGTCACACAGGGTCTCAATGTCCAGTACTCAGGCTCTTCAGCCTCACAGATACCTCACCCCTCTCAGGGTTTACCTCATGGCAGTTACAGCTCACTGCAGACATTCCTTTCCTTCCTCTGGGAACTCCCAGACGCTGGCAACCATTCCACACAGCCACTTCTCTTGCTGTGTGCCAGGAGACAACTCTCCTAGCGTGACCTTCCGCTCTGGACCAACCAGGTCCCTGCATACACCACCTGTGACCTACCCTGGCCGCCTTATATGGTCCATAGCCACGCCCACCAGGTCACATGGCTATGACCTCATCACAGGTCCTTCAAACACTCACACATCTTTACTACAGGCATTTCCAGACACAGCCCTTGGGTGGGTTTGTAGGTATCCAGGCTCACCCAACTCTCTAGTTACCTGGAGACTTCTCCCTAACACGTAGAAACGACACCTCAGCAGTGATACTGAAGAGGACAAGCGGCTTCTGGTAACTCGGCGGGGTTACGAAGGGGACAAGCGGCTTCTGGTGGATCGGCGGGTCCACGAAGATGGCGCAGCAGGAGCTGCAGTGACACCTTAAGCTGCTTGTGAGCGACAGCCAGAGGTGCCGGTAATTTGTGACAGCAGGAGCTGTGACAGCGCCAGAAGGAACTGGTGTGGTGTCGTGCTTAAAGGGCCAGTACCAGCCCAAAAAGATATAAACTGTACTGTGTGAACTGTGGCATAAGAAGTTCTGCAGAACAGACATGAGGAAATTCCGAAAGGGGGCGGTGGTCCAAATAGGGGTGGTAGCCCAAAAGGGGGTGGAGTTCCAAAAGGGGGCGGTGACCCAAATTGGGGTGGTAAGCCAAAGGGGGTGGAGTCCCAAAAGGGGGCGGTGACCCAAATTGGGGTGGTAACCCAAAAGGGGCTGGAGTCCCAAAAGGGGGCGGTGACCCAAATCGGAGTAGTAACCCAAAAAGGGGTGGAGTCCCAGGAGGGGGCGGCGACCCAAATTGGGAAGGTTCAGGAAATAGCAGCACTGGTTGCCTCAGTGGGTATGTCAGGGGAACCGCAGTGTGGGTGTATGTCTTGGGAGGAATGCGGTGTGTCTTTTCCTGATAACGACGGGCCACAGGTGTATACCGTGATGCTGCATCGGGAAGGAGTCCCTGGTTGGCTGGACTCAAAGAGTCAGGTGACTCTGACAGGAACTCTGCTCGTTTTAGCTCTGACCGAGAAAAAAGTCAGAGTTTGCTGCGTCCACGGGGTCATTGTGAATTATAAGGTGGACAGAGTCCTGATTGAGATGACAAAGGGGGAGTGCCAAGGTGGTAGTATGCCACCAAACCTAGTGCATACCTTTGAGAGGCGCCGGGACTTTGTCATGTTTAAAGATGTAGGGCAGGAGGATAGACATTTCTACTGTAGGGCTAGCAGACACTGAGACGCTGACGCCTCCTAACGTGGACAGGCCAGACATAGGCGCGACCGGAGAAAGAATTGCGTCAGACGAATTTACTGACCTGACGTGACCTGAAGGGTACCACAGTGTGAATGAGAATGGTGTGGTAAACAAAAAGAGCGGAGCTGACACACGGATAGAGAGTGTCTTGGGGGTTCACCGTATGATGTGGTGTAACTGTGACGTGTTGTTGCCAGTAGCCACCACTAGGACAGAATCTAGTGCTGTGCTGACTGAAACTCGTGACAGGACTGATGGTAACCTAATCGAGAAGATAACGGGAGTAGAAACACGGTCAGAGGGTGACTGGAGGGTTCACTCGACTGATGGGACTGACTCAGCGGTACCCTTTGACAATATAATTAAAGAATTAGTGGTGCGACACGTGCTGGCCAAAAGATTACAAGATCAGGAGATAGTTAATAAAAGAGACACTGGAAGAACATGTCAAACGAGAAGGAATCTTGAGACAATTGGCCGAGCACAAGGTGGAGGGGCTCGAGAAAAGTCTTGGAGCTCAGAGGTCACCAGTCCAGTTTGCCAGGTGGCAAACTGTGAACAAGGGCCTTAAAGAGGAGATGGAAGAACTCAGAGGAGTAGTAAAAGATCTTCTGCTGGAGAAGAAGTTGGACGAAGACTTACCGCAGGTGAGCGCGAGTGATAACAAGACGGAACTGTCAGTATCCATCGTGGCCAAGGGTCATGAAGAGATCAAATCGTGTGAAGTTTGTGAGTTAAGAACTGAAGACGACAGTCACCCGGTCTGGTCAATTGTGGTTAGAGAAGTGTCTGTGGTCAAGCCAGAGTCTTCTGTCCAGGAGGAGAGCAAGACCACGACCTTCAAATCTATGATCGAGGTACCCGAAGACATGCAAGAAGCCTGTGCGGAGGAAGGTGTACATGAGGCTTTCAAAGAGGCGGTCAAAGCGTGTGAGGTGCACTGGGCACCTGAGACTCGGCAGTTGGTGGTAATATCAGCCAGAGAAGATAAATCAAACCGAGTAGCTGTCCTGAAAGAAATGCATTTACAATGTCTCCACGCCAAACAGCTGGTCAGGCGGAGTAATATGAAGGCTGCTCGACACCTAGAGTTAGCGAAGAAAGCTATGGATTGGCTGGGTTTGCGGAAAGGTGTGGTTCTGGTACCCAAGGCTCTGATTGGAAGAATCATTGGAAGATCCGGGAAGGTAATGCAAGACCTTGTGAATATCTCCGGTGTGGTGAGGGTGAGGATCCCTCCTGATGATGAAGGCAAGGTATCCTGTGAAGTGGATAGGATTCCCATCATGGTGGTTGGCTCCGTGGAAAGCCTGAGAGACTTTCGGATGCTCCTGGAGTATCGAGTGGAGTACCTGCAAGAAATCGAGCAGTTGAGGCTGGACCGTCGGCGAATTAATAAAGAAATACGGGATACCAGGTGGCGGCCGCCTCCAACCCAAGATGTAAGGAGCCAAACGGTTCCTCCAAGAAGTGACATGGCAGATGGCCGAAGAGTGTCAGCAAGGGGTAGTTCGACTGGCAGGATGACGTTGAAAGACCGTAGTTCCTGTGAGACGCTGAAGGGGTCAGACTTAGGTCAGACAGTAGGCCCGATTAAAACTGATGACTGTACCAACCGGGAGAGCCGGTCAGTGAGAGAAAGGTCAGGTGATGAAGCGCACTATAAGAGTGTAGTGACTAAACAGTGTCTGATGACGCAGACAAACCGTGACTGGAGGGTCAAAGACAATGACCGGTATTATGACCGCTGGGAGCGGGGGAGGCCTAACGTAGAGATGAGGCCGTCTGATAAATGGAGATGGTTCTCTCGACCCAGGGGGCAAGGTGTAGTGAGGGCCCGGTCTCGAGAGCCGGGGGTTATGCTGTGTTCAACCCCACAGGTTTGAAGATAGGGGGGAGGTATGTGGTGTAATGACCATTGTGTCCCCTAGGGGGGCGCTGTGCGGATGTCCTAGGAGAAAGGATGAATGGCAGAACCATGAAGGACCGTTATGTATCTCATGGTGGGTGGCCTTGAGATACATAACGGTCCTTCATGGTTCTGCCATTCATCTTTTCTCCCAGGACATCCGCACAGCGCCCCCTAGTGGACACAGTGGTCATTACACCTATATATATATATATATATCTATATAGCAAAACTTGAGAGACCACTTTCAAATGTTCAGATGTCTGATTTTTCTCTTTATAAGTATATTTTTGAGTGAAAAGTAAATTGTTCTTTTAGTCTACAAACTTCTGACAGCAAATTTCCAAGCAATAGTTTTTTTTAGGAAAGGAGAAATGGTAAAATTTAAAAATAAAAACCCACTGTAAGGGGGGAAAAAAGGGAGGGAGGGAAGTTAAAGTTCATGAGCCCACTGCTATTGTACTAATTAATTTATTACTGACTACGATGACATTGACTGGCAGTCCATACCTAAGAGGGAGAAGCTTCACACGTCCTCGCAGAAGAAACCATTTTGTAATTAAAAATGGTTAGATTAATAACATGGAATGTAAAAGGGTTGCGCTCACCACATAAAAGGATGAGGATACTTCGTCACCTGAAAAGATTGAAATCAGATATAGCCTTGCTCCAAGAGACACACTTGGGTAAAGAAGACTTTTTTTAGAATGAAGAAATTTTGAGTGGGAGAAGTTTATGGATCTAGCTCGGTAGACTGAAAAGCAGAAGTCCTAATACTTATACATAAAGCATTGGCACACAAAGTTTCATCCGTAGAAATGGACCAGGAGGGTAGGTTAATCCGTTTGAAATTAGAGATAAATAATGAAAGTATTACCCTGTACAATATATATGCCCCGAACATAAATCAAAAGAAATTTTTTCTGTCCTTACAGAACAAAATACTGGCTGATAGTGGTAACAACATAATCATAGGAGGAGATTGTAATGAGGTGCTTAAGGAGGAAGAGGACAGGAAAGGGAGCTTAATAAGATTAAATCCAGGAGAAGGGAAGAGATATAGGGGGGAAAAAGGTTATTTGGAAGATATGATATCGAATTGGCAGCTGAAAGATGCATGGAGAACGTCACTCCCTATGGATCAGGAATTTTCACATTACTCTCATGCACACAAGACATGGTCGAGACTAGACATGTTTTTTTGTGTCAGATAAGATACTACACAAAATGTGTGATGTCAATATTGAGGACATGGTGATATCTGATCATCGTCCTATATCTCTAGACTTAGCTGATGCACATCAGAAAGGGACGGACTATATATGGCGATTCCCAGGAAACATGACAAAAGAGCAGGATTTTGTGAAACAGATGGGGGAATGGTGGACAGAGGTTGCAATGTATAATGAGGAGCACAAATCTAACCCTAGACTATATTGGGAAACAGCGAAGGTGGTGATAAGGGGAAACATCATGGCTTACATGCAGAGAATAAAAAAAAGAATAAAAGAGCAGTACTTAGCAGCAAGCAGTGAAGGTAGGAGCACCTATACAAAATATAAGAACTCACTACTGGATGAGGATAAAGATAAATGGATGCAGGCCAAAAACAAGGTTGAAGAATGGGTGGAAAAAAGAGAGCAATTATATAGGAATCACTGGTAGGTAGAATTAAATAGTTATGGTGACAAAGCAGGGAGAATACTGGCTAATTTGGCTAGGGGAAGATATGTGGGTACATCTATAATGGCAATTAGAGAGAAAAAAGGACAACGACTGACTAATCCCAAAGATATAAACAGAGTGCTGGGCAAATTCTATGCTAGGTTATACAAGGATGAGGATCATCAAGATGTAGCGGGGGAGACATGGCTGGGTAGAGTTGATATCCTTAAACTGATGGAGGAGGAATTACAGATTTAAATGGTTGCATCACGGAGGAAGAAATTAGTATGGCAATAAAAGGACTGGGGGCCAATAAGGCTCCAGGGCCCGATGGATTTAATGGTTCATTTTATAAAGTGCTGAGTGAGAAAATAGTTCCCACGCTTAAAGATTTATATAATCACATTTTGCAAGGGGAAGCTATGTCAGAAGGGATGAATACGGCCTACATAAAGCTTCTCCCGAAGGGAGGGAAGGATTTGGAAGACCCTTCGGGATATAGACCGATATCATTAATAAATCAAGATGTTAAACTTCTCTCAAAAATAATGGCAGACAGGCTGGCTAGGATACTGCCAAGATTGATATCAAAGCAACAAACAGGTTTTGTGAATGGAAGATCATCCGTTACTATTATAAGGAAAGCCATGTTATTGCTAGACAAGATTAGAGGGAAGCATTTGGATAAGGGAGAGGATCCAGCTATGGTCACACTGGACGCAGAAAAAGCGTTCGATAATGTGAAGTGGCCATGGCTGGGTCAAGTGTTGGATAAAATAAATCTGGTAGGTCCGTTTAGACAATTTTTGGTGGTACTATATCAGAATCCCAAAGCAAGGGTATACACACCGGGGTTTCTCTCAGATGCCTCTGAGCTGAAAAAGGGAACGAGGCAGGGGTGCCCGCTGTCCCCCTTAGGCTAAGTTCACACGCACCGGAACTCTCGTGGAAATTACCGCGAGAATTCCGGAATTCCATTCCGCGGGAAAATCGCATTTTAAATTCCCACGATTTTCCCGTGGAAAAACTAGCATTTTGCAAGCGTAATTAGCTTGCAAAATGCTAGCGTTTTCCAAGCGATCTGTAGCATCACTTGGAGAACTGATTGACAGGTTGGTCACACTCGTCAAACACAGTGTTTGACAAGTGTGACCAACTTTTTACTACTGAGGCCGCCTATGCAGCATCAGTAGTAAAAGATAAAATGTAAAAAAATAAAAAATGGTGTTATTCTTACCTTCAGACGTCCCGCGCAGCCGTTCCCAGTAATTCTTTGCGAAAATGCCCGCGATGACGTACGTCCTCGCGGGATCGCGATGTCTCGCGGTAATTCGCGATGACGTCGCGAGAATGACCACGAGACTTTGCAATCCCACGAGAACGGACGCCATCGCGGGCATTTTCGCAAAGGATTACTGGGAACGAGAGCGTGGAGAGAGGCGGGAAGACTGCGCAGGACGTCGGAAGGTAAGAATAACAATATTTTTTATTTTAAATTCTACTTTTTACAGGGATATGGTACCCAAAGTCCGGAGGACAGTCTCCTCTCCTCCGGACCGTGGGTACAATCCGCAATTGTTCTGCTTACTTTTCGCATGGTGTGCACAGCCACATGTGGAAAGTAAGCAGAACAATGCATTCCTATTGGGTGCGGGATCGCCGCAATTCTGCAAAATTAATAAGCATGGTGCGGTTTTTACCGCGAAGCGATACCGCCGCGGTAAAAACCGCAGCATTAGCACAGCATTGCGGAATCCCATAGGAATGCATGGAATGCTTATTTTTCGCGGCAAAATCGTGCGGTTATAACCGCCGCGGAAATGCGAAAAAAATGCAACGTGTGAACTCAGCCTTACTGTTTAATTTGGCAATAGAACCTATGTCGAGATATTTAAGTGATTGCAGTTCTTACAAAGGGATAAAGGTGGAAAATGAGACAGTCAAAAATGCCCTATTTGCTGATGACATAATTCTGTTCATGAACAACCCAGAGGAAGATCTCCCTATGTTGCTGCTTGAAATTGAAAAGTTTGGAAAATTCTCGGGCTTTCGTTTAAATAAGTCTAAATGTGAAATTCTGTTCATGAGGAGTGAGGTAAAACATGGCCAGGAGAGTAATATAATGGGTATCCCGAAAGCTACAACATCTATAAAGTACTTGGGAATTTATTTGGGGAGAACACCAAAACAGATTTATGATCTCAATTATAAGCCTATCATAGACAAAATAGAGAAGGAGTTGGAGAGGTGGGGAAATCTATCCCTCTCGCTGCTGGGTCGCTGCCACCTAATCAAGATGACAAGCTTTGCAAGATTACTGTACCCAATGCAAACTATCCCAATGTTAATTTGTCACGCAGATGTTCTCAGATTAAACAGGGCCTTTTCTAAATTCATCTGGAGGGGTAAAAGAGCGAGATTGGCTATAAGAGCTCTAATGCACACAAAGGAGGGAGGGGGAGTGAGATTGCCAAATATTAGGGGATATAATTTATCGTGTTAATGAGGAATGTAATAGACTGGATTAAAAAAATGGGGCGATATACTGACTACAAATTGGAAACGGAATTTTGTGGTTTGTGGGACCTGACGGCGCTGCTACATACGCCGCTGTCACACATACCGCCAAACATTAAATATTCGGTAATATGTAAAGATACCATTGACACATGGAAGGCAGTAAGAAAAAACTAAAAATGTCGTGGAGAGTGTCGAAACACCTGAATCCTTGGGCATTTCCTGCCTTTAGATTAGGAAGAGAAAATAAATTATACACAGAGTGGTTGGGGGAAGTATACAGACATTAGGGGACTTAATACATCTACAAGAAGGTCGCTGGTTGACGGGATTGGAAGTGATAGACAAATTTGAGCTGCCGAGATTTCATTTGATGTTATATAGTCAATTAAAGCATTATGTATTAGACCTCCTTCAGGACGTGAGGAAGGAAATCAATTCAGAAATATGGGAGGACTTGGTTACCAAAGACATTGGAGAAATATCTATCACCTCAATATATGGGATGCTGAGGGACATATTACGCCCTTCAGGGAAGAGCAAAATATTTCACAAATGGGAAAAACATATACATGATGAAGAACTTGAGCATAAGATTCTGCGGGGCTGGGAATTGGTAAGAAAGCATATCATCAAAGGACAATGGAGAGATAGTCAGTTCAGAATAATGCATAAAACATGTGGCTTCAATATACCTCCGACTCCGCAGAATCCTGATAGGCAGACAAGTTGCCCATAATGTACAATGCCCAAAACAGACACAGAACATAGATTGTGGTCATGTCCCAGGACACAAGAACTCTGGTTAAAAGTCCAGGATATGTATCTGAAGATATGTGAGATATGGGTAGAAGTAGATCCATTGTGTTGGTTGTTTCACTTTACGACGGGTAAAACAAGAGGGGGACGGCTACATGACTTGTTTCACACCATTGCAATGGTGACAAAACGTCTAATTCTGTAACATTGGCTAGCTAAAACACTCCCAGGGGTAAAAGAGATCAAGGAAAGTTTAACATCGGTCTTATTTTTGGAAAAAAAGAGAAACAGAAAGAAATAAAGATAAAATGACGAAAAAATTTTTTCAAAAATGGAGAGTGTTTATAGAAGCGTCACTGACCACCAGAGAAATTCAAGACTTATTGAGCGCCTTTGTGGATTCGGATTGGTATCTATTAGAGGATTTGAGTGGTAATCTGGGTAAACTGAAATGTGTTATATGAGCTATATGGAGGATAAGGTGGAGCTGGAATTAAGGTGTCTGAATTCAGCCAATGTAATCTATGAAAATGTGGACGTAAGGGGGTTTGATAATTTTATATTTGTTGAGTTTATTTTTGCTTCTATTCAGGCTTAGGTGATAAGCATGTTTAAATATGTTCTTTGTAACAATTCAATGCAACGTTTATAACTTGTAATATGCAACTTCATTACAAAATCAATAAAAATGATGTTTCAAAACAAACAAAAAAAACACTGCTTTCAGACCTCAAATAATGCAAAGAAAACAAGTTCATAATCATTTAGAAACAACAATACTAATGTTTTAACTCAGAGTTCAGAAATCAATATTTTGTGGAATAACCATGATTTTTAATCACAGCTTTCATGCGTCTTGGCCTGCTTTCCACCAGTCTTTTACACTTTTGGCACCAAAATGTAAGCAGTTCTTCTTTGTCTGATGGCTTGTGACTATCCATCTTCCTCTTGATTACATTCCAGATGTTTTCAATGGGGTTTAGGTCTGGAGAATGGGCTGCCCATGACAGGGTTTTGATGTGGTGGTCTCTTAATTTTTGCCAGAGTTGTATATTATATATATATATTATTCAGTGTGCACCTCCTAATGTTGTCCCCGGCCAATTGTCAAGAAGTCTCCAGTACTTAAGGCATCCTCGTCCATAGGAGGATGCCTGAGCAATGCCTTTACTCAGTTAGTGTCTTGCTACTGAGCTGCCAGGTCCTGTCCTGCATTTCGCCTTCTGTGGAGGCTCTTCCCAGACTTGTATCTGTACCTGTCTGTTCTGCCCTCCAGGAGGCAGTATATCCTGGTCTCTGTGTCCTTGTTCCTAGCCTTGTCTTGTACCTGTCCGTCTGCTCTCCAGGAGGCAGAATATCCTGGTCCCTGTGCTATTGCTTCTGACCTTGTCCGCCCTCCAGGAGGCAGAATATCCTGGTCCCTGTGCTTTTGCTCCTAACCTTGTCTCATACTTGTCCTCTCTGCCCTCGAGGGGGCATTAAATCCGGGTCTCTGTATCTTTGTTCCTGTACCTTGTCTCGTACCTTTACCTTGTCTGAACTTAGTCCTACCTATGTCTGTTAGTCTCCTTGTCTGTGGTTCCTTTCCCTGCTGTGTCTAACATTGTGTCCTCTCCATCTGCCTGTGCTCCACTCTCTTGCGACTCTGCCTGTGCTCTGCACTCTTGCGGCTCTGCCTGTGCTCCGCACTCTTGCGGCTCTGCTTTTCTCCCCTTCTGCTACTGCAGAACCTCATGCTGCAGCTCCTCTCTGCATACCTTGTGTTTCCGCTTGTTTAGCTCCTGCTGCTGCAGAACCTCTTGCTGCGAACTGCAGCTCCTCTCCGCAGCCTTGCGGTTCTTCTCCAGTGAGAACAGGTCCAAACCTGTTCCCTCATAACTGTCTATATCCTGCACCTCACTGTGTGAACAGGCCCCTAACTATTCCATACACCACTCTTTCCTGCCCGTGTCCCTGTGTCTTCCCAGTCAGGTCCCGCCTGCCAGTGTCTCAGCTGTGCCCTTTTGCTAGTGTCTCAGCCGTGCCCACCTGCCAATGTCTCAGCCATGCTCGCCTGCCAATGTCTCAGCCATACCCGCCTGCCAGTGTCTCAACCATGCCCGCCTGCCTAACAGCTGGGTCCGCCTGCCTGAATACCAGCCGTGCCTGCCTACTCATCGGAGTATCAGCCGTGCTCACCTGCTTGTCTGCCAGTCGTGCCTGTCACCCGCACCTGTCCTAGTGTTCCGTCCCCCAGTGGGATCAGCAGCCACAGCCAGACACCACCCTGGAGTGGCACCTGGCAGCTACCTGCCGCACAAGCCTGACCTCACCATCAGAGGCTCCAGTGAACACCAAGGTAGCTGCTTAGTCATGCCCCTTCCAGGGTATTCTGGTTTGTAGCACAGTGGGGCCACAAACCCTCGCTCGCGCCAACCAGTCAGGGTGCAAGCGTGACAGTCAGAAAGTATTGAGACCCCTTTAAATTTTTCACTCTTTGCTTCATTGCAGCCATTTGGTAAATTCAAAAGTGTTCAGTGTTTTTTCCTCATTAATGTACACTCTGCACCCCATCTTGACTGAATGTACACTCTGCACCCCATCATGCTCAGAAGTATTCAGAATTCAGACCCTTTGCTCAGTATTGAGTAGAAGAACCCTTTTAAGCTAGTACAGCCATGAGTCTTCTAGGGAATGATGCAACAAGTTTTTCACAAATGGATTTGGGGATCCTCTGCCATTCTTCCTTTCAGATCCTCTTCAGTTCCATCAGGTTGGATGGTGAACGTTGGTGGACAGCCATTTTCAGGTCTCTCCAGAGATGCTCAATTGGATTTAGGTCAGAGCTCTGGCTGGGCCAGTCAAAAATGGTCACAGAGTTGTTATGAAGCCACTCCATTGTTATTTTAGCTGTGTGTTTAGGGTCATTCTCTTGTTGGAAGGTGAACCTTCGGCTAAGTCCGAGGTCCAGAGCACTCTGGAAGAGGTTTCTATCTCTGTACTTGGCCGCATTCATGTTTCCTTCAATTGCAACCAATTGTCCTGTCACAGCAGCTGAAAAACACATCCATAGCATGATGCTGCCACCAGCATGTTTCACTGTTGGGATTGTATTGGGCAGGTGATGAGCATTCCCTGGTTTTCTCCACTCATACTGCTTAGAATTATTACCAAAAAGTTCTTTCTCCCATCTCCCTACTGCATCTGTGGAGCACAGCCACAGTGATCTTGGGGGTTCTTCTTTACCTTTCTCACCAAGGCTTTTCTCCCATGATTGCTCAGTTTGGCTGGACAGATAGGTCTAGAAAGACTTCTGGTGCTCCCAAACTTCTTCCATTTAAGGATTATGGAAGCTACTATGCTCTTAGGAACCTTGAGTACAGCAGAAATTCTTTTGTAACCTTGGCCAGGACTGTGTCTTGGCACAATTCTGTCTCTGACCACCTTGGCCAGTTCCTTTGACCTCATGATTCTCATTTGGTCTGACATGCATGGTGAGCTGTGAGATCTTATATAGACAGGTGTGTGCCTTTACAAATCAAGTTCTATCAGTTTAGTTAAACACAGCTGGACTCCAATGAAGGAGTAGAACCATCTCAAGGAGAATCACAAGGAAATGGACAGCATGTGACTTAAATATGAGTGTCTGAGCAAAGGGTCTGAATACTTATGACCATGTGCTATTTCTTTTTTCTTTTTTAATAAATTTGCAAAAATTTCTACATTTCTGTTTTTTTCAGTCAAGATGGGGTGCAGAGTGTACATTATTGAGAATAAAATGAACTTTTTTGAATATACCAAATGGCTGCAATGAAACAAACAGTGAAAATTTTAATTTTAAAGGGGACTGAATACTTTCCGTACCCACTGTATATATAAATAATCTGTGAGTGAGGTATATAATCAGTGCTTTGTTCGTGTAGTTCACTGTACATGTTATTTTTCAGTAAATAAATTCCTCTTGGAAATAAAAGGCATGGGATCCCCCAATCCACGTACAGTAAAATTACACCGGACCCGACAGAATAGAATAGATAGAATAAATATATACAGTTGTGCTCAAAAGTTTACATACCCCAGCAGAGTTTTTTCTTTCTTGGCCTTTTTTCAGAGAATATGAACGATAACACAATAACTTTTTCTCCACTCATGGTTAGTGGTTGGGTTGGGTGAAGCCATTTATTGTCAAACTACTATGTTTTCTCTTTTTAAATCATAATGACAACCCAAAACATCCAAATGGCCCTGATCAAAAGTTCATATACCCCATTTCTTAATACCATGTATTACCCCCTCCAACATCAATGACAGCTTGAAGTCTTTTGTGGTAGTTGTGGGTGAGGTTCTTTATTTTCTCAGATGGTAAAGCTACCCACTCTTCTTGGCAAAAAGCCTTCAGTTCCTGTAAATTCCTGGGATGTCTAGCATGAACTGCGTGCTTGAGATCTCCCCAGAGTGGCTCAATGATCTTGAGGTCAGGAGACTGAGATAGCCACTCCAGGATCTTCACTTTGTTCTGCTGTAGGTCGACTTGGCCTTGGGTTTTGGATCATTGTCATGTTGGAACGTCCAAGTACTTCCCATGCGTAGCCTCCAAGCTGATGATTGCAAATTTGCCTCCAGTATTTGCTGGTGTTATCATTCACATTCTCTAAAAAAAGACCAAGAAAGCAAAAATTCTGCCGGGGTATGTAAACTTTTGAGCACAACTGTATAAACATAGAATAGACAGATATACAGTTGTTAGTGACAAATACAATTAGAACAGTGCTTGTGTAACTTACAACACATGTATTTTATTACTAAATTATTTTCTGGAAAAAAAAATGGCACGGGCTCCCGCATAATTTTCGTAACCAGCTGAGGGAAAGCGGACATCTGGAGGCTGATGTTTCTAGCCTGGGAAGGGGGTAATACCCAAGTAGCTTCCGAGGCTATTAATGCCAGCTCACAGTTATATACTAAGCCTTTACTGGTTATTAAAATGGATGACCCCCAAATAAGATGTATGGTCCCCCAATAACCAGCAAAGGCCTAGGCAGACAGCTGCAGGCTGATATTAACAGCCTAAGGAGTTATGGATATTGGCCCCCTCCGAGGCTAAAAAATTAGCTCTCAGCTGCCTGAGAAATTGCGCATCCATAAGATGCACCAAATCTGGCACTTGGCCACACTAGCAGATGCTGCTCAGTCTCTCTGTTAGATTACAGACTGTATAGTCGCATCATGCAACAATGCAGCCTGCCATCTTGATGTAGCAGAGCTAGATGTGTCACGGGACAAATGGATTATTATCTTCTCGACGGACAGGAGAGGAATATTGTGGTTTATTATTTTAATTCTCTTACAGTAGACAATGGCTTCACTGGAATGGGTGATGACATGAGTATGGGTAAAGGGAATCTGTCACCCCCTGGGACATATATGACTTATTAATATGGGCATACAGGTGATAGAAATGTTAAACTAGTCCTACCTGTATGCCTCATATTAATGGTCTTGTTATGGAGAATGTAATTTTCTGTCTTCTTGCTAATTTCTTCCAGGCTCCGGGGCGTGCGGTACCTGGAAGAAATCCCTGCCTCCTGTCTTCATTTTAAAGGAGATCTGTCACCCCATTTTTGGACTATCAGCTGCGGCCACCGCCATCAGGGGCTTATCTACAGCATTCTGTAATGCTGTAGATAAGCCCCCGATGTAACCTGAAAGATAAGAAAAGAGAGTTAGATTATACGCACCCCAGCGTTCGGTCCGATGGGTGTCGCCATCCGATCCAGCGCCTCCCATCTTCATACGATGATGTCCTCCTCCTTGCTTCTCCCTCGGCTCCTGCGCAGGTGTACTTTCTCTGCCCTATTGCGGGCAGAGCAGAGTACTGCAGTGCGCAGGCGCCGGAGCTCTCTGACCTTTCCCGGCGCCTGCGCACTGCAGTAATTTACTCTGCCCTCAACAGGGCAGAGAAAGTATGCATGCGCAGGAGCCGAGGGAGACGCAAAGAGGAGGATGTCATCACATGAAGATGGGAGGCGCCGAAGCGGACCGCGACACCCACCGCCCCCCGATGAGTATAATCTAGCATGTTTTTCTTATCTTTCAGGTTTCATCGGGGGGCTTATCTACAGCATTATAGAATGCTGTAGATAAGCCCCTGATGGCTGTGGCCACAGCTGATAGGCTGAAAATTAGGTGACAGATTCCCTTTAATACTACCCCCTCCCATGCACATCTGTTATGAGCTCATTTTCTCCTCCACCAGTTGAGAGTTCTCCTTCCGTTCTCCCTCTGGTGGTGACAGGAGGTAGTGAGGTTGGTTTAAATGGTAGTGATCTGCCACCTGATGAGGAAGATAATGATTGAATCTCTTGAGTATCAGACTGGATATAAGACAGCCGACGCCCTATCCTGGTGCTGGTGATTTAGTCTGCTTCTCAGGTCTTGGACTTCAGCTCTCTTCCAGTCTTCTTAAGTTAAGTTTCCTTTTTGCTAATGTTCACACTTGCGCTTGTTGGTCAATTCAGTTTTTTGTGTGGTCAGCTTGCCCCTGCTGGGGCTATGCTGAACTTCCACTTCTATTTATCTGTATTTGCCAATTTGCCTTTTTGTCCCTTATTAGATTGCCTCTTTTTGCTCTGTTTCAGAATATTTCAGAGTGCTGATATAGTGGGAGAAGTCTAGTGACTTCAGGGTTAATTTTGCTATCAAACGTGTTGGACATTATTTTGGTAGGGTTTTTTGGCAGATTGCAGACAGTGGCTTTCCTTTTCTGTCCTTTCTAGTTAGTCGGGCCCCATCGTTTGCTCAGCCTATTTTCCCGCCTGTGTTTGTGTTTTCATCTTGCTTCACCGTCAATACATGTGTGGGGGCTGTCTTTTCCTTTGGGGTCTGCTCTGGGGCAGTTAGTTTTCCCTTTTCTTGCTTTAGGTTTATGTAGACCTCCGGCGGTGACGAGGCGTCTAGGAACAACGTAGGAACGCTCCACTGCTACTGTTAGTTGTGTGTTAAGATCAGGAATCTGCAATCTGCATAGTTACCAACCTCTCTGGTATTCTGGGACTTAGCTTTTGTGGTTCCTCCTCGGTGACCCATTCATAACACACATCTGTAATGGCCACAGACTCCTGCCCCAGTACTCCCTTAGAAATACATAACTCATCCTCCTTATATGGGCAGCACATTCAGGGCGCAGGCGCAGGCGACATTTCACTCCAGTGACCTTCAGTGTGCATGCCAATACTATGCCCGGGTAGTGTCGGGCTCTTCAGCTAGTATTATATATATACTAGCTGAAGAGCCCGGCGCTGCCCGGGCATAGTATCTAACTGTGGTTAGTTTTAGCAAATTATAATTATCCTTCATCCCATAGTCCCGTGCCCATATACCCGTCATACATATCCACCATCCCATAGGCCCGTGCCCATATACCCATCATACATATCCTCCATCCCATAGTCCCATGCCCATATACCCATCATACATATTCTCCATCCCTTAGTCCCATGCCCATATACCCATCATACATATTCGCCATCCCATAGTCGAGTGCCCATATACCCATCACACATCCTTCATCTCATAGTCCCATGCCCATATACCCATCATACATATCCTCCATCCCATAGTCCCGTGCCCATATAGCCATCATACATATCGGCCATCCCATAGTCCCGTGCCCAAATACGGGACTATGTTACTATGCCGGGCAGCGCCGGGCTCTTCAGCTAGTATATATATATATATAATCTAATATATAAAGCTCAAAGTGTGTATGTATGTATGTATGTATGTATGTATGTATGTATGTATGTGTGTGTGTATGTGTGTGTGTGTGTGTGTGTGTGTGTGTGTGTGTGTGTGTGTATGTGTATGTATGTCCGGGATAGGCATCCGCACCGTCGCAGCTATAGCCACAAAATTCGGCACAGTCACACGTCTGGACCCCGAGAGCGTCCTAAGCTATGTTGTGAGGTGAAATTTTAACCCCGCGCATTCCAATTCACCAAACAATTTTGCCCCTGTCTACATAATGGGGAAAAAGTGTGTGCGTGTCAAGCCCCGTCCCTCATTATGATGTCATAATGCCCCTATCTACATAATGGGGAAACAGTGTGTGCGTATAAAGCCCCGCCCCTCATTATGATGTCGTAATGGTTGCCATGGCGACGCTGATGTCATCATAGGTTGCAAGCCCAGCCGCTCATTATGATGTCATAATGGTTGACTATGGGATGGAGGATGTGTGATGGGTATATGGGCACTGGACTATGGGATGGAGGATATGTATGACGGGTATATGGGCACGGGACTATGGGATGGTGGATATGTATATGGGCACGGGACTATGGGATGGAGGATGTGTGATGGGTATATGGGCACTGGACTATGGGATGGAGGATTTGTATGATGGGTATATGGGCACGGGACTATGGGATGGAGGATATGTATGATGGCTATATGGGCACGGGACTATGGGATGGAGGATATGTATGATGGGTATATGGGCATGGGACTATGAGATGAAGGATGTGTGATGGGTATATAAGTACTCGACTATGGGATGGCGAATATGTATGATGGGTATATGGGCATGGGACTATGGGATGGAGAATATGTATGATGGGTATATGAGCATGGGACTATGGGATGAAGAATATGTATGATGGGTATATGGGCATGGGACTATGGGATGGAGGATATGTATGATGGGTATATGTGCACGAGCCTATGGGATGGTGGAAATGTATTATGGGTATATGGGCACGGGACTATGGGATAGCTAACCACAGTTAGTTACTATTCCCGGGTTGCGCCAGCCTCTTCAGCTAGTCTAATATAAAAAAGCTTAAAGTGTGTATGTATGTATTGGGCATGGGACTATGAGATGAAAGATGTGTGATGGGTATATGGGCACTTGACTATGGGATGGCGAATATGTATGATGGGTATATGGGCATGGGACTATGGGATGAAGGATGTGTGATGGGTATATGGGCATGGGGCTATGGGATGGAGGATGTGTGATGGGCATATGGGCACTTGACTATGGGATGGAGGATATGTATAATGGGTATATGGGCACGGGCCTATGGGATCGTGGATATGTATGATGGGTATATGGGCACAGGACTATGGGATGGAGGATAATTATAATTTGCTATAACTAACCACAGTTAGTTACTATGCCCGGGCAGGGCCGGGCTCTTCAGCTAGTATATTCTAGTGTTGGTTCTAAATAATGGACATGTATTTATTTAATAAATGATTATTTCAAGGAACAAAATGGTGTGGGGTCCCCCTATTATTTATAGACAGCAACACTATACTACGGTTATTGTATTTGTCACTGACATATATATCTAATATATAAAGCTCAATGTGGGTGTGTATGTAGAAAAATATTGAGAATTGAGAGTCCTCAGTGGTTGATATCTTTTAATGGCCAACTGAAAAGATGATAACACATTGCAAGCTTTTGAGACTACTCAGGTCTCTTCATCAGGCAAAGACTTAGGCCTTTTTTCACACTTCAGTTTTTTACAATCAGTCACAATCCGCCAGGTTTTGAAAAAAACGGATCCTCAATTTTCTCTTGAGGATCCGTTTTTTCCCCCCATTGACTTCCATTAATGGCGGATTGTGACGGATTGCCGTCCGTTGCATCCGTTTTTTTTGAGGATCCGCCAAAAGTTGCTGTCCGTCACCATCCTCAAAGATTTCAAAACAGAGCTTGCAACGTTTTTTTCTGTGGCGGATCCTCCAGACACTAATTTAACCCGAAATTCTTTCTGGGTGCCGGACAAAAAAAAAAAATTCTCTCTCTCTCTGTCTCTCGGCCAGCGGTTCCTTTAAATTTCCTCATTTTCAGGATCCGTCTGAAAACGGATCCTGTGCCATCCGTTCACATCAGTTGAGAACGGATCCACTTGTCTGACTTTTTGGCGGATTTGAACTGATGCAAAAACTGAAGTGTGAAAGAGGCCTAATACAACATCTGAAGAGTCACATATTTATATTTATGGTGTGTATGTATGTATGTATGTATGTACGTATGTCCGGGATTGGCATCCGCACCGTCGCAGCTACAGCCACAAAATTTGGCACAGTCACACGTCTGGACCCCGAGAGTGTCATAGGCTATGTTGTGAGGTGAAATTTTAACCCCGCGCGTTCCAATTCACCAAACAATTTTGCCGCTATCTACATAATGGGCAAAAAGTGTATGTATGTGTTGGCATCTGCACCGTCGTAGCTACAGCCATAAAATTTGCACAGTCACACATCTGGACCCTGAGAGCGTCATAGGCTATGTTGTGAGGCGAAATTTTAACCCCACGCGTTCCAATTCACCAAACAATTTTGCCCCTATCTACATAATGGGGGAAAAAGTGAAAGGAAAAGTGTTGGAGGCAAATTGACAGCTGCCAGATGTGAACAAGGGGGACTTAAAGAATAAGAGCCATGGCGCCAAAGAGTATATACCGTACAGTTGCTAAGGTGGGACCCTGACATGGGATACTCACCACACACTACCATGTGCTTCAACACATATACCACCCTCAGTACACATTTCACCACACATACACCAACCTCGCCACATAAAAGTCGAAACACAAAAGTTGCCACTCAAAACTCGCCACGCTGTCCCAGAGCTGTTTAACCCCTTACCTACAATTGACGTAATATTCCGTCCATGTGACCATGGACCTAATTACCATGGACGGAATATTACGTCATCGCGATCAGCGGCGCCCACGTGGTGAGCGCCGCTGATCGCGGCCGAGTGTCAGCTAATTATCATAGCTGACACCCGGCACAATGTGTCAGGGGCGGTCACGGACCGCCCCCGACACGTTAACCCCTTGCACACCGCGATCAAACGCGATCGCGGTGTACCGGGGGTTAAAGGGAAGCATCGGCAGGGAGGGGGCTCCCTCCGTGCTTCCCTGAGCCCCCCACGGCAGCGCAATGTGCAGCGCTGCTGCGGGGGACTCCCTTCCTCCAGGCCCCCGAATCCAAGATGGCGACGGGGGCCTTCGGGGGCCTGAGGAAGCTGGCTTCCTCAGTGCCTGCAAAGCGCAGGCATGAGGAAGTCTGCAGCAGTGCCTGTGACAGATCGCTGATCTGTCACAGTGATCTGTGATGTGACAGATCAGCGATCTGTCACAGGACAGTGATGTCCCACCTGGGACAAGGTAATAAAGTAAAAAAAAAAAAAAAAAAAGTGTTAAAAATAATTTAAAAAAAATCGCTAAATAAATTAGTTAAAAAAAAAAAAATATTCCCCAATAAATCCATTTTTTGAAAATAAAAAAAAAACAAAACAATAAAAGTACACATATTTGGTATCGCCGCGTCCGTAATGACCTGCCCTATAAAACTGTCCCATTAGTTAACCCCTTTAGCGAACCCCTTAAAAAATAAAAATAAAAAACGAAGCAAAAAATAATGATTTATTATCATACCACCGAACAAAAAGTGCAATAACGCGCGATCAAAAAGACGCATATAAATATCCATGGTACCGCTGAAAACGTCATCTTGTCCCGCAAAAAACGAGCCACCATACAGCATCATCCGCAAAAAAATAAAAAAGTTATAGCTCGCAGAATAAAGCGATACAAAAATAATTATTTTTTATATAAAATTGTTTTCATTGCAAAAAACCGACAAAACATAAAAAAACGACCTAAATGAGGTATCGCTGTAACCGTACTGACCCGAAGAATAAAAACGCGTTATCAATTTTACCGCACGCGGAACGGTGTAAACGCACCCCCCAAAAGAAATTCATGAAAAGCTGGTTTTTGTTCATTCTGCATCCCAAAAATCGGAATAAAAAGCGATCAAAAAATGTCACGTGCCCGAAAATGGTACCAATAAAAACGTCAACTCGTCCCGCAAAAAATAAGACCTCACATGACTCGGTGGGTCAAAATATGGAAAAATTATAGCTCACAATATGTGGTGATGCAAAAACTATTTTTACAATAAAAAGCGTCTTTTAGCGTGCGACAGCCGCCAAACATAAAAACCGCCATAAATCGTAAATCAAACCCCCCGTTATCACCCCCTTAGTTAGAGAAAAATAATAAAACTAAAAGAAAATGTATTTATTTCCATTTTCCCGCTAGGGTTAGGGTTAGGGTAGGGTTAGGGCTAGGGTTAGGGCTAGGGCTAGGGCTAGGGTTAAGGCTAGGGTTAGGGTTAGGGCTAGGGTTAGGGCTAGGGTTAGGGCTAGGGTTAGGGCTAGGGTTAGGGTTAGGGATAGGGTTAGGGCTAGGGCTCAGATTAGGGTTAGGGGTGTGTTGAGGTTAGGGTTGGAGTTATAATTGGGGGTTTCCACTGTTTGGGCACATCAGGTGCTCTCCAAAGGCAACATGGCGTCTGATCTCAATTCCAGCCAATTCTGCGTTGAAAAAGTCAAATGGTGCTCCTTCCCTTCCAAGCTCTGCCATGTGCCCAAACAGTGTTTTACCCCCACATGTAGGGTATCAGCCTACTCAGGACAAATTACAAAACAACTTTTGGGGTCCAATTTCTCCTGTTACCCTTAGGAAAATAAAAAACTGGGGGCAAAAATATAATTTTGCGGAAAAAAATGTTTTTTTTATTTTCACGCCCAGGCGTTATAAACTTCTGTGAAGCACTTGGGGGTTCAAAGTGCTCTCCACACATCTAGATAAGCTCCGTGGGGGGTCTAGTTTCCAAAATGGGGTCACTTGTGGGGAGTTTCAATAGTTTAGGTACATCAGGGGCTCTCCAAACGCACATGACACCCGCATACCAATCCATCAAAGTCTGCATTCCAAAACGTCACTACTTCCCTTCCGAGCCCCGACGTGTGCCCATACAGTAGTTTTCTCCCACATATGAGATATCAGCGTACTCAGGACAAATTGGACAACAACTTTTGGGGTCCAATTTCTCCTGTTACCCTTGGGAAAATAAAAAAAATGGGGACTAAAAGATGATGTTTGTTGAAAAAATACGATATTTTTATTTTCACGCCCGGTCGTTATAAACTTCTGTGAAGCACTGGGGGGTTCAAAGTGCTCACCACACATCTAGATAAGTTCATTAGGGGGTCTAGTTTCCAAAATGGGGTCACTTGTGGGGGGTTTCCACTGTTTAGGTACATCAGGGGCTCTCCAAACGCAACATGACACCCGCAGACCATTCCATCAAAGTCTGCATTCCAAAACGTCACTACTTCCCTTCCGAGCCCCGACGTGTGCCCATACAGTAGTTTTCTCCCACATATGAGGTATCAGCGTACTCAGGACAAATTGGACAACAACTTTTGGGGTCCAATTTCTCCTGTTACCCTTGGGAAAATAAAAAAATGGGGACTAAAAGATCATGTTTGTGGAAAAAATACGATTTTTTTATTTTCACGCCCGGTCGTTATAAACTTCTGTGAAGCACTGGGGGGGTTCAAAGTGCTCACCACACATCTAGATAAGTTCATTAGGGGGTCTAGTTTCCAAAATGGGGTCACTTGTGGGGGGTTTCCACTGTTTAGGTACATCAGGGGCTCTCCAAACGCAACATGACACCCGCAGACCATTCCATCAAAGTCTGCATTCCAAAACGTCACTACTTCCCTTCCGAGCCCCGACGTGTGCCCATACAGTAGTTTTCTCCCACATATGAGGTATCAGCGTACTCAGGACAAATTGGACAACAACTTTTGGGGTCCAATTTCTCCTGTTACCCTTGGGAAAATAAAAAAATGGGGACTAAAAGATCATGTTTGTGGAAAAAATACGATTTTTTTATTTTCACGCCCGGACGTTATAAACTTCAGTGAAGCACTGGGGGGTTCAAAGTGCTCACCACACATCTAGATAAGTTCCTTGGGGGGTCTAGTTTCCAAAATGGTGTCATTTGTGGGGGGTTTCTACTGTTTTGGTACATCAGGGGCTTTCCTAATGCGACATGGTGTCCGATCTCAATTCCAGCCAAAAACGTCAAATGGCGCTGCTTCCCTTCCGAGCTCTGCCATACGCCCAAATAGTGGTTTACACCCACATGTGGGGTATCTGCGTACTCAGGATAAATTGCACAATATCTTTTAGGGTCCTGTTACTTTTGGAAAAATAAGAATTGAGGGTGAAAAGATCATTTTTGTGGAAAAAATATGATTTTTTAATTGTACTGCTGTACGTTATAAACTTCTGTGAAGCCCTTGGGGGTTCAAAGTTCTCACCACACATCTAGATAAGTTCCTTGGGGGGTCTAGATTCCAAAATGGTGTCATTTGTGGGGGGTTTCCACTGTTTTGGTACATCAGGGGTTTTCCAATCGCGACATGGTGTCCGATCTCAATTCTAGCCAAAAACGTCAAATGGCGCTGCTTCCCTTCCGAGCTCTGCTATGCGCCCAAATAGTCATTTACACCCACATATGGGGTATCAGCGTACTCAGGACAAATTGCACAAAAACTTTTAGGGTCCTGTTACCCTTGGAAAAATAAAAATTGTGGGTGAAAAGATCATTTTTGTGGAAAAAATATGATTTTTTAATTGTACCGCTGTACGTTATAAACTTCTGTGAAGCCCTTGTGGGTTCAAAGTTCTCACCACATATCTAGATAAGTTCCTTGGGGGGTCTAGTTTCCAAAATGGGGTCACTTGGGGGGGTTTCCACTGTTTAGGTACATCAGGGGCTCGCCAAACGTGACATGGCGTCCGATCTGAATTCCAGCCAATTTTGCATTGAAAAAGTCAAACGGCGCTCCTTCCATTCTGAGCTCTGCCATGCGCCGAAACAGTGGTTCCCCCCCACATATCAGGTATCAGCGTAGTCAGGACAAATTGCACAATAACTTTTGCAGTCCAATTTCTCCTGTTACCCTTGGTAAAATAAAGAAAATTGAACCTGAAGTATTTTTTTTGTGAAAAAAAGTTAAATGTTCATTTTTTTTTAATATTCAAAAAATTCCTGTGACGCACCTAAAGGGTTAATAAACTTCTTGAATGTGGTTTTAAGCACCTTGAGGGGTGCAGTTTTTAGAATGGTGTCACTTTTGGGTATTTTCTATCATATAGACCCCTCAAAGTGGCTTCAAATGTGAAGTGGTCCCTAAAAATAAAATGGTGTTGCAAAAATGAGAAATCGCTGGTCAAATTTTAACCCTTATAACTTCCTAGCAAAAAAAAATTTTGGTTGCAAAATTGTGCTGATGTAAAGTAAACATGTGGGAAATGTTATGTATTAAGTTTTTTGTGTGCCGTATCGCTGTGATTTAAGGGCATAAAAATTCAAAGTTGGAAAATTGCGAAATTTTCAAAATTTTCGCCAAATTTCCGTTTTTTTCACAAATAAACGCAAGTTATTTGAATGCAATTTTACCACGAACATGAAGTACAATATGTCACGAGAAAACAATGTCAGAATCACCAGGATCCATGAAAGCGTTCCAGAGTTATGACCTCATAAAGGTACAGTGGTCAGAATTGTAAAAATTGGCCCGGTAGTTAACGTGCAAACCACCCTTGGTAGTGAAGGGGTTAAAAGATAAAAAATGAGCTGTGATTGGTTGCTATCAGCAACAGTTTTCTTTGTAGACAGTTGTGGTAACTGAGGCCTATTATTCTTATCACTTCTATGGTGTTATCGTCCTTCTGTAAAGCTGGAAATAACACAATTTATTGCCGTGTCAACACAGATCACCCTCTGACACAGACTGCAGGGGGAGCCCAGTATCACACAGGATAGGATTAGATACACGGCTCAGCAGTCAGTATCACACAGGATAGGATTAGATACATGGCTCAGCAGACAGTATCACACAGGACAGGATTAGATACATGGCTCAGCAGACAGTATCACACAGGACAGGATTAGATACGTAGCTCAGCACACAGTATCACACAGAATAGTATTAGATACACGGCTCAGCAGACAGTATCAAAGGAATAGGATTAGATACACGGCTCAGCAGTCAGTATCACACAGAATAGGATTAGATACATGGCTCTGCAGTCAGTATCACACAGAATAGGATTAGATACACAGCTCAGCAGTCAGTATCACACATGATAGGAATAGATACAAGGCTCAGCAGACAGTATCACACAGGATAGGATTAGATACGCAGCTCAGCACACAGTATCACACAGAATAGTATTAGATACAGAACTCAGCAGACAGTATCACACAGAATAGGATTAGATACACGGCTCAGCAGTCAGTTTACACAGGATAGGATTACATGCACTTTTTTTTTAGGTGCAATGTAATCATTATAATTTGTTATAACTAACCACAGTTGGTTACTATGCCCAGGCAGTGCCGGGCCCTTCAGCTAGTATTTTAGATTGTATATATACTGTATATATATATATAAATATATATATATAATATATATAAATGATATGTATGTATAATATATATATATATACATATATATATATATATATATATATTTATATATAAATATATATATACATATATATATATATATATATCTCTATTGCACAGTAAGATTGAACAAAAGGCGCTAATTCAATTGCCGGCTTTTGTAAAATCATTCTAAAACCCGACATGAAATGACACATGGTTTACATACAGTAAACCATTTCAGTTCATGCAGTATTTTTATATGTCCCTGACTAATAGATTAGGGTTTGTGTGTAAAATTTGGGACGTCTAGGTGTTAAATTAAGGGGTTAATTAATTGGAAAAAAATGCGTGGGCTCCCGCTGTAACATCGCAACCAGAGAGGGAAAGCAGGTGAGTGAGGGCAGATTTTTATAGCCTTGAGAGGGACCACTGTTTTTCACCCCCCCCCGGCTACAAAAATGTGCCCCCAGACACCCCAGAAAAGGCGCATATATAAGATGCGCCTTATCTGGCACTTAGCCTCTCTATTCCAAGCAATGGGAATAGAGAGACAATAATGGAGAATTATAGCAAATATGAGATAATTACCTCATAGAATGAAAAGAGGCTTGCCACACAAACACAGTGGATTAGCTACATTGTTTCACAACCTGCACAGACATAATTCAGCATGGTTGCAGCAAAGCATGACTACAATAATTGCCTATTTGTGTCACCTGCTGTCAGCCTACATTAATTTACAAGTTAATTGCAAGAATAGCTATGGCATTCATGTAATTGATTCCCTTAGGGCTCATACTCACTTCTCGCATGAAAACCTGGCACTGCCACAGGCACTAAGACCAGAGCGTGCGGCTGCATAGAAATACATGTAGTCACACGCTCCGGTCTGAGTGCCGGCTGCCAGGTTTTCCTGCGAGAGACTTGCACGAGAATCGTGCGAGTCTCTCGCAAGTGAGTATGAGCCCTTACAGAGAGGAATAATCTTATAATAAAGTAGAGAAGTCACAAGAAATTTATATTCATGGCAGCATCTCTTTAACCCTTTCACCCCCAAAGCCTGTTTTCACCTTCCTGACCAGGACAATTATTACTATTCTGACCACTGTCACTTTATGATGTAAAAACTCTGGGACGCTTCAATGGATCCCACCGATTCTGGGACCATTTCTTCATGACATTTTCACTATCACTTCAAGATAGTGGTAAAATTTGCTCCATAAGACTTGTATTTATTTGTGAAAAATGTTGGAAATATTGCGTAAATTTAGCAATTTTCAAACTTTTAATTTTTATGCCCTTAAACCAGAAAGTTACCGTATGTTGCACAAAATAATTAATAAATAACATTTCTCACATGTCTACTTTACATCAGCACAATTATTTAAACTATTTTTTTTTTTGCTAGGAAGTTAGAAGGGTTAAAAGTGGACCAGCGAATCTCATTTTTCCAACACAATTTTCAAAACCATTTTATTTAAGGACCACATCACATTTAAAGTTACGTTGAGGGGCCAATATGACAGAAAATACCCAAAACTTACACCATTCTAAAAATTGGACCCCTCGAGGTGCTCCAAACCACATTCAAGAAGTTTATTAACTTAAGGAATTTCTTCAACATGGACAGAAAAAATATTTAACTTTTTTCATAAAAATTTAACTTTAGACCCAAATTTCTCTACTTTTACAAGGGCAACAGGAGAATGTGGACACCAAAATTTGTTGAGAAAAGTACTGTTTGGGCACATGGCAAGGCTTGGAAGGGAAGGAGCGTCATTTGACTTTTTGAACGCAAAATTTGCTGGAATCATTAGTGGACGCTATGTCCGATTTGGAGAGCCCCTGATGTGCCTAAACAGTGGAAACCCCTCACAAGTGACCCCATAATGGAAACAAGACCCCTCAAGGAAAGTATCTAGATGTGTGGTGAGCACCTTATACTGCCAGCTGCTTCATAGAAGTTTATAACGTAGAGCCATGAAAATAAAAAATAAAATTTTTCCCAGAAAAATGTTTGTTTAGCCTCGATTGTTTTTTATTTTCACAAGGGTAACAGGAGAAACTGCACCATACAATTGCTGTGCAATTCCTCCTGAGTACACTGATACCCCATATGTGTGGGAAATCTACTGTTTGGGCGCACGGCAAGGCTTGGAAGGAAAGGAGCACCATTTGACTTTTGAAGTGCAAAATTGGCTGAAATCATTAGTTGAAACCATGTTGCGATTTCAGAGCCCCTGATGTGCTTAAACAGTGGAGGCCTCCCACAAGTGACCCCCATTTTGCAAACTAGACCCCTCAAGAAATACATCTAGATGTGTAGTGAGCACCTTGAACCCCCAGGTGCTTCACAGAAGTTCATAACGTAGAGCCAAGAAAATACAATAAAAAAATCCCCACAAAAATATTCTTTTAGCCGCAATTTTTTGAATTTCACAAGGGTAACAGGAGAAAATTGAACCCAAAATTTGGTGTACAACATCTCCCGAGTACAAATACCTCATATGGGGGGATAACTACCATTTGGGTACACGGCAGGGCTCAGAAAGAAAGGAGTGACATTCTGGAACGCAGATGTTGATGGAATGGTCTGTCGCATTTGGAGAGCCCCTGATACTGTATGCACAAACTGTGGACCCCCCTTACAAATTACCCTAATTTGGAAACTAGAACTCTCAAAGAATTTATTTAGACATGTGGTGAGCACCCTTAACTCCCAGGTGCTTCACAGAATTTTACAACGTTAATCTGGGTAAATTAAAAAAATATATTCTTCCCACAAAAATGTTGCTTTAGCCCAATTTTTTTTCATTTTCACATGGATAGCAAGAGAAAATGGACTACCAAATTTGCTGCGCAATTTCTTCTGAGTACACTGATAACCCATGTGTGGTCGAAAACTACTTTTGAGGCTCAGTACAAAGCTTAGAAGGGAAGATTTTGCTGGAATAATAATAATCTTTATTTTTATATAGCGCTAACATATTCTGCAGCGCTTTACAGTTTGCACACATTATCATCACTGTCCCTGATGGGGCTCACAATCTAAATTCCCTATCAGTATGTCTTTGGAATGTGGGAGGAAACCGGAGTACCCTGAGGAAACCCACACAAACATGGTGAGAACATACAAACTCCTTGCAGATGTTGTCCTTGGTTGGATTCAAACCCAGGACTCCAGCGCTGCAAAGCATAGGTGCTATCCACTGAGCCAATGTGCTGCTGGAATGGTTTGAGAGGGCCGTCACATTGGCAGAGCCCCTAAGGTGCCAGAACAGCAGAAACCCCCATATGTTACCTCATTTTACAAACTATACCCCCCAATGAATTCATCTAGGGGTGCAGTGATCATACTGACACCTCATGTGCCTCACAGAATTTTATACCATTGGGCAATGAAGAAAGAATAATTACATTTTTACCTCTAAAATGATGTTTTAGCCCCAAGTTTTTAATTTGTCTAAGGACCAATAGGAAAAAATGGGTGATATTTTTACAACAAACTGAGATCCAAGTGTGCCAATATACTACATATAATCGGAAAATACTTTTCAGACACAGTGCAATGATTAGAAGGGAAAGAGCAAAATATTATAGTGCAGATACGTGTCATGATCAGGCCAGGTTTTGTATCCTGTCTCTCTTTCCTGGTCTGATCATGTCAAGGGTTAACTTCTCTCTGCCTCGCTTTGACGTCAGGTCAGCGATTTCTCTCCATTGCATCCTGTAGGCAGTGTCAGTTATAGTTTCTACCTACTGTGTGTGTAGCTGATTCTGCGTACCCTGATTTGTCCTGCTGCTTTTACTGACTGTACCCGTGTCTGTTTATTCCCCTCTTCCTGTCCCGACTTTGTGTTCCCCTTCTCGTGTTTTGACTCCCCGGTATTTGACTTGGCTTGTATCCTGACCTGCTGTTTGTCTCTTGTTTTTTGGCATATCTGCTCCTGACCGATATTGACCCATTTGACTTGTTTCTGACTTTGTGTTTGTTTATTCCTTTGGTACTACGCTACAGACTAATATCGACCCAGTTTGTTCTACTATTCTCCTGCCACCTGGTGGCAGCCTCGCTGCTGCACTGCCGGTCTACTTCTGCTGTGTGCAATTCTCCCTCCACTCTATTGCCATCTAGTGGAGCTGCATCTACCTGCATAGCAGCAGCGTGACAATACGGTTATGGTTTGTGGGTGCCATGACCCACTGGGAGAGTTCCTGAGGTTCCAGAACAGCAGAACCCCCTATAAGTGACCCCATTTTACAAAATACATCTCTCAATTAATTCATCTAGGGGTGTAGTGATCATATTGACACCACAAGTGTGTCACAGAATTTTACATCATTGGGCAGTTATGAAAAACTAATTACATTTTTACCACCAGTACTTTGTTTTAGTCGCAGATTTTATATTTTCACACGCGGAAGTGGGTAAAAATGACACCAAAATTTGTCCCACATTTTCTGCTGAACAAGGAAATACTCCATATGTGGCTGTATAGTACTGCCTAGCTATATGTCGAGACTTGGGAGGGACAGAGCGCTGTTTGCCTCCTGGAGCGCAGATTTTCCTAGAATAGTTTTCAGACTCCATATACAAAGCCCCTAAGTGGTAGAAGAGCAGAATCCCACCTCAGGTTACTCAATTTTTAGAAACTATACCCCTTTGGGAATTTAGGGATGTAGTAATGATTTTGACTCCATGGATGTTTTCCAGAAACAAGCAGCAGTGGATGATGCCGAGTGAAAACTGTGAACTGCCATTGTAATCGCCAGTATGTTGTAGTCTCCAGTAAGTTGTAGTCACCAAGACGTTGTAATCCTCAGTAAGTTGTAGTGACCAGTACATCGTAGTGTCAAGCTCATACTTTTGGAGACATGCACCCGTAAATTAAGCGACCTTTCATAGCTACAGAAATGCCCAACATGTCAATGCTAAATGTTGTTTCAGCATACTAGGGTTCTGAAAGGTGGGGGGGGGCATTTGAATTTTGGGAGTGAAGAATTTTCTGAATTTATTTTGAGGGGCGAAGAGCCATTTCAATTTTCCAGAGCCTTTGTGCTACCAGTAACATATAAGCCCCTATATTTCCATTAGCAGATGACGGACTTGAGTGGGGGCTTTTTTTGTGGATTTGATGCTTTTGTTAGGAATAATTTACATAACATTTGAGATCACATTCATCCTCCGCTCGAAGCCGAGTACATATATTGGGGGTTTTCATCTAAATCTCAGAATGATGTGACTCAGATGAAACCCCCGAAAGATCCAGTCTCTATAATGAGTTAGCAGAGTTAGGCCGGGGTCACACTAACCGACGCAAAATACGGTCAGTATTTTACATGCGTAATACGGATGAATGGCCCCTAAACAGTGCTCCGTATGTCATCCGTAATCAAGGTGTGGTCGCGTATTTTGCGCATGTAAGCATCCGTATGTAATCCGTATGGTGAGATTTTCTCGCAGGCTTGCAAAATGGACATATAATGGAGCCCTATGACAGGGTTTCTAACAGAAACCAAAGAATAGATATAGACACATAGAATGCATATATATATATATATATATATATTCTATAAATCCAACAATGTAGACCAGCTCACTCCTGTGAACCACCTGGAACCTCAGCTGACCTGGTTAACTCCGTTGTGCCCGGATCTGGATGTAGGAGTCCATCCATACAAATGTGAACAACGACAAAGCAAATATGTATTCTATGTGTCTAAATCTATTCTTTCGTTTCTTTATTGAAACTGTCAGTGTGAGTTTACTGTATAGCGCACTGAATTGCCGGCTTTGCTAAAAGACACCTGGTGCGTATTTCTCGCAAGTCACGTGTGTGGTCCGTGTGTAATCCGTATTTTTTGCGCACCCATAGACTTGCATTGGCGTACTACGGCCGTAGTACTCTGACAATCGCAGCATGCTGCGATTGGCACGGACCGTAGAATACGGATGAGAAATATACGGCTGGTGTGAGGGACCCCTTAGAGAATCATTGGTCCGTGTCTAATGCGTGCTTTTAGCGCCTCTCACTCGGCCGTATTCCTCGCCAGTGTGACCCCGGCCTTACTCTGGTTTACGTCTGATGTCATTTTTTCAAAAGTGCACAAAACTCTGAAGGACTGCGTTTTTAAGGACACCTAAAATGATTGACACCGCCAAATCACAGGTCAGACGGTATCCACAGTGCCTCCATCTGCTTTGTTATAGGGAATCTTCAGGAGTTCCGTAAGAATCACATATTTCAGAGATTTATAGGGAAATCCCGATGAAAGAGCTCAGTGCAGAGCACAGGATAAATGTGAGCCCAGCCATACTGCGATCTTTGGAAGGCAAAATGAAAAAATCCACAGCAGGTGAACAATTGGTTTTATTTATTTTTTTTTATGCCATTTCTTGTGCGGTATAAGTGATTTAGACATCTTTATTCTTTGAGTCAGTGCGATCACAGCATACCAGATTTATACCAGGTTTTTATGTTTGGCTGCTGTCACACACTAGATGAACTTTTTTTTTATAAAAAAGCTAGTTTTTGCATTACCATATTTTGATAGCTAGAATTTTTCCATATTTCTGCCAACAATGTCATGATAGGGCTTGCTTTTTGCGGGAGGATTTGATGTTTTTATTGTTACCATTTTCGGCCACATGACCTTTTTTATCGCTTCAGATTTTTGGGAGACAGACTGAATAAAAACCAGCAATTTAGGAAAACATTTTTTTGAGGTTTTTGGAATTCGCTTTTTTTTTTTTATGCTGCTCTGCTTGTGGTAAAATTGATAAGGCAGATTTATTCTTCGGGTAAGTATGATTGCAGCGACACCACATAAATATCGTTTGTTTTTAAAAAAAAATATTTTAGCGATTTTACACAATAAAAACTATTTTATAGAATTAATTTTTTTGCATCGCTCTATTCTGAGAGCTATACAGTTTTTATCGTTTGCTGATGGAGTTACGGTAGATGGCTTGTTTTTTTGTGGGACAAGATGATGTTTCCAGCTATACCATTTTTATTTGCATTCATTTTTTTGATTATGACTTATTTTACATTTTCTTCGACGGTATGATGATAAAGTATCGATTTATGCCTTTTTTTTAATTTATTTACGGTGTTCACTTAAAGGGAACTTGTCAGCAGGATTGTGCACAGTAACCTAGACATTGTCAGGTCGGCGCCATTATTAAAATGATACCTTGGTTGATGAAATTGGTCTTGTGGTTGTTTTTTAATCTTTATTTTCAGTTTTGAGTTAATGATATGCTCATGCTTCGGGGCGAGGCTTCATGTGGTGCTCTGCTTAGGTATTCATAATGCAGACTACTGACAGGTCACTGCTTCCTCAGTGACCCGCCCCTAGTTTGCATAATGAAAATCTGTACATACTGACAAAAGAAAAAACCCTTCTGCAGGCAGGTGCTTTTGCAGATGCAGTTGATGCATTGTTATAAAATGACCCCACTCGAAACCTTGATACACACTATCCCAGCAAAAGTTATTTGCAAGCACATCAGCTCTCTCTTATTTAGTTGACCATAATTTAAAACCTCTACCAATCCAACAAGACAGATTTGGATTTGTGGCATGGGAAAATTTTTTGTGGTTTACTTGAATAAATCTTTTATCTAGAATTATGTACCTCTTTCAAACCATATGCTTCACCACTAGAGATGGGTGAACCCGAACAGTAAAGTTCAGCATCCGATCCCAACACCAACTGTTCAGGCTTGGACATCGAACACGGACATCACCAGGAAGTCCGTGTTACTATTCAGGTTTGGCCCCCCAACACCAGGTGTCTGTCGACAGCGCGGCAAACACTGCTTGTGATCGGCGATAAAATCATTACCGCTGGTCAGACAGCCGCGGTTCCCACGCTGTCAGATGACAGTGTGAGCCCACAGCTGTGATCAGAGGTAAAAAGTTTACCTTTGGTTACTGGCGTCAGCTGATGGGACTACTGCTCCCATCAGCCTACACCTGCTAACGCTAACAACAACGAGAGCAGGAGCGGGTGATAGAAGTATTCATCAGCCAGCGCCTGCACGCTAAATAACTAATTAAAAAAACAAACATGGTGGAGGCACTGTGATGACATAGGCATGTATTGCTTTCAATGGCACTGGGTCACTATTGTTGATTGATGATATGACTGAAGAAAGAAGCAGCCAGATTAATTCTGAATTGTACAGGGCTATACTTTCTGCTCAGATTCAACCAAAAATATAGCCGGGAGGCACACCAGAATGACAAGCTGGAGCCATGGGCCCCCAACTGAACCCTCAACTGTCAGTGTCTACTTGGAGTTCTAGGACCCATAGCTCCTGCGTGTCATTCTGGCGCGCCTCCTGGCATGCGCATCATCAAGGCATGTCTCCTGGCTTTCATGACTGGGGCATGCCTTCCGGCGAGCTTCATCCAAGCACGCCACCTGGCGTGCCTCATCAAGCAGAAGACAACAGTGATGGATGATCACAGAATCCTTCCTATGTGATGAAAACCCTTTACAAATACCACCTATGCAAAAGCACTCTCCAGGAAGTGAGTGTTTCAGCATCTAAGTCTACCATAAAGGGAAGACTTCAAGTGAGCAAATACAGAGCGTTCACCGCAATGTACAAACCATTAATCTAATATATAAAGCTCAAAGTGTGTATGTATGAATGTATGTATGTGTGTGTATGTGTGTGTGTATGTCTGGGATAGGCATCCGCACCGTCGCAGCTATAGCCACAAAATTTGGCACAGTCACACGTCTGGACCCCGAGAGCGTCCTAAGCTATGTTGTGAGGCGAAATTTTAACCCCGCGCGTTCCAATTCACCAAACAATTTTGCCCCTATCTACATAATGGGGAAAAAGTGAGTGCGCGTCAAGCCCCGCCCCTCATTATGATGTCATAATGCCCCTATCTACATAATGGGGAAAAAGTGTGTGCGTATCAAGCCCCGCCCCTCATTATGATGTCATAATGGTTGACTATGGAATGGAGGATGTGTGATGGGTATATGGACACGGGACTATGGGATGGCGGATATGTATGATGGGTATATGGGCACTCTACTATGGGATGGAGGATGTGTGATGGGTATATGGGCACTCTAATATGGGATGTAGGATATGTATGATAGGTATATATGGGCACGGGACTATGGGATGGAGGATATGTATGATAGGTATATGGGCACGGGCCTATGGGATGGTGGATATGTATGATGGGTATATGGGCCCTGGACTATGGGATGGAGGATATGTATGATGGGTATATGGGCACCGGACTATGGGATGGTGGATATGTATGATGGTTATATGGGTACGGGACTATGGGATGGAGGATATGTATGATGGGTATATGGGCATGGGACTATGAGATGAAGGATGTGTGATTTGTATATGGGCACTCGACTATGGGATGGCGAATATGTATGATGGGTATATGGGCATGGGAGTATGGGATGGAGAATATGTATGATGGTATATGGGCATGGGACTATGGGATGGAGGATGTGTGATGGGTATATGAAAGAAACAAAACAGGGCGCATCCACTGTGTGAAACCTTTAAAACACAATTGTAATGGTGAGGCAAGGAGAGACTCACCTGATAGGGTTGTGAAACTTCGGTCACAACACCTACAAACGCATGAAACAGCTGCTGCAGTCTGCACTGGGTCCAAGGACTTGTAAGTGAAGATGGCTTTAAGGTGCAATGATACACTGCGCTGCTGTAGGTATAATTCAAGGAAATTTATTGGTGCCTACGCGTTTCCTGAGCTGTCCCAGCTCACTTCATCAGGGCATGAATTTCCTTGAATTATACCTACAGCAGCACAGTGTATCATTGCACCTTAAAGCCATCTTCACTTACAAGTGATGGGTATATGGGCACTCGACAATGGGATGGAGGATATGTATGATGGGTATATGGGCACGGGCCTAAGGGATGGTGGATATGTATGATGGGTATATGGGCACGGGACTATGGGATGGAGGATAATTATAATTTGTTATAACTAACCACAGTTACTATGCCCGGGCAGCGCCGGGCTCTTCAGCTAGTCATCCTTAAAATAGAAATGTCAGATTAGACTTTGCCAAAAAAAATCTAAAGAAGCCAGCCCTGTTCTGGAAATGTATTCTTTGGACAGCTGAAACTGAGATTACCATGTACCAGAATGATGGGAATAAGAAAGTATGGAAAAGTCTTGGAACAGCTAATGATCCAAAGCACACCAAATCCTGATAAAACATGGTGGAGGCACTGTGATGACAAAGGCGTGTATGGCTTCCAATGGCACTGGGTCACTAGTGTTTATTGATGATGTGACTGAAGAAAGGAGCAGCCAGAATAATTTTGAAGTGTACAGGGCTATACTTTCTGCTCAGATTCAACCAAAAATGTAGTAAGGTTGATTGGATGGTGCTACACAGTGCAGATGGACAATGACCCATAACACACTGTGAAAGCAACCCAGGAGATTTTTTTAGGCAATGTAGTGGAATATTCTACAGTGGCTGAGTCAATCACCAAATATCAACCCAATTAAGCATGCATTTCAGATGCTTAAGACAAAATGTAAGGCAGAAAGACCCACGAACATGCTAAAACTGAAGGCAACTGCAGTAAAGGTCTGGCAAAGTGTCAAAAAGGAGGAAACCCAGTGTTTGGTGACGTCTATGTATTCCAGACTTCAGACAGTCTTTGCCCCTCAAAGGATTCTCTACAAAGTATTAAAAAATGAACTTTTTATTTATGGTAAAGTTAATTTGTCAATTACATCTGAGCCCCTGAAATGAGGAGGCATGGCAGAAAAATGGTTGCAATTCCAAAACTTACACAGGATATTTTTGTTCAATCCCTTTAATTTAACCTGAAATTCTACACTTTAATTGCATCTCAGTTATTTCATTTTAAATCTAAAATAGTTCCATGTAGAGCTGAAATCAAGAAGATTTGGTCATATTTCTGGAGCAAACTGTATTTTATATGGGATTACCTCTTTGACTTAGCTGAATTTTTGTGGTGATTTTTCCTGGGAGCTTAGCCTTCTGACAAATTATCTACACGAAATGCTTTTCACCCATTGAAGAAAGCTGTAAAAAGTGTTTGCACACTATAAATATGATGCAATGCAATAGTAGCACCACTTTTAACTGCACCTTTAACATGATAACTTGAGTGAAGAAGGCCTTATCTTGATATGTAAAGTACGGTACATGTGATACAAGTGTTTATAGCTATAAGTATATTGCTGTTGAGGTATTATGAGGAACTTTCTATCAGGGTTGGTTCACATGAACATATTAAAAAAAAGTTCAGATTTTCATCCAGAAAACATGAACAGTTTTTTTCCTCACTTGTCCGATTTTTTTCCCTCAGACCGAGTGGCGACAAATGACATGCGAACAGCCCCATAGACTATCATAAGTATGAGCGCTATCCATGAAAAACACATAGAAAAACTGTGTTCTGAATAAAGCCATAGTCAATTGGGGTTTTCACATGACCATGATTTTTCACAGACCGAGTGGTCTACAGAAAATCGTAGAAACATGTCCAGTTTTGCTGGATCAAAATCAGCAAGGCAAGTCTACAGGTCCTTGGGGGGGGGGGGGAATCGGCACTTGGATTCCATGTTCACTGACTGTCAGAAAAGAGGAGATGGAGAAACCTTTTTTTGTTCTTCTCCATGCACGAGAAAAACTAATGATACTCGGACCTCACTCTGATTAAAGTAAACAATCCATTTTTCTCGTTGGACGTCGGAATGCAGCCTTAACCCCTTTACCTCCCTAGACCTGTTTGCACCATCATGACCAGGCTAAAATTTACAATTCTGACCAGTGTCTTTTTATGTGATAATAACTCTGGCACACTTCAAAGTATCCCACTGATTCTGAGAATGTTTTTTCATCACATATTGTACATTATAATAGTGGTAAAATTTTAAAATTTGCTCGATATGACTTGCATTTATTTATAAAAAAAATCTGAAATTTGTCAAAACTTTGCAATTTAATTTTTATGCCCTTAAACCAGAGTTATGTCACACAAAATAACTAATAAATAACATTTCCCACATGTCTGCTGTACACCAGCATAATTTTTTAAACTTTTTTTTTAAGTTAGGAAGTTAGAAGGGTTTAAGTTGACCAGTAATTGATAATTTTTCCCCCCAAAATTTGCAAGACTATTTTTTTTAGGGACCACATCACATTTGCAGTGACTTTGAGGGGCCTATATTATAGAAAATACACCAAATTGACACCAATCTAAAAACTGCACCCCTCAAAGTGCTCAAAACCACATTCAAGAAGTTTAACCCTTCAGGTGCTTCACAGGAACTGAATCAATACGGAAGGAAAAAAAAACATGTTTTGCAAAAGTTAAATGTTTATTTATCCCCAATTTTTTGTTTTCACAAGGGTAACAGGAGAAAATGGATCCCAAAAATTGTTCTGCAATTTCTCCCGAGTATGCCGAAACACCATATGTGGGTGAAAACTACTGTTTGGGCGCATGTCAGAGCTTGGAAGGAAAGGAGCACTGTTATGAATGGGTCACCGAGGAGGAAAACTAAACAAGCTAAGTCACAGAAAACCAGAGAGGTTGGTAACTATGCAGATTGCAAACCCCCTGATCCTAACCACACAACTAGCAGCAGCCGTGGAGCGTTCCTTATATGAATCTAGATGACTCGTCACAGCCGGAGAACTAAATAAGCCTAAAGCAAGAAAAGGGGAAAACTAACTGCCCCAGAGCAGACCCCAAAGGAATAGACAGCCCCCACACATGTATTAACTGTGAAACAAGATGAAAACACAAACACAGGCAGGAAACTAGGCTGAGCAAACGAGTTTTGCAAACTAGATCCATCAAGGAATGTATTTAGATGTGTGGCGAGCACCTTGAACCTCCAGGTGCTTCACAGAAGTTTAGAACATACAGATGTGAAAATTAAAAAAATAAATAAATAAATAAATCACATTTTACACACAAAAGTGTACTTCTAGCCCCCATTTGTTTTATTTTCATAAGGGTAACAGGAGAAACTTGGCTCCAAAATTTGTTTTGCAATTTCTCCTGAGTACGCCGGTACTCCATATGTGGAGAAAAATTATTGTTTGGGCTCACAGCAGCGCTTGAAAAGGAAGGAGTGACGTTTTAGAACGCAGAGTTTGACGGAATAGTCTGCGAGTGTCATGACACGTTTGGAGAGCCCTTGATGTGCTTAAACAGTGAAAAAAAAACATAAAAGTTACCCCATTTTGGAAACCACACCACTAAAGGATTTTATCCAGGCGTATAACGTAGAGCTATGAAAAAAAAATGTTCTTTTAGCCTCAAATTTTTTAATTTCACAAGGGTAACAGGAGAAAATGGACCCCAAAATATGTTGAGCAATTCAATTTCGCATTACTAGGCAGAAACCCAATATGTGGGGGAGAACTACTAAATGGCAGGGCTCAGAAGGGAACTAGTGATGTTTTGCAAGGTAGCCTTTGATGGAATGGTCTGCGGGTGTCGTGTAGCATTTGTAGAGCTTCTGATGTGCCTAAACAGTGGAAACCACACAAAAGTTGTTTTATCCCCAAATTTTTGTCCTTTCCACAAGAATGGATTCCAAAATTTGTTGTGCAATTTCTGTTGAATACACAGACACCCCATATGTGGATGAAAGCAACTTTTGAGGCACATTGCAAAGCTCAGAAGGGAAGAAGCGGCATGTTGGAGTTCAGATTTTGCTGGAATAGTTTTGAAGTGCCATTTCACATTGGCAGAGCCTCTGAGGTGACAGAACAGCAGAGCCCCCTACATATGACCCAATTTTAAAAACTAAATCACGAATAAATTCATCTAGGGGTGCAGTGATCATGTTGACACCACATGTGCCTCACAAAATGTTATACCATTGGGCAGAGGAGCCCCTGATGGGAAATGGGTAAAATGGCACCAAAATCTATCCCACAATTTCTGCTGAATGTAGAAATACCCCATATGTGGCTGTACAGTACTGGAGAGCAGATTTTCCTAGAATAGTTTGCAGACCCCATATACAGCATCCCTAAGTGCTTGAAGAGCAGAATCCCTGCTCAAGTAACTCCATTTTGGAAATTATACCCTTTTGGGAATTTATCTATAGGTGTAATGACGATTTTGACTCGATGTGTGTTTTCCAGAAAAAAGCAGCAGTGGATGTTGTCGATCAAAAATTGCAAACTGCCATTGTAGTGCCCAATACGTTGTAGTCCCCACTATGTTGTAGCGCCGAGTATATTGTAGTGCCTAGCTCACGCTTCTGGAGACACACACCCGTAAATTAGGCAGGCTCTCATCGCTACAGAAATACCAAATGTGAATACTAAATCTGGTTTAGGCACACTGGAGCTCAGAAGGGAGAGTGACATTTGGATTCGGGAGGGCAGTTGTTTTTATTTGGGAGGGGGGGCAATTTTGCATTTGCGCATTACGTACCTGAGAGGGGAGGCTTTTGTGAATTTAAAGCGCTTGTTGGGAATATTTTACATAACATTTTGTATCACATTTAACCGGTGCTGTACGCTGAGCATTTTGGCGTTTCTATCTAAATCTCAGAGTGATGTGATTCAGATTAAACCCCCGAGGGATTCATACACTATAATGAGGCATTAGAGTTAACTCTGGACTTCATCTGGTGTCCTTTTCAGAAGGGCACAATACTCTGGCGGATAGCACTTTTATGCACACCTAAAAAGATGGACACCATAGGATCACAGGTCAGACTGCATCCACAGTGTCTCCATCTGCCTCATTATAGGGAATTTTCTGCCGGGGGTTTAGTCTGAATCATGTATTTCAGAAATTTACATAGAAACCCCGGTGTAAGCGCTCAGCGCAGAGCGCAGGATAAATGTGAGTCGAATTTTACTGCGATCTTAGGGAGGCAGAATGAAAAAAAATTGAATAGCAGGTGAAAAATTGGTTTTATTTATTGTTTACGCAGTTCTTCATGCGGAATAAGTGATTAAGCGACTTTATTCTTCAGGTCAACGCGATTACAGCGATACCAGATTTATATCGAGTTTTTATGTTTTGCTGCTATTACACTAAAATATATGCTTTTTATTTTTGTAAATTCTTTAAGAATGTTGATATTAGCAAAATAACAACAAAGATACAAAAAAGAATCAACATTCGTTTTCTTTAAGGGGTACAAAGTTTAAGGAAGCTGGGAGTAGGAAAGAGAAGAGGGGGGAAGGGGGAATCTGATCTCACTTTCTATCCTGCTCCGCTCTAAGCTAAGCTCCGCCCACCTCCCAGCACTCTTCGTGTTCCAAGCAGGGAGCCATAAAGGGTGGTCTGCTACACTAGTGTGTGTGGGGTGTGGGTGTTGGAATGTGGTCGGGTGCACTCACCTTACCTGGTTGTGGAGTACCACACCTCTGGTTGAGGTGCAGTACCTCTGTGGTGACTGGACCCTCAGGGGCGCCACAATACCGTATATAATCGAGTATAAGCCGAACTGAGTATAAGCCGAGGCCACTAATTTTGCCACAAAAAACTGGGAAAACTTAATGACTTGAGTATAAACAGAGAGTGGGAAATGCAAGCAGCTACTGGTAAATTTCATAAATAAAAATAGACACCAATAAAAGTAAAATTAATTGAGACATCAGTAGGTTAAATGTTTTTGAATATCCATATTGAATCAGAAGCCCTATATAATGCTCCATACAGTTCATGATGGGCCCCATAAGATGCTCTATACAAAATATGCCCCATTTAATGCTCCATAAAGGTTCATGATGGCCCCATAAGATGCTCCATATTAAAATATGCCCCATATAATGCTGCACAAAGGATGTTGGCCCCATAAGATGTTCCACAGAAAAATATGCCCCATATAATGCTGCACAAAGGTTATTTGTGGCCCCATAACGTGCTCCATAATACAATATGCCCCATGTAATAATGCTGCTGCTGCGATTAGAAAAAAAAATGACATACTTCTCGTCGCTGGAGGCCAGATGCCGATGTCCTGAGCAGGCGGAGACACCGACGCGCTATGGGGGTCAGGTGCCGGTATTGCCGCTGGCTCAGGCCCCTGGCACTGGCTATATTCACCTGTCCGCGTTCCACCGCTGCGCGCCGCTCTGTCTTCAGGATCCTCTGTCAATGACTGTTCAGACAGAGGGCACACACTAAACACGTCATCGCGCCCTCTGACCTGTACGTCACAGCCAGAGGACCCGGAAGACAGAGCGGTGCGCAGCGCTGGAACACAGAGAGGTGAATATAGCCAGTGCCGGGGGACTGAGCAAGTGGCGACACCGGCACCTGACCCCCATAGCGCGCCAGTGTCCCTGCCTGCTCAGGACACCGGCACCTGGCCTCCAGCGACGAGAGGTGAGAATGTAATTTTTTTTTTTTTTTTAATCGCAGGGACGTGACTTGTGTATAAGCCTACGGGGTCTTTCTCAGATAAAAAAGGGGGCTGAAAAACTCGGCAATACACAAGTATATATGGTATATAGCATAAACATGCTTGGTAAAACATTTTCATGGTTTGAAGTTTAATCTTGTTTTGGTATTTAAACCACTGTTGCCATCTTTCTCAAAGTTTGTCTTGATTGGGGTGAATCAGGCAAATATTTTCAAATGAAGATATGCTATTGGATTTGATAATCTATTCTGAGAGAGAAGACAAATCAGTATCCTTCAAATCTATAGATCTGGGGAAAAAATGAACAGAACTTGGATGCCAACTATGTGATCTCCATTTTTCATGGACTGTTTTACATGAAAATGCTGAGAAATCTCCATTAATTTTTTTAATCTGAAAAAGACTGTTTTTCTCATCTGAGGAAAATCACTGACGTCTGAATAAGGTCTTAGTCAGAGTAGTAGCGCTCCTCACATCACTTACAGATAACAATAGGTACACCACGCTTCTGTTACCGAAATGAAAAGACTTCATAAGTGTAGCAGTACGTGTGCCCACAGAGTACACCGCTGCACCCAGAAAGCTGGTATTAGCGTATCAGTACATGTGCCCACAGTGTACACCGCTGCACCCAGAAAGCTGGTATTAGCGTATCAGTACATGTGCCCACAGTGTACACCGCTGCACTCAGAAACCTGGTATAAGCGTATCAGTACATGTGCCCACAGTGTACACCGCTGCACTCAGAAAGTTGGTATCAGCGTATCAGTACATGTGCCCACAGTATTGCCGCTGGACCCAGAAAGCTGGTATATGTGTATCAGTACATATGCCCACAGTGTACACCGCTGCACCCAGAAAGCTGGCAGAAGGGTCAAGTGTATCCTTACATGTGCCTACAGTGTACACCGCTGCACCCAAAAGCTGGTATATCTGTATAGGCACAAGTGGCCACAATATTCTGTACTACACAATCACTACGTGTCACTCACCTCTGTGTCTGTCACTGCGTGTCACCCCCCCCTCAGTGTCTGTCACTGTGTGCTACCCCCCTCCATGTCTGTCACTGCGTGTCACCCCCTGTGTCTGTCACTGTGTCATACCCCTCTGTGTCTGTCACTGCGTGTCAACCCCCTCCGTGCCTGTCACTTCATGTCCCCCCTCCGTGTCCATCACTGCACGTGACCCCCTCAGTGTCCCGTAATTGCACGTGCCCCCCTCCGTGTCTGTCAGTGCGTGTCACCCCCCCTCCATGTCTGTCACTGCGTGTCACCCCCCTCAGTGTCTGTCACTGCGTGTCACCCCTCCGTGTCTGTCACTGCGTGTCACCCCCTCCGTGTCTGTCAGTGAGTGTCACCCCCCTCCGTGTCTGTCACTGCGTGTCACCCCCTCCGTGTCTGTCACTGCGTGTCACACCTCCGTGTCTGTCACTGCGTGTCACCCCATCCGTGTCTGTCACTGCGTGTCACCCCCCTCCATGTCTGTCACTGCATGTCACACCCCCCTCCGTGTCTGTCACTGCGTGTCACCCCATCCGTGTCTGTCAGTGCGTGTCACCCCCCTCCGTGTCTGTCACTGCATGTCACACCCCTCTCGGTGTCTGTCACTGCGTGTCACACCTCCGTGTCTGTCACTGCGTGTCACCCCATGTCTGTCAGTGCGTGTCACCCCCCCTCCGTGTCTGTCACTGCGTGTCACCCCCTCCGTGTCTGTCACTGCGTGTCACCCCCTCCGTGTCTTTCACTGTGTGTCACCCCCTCCGTGTCTGTCACTGCGTGTCACCGCCCCTCAGTGTCTGTCACTGCATGCCACCCCCTCCGTGTCTGTTAGTGTGTGTCACCCCTCTCCATGTGTCACTGCGTGCCACCCCCTCCGTGTCTGTCAGTGTGTCACCCCCCTCCGTGTCTGTCACTGCGTGTCACCCCCTCCGTGTCTGTCACTGCGTGTCACACCTCCGTGTCTGTCACTGCGTGTCACCCCCCTCCGTGTCTGTCACTGCGTGTCACCCCCCTCCGTGTCTGTCACTGCGTGTCACCCCCTCCGTGTCTGTCACTGCGTGTCACCTCCCCTCCGTGTCTGTCACTGCGTGTCACCCCCCTCCGTGTCTGTCACTGCGTGTCACCCCTCCGTGTCTGTCAGTGAGTGTCACACCCCTCCGTGTCTGTCACTGCGTGTCACCCCCTCTGTGTCTGTCAGTGCGTGTCACCCCCCTCCGTGTCTGTCACTGCGTGTCACCCCCTCCGTGTCTGTCACTGCGTGTCACCCCATGTCTGTAAGTGCGTGTCACCCCCCCTCCGTGTCTGTCACCACGTGTGACCTTCCACCGTGTCCGTCACTGCGTGTCACACCTCCGTGTCTGTCACTGCGTGTCACACCTCCGTGTCTGTCACTGCGTGTCACCCCCCTCCGTGTCTGTCACTGCGTGTCACCCCCCTCCGTGTCTGTCACTGCGTGTCACCCCCCTCCGTGTCTGTCACTACGTGTCACACCTCCGTGTCTGTCAGTGTGTGTCACCCCCTCCGTGTCTGTCACTACGTGTCACACCTCCGTGTCTGTCAGTGTGTGTCACCCCCTCCGTGTCTGTCAGTGCGTGTCACCCCCTCCGTGTCTGTCAGTGTGTGTCACCTCCCCTCCGTGTCTGTCACTGCGTGTCACACCTCCGTGTCTGTCAGTGAGTGTCACCCCCCTCCGTGTCTGTCACTGCGTGTCACCCCAAGTCTGTAAGTGCGTGTCACCCCCCCTCCGTGTCTGTCACCACGTGTGACCTTCCTCCGTGTCCGTCACTGCGTGTCACCTCCCCTCCGTGTCTGTCACTGCGTGTCACACCTCCGTGTCTGTCACTGCGTGTCACACCTCCGTGTCTGTCTTTGAGTGTCACCCCCCTCCGTGTCCGTCACTGCGTGTCACCCCCCTCCGTGTCTGTCACTGCATGTCACCCCCTCCGTGTCTGTCACTACGTGTCACACCTCCGTGTCTGTCAGTGCGTGTCACCCCCTCCGTGTCTGTCAGTGCGTGTCACCCCCTCCGTGTCTGTCACTGCGTGTCACCTCCCCTCTGTGTCTGTCACTGCGTGTCACACCTCCGTGTCTGTCAGTGAGTGTCACCCCCCTCCGTGTCTGTCACTGCGTGTCACCCCCTCCGTGTCTGTCACTGCGTGTCACCCCATGTCTGTAAGTGCGTGTCACCCCCCTCCGTATCTGTAAGTGCGTGTCACCCCCCTCCGTGTCTGTCACCACGTGTGACCTTCCTCCGTGTCCGTCACTACGTGTGACCCCCCCCTCCTTGTCTCACTACATGTGACCCCCTCGAGTCACTACATGAGACGTTGCCCGGCACTGATATTGTAGAGAGCTGTACACAAGTTTTGCCGTACAGTGACGTCACCGGTCAGGCAGCACTGTGCACAACAGACATTTCCCTTCTACACCCGGCGCCTCCCTGTGCTATAGTCTGTAACATTTGTATGTGAAGCGCCATTGCTGGGGAATGCACACTGAGAAGCCTAATGGACGCTGACAGGAGCCGTGCATTGCTTATCACACCCTAGCACCGAGGCGTCGCACTTCCATCAGACTTTAGAGAAGTCGTGTCCCCCGCTCGCAGCCCTGTCACTGCACGGCGGGTCATTCATTCCTAGTCAGTCGGGACAGCGCGTCATTAGAGTGCACTGCCTGCTCCCACACAGGAGGGGCGCTGTCCGTGTCCAGCGTCATCACCATCACTCGGGGACAGTCACTCACACGCAGTCTTACGCACCTGTTCCGTGGGAAGGGTCCTGAGCATTTGCCTCACAAGATGCAACGGCGCCCCATCAGACTGCCCTGCTGCCCGCATATTCTCTCCCTCCGACTGTACTCAGCCTCTTCCTGAGAGATGTGCTACTCCCCACACCCGTCCTGCACTGACACTTTACCTAGTACGACACCCGCCCACACACCACACCCGAAAAGCACAGTGACTGACGGGGCACCACACTGCCGGGCTGCACCTTGCAGCTATGAATGGAGGGAGGGTGCCTGAGGTATTTACAGGTGACACTGAAGTGTACCTCAGGACTGCGCCAATATCCAGCCTCACTATCTGCAGTAATACAGGCTTAGGCCTGTTTCACACTTCCGTTTTTGTGTCCGCCAAACGGATCCGTTTCCGTTTTTTTGACGGATCCGCAGTAACCGCTAATGGAAGTCTATGGGACAAAAAACGGATCCTGCAAAAAAATGGCGGATCCGTTTTTTTACGGAAACCAACGGATTTTGACGGATTTGAAAAAACGGAAGTGTGAAACAGGCCTTACACACCTATGTACTGTATATACACGTGTGTACAGACACACACACTTAAGGGGCTCTCTAGTGAAGACAACCTAGCTCCAAACTAGGCGATAAATTAGAAAATTGGTGGCGCTCCAACTGCTTCCAGAATGGGGTGCTTTTAGAGCGACAGTGCACATGCTCGTTTCATTCCCTACTGGAAGAAGTAGAGTGCAGTGTTTAGCAGGGAATGCATGGAGAATGAATGGAGCAGCCCTCGCACATGCGCACGTTCAGGGATGAAGGTTCCCTGTGCTGCTGATCCCAGCAATTTGACCCTCACTGATGAGTAAATTATCACTTATCCTTTGCAGAGGTGATAAGTTTTCACCAGACCACTTTATTTTTAGAGGTGAACAAACATATTTCAATTCAAGCCACTCATACTCTGTGGCCATCATTTTCAGCCCAGCATAGGAGAGAGACAGAGACAGCCAGACAGAGGAGAGAGGAAAAGAGAGAGAGGGAAGAGAGAATGGTTTAAGGTATTTTTATTACTGTCAAAAGTTTACATAGATTTCATTAGTATTTGGTACCATTGCCTTTAAACTGAATGACTTGGGTCAAACGTGTGGGATATCCTTCCACAAGCTTCTCGCATTAGTTGGTCGGAATGTGTGTCCATTCATCCTGACATAACTGGTGTAACAGATCCAGGTTTGTAGGTCGCCTTGCTCGTACCTGCCTTTTCAGCTTTGCCCATACATTTTCAATAGGATTAAGCTCAGGGCTTTGTGATGGGCCACTCCAAAACATTTTGTTACCATTTTGGCAGTTTGCGTTGTAGGAAGAAGGACTGGACCGCGGGTACCTGTTCTGTGCCGGATCCGGAACTGTCGGGGCTGTCACCTCTGTTGTCTGGGGGAATGTCTAAGGGACCGGACCAATCTTGGTATCCGGGAGCAGGGTGTGTGGCTAAGGGCTTGCAGCCTGAGTGTGCGCAGAAGTGGTCAGACTTGGCTGGAAGAGACAGCGCGCAGCGAGGAGAAATGTGTGCTCTGCTCCGTTGCAGCGCAGGCCCGCGCCCTAGCTTCTCCGCCGCCGCTAGCTGAAGCCGTGAGGAGAGACGTACGGCGTGCCTGTTGGCCACCACGAACCAAGGTGTCAAGCACCCCGGGTCCGCAAGTGCCGCCAAAGAGAGACCGGGTGAGGGACCGTTATCTGCACCCCGACCCTCCAGTGTATATCCACATTGGGCTCAGGCAGAGCTGAAGCTTGCTCCCTCTTAGCCACTCAGCAGCTAAGTGCTGACCGACCGCTGCCGCCAAAAGACGGATCATCGTTACCCTTTAACTCACATCAGACAAGCACCACGCCAGCCGTCATTGGCGCCATCGCCTGTTCTGAAACTTCTAGAGCATGAGAAGCGACTGACAGGCTAAGTGGATTCAATAAGAACTACTATCACAATATCCTTTGTTGTTCTTCATTGACTTTGCATAGTCTTTTCCCGCATTTAAATTGCCTTTTACCCCCCATTTAGCTGTTTTCCTCCCTGTGTGGAGTATGCCTGTGTTAAGTAAAACCATTAACCCTTGCTCTGTCTCCTGTCCTTCGTTGCATCCCACAAACTGCTCACAGCTTCATGTCATCGTCCATTTGGAAGACCCATTTCTACCCAAGCTTTAATTTCCACAACTGATGTCTTCAGAAGTTGCTTCAGTATTGCCACATAATCTTCATTTCTCATGATGCCATCTATTTTGTGAAGTGCACCAGTCCTTCCTGCAGCAAAACAACCCCACAACATGATGCCACCTTGTTTTACAGTTGGGATGGTGTTCTTAGGCTTCAAAGCTTCTCCGAGATAGAGAGAGTGATGAAGACATGTAATCATGATTAACCCCTTTACCAGGACTGGCTCCAGGTTTTCGTGGACCCCAGTCGAAAGTGTCTCAGTGGACCCCTTTAACACACACAATTCATGATGCACAGATACGGCAGAGAAATATAGGTATAGAACAATGCCAAAGATCTCACTTCTTACATTATATGAGAGATATCAATAGTGCAGAAACCGGACAGTATAGTCCTCCATACAGTATTATGGGACCACATAATGCTTCATACAGAAAAATGAGCCCCATTTAATGCTCCATCCAGTATTATGAACCCCATATAGTGCTCCATACAATATAATGGACCCCATATAATGCTCCATACAGAATAATGGACCCCATATAATGCTCAATAAAGAGAATAATGGACCCCATATATTGCTCCATACATAATGAGCTCTATATAAGGCTCCATACGTAATGGGCCCCATATAATGCTGAATACAGTATATGAATGGCTTCATATATTACTTCATACATAATGGGCCCGATATATTGCTCCATGCATAATGAGCCCCATATAATGCACCATACAGTATATGATGGGCCCCATATGATGCTCCATATATAATTGGCCCCATGTAATGCTTCAAACATAAAGAAAAAAAAAATGCTCATCTTTCCTCGCTGGCTGCTGCTCTGCTCTGGACTCTTCAGCGTCGCCGTCTTCCGGCTGTCTACACTGACTGTTCAGGCAGAGAGCGCACAGATGTGACGTCATCACGCCCTCTGACCTGAAATGTTAGAGTCAGAAGACGCAGAAGATGCCACAGGTCAGGAACGGGGAGAGGTAAGTATTGCAAGCATAAGGGCCCTGACTAAGCGACGGGGGAGCCTGGTTCTGGCACAAGGCTCCCATTGAACACGGGTGTCTCTAATGGCACGTGGGCATCCCCACCTGCTTAGTGCCCTGGCATGTGCCCTTGTACGTCGGGTGCTGACGCCGGCCCTTATCCTCTCGGCTGCTCTACAGATGTGCAATCATACTAGCATTAACCCCTTAAAGTCCAATGATGGACAGAGTCGGTCATTGGGCACCTCCCCCTGTTTGGTGCAGGTTCCGGTGATGAGCCCGCACGTTTTTCCGGCACATGACAGCTCATCTCATCAGCTGATATGTGCCCAGAACAACTGTGGGTGGACTCGCGATTCACCAGCGGCTGCTAACATGTTAAATGCCTCTGACAGCAAAATTTAACATGCATGCACAGGAAGCGCGTTATTACCTCTTCCCATCAGCGCTTGTGTCACGTGACCGCAGGCCACCGAAGGGTTAGCATGAGAACCCAGGGTCAGCAATAGACCCCTTTGGTTGTCAATGCTGGATCGCTAGGAGTGCCGCTTGGTGGTCGGCGCTCATAGCAAGTGAGTATTTAGGCTACACAGAGCAGCCCTGCTCAATGTTGCAGAGGCGATCAGACAACTGCAGCTTCTAGTCTCCCATGGAGACTATTGAAGCAAGTAAAAAATAAAAAAATGTTTTTAAAAATATTAAAAAATATATAAAAGTTCAAATCATCCCCCTTTCACTTCAAAATAAAAAAAAAATCAAAATATACATATATTTGGCATTGCTGCGTTCAGAATCGCCCGATCTATCAATATATGAAAATAATTAATCCATTCGGTAAACGGCTTGGCAACACTAAAAAATCGAAATGCCAGAATTACGTTTTGTTGGTCACCGCGACATTGCATTAAAATGCAATAACGGGCGATCAAAAGAGCATATCTGCACCAAAATGATATCAATAAAAACATCAGATCAGCGCTCAAAAGATAAGTCATCACCCAACCCGAGATCACGAAAAATGGAGACACTATGGGTCTCGGAAAATAGCAACTTTTTTTTTTTTTTTTTACAAAATTTGGATTTTATTTTGACCACTTAGATAAAAAAGAACATAGACATGTTTACTGTCTATGAACTCATAATGACCTGGAGAGTCATAATAGCAGGTCAGTTTTAGCATTTAGTGAACCTAGCAAAAAAGCCAAGCAAAAAACAATTGTGGGATTGCACTTTTTTGCAATTTCACCGCACTTGGAATTTTTTTTCTTGTTTTATGTTACACGATATCGCAAAACCAATGGTGTAGTTCAAAAGTACAACTCGTCCCACAAAAAACAAGCCCTCACATGGCCATATTGACTGAAAAATAAAAAAGTTATGGCTCTGGGAAGAAGGGGAGGGGAAAATAAAAATGCAAAACCAAAAATACCCCTTGTCGTTAAGAGGTTAAGCATGGCTGATATTGGAAAGAGTAGCAAGAAAAACAGCACTCACCTGATCCTGCTTTCAAGATGTGGTTTTAATCCATGGAAATGGTTACATAGATATTTGCAGAGGTGCAGGTGTCAGGTTGTTTTTTTATGAGTAGTGAGACTAAACATGGTTGATTAACCCCTTTCATCACTTTGTGTGCTGGATGATTTTTCCTAGGTTTCTAATACAGACTCTAACATCCTCAGTGCTACATATATCCCCTCAAGTACTTTGCCAGTGACTGTCTTTATAATATACTGTATATATACAGGGTGGGCCATTAATAAGGATACACCTAAATAAAATGGGAATGGTTGGTGATATCAACTTCCTGTTTGTGGCACATTAGTATATGGGAGGGGGGAAACTTTTCAAGATGAGTGGTGAACATGGCGGCCATTTTGAAGTTGGCAATTTTGGATCCAACTTTATAAATGGCCCACCCAGGTCTATCCATATAAATGGACCACCCTGTATCTAATATACAGTATACTTACCTTGTAATGTCTTCACATCCTGTTCCGTCCAGATGTTTCCGGATCCCAGAATTGCAAGAGGCTGAAGTTCACCGACCGCCATATTGGGACACTCAAGTGATGGGTGTCTCAATATGGAAACTGCTGCCTCTTGCGCGGTACCACCAGCGGAACACTGTCGCCCCACACACACACACACTGTATATGTCGTACGCACCACACACACACTGTATAGGCTGTACGCACCACACATACACACACACACACACTGTATACAATGTCCGCAACCTCTTGCTCGGTACCACCAGCGGAACATCGTCGCGAACACGCCGCCTCCGGGATCAGCCGAATGATTCCCTGACCGCCACCATCTTTGTACAGGAGGAACGCATGTGCAGTTTTTAATGTGACCACCGCTATCTGTCTGCACAAAGATGGCAGTGGACTGATTTACTGGGCCTGTGTGAATTCCGCGCAAGTGCAGTGAATCATTCGGCTGATCCCGGCACCAGATACGCAACATGTCTACAGGCAGAGGAAACCGGTCATATTAAAGGGGTTTTTCCACAAACGAAAGTTCATTTTCAAAATTGTCTGTGTCTGACCGTGTACGGAGAATACCACATCTCCTGGGCAGGGGAGGAAGCAAAAGATGATACTGACATTACAGCAGGGGATCACAAAGGATTCATTTTGTGAGGTAAAATATTTCACTGTTTTTAAACAATATTTTTCCTCACAAAATGTATCTATCCTCTGCGATCTCCTGCTGTAATGTCAGTATTGTCTTTTGCTTCCTCCCCTGCCCAGGAGCAGTGGTATGTTCTGTACACGGTCAGACACAGACAATTTTGAAAATGAACTTTCGTTCATGGGAAAACTCCTTTAAAAAGCAAATATCAACGCCAACATGGGGTAGACAGGTGAAAGAAGAGAGCACAGATGGGAGAAGTCAGCACATGGGAAAAGAGAGAGTGGATAGGTGGGTGAGCACATGGGGGGGAGAGATTCTCAACGCTGCAAAGCCTGCCCCCATCGTGACATTACCGCCCTCCTGATGCGACAGCATCGGGCCTCCATCTAGTATATATATACAGTATATATATATATATACACTGTATATATATATATATATATATATATATATATATACAGTGTACAGCTCTGGCAAAAATTAAGAGGCCACTGCAAAACTTTCAGTTTCTCTGACTTTTCTCCTTATAGGCATATTTTTTGAGTAAAGTGTTTATTGTTGTTTTATTCTATAACAACTGACAACATGTCTCCAAAATTTAAAGCTAAAAATTTTGCATTTATTTGCAGCAAATGAGAATTCGACAAAATAATAAAAATCAAACAGTGCTTTCAGACCTCAAATAATACTCATGTTTTAACTCAGGAAGAGTTCAGAAATCAATATTTGGTGGAATAACCATGATTTTTAATCACAGCTTTCATGCGTCTTGGCATGCTTGCCACCAGTCTTACACACTGCTTTTGGGTGACCTTATGTCACTTCTGGCACAAAAATGTAAGCAGTTCTTCTTTGTTTGATGGCTTGTGACTATCCATCTTCCTATTGATTACATTCCAGAGGTATTCAATGGGGTTCAGGTCTGGAGGTCTGGAGATTAAGCCACAGTGTCTTGCACCCACTGTGAAATTTGGTGGCGTATCAGTGATGATCTAGGGATGCTTCAGCAAGGCTGGAATTGGGCAGGTTAAGAATCAAGCCGCATAAAAGGTTATCCTTGAAAAACACTTGCTTCCTTCTGCTCCGGCAATGTTCCCCAACTCTGAGGACTGGTATTTCTAGCAGGACAATGCGCCATGGCACACAGCTAGGTCAATCAATGTGTGGATGAAGGACCACCACATCAAGACCCTGTCATGGCCAGCCCAATCTTTAGACCTGAACCCCATTGAAAACCTCTGGAATGTAATCAAGAGGAAAATGGATAGTCACAAGCCATCAAACAAAGAACTGCTTACATTTTTTACCAGGAGTGGCATAAGGTCACCCAAAAGCAGTGTGAAAGACTGGTGGAAAGCACGCCAAGCCGCATACAAGGTTATCCTGGAAAAAACAGTTGATTCCTTCTGCTCAGGCAATGTTCCCCAACTCTGATAACTGTTTTTTCCAGCAGGACAATGCGCCATGCCACACAGCTAGGTCAATTAACCCCTTAAGCCCCAAGGGTGGTTTGCACGTTAATGACCAGGCCAATTTTTACAATTCTGACCACTGTCCATTTATGAGGTAATAACTCTGAAACGCTTCCATGGATCCCGGTGATTCTGACATTGTTTTCTCGTGACATATTGTGCTTCTTGTTAGTGGTAAAATTTAATTCAAATAACTTGCGTTTATTTGTGAAAAAAATGGAAATTTGGCGAAAATTTTGAAAATTTCGCAATTTTCCAACTTTGAATTTTTATGCCCTTAAATCACAGAGATACGGCACACAAAAAACTTGATAAGTAACATTTCCCACATGTTTACTTTACATCAGCACAATTTTGGAACCAAATTTTTTTTTTGTTAGGAAATTATAAGGGTTAAAAGTTGATCAGCGATTTCTCATTTTTGCAACACCATTTTATTTTTACGGACCACATAACATTTGAAGCCACTTTGAGGGGTCTATATGATAGAAAATACCCAAAAGTGACACCATTCTAAAAACTGCACCCCTTAAGGTGCTCAAAACCACATTCAGGAAGTTTATTAACCCTTTAGGTGCATCACAGGAATTTTTTAAATATTTAAAAAAAAATGAACACTTAACTTTTTTTCACTAAAAAAATACTTCAGGTTCAATTTTTTTTATTTTACCAAGGGTAACAGGAGAAATTGGACTGCAAAAGTTATTGTGCAATTTGTCCTGAGTACGCTGATACCTGATATATGGGGGGAACCACTGTTTCGGCGCATGGCAGAGCTCAGAAGGGAAGGAGCGCCATTTGACTTTTACAATGCAAAATTGGCTGGAATTCAGATCGGACGCCATGTCGCGTTTGGAGAGCCCCTGATGTACCTAAACAGTGGAAACCCCCCAAGTGACCCCATTTTGGAAACTAGACCCCCCAAGGAACTTATCTAGATATGTGGTGAGAACTTTAAACTCACAAAGGCTTCACAGAAGTTTATAACGTACAGCGGTACAATTAAAAAATCATATTTTTTCCGCAAAAATGGTCTTTTCACCCTCAATTCTTATTTTTCCAAGGGTAACAGGACCCTAAAAGATATTGTGCAATTTGTCCTGAGTGCGCTGATACCCCACATGTGGGGGTAAACCACTATTTGGGCGCATGGCAGAGCTCGGAAGGGAAGCAGCGCCATTTGACGTTTTTGGCTGGAATTGAGATCGGACACCATGTCGCGTTTGGAAAGCCCCTGATGTACCAAAACAGTAGAAACCCCCCACAATGACACCATTTTCGAAACTAGACCCCCCAAGGAATTTATCTAGATGTGTGGTGAGCACTTTGAACCCCCCCAGTGCTTCACAGAAGTTTATAACGCCCGGGTGTGAAAATAAAAAAATCGTATTTTTTTCACAAACATGATCTTTTAGTCACCAATTTTTTCATTTTCCCAAGGGTACAAGGAGAAATTGGACCCCAAAAGTTGTTGTCCAATTTGTCCTGAGTACGCTGATACCTCATATGTGGGGGAAAACTACTGTATGAGCACACGTCTGGGCTCGGAAGGGAAGTAGTGACGTTTTGGAATGCTGACTTTGATGGATTGGTCTGCGGGTGTCATGTGCGTTTGGAGAGCCCCTGATGTACCTAAACTATTGAAACTCCCCACAAGTGACCCCATTTTGGAAACTAGACCCCCCACGGAACTTATATAGATGTGTGGTGAGCACTTTGAACCCCCAAGTGCTTCACAGAAGTTTATAACGCCTGGGCGTGAAAATAAAAAAATCATTTTTTTCCACAAAAATGATATTTTTGCCCCAAGTTTTTTATTTTCCTAAGGGTAACAGGAGAAATTGGACCCCAAAAGTTGTTTTGCAATTTGTCCTGAGTACGCTGATACCTTATATGTGGGGCTAAAACACTGTTTGGGTGCATGGCAGAGCTTGGAAGGGAAGGAGCGCTATTTGACTTTTTCAACGCAGAATTGGCTGGAATTGAGATCAGACACCATGTTGCATTTGGAGAGCACCTGATGTGCCCAAACAGTGTAAACCCCCCAATTATAACTCCAACCCTAACCCCAACACATCCCTAACCCTAATCTGAGCCCTAACCCTAGCCCTAACCCTAGCCCTAACCCTAGCCCTAGCCCTAACCCTAATGGGAAAATGGAAATAAATACATTTTTTTATTTTATTATTTTTCCCTAACTAAGGGGGTGATAACGGGGGGTTTGATTTACTATTTATGGAGGTTTTTATGTTTGGCGGCTGTCGCATGCTAAAAGACGCTTTTTATTGTAAAAATAGTTTTTGCATCACCACATATTGAGAGCTATAATTTTTCCGTATTTTGACCCACCGAGACATGTGAGGTCTTATTCTTTGCGGGACGAGTTGACATTTTTATTGGTACCATCTTCGGGCACGTGACATTTTTTGATCGCTTTTCATTCCGATTTTTGGGATGCAGAATGAACAAAAACCAGCGTTTCATGAATTTCTTTTGGGGGGTGCGTTTACACCGCTCCGCGTGCGGTAAAATTAATAAAGTGGTTTTATTCGTCAGGTCGGTACGGTTACAGTGATACCTCATATAGGTCGTTTTTTTATGTTTTGTCGGTTTTTTGCAATGAAAACAATTTTATATAAAAAATAATTATTTTTGCATCGCTTTATTCTGCGAGCTATAACTTTTTTATTTTTTTGCAGATGATGCTGTATGGCAGCTCGTTTTTTGCAGGACAAGATGACGTTTTCAGCGGTACCATGGATATTTATATGCGTCTTTTTGATCGCGTGTTATTGCACTTTTTGTTCGGTGGTATGATAATAAATCATTATTTTTTGCTTCTTTTTTACTTTTATTTTTTAAGGGGGTTCGCTAAAGGGGTTAACTAATGGGACAGTTTTATAGGGCGGGCTGCTACATACGCAGCGATACCAAATATGTGTACTTTTATTTTATTTTATTTTTTTTCAAAAAATGAATTTATTGGGGAATTTTTTTTTTTTACTAATTTATTTAGCGATTTGTTTAAAATTATTTTTACACTTTTTTTTTTTTTTTTACTTTATTACATAGTCCCAGGTGGGACATCACTGTCCTGTGACAGGTCGCTGATCTGTCACATCACAGATCACTGTGACAGATCAGCCATCTGTCACAGGCAGTTCTGCAGACTTCCTCATGCCTGCGCTTTGCAGGCAGTGAGGAAGTCAGCTCCCTACAGGCCCCCGAAGGGAAGGAGTCTCCCGCAGCAGCGCTGCACATTGCGCTGCCGTGGGGGGCTCAGGGAAGCACGGAGGGAGCCCCCTCCCTGCCGATGCTTCCCTTTAACCCCCGGTACACCGCGATCGTGTTTCATCGCTGGTGTACAAGGGGTTAACGTGTCGGGGGCGGTCCGTGACTGCCCCTGACACATTGTGCCGGGTGTCAGCTGTGATAATCATCTGACACCCGGCCGCGATCAGCGGCGCTCACCACGTGAGCGCCGCTGATCGCATTAGACGTACTATCCCGTCCTTGGGAATTAAGTCCCAGGGCACATGGACGGGATAGTACGTCTAATGGCAGAAAGGGGTTAATGTGTGGATGAAAGCTGTGATTAAAAATCATGGTTATTCCACAAAATATTATTTTCTGAACTCTTCCTGAGTTAAAACATCAGTATTGTTGTTTCTAAATGATTATGAACTTCTTTTCTTAGCATTATTTGAGGTCTGAAAGCACTACATTTTTTTATTTTGACCATTTGTCATTTTCTGACAATAAATACAAAATTTAGTGCTTGGAAATTCGGAGACATGTTGTCAGAAGAATAAAAGAACAATTTACATTTTACTGAAAAATATACCTATAAAGAGAAAAATAAGACAAACTGAAAATTTTGCAGTTGGTAACTTCATTTTTGCCAGAGCTGTATATATGAGATTCTATCTATCTATCTATCTATCTATCTATCTATCTATCTATCTATCTATCTATCTATCTAGTTTAATAAAATACAAAGGAAATGTAACTTTAGGTCTTTTAGAGATCATTTCATCTTCAACTTGCTTAGCTGTTCACAATAAGAATAATTTTGACCAGGGGTGCCCAAACTTTTAGGCTATGTGCACACATTGCGGAATTGCCGCGGAAATTCCCTGCCGCAATTCCCTGCCGCGGGAAAAATGATAATTACTTACCGGTAATTTGATTTTCTAGAGCTATGACAGCACCGCACATGAGAGAAGAGAGAAGAGAGAATGTCCTCCCCCAGGAAACAGGAAACCTGTAGCAGATACATAAGAAGGGGGCGGCCTTATTAGTTTACATGCATGTTATATAACAGTGTCACTAATATTCACCTTCTTTTTTTCTTATATATATTTTCCATATATTTACATTTCCAGATATAACTTTAAATTTTCTAGTGCAACACACAACCATCAACAAGATAGGGTGGGAACAATGCGGTGCTGTCATGGCTCTGGAAAATCAAATTACCGGTAAGTAATTATCATTTTTTCCCTTCCCCATGACAGCACCGCACATGAGAGGAAAGATAGAATAGACTCCTAGGGTGCAACAGCAGACAACACTTTTCTCCCAAAGGCCAGATTTGAGGGCCCTAGGTCTAGTCTATAGTGTCGGAGGAAAGTGGATGGTGAGGACCATACTGCTGCTTTACAGATCTGCTCAACTGAAGCATTTGCCCTTTCAGCCCAGGACGTGGCTATGGCTCTCGTAGAGTGAGCCGTTACACCCAGTGGGGGAGTCAGATCCGAAGAAGAGTAAGCTAGTGCAATACCCATACGAAGCCATTGTGCAATCGTGGATTTTGAAGCCTTTTTACCCCTGTTTGTCCCCTGAAAGGAGACAAAAAGGGCTGAAGACTGTCGCCATGATTTTGAGGCTTCTATATATTGAAGCAGGCAACGTCTGACATCTAAGCAATGGAAGGTTTTCTCTCTCTGGGATTTGGGATTCGGACAAAACGAGGGCAAAATTATCTCCTGCTCCCTGTGGAATTTGGAATTTACCTTCGGTATGAAGGCTGGATCAGTTTTTATAATCACTCTATCGTCCAAAAAGGTGGTATATGGTGGATTTACAGATATTGCCTTTATTGAGATGGAAGCAATAGGTTCAAATGGAGATGCTGTCAGTGCCCTTAATATTAAATTTAAATCCCAGGGAGCTACCTTAGATGTTAATTTTGTGGGCCTGGATGTGAAGGAGGCCCGAATGAATCTATAGATCCATGGGTGATCAGCCAGTTTTTGATCAAACAATGCACCCAGGGCCGATACCTGCACTTTTAAGGTGCTTGTGGACAGACCTTTTTCCAGTCCTTTCTGGAGGAACTCTAGGATTTCCTTTATTGGTATTTCCTGGGCTGTTCTAGTTAATTGTCGGCCCGTGAACTGCAAGAATTTTTCCAAAATTTTTGGGTATTTTCGTGAAGTTACCTCCTTCCTGCTAGCGAGCAGGGTGGTTACTAATGGAACTGAGAACCCCTTGGCTAGAAGGAGTCCCCTCTCAAGTTCCACGCAGTGAAGTGCAGCCCGTGAACCTTGGGATGTTCCACTGGGCCCTGGTATAGCAGATCCGGGGTATCTGGGAGTATCCATGGGTCCGAGACAGACATGCGTCTGAGCCATGTGAATCATGCCCTTTTCGGCCAGAAGGGCGCAATTAGAATTATTCGAGCTTTCTCCTGCCGGATCGTTATTAAGACTACTGGAATCAATGGAAACGGGGGGAACGCATAGGCCAGGCGAAATTTCCACCGGTGTAGTAGCGAATCCACCCCCTCTGGCTGCTTTCTTGGATTTAGGGAGTAGAACCTGCCCACTTTCTGATTTTCCCTGGTGGCAAACAAGTCTACTTCTGGTGTGCCCCAGGCAGCGCAGATTTCCCCAAATATTTTTTGACTTAGGGACCATTCTCCCTGGTGTAGTACGTGACGGCTTAAATAATCGGCCAGATAATTGTCTGCCCCCTTTAAATGTGTACCCGATATGGATAGAAGATTGTTTTCTGCCCAAGCGAATAATTCCCTGGCCTCTGCCATAAGGGTTGCCGACCTTGTACCCCCTTGTTGGTTTATGTATGCTATGGCTGTGTTGTTGTCGGATAATATGGTGACATGTCTACCTTGTACTTCTTGCTTTACTAGGGGAAGGGCTCGCCTTACAGCCGTCAGTTCTTTTATATTTGAGGATGCATCCCTCATTTCGGGTTCCTGCTGGCCCTGTAGGGTTCGTTTCTCTATGTGTGCCCCCCAACCACTCGGACTTGCGTCCGTGGTCAATACCACCGAGTGAGTAGTCCAGGGCACTGCTCTGTTTACGTTTTCGGTGCTCAGCCACCATTTTAGGGACTCCTGCACTTGAAGGGAGAGGATAATCTCCCGATTTAAATTGGAAGGACCCTTCTCCTGCTCGGATAGGATCTGCCACTGTAGTTCTCTTGTATGGGCTTGTGCCCACCGGACCGCTGGGATTGTTGCTGTTAACGTGCCCAGGAGCGACATTGCCTCTCTCACTGATATGGCTCGACCGGACTGTATTCGTTGTATTTTTTGCTGGATAGCCCCAATTTTCCTTCCTGGAAGAATGCACTGTTGTTTTAATGAGTCCAATTGAATTCCAAGGAATTCTTGTGACTGTACTGGAGTTAATTTGGATTTTTTCAGATTTATCAACCAGCCTAACCTGGATAATATTTCCAGGACCCTTGTAACTGCATTTTCGCACTTTTGCTTGTCGTTTGCTATGACCAGGAAATCGTCTAGATAGGGTACCAACAGGATATTTTCCTTTCTTATAAATGACGCTACTTCCCCAATAATTTTTGTAAATATACGCGGGGCTACTGATACCCCGAAGGGTAGGCACTGGTGCTGTAGATGAGTGGGGACTTGAGCCATCTCTACTACCAGTCTCAGATATTGTTGGTGTTTCCCGCATATTGGGACATGGTAATAGGCATCGGTAAGATCTATTACTGCCATGTAGCAACCTGGGTCGAGTAGTTTCACTGCTGACCTTAAGGTCTCCATTTTGAATTTCTCTGTTGTGATGTATTGGTTCAGGGCTTTGAGATTGAATATTGTTCTTAGTGACCCATCTGGTTTTGGAGTGAGGAACAGAGTGCTGTAAAACCCTTTCCCTTCCTGATGATCCGTTACTTTTATTAGTACCTCTTTTTGAATAAGGAGTTGGATGTCCTTTTCTAATGTAGCCTGATTCTTTTTGGCTACCCGGGTCATTCTTAGTCTTTGAGGTGGAAGGCTTAGAAAACTTAGTCGTAGGCCCCCGGCTAACAGGTCGGTTACCCACTTTGAGGTGGGCAATGCCACCAACTGGTGGACAAAAAACCGAAGCCTTCCTCCTACCGCCCTGGCGTCATTGTTTAGTATCGGGTCTCGGGGTGGTTTTATTAAAGAGGAATCCTCTCTCTTTTCTTTCCCTCCAAGGTCTACCCCGTGTGGTTCTATCGTCTGGCCGCCCTCGGCTCCCTCTATTGCCTGCTCCACGAAAGGACGAGCGAGATTCAGTCCACCGACACCTAGGGAAGGGGGTTGGAAATCGTTTTTTCTTATCTGACGCCTTTTCCAAAATTTCGTCCAATGCTTTCCCGAACAAGTATTGGCCCTCACATGGTACAGCACAGACTTTAACCTTTGACTGGAAGTCTGCCGACCAGTTTTTTAACCACAGTGCTCTGCGGCCTGAATTTGAAAGGGCGCATGCCCGGGCGGCGCCTCGGACGGAATCTACTGCGGCGTCAGCCAAGAATCCCGCTGCCTTCTGTAGGGAAGGTATTGCCTCCAGCAGTGTTTCCCTTGGGCATTTATTTTTAATTTGGTCACTTAATTCATCTAACCACTTGACCATAGCACGCGCTGTACAAGTGGCGGCCACCCCCGGCTTAAATGACCAAGCCGATGCTTCCCAAGCCAATTTTAGAAAAGCGTCTGCTTTCTTGTCAAGGGGATCTTTTAAGGCGCCCATGTCCTCAAATGGCAATGCTATTCCTCTGGATGTACTAGCAATGGCGGCATCTAGTCTCAGAGCTTTTTCCGATTTATCGCATACCTCCTCATCAAACGGGTATTTACGTGTGAGCGCCTGCGGTATGGACATTTTTTTATTGGGTTTTTTCCACTCTCTCTTGACTAAATTTAACAGGTTATCATGACAGGGAAAAACCCTTCGTTTTTTCCCCTCAAGATTGCTAAACATAGCATCTTGAATTGATTTCGGCTCTTTTGGTGTTTCAAGTCCCATTGTGGACCTTACAAGCTTTAGTAATTTCCCAATATCCTCAGATAGGAAATATGGACGACCCTTTTCCTCGTCCGAGGAGTCCAGGTCCGAATCCGAGGCCTCTATCTCCCCTTGCTCTTCCTCAGACTCTATATCAGTAGTTATCTCTGTGGGAGGCAGTGGGGGCGGGGGTGAGGCAGGTGTTGTATGGGTGCTACGTGTGGTCTGCTCTTTTATCTCATCTTTTACCGTCGATTTTACTTGATCCCGGATCATAGCTTTAATGATTTGTATGAGGGATGGTGACTCTTCGGCCACTGTCTTTTTAATGCACGAGTGACAGAGTCACTTCTCATACGTTTTACTTAGGGCCTTTTTACATAATGCACTTTCTTTGTTCTTTTGTTTGGATGTGGGCTTTCCCTACAGAAAACATACATAGGGCTTTACAAAGGCACTCACCCGGCCCTCTGCGTACCCCGGTAGCCGGTGGTTCTTCCTCCTGTACTCGCTCACCGACTTCAGGATCCATTCCGTTCTGCTGCTGGCCTGCCTATATACACTGGAGCCTATGTGCAGCCTCTCTGGGACCAGTGGCATCTGCCGCATCTCCCTTCTTATGGAGGAGTGGTGCGCGCTTCTGGGACTGCTCCCACCCGGAAGTGCCCAGTACACCGCTCCCCCCGGCGTGTGACGTCACTTCCGGTGCGACCCCGGAAGCCGTCGCCACTCAATCGGCGCCAGCGTCATGGTGGCCACGCCTCCCTCGGCCCTGCCTCCCACTGGAGTGGCCACCGGGGAGTCACACGGGGAGGACACCGCTCACAGCGCCCACCAAGCTGGGCTGTCAGGCGCGCGCGACCGTGCCCCACTGCCATTGCCTCCCCGTGGACCTCGGCCTCGTGACCGGACAACATCACAGGGGGATCCCTCCAGAGGTACAGCTCTGCCCCAGGCATGCGCCTGCAGGAAACAGGAAACCAAACTGGGGAGAGAAGGTGCCACCCCCTTCTTATGTCTCTGCTACAGGTTTCCTGGGGGCGGATACCTTCTCTCATGTGCGGTGCTGTCTTGGGGAAGGGAAAATCCGCGAGAAATCCGCATGCGTAATTCCTGCGTATTTCCCGCGATAAACTAGCGTTTTGCAAGCGTAATTATCTTGCAGAATGCTAGCATTTTCCAAGTGATCTGTAGCATCACTTGGAAAACTGATTGACAGGTTGGTCACACTCGTCAAACATAGTGTTTGACGAGTGTGACCAACTTTTTACTATTGAGGCTGCCCTTGCAGCATCAATAGTAAAATAATTAAAAAATCGTGTTATTCTTACCTTCCGGCATCCCACGCAGCTTTCCCTGGCCTCAGCGATGCTCCCGGCGAGTCCCGTTCCCAGCGATGCCTTGCAACAATGATTTTTGATGACGTAGCAGTCTCGCGATACCGTAGCGGTCTTGTGAGACTGCTACGTCATGAAAGGTCATTGTCGCAAGGCATCGCTGGGAACGGCAGTTGGCGGGAGCATTGCTGAGGCCTGGGGACACTGCGTGGGACGCCGGAAGGTTAGAATAACACGATTATTTTAATTATTTTTTTTAACAGAAAGATGGTACCCAGGGCCAGGAGGAGAATCTCCTCTCCTCCAGACCCTGGGTACCATCCGCACATTTTCCGCTTACTTTGCGCATGCGGAAAGAAAGCGGAACAATGCATTCCTATGTGTGCTGAATTCCCACGATTCCGCACAAAGAATGAGCATGCTGCGTATTTTTCAGCGATGCGATTCCGCCGCGGAAAAATACGCAGCATTAGCACAGCATGTGTGGAATGCCATTGAATTCAATGGGTTGCTTATTTTATGCGTTTTTGCAACGTTTTCGAGCCGAAAAAAATGCGCAAAATCTGCGGGAATTCCGAACGTGTGCACACAGCCTTACATGCCACTATACAGTGTGTCCGTAAAGTCATGGTGCACTTTTATAGTTTACATTTTGGTGCCCTGTCTCTGGCCCAATCATATCACACCTGTTCATGAGGAGAGATAACAAAAACCAATCAAACGACACAAACTCATTTAAGCTGTTGCTGAGCCCCCAGTCAGATTAACCCCTGATAAACTGAACTCTGATTAATACACTGCCAGGTCTGTGACATCATGCAACCACAAGTTTGGATGTGTGTAGGACAGCAAATTGAGCCCACATCAAACTGCACTGAATAGGTATGAAACTGGGAGAGTTTTTCTTTTATTTGGAGCAGATTTCACATTTCTATAGTCTTTTGTTGCTTTCCAGTGACTGATCAAAAGTGCACCATGACTTTACGGACACACTGTATATACAGTTTGTCACGACCGCAGACGCGGCCCAGCAGGCACCTCCACGCCATGGCGATGGGGCGGGCGTCCCCTGGGGGCGCAATATGGACCCTCTATACCACAGAGGGGGACCCGGGCCTACCCGAACTAGGGAAGGGCAGCGACCGGGATTCTTTGGCAGCTGAGCATGTGGACAAGGACACGTAGGACTTGATGACACTGCACAACTTCAGGTATAAAGAAAGTAAAGTTTACTTAACCCCTTCATGACCCAGCCTATTTTGACCTTAAAGAGAATCTGTCACCTACCCTTTGGCGGGCGATGAAAACGAGGTCGGTCCGGTCCGATGGGCGGTGTTCCCGATGTGTGCCGCCTCCCCATCCTTGCCCGCCATCCGCAGGTTATTGCTGAATTGGAGTAGGTGTACGCCGATTAACTAAGCCCCGGAACACAGCAAAATACTTCCGGGGCTTAGTTAACAGGCGCATGCGCAGTCCGGCTTTTTGGCTTTGCCCGCAGTTGGGTAAAGCATACTGCGCGTGCGCTAGTTATGAATGCTTAGCTCACGTGCAAAAAAATGGCGTACACCTACTCCAATTCAGCAATAACCTGCGGACGGCGGGCAAGGATGGGGAGGTGGCACACATCGGGAACACCGCCCATCGGACCGGACCGACCTCGTTTTCATCGCCCGCCAAAGGGTAGGTGACAGATTCCCTTTAATGACCTGGCCATTTTTGGCAATTCTGACCAGTGTCCCTTTATGAGGTAATAACTCAGGAACGCTTCAACGGATCCTAGCGATTCTGAGATTTTTTTTCGTGACATATTGGGCTTCATGTTAGTGGTAAATTTAGGTCGATAATGTTTGCATTTATTTGTGAAAAAAAGAAATTTGGCAAAAATTTTGAAAATTTCACAATTTTCACATTTTGAATTTTTATTCCGTTAAACCAGAGAGTTATGTGACACAAAATAGTTACTAAATAACATTTCCCACATGTCTGCTTTACATCAGCACAATTTTGAAAACAAAATTTATTTTTGTTAGGAAGTTATAAAGGTTAAAAGTTGACCAGCGATTTCTCATTTTTACAACAAAATTTACAAAACCATTTTTTTTAGGGCCCACCTCACATTTGAAGTCACTTTGAGGGGTCTATATGGCAGAAAATACCCAAAAGTGACACCATTCTAAAAACTGCACCCCTCAAGCTACTCAAAACTACATTCAAGAATATTATTAACCCTTCAGGTGCTTCACAGCAACTAAAGGAATGTGGAAGGAAAAAATAGACATTATAATTTTTCCAACAAAAATTTTCTTTTAGCATCAATTTTTTCATTTTCACATGGGTAACTGGATAAAATGGATCCTAAAATTTGTTGGGCAATTTCTCCTGAGTACACTGATACCTCATATGTGGTTATAAACTACTGTTTGGGCACACGGCAGGGCCCGGAAGGGAAGGAGCACCATTTGACTTTTTGAATGGAAAATATGCTGGAATATTTAGTAGTTGCCATGTCGAGTTTGGAGAGTCCCTGTGTGCCTAAACATTGGAGCTCCCCCACAAGTGACCCCATTTTGGAAACTAGACCCCCCAATTAACTTATCTAGATGCATAGTGAGCAGTTTGAACCCCAAGGTGCTTCACAAATTGATCCATAAAAAAAGGACTTTTTTTTCACAAAAATTTTCTTTTAACCTCAGTTTTTTCATTTTCACATGGGCAACAGGATAAAATGGATCCTAAAATTTGTTGGGCAACTTCTCCTGAGTACACCGATACCTCATATGTGGTCATAAACCACTGTTTGGGTTTCCGGCAGGGCCCGGAAGGGAAGGAGCACCATTTGACTTTTTGAATGGAAAATTAGTTCCAATCATTAGCGGACACCATGTCGTGTTTGGAGAGCCCCTGTGTACCCACAAGTGACCCCGTTTTGGAAACTAGACCCCACAAGGAACTTATCTAGATGTGTGGTGAGCACTTTGAACCCACAAGTGCTTCACAGAAGTTTATAACGCAGAGAGTGAAAATAAAAAATCATTTTTTTCCTCAAAAATGATATTTTAGCCCTCTATTTTTTATTTTCACAAGGCTAACAGGAGAAATTGGACCACAAAAGTTGTTGTGCAATTTGTCCTGAGTATGCTGGTACCCCATATGTGGGGGGGAACCACTGTTTGGGTGCATGGGAGAGCTCAGAAGGGAAGGAGCGCGATTTTGGAATGCAGACTGATGGAATGTTCTGCGGGCATCATGTTGCGTTTGCAGAGTCCCTGATGTGCCTAAACAGTAGAAACCCCCCACAAGTGGCCCCATTTTGGAAACTAAACCCGCCCAGGAGCTTATCTAGATGTGTAGTGAGCACTTTGAACCCCCAAGTGCTTCACAGAAGTTTATAAACCCAGAGTCATGAAAATAAGAAATCATTTTTTTTTCTCAAAAATTATTTTTTAGCCCGCTATTTTGTATTTTCACAAGGTTAACAGGATAAATTGGACCCCTAAAGTTTGTGCTCAGTTTGTCCTGAGTACGCTGGTACCCCATATTTGGGGGGGAACCACTGTTTGTGCGCACGGCAGGGCTCAGAAGGGAGGAGCGCCATTTGACTTTTTGAATGGAAAATTAGCTCCAATCGTTAGCGGACACCATGTTGTGTTTGGAGAGGCCCTGTCTGCCTACACTTTGGAGCTCTGCCACAAATGACCCCATTTTGGAAACTAGACCCCCTAAGGAACTTATCTAGATGCATAGTGAGCACTTTGAACCCCCCAGGTGCTTTACAGAAGTGTATAACACAGAGCCGTGAAAATAAAAATAATTTTTTTTCCTCAAAAAATGATTTTTTAGCCCGCTATTTTTTATTTTCACAATGGTAACAGGAGAAATTGGACCCCAAAAGTTGTTGTCCAGTTTGTCCTGAGTACGCTGGTACCCCATATGTGGGGGGGACCACTGTTTGGGCACACGTCGGGGCTCGGAAGGGAAGTAGTGACGTTTTGAAATACCGACTTGATGGAATGGTCTGCGGGCGTCATGTTACATTTGCAGAGCCTCTGATGTGCCTAAACAGTGGAAATCCCCCACAAGTGACTGCATTTTGGAAACTAGACCACACAAGGAACTTATCTAGATGTGTGGTGACCACTTTGAACCCCCAAGTGCTTTACAGAAGTTTATAACACAGAACCGTGAAAATAAAAAATCTTTTTTTCCTCAAAAAATGATTTTTTAGCCCGCAATTTTTTATTTTCACAAGGGTAACAGGATAAATTTGACCCCAAAAGCTGTTGTCCAGTTTGTCCTGAGTATGCTGGTACCCCATATGTGGGGGGGACCACTGTTTGGGCACACGTTGGGGCTCGGAAGGGAAGTAGTGACGTTTTGAAATACCGACTTGATGGAATGGTCTGCAGGCGTCATGTTACGTTTAGGCACATCAGAGGCTCTGCAAACCTAACATGATGCCTGCAGACCATTCCATCAAGTCGGTATTTCAAAACGTCACTACTTCCCTTCCGAGCCCCGACGTGTGCCCAAACAGTGGTCCCCCCCACATATGGGGTACCAGCATACTCAGGACAAATTGGACAACAGCTTTTGGGGTCAAATTTATCCTGTTACCCTTGTGAAAATAAAAAATTGCGAGCTAAAAAATAATTTTTTAGGAAAAAAAATGATTTTTTATTTTCATGGCTCTGCGTTTATAAACTTCTGTGAAGCACTTGGGGGTCCAAAGTGCTCACCACACATCTAGATAAGCTCCATGTGTGGTCTAGTTTCCAAAATGGGGTCACTTGTGGGGAGTTTCCACTGCTTAGGCACATCAGAGGCTCTGCAAACAGTGGAAACCCCCCACAAGTGACTCCATCTTATCTAGATGTGTGGTGAGCACTTTGAACCCCAAAGTGCTTCACAGAAGTTTATAACGCAGAGCCGTGAAAATAAAAGAATCATTTTTTTTCACAAAAATCATATTTTTAGCCCCCAATTTTTTATTTTCCCAAGGGTATCAGGAGAAATTATGGGGGTAAACCACTGTTTGGACACACATCGGGGCTTGGAATGGAGGGAGTGCTGTTTGACATTTTGAACGCAAAATTGGCTGGAAAAAATCGTGGCGCCATGTCGTGTTCGGAGACCCCATGATGTGCCTAAACAGTCGAAACCCCTCAATTCCAACTCCAACTCTAACCCCAATACACCCCTAACTTTAATCCAACCCTAATCATAACCCTAACCACAACCCTAACCCCAACACACCCCTAAACCTAATCCCAACTCTAACCCTAACCACAAGCCTTACCCTAATCCCAACCCCAAACCACCCCTAACCCTAAACTTAACACTAATTCCAGCCTTAACCCTAATTCCAACCCTAACCCTAATTCCACCCCTAACCCTAATTCCAACCCTAACCCTAATTCCAACCCTAACCCTAATTCTAACCCTAACCCTAACCCTAGCTATAACCCTAATTCCAACCTTAACCCTAATTTCAACCCTAATTCTAACCCTAAATGGAAAAAAAAATATTTTTTTTATTTTATTATTTGTGCCTGGCTATGGGGGGGAATAAACGGGGGGTGTATTTACTTTTTTTTCATTTTGATCACTGTGAGAGTGTATCACACTGCACTGCACACTGCGTACTGCGCCTGCCATTTTGCAAGATGGCGGTGCCCATCATCCGGACGGCGGGACACCGGGAGCCACGGCGGGACACATGAGGTATCGGGGGGAATCGGAAGGTGGGGGGAGCGATAGGAAGGGGAGGGGGAGCAGATGATGCCGACAGCAGCGACCGATCACCACCGTCCATCGGTGGCGGGAGCTGATTGGCCCCGCCAGTCGGTGTGCGGGGGGGTCGGGTGTCGGTGTCCAGCCATGTCCGATGCTATTGCAGCATCGGCCATGGTTGGATTGTAATATTTCACCAAATTTCATTGGTGAAATATTACAAATCGCTCTGATTGGCTGTTTCACTTTTAACAGCCAATCAGAGCGATCGTAGGCACGTGGGGGCTAAGCCACGTCCCCTAGGATTAACCATAGAGTGTCCTCTGTGTGCGGGTCGGGTAACCTTTCAGTGACCCCGGTCACCCGACCCACAGGAGGGCGATTTATAGCATGACGCCTACGCAGGCGTCATGGGTCGTTTGGGCACGACTTTTCATGATGCCTACGTAGGCGTCATGGGTCGTGAAGGGGTTAAAGTAAAGTCACAGTACATAGACAAAACAGGGCTAAGCCAGGTTCCCGATTCCACACCTCCCAGAAGGGTACCACCCAGTAGACCCCAAAGCACCAACGGATCACCGAGGCACACAGGCACACATAAGCGGGACATCGGAACACAGGCAGGACGTCAGGACACACAAGGTCATCAGGACATCAGGACACACGAGGTCATCAGGACATCAGGACACGAGGTCATCAGGATACACAAGGTCATCAAGATGCAGGCAGAACATCAGGGTACACGAGGTCATCAGGACATCAGGACACACGAGGTCATCAGGACATCAGGGTCACCCACAGGACATTAGAGTCACCGACAGACATCAGATGGGAGTCATTTGGTTCCGGACATCCAACACGACCTACAGGCACCACTGCAGTCATCCAGCTCCAGTCTCCAGGCAGCGGTCATCAGGTTCCAGACTGCGGTCGTCAGGCTCCGGGCATCGGACCTAGGAAGGAACTCAAGCGTGATGGTGCTAACACCGCAGGATTGCTGGGCCTGCATGGAGCTAGCACCGCATGATAGTCAGAGCACAGCATAGTAGATGCTCAGCAGGAACGCCAGTTACAAGAGTCTCAGAGTCACTGGGTGCGGGGCTCCAAACACAGAGGAATTCCAGGAACATAACACAGCAGACAGTTCAGACATGGTCAGGTACAGGACAGGTACAGGATCAAGGATTCAAGCCTGGATACACCGCCTCCAGGGCAGGGCGAATTTAGACAGGGTCAGATACAGGACAGGTACAGGATCAAGGATTCAGGCCCGGATATACCGCCTCTGGGGCAGGGCAAGGGAACAGGACAAAGCAGGAATCAAGGCAGGGAATTTGGTACCATAACCGAGACAGACGAGGTCCACAGACATGAGACACACATAGCAAAGTCCAGGAGCTTTCTGAGTAGCTCTGGCCCCACCCATAGGGCAGGGTAAGTTTATAAAGGGGCTGCCCCTCAGCAATTGGCTGGGGACAGCATTTCAAGTACACACACTAACCCTGATAAAAGCAGGGGAGGTGTGGCTGCGCATGCCCTAAGCACACACAGAAACCATTGCAGCACAATCAGTGCAGGAACTGCAGCTTAGAGCACCTGGCATCGTCTGCAAACCTAGACACACGTGAAAAGCCATGCACCAGCTGCAAATGACCTTACAACCCGTGGACAGCTTCCACAGCGGCGACCAGGGACCGCACATGCGAATGGTCAAGCAGCAGAGCAAAGACCTAACAACACATGTGCAGCTACGCAGCAGAGCAGGAAACTGAGCAGGCTCCATACAGGTAACAGCCAGCAGTATCCCAGCTCAATTAGGGGGAAAGGAGTAAGGGGTTAAAGCAAACACATGAATTGTCACGCAGACAAGCAGATACAGACAGAACGGCGTGACACTTTTTTTAAGTTATAAACTGAATAATCCCCCTTAAAGGATTGAAAATTAAATCTTGTCTTGTGTTTTTTTGTACTCACTGAAAGTTGAACCTTCCATCACAAGACAGAAATGAGTCATATGCAGATATCAGCAGTAAGCTAATATAAGGCACATTGTACACATACAAATGACTGTTGTTCTCTAAACAGTAAGTATTTAATTTACCGTTACTACAACAAAGTCACAAACAGTTGTGTGATGAGAAAATAGAAAACGGTCTTAGGAGCGCAGGAAAGAGACTCAGACAAGAGAAGGGTTTAAACCACAATGCATTTCGACGGAGGATCCATCTTCATCAGGTGGATGTTTATTAATAACATAGGGGATTGGGTATTTAAATGGAAGCAGCCAATCACAACAGTCAAAAGTCACATGTTATGATAGTCACATGTTACGACAAGATTACATTATATATTATAATCAAAAAGGAGATAAAAACAACCTATATAAAACGTGAGATAAAACACCATGAGTTAAACAAGTTTTACATTTATAAAATGTGCAAAAAGGAGCAATAAAATAAATATAGATAAAAATAAATAAAATTATTAACAGGTTAGTAGACCAGTAAAAAGACCAATAAAAAAGCGAGAACCCATATTAATAATAAAAGCATGTAAACAATAGCATCTAAGTAAAATGCACTGATGATAAAAAAAAGCAAATAAAGTTATCTGGTCACTTTATCAATAGTTAAATTCAGACCTTCAGGGGCAAGTGTGCCAAGCTTGAATATCCAAAAGCTTTCTCTATTGATTAAGCAGTTGAAGCGATCAGCCACGGTATCAGGTATGTGGTCAATAATCGTTAGTTTCAAAGTTTTGGGATTTTTTTGATGCACAGTTAAAAAATGTTTAGAAAGGCTGTGCAGGAGAAAAAATACAAGAGGATCCACCTGATGAAGACGGATCCTCCGTCGAAATGCATTATGGTTTAAACTCATCTCTTGTCTTAGTCTCTTTCCTGCGCTCCTAAGACCGTTTTCCATTTTCTCATTGCTCCTATCCTCCATTGGAGGTTTTCGGCTGGAGCTGCGGTGGAGACCTGACATCCTTGTCTGCCCCTGGGTTGCTTCCTAAGCGCTCCTTTATGACCGCTTATCGCTGACTCTTGCAAACAGTTGTGTGACAGTCTGAGGCTCTGTTCACATGTACAGTGCAGAAGTAAATAATTTCCAAAGTTTACCTCTTACATATGTCATTAAATAGCCATACAGCATTGTATGTGTGCTGTTGGCTAACATACAGCTCCGGCAAAAATTGAGACCACCAACCACATCAAGACCCTGTCATGGGCAGCCCATTCTCCAGACCTGAACCCCACTGAAAACCTCTAGAATGTAATAAAGAGGATGATGGTGTTTGGGGGTGGCATTGCTATGGACCGTAGAGACAAGCTGCCACTTTAATAGACAGCACCCCCTTGGTTAGAGCAGTGGGACATTCTGCGCTTCCCTGCTGTAAAGACTGTTTGGTTTCTTCTGCCAGACTGGAGAGGGGAGGGGCTGCTTTTCTGTGTGTGAGGAGAGAGCCGAGATTTCTGCAGGAAGGAGACATGCCTGAGCTGTGAAGGAAAGACTTTGTAAACTGTTCTGTGGACAACTAGGTGGCTTTCCTATGTTGCCATGCCGTGAGGTGCCATGAAGAAAAAGACAAGAAAGGAATCCAGAGGAGGGAATCCACTGTTTCTAGGAGCATCACTGGATCTGCACACAAGGAAAAGACCACGTTGCACAGAGCTTCCAGGAAGAAGTGCTCATCATCTTGCAAAGCTGCAGGGGCCCCGGGATAGGACTGAGATACCAACGCTACTCTGAGTGTTAACCTCTTCTGTGCACATGCTAGGGTTTAGGATAGGCTGCAATAGATAGAGCACGGCAGCCACGTTGCCAGTGTAGCAGAGGCCAGATAGGTTATAGTTAGTGTAGCATCATACATTCCTTTACTGTGTTGTCTTGCCAGTTGGATATAAACACTGAGCTGTGATAGTTGGTCCTCCGTGCTGTTTGACGGCCCAGCTAGAGAATATTATCCTTGTAAATTGTCTGTTTCCATAGCATATCCCTGTTTCTGTATTTTCCTAAGCACTGCATTCCTTGCCTGTAAATAAATTAACCCTTTGTTGTTTGCACCTCATCTTGTGTACCGTAGTCTCCCTGCATTGTGGTGGTCCCCCGGCCATCGCTTCAATGGATTGTCACAAGCCATCAAACAAAGAAGAACTGCTTACATTTTTGTGCAAGAAGCTGTGTGAAAGACTGGTGGCAAGCATGCCAAGATGCATGAAAGCTGTGATTAAAAATCATGGTTATTCCACCAAATATTGATTTCTGAACTCTTCCTGAGTTAAAACAATAGTACTGTTGATTCTAAATGATTATGAATTTGTTTTCTTTGCATTATTTGAGGTCTGAAAGCACTGTTTTTTTTCTAATTTTGACCTTTTTTGTTTGTCAGAAAAAAATACAAAATTTATTGTTTGGAAATTTGCATTCTACTCAAAGATATACCTATAAAGAGAAAAATCAGAGAAACTGAACATTTGGAAGTGGTCTCTTAAAAATATGCATACTGTGTGGTACGCTTCTTTGCACTCTGCGATTTCCTGGCGCATATGCTAAATATGTTCACATAATACAACGTGAACAAGACAACATGTAATCCTGACTTTTCTTATTGCAGGTGGAGCAGATGATGCAGATTAATACCAAAAGGGTTAAAATGGATGTCTCAGCAGCTAAGAAAAAGGGTGTAGCTAGGTGCAGTCAACATCTTATCTGTCAGGATTCCAGAATAATTAACCATTCAAGTGGCAGTTTATTGTTACAAAACTGGAATCATGTTGACATCAAGCAATTTGTTAAGTCAAAAAAACACTAGTTTATCTATTGGTATTTACAGTGGCTTGTATGCACCCCCTCCCCTGGCTTATTACATTTTTTTTTTTTACATTACAATATGTGTTCAGATATTTCATTCATTCAAATTATGTGTGATGCATCAGAACTAAATAGTCTAAGTTACTGGAGTGAAGTAAGAAAAATATAGGCAAAAAATAAATGTATGGGATAAAATAAATAAAAGTTGTCATATTTGCTATGAAGCCTCTAAAAACTTCTGGTAGAAGCAATTACCTTCATAAGTCACATTATTAATAAAAGGATGTCCACCTGTGTGTAATCTAAGTGTAACATGGTCTGTCAGTATATGTGTAAGCAGGGTGTGGGATGCAGTGACGGACAGGAGGCAGAGCAAGGGTTAACAGTTTTACTTAACCCCTTAACGACTGCCGATACACCTTTTAACGGTGGTAGTTAAGGGTACTTAAATCACAGTGTCGTTAATTCACGGCGCTCTGGAGAAAGTGTTTAGCGGCCCCCAGAGTTGGATGTTCTTCAGGGTCTTGGCTACCAGGGGGTAGCCGAGACCCTAGAGAACATGATTCGGGTCGGTTTTTACCGACCCCGCTTTTGCGATCGACATTATTAACCGTATAATGGTGAGCGCAAAAAAAACGAAGCCGCGATTGTGCATTTACTTTCTCTCTTCTCTGATGTGATCGCAGATCCCCCCCGGTACCTTCCGGTGGTCCTCGGGCCCTCTAGCCTCCTCCGGTGGGCGCCGCCATCTTGGTCCAGGAAGAAAATGGCGGGCACATGCGCAGTGCGCCCGCCGAATCTGTCGGCAGACTGATTCCATTCATTCATTCAATGTGCATTTTGATCACTGTGATAAACTATCACAGTGATCAAAATAAAAAAAAAGTAAATAACCCCCCCTTTATCATCTTAGTTAGGGAAATATAATGAAATAAAGAAAATATATTTATTTCATTTTTCCATTAGGGTTGAGGTTAGGGTTAGAACTAGGGTTAGGGTTGGAATTAGGGTTAGGATTAGGGTTATGGGTTAGGGTTTGGATTAGGAATTTGGGTGTGTTGGGGTTAGGGTTGGAGCTAGAATTGAGGGGTTTCCACTAGTTAGGCACATCAGGGGGTCTCCAAGCATGACATGGCGCCACCATTGTTACCAGCCAATTTTGCGTTCAAAAAGTCAAATGGTGCTCCCTCCCTTCCGAGCCCAGACGTGTGCCAAAAGATTGGTTTACCCCAACATATGGGGCATCAGGATACTCAGGGCAAATTGCACACCAACTTTGGATGTCTAATTTCTCCTGTTACCCTTGTGAAAATAAAAAATAGTGGGCTAAAAAATAATTTTTGAGGGAAAAAAAGATTTTTATTTTCATAGCTCTGCATTATAAACTTCTGTGAAGCACTTGGTTCATAGTGTTCACCACATATCTAGGTAAGCTCCTTGGGGGTCTAATTTCCAAAATGGTGTGACTTGTGGGGGGTTTCTACTGTTTAGGTACATCAGGGGCTCTGCAAACGCAACATGACGCCCGCAGGACATTCCATCAAAGTCTGCATCCTAAAATGGCACTCCTTCCCTTCCGAGCTCTCCCATGTGGCCAAACAGTGGTCCCCCCCACATATTTGGTATCGGTGTGCTCAAGACAAATTGCACAACAAATTTTGTGGCCCAATTTCTCCTGTTACCCTTGTAAAAATAAAAAATTGGGGGCAAAAAGATCATTTTTGTGGAAAAAAAAATATTTTTCATTTTCACAGCTCTACGTTATAAACTTCTGTGAAGCAATTGGAGGTTCAATGTGCTCACCACACATCTAGATAAGTTCCTTAAGGGGTCTAGTTTCCAAAATGGGGTCACTTGTTGGGGGTTTCTCCTGTTTAGGCACATCAGGAGCTCTCCAAACGCAACATGGTGTCCAATCTCAATTCCAGCCAATTCTGCATTGAAAAAGTCAAACGGCACTCCTTCCGTTCCAAGCCCTGCCGTGCACCCAAACAGTGTTTTACCCCCACATATGGGGTATTGGCGTATTCAGAAGAAATTGCGCAAAAAATTTTGTGGTTCATTTTCTCTTTAAATACTTGTGAAAATAAAAAAAAATTGGTTCTGAATTAAATTTTTTGCAAAAAAAGTTAAATGTTAATTTTTTCCTTCCACATTGCTTCAGATCCTGTGAAGCACGTAAAGGGTTAATAAACTTCTTGAATGTGGTTTTGAGCACCTTGAGGGGTCCAGTTTTTATAATGGTGTTACTTTTGGGTATTTTCTGTCATGTACACCCCTCAAAATGACTTTACATATGATGTGGTCCCTAAAAAAAATGGTTTTGTAAATTTTGTTGTAAAAATGAGAAATCGCTGGTCAACTTTTAACCCTTATAACTAGTGTTGAGCGATACCTTCCGATATCGGGAAATATCGGATTGGATTGGATCGGACCGATACCCCAAAAAGCATCGGTATCGCCGATTCCGATACCGGAGCCCCATTCAAGTCAATGGGACAGAAATATCGGAATTAAAATAAACCCTTTCTTTCCTTGTAGGTTAATTCTACATGAAGAAAAACAACTAAGAATAATGTAGAATGTATTGGGGGAGGTGGAGGAGACATTAAAGGCATTGATGTTTAGCCCAATCAAATGGAATAGCAGAATAATTTTTTTTTTTAAAGATGTTCGGAGTTACAAAGATATTGACTATGTTAACCTTTTGTATATTTTGTTAGATATGTATGTTTCACTACTTCCATGCTCTTCACCTTCTTTTTTACTTCTCCAACACTTTCTCCTTCATCATCCTCAGCAGCAGCATCTTTTTCATCAACTTCTTCTTCACCTAATTCATATTCTTCTTCTTCACCTTCTTCCTATTATTCTTTTTTTACATTCTTCATCTTCTTCCTATTATTATTTTTTTGTACATTCTTCATATTCATCTTATTCATCTTCTTGCTATTCTTCTTCTTCATCATATTCTTATTTGTGACAGGCATTCCTGTGGTTGTTATCTATAAAAGTTTGAAGATTACACCTTCCGTTCTGCCTGTCACAAAAGATTTACAACAGGATTTGTTCGCGTTCAGTTTGGCCTGCAGCAGCAGGCATTTTCCAGGGGCACCACGAAGAGGAACGAACTCACCCCCATACACTGCTTAGTCTTCTGCTTATAATTTAGATAATATCTTTTGCTCTGATTTTTAGTCTTATGCTTAATGTTCTTCTCCTTTTGGTTCTGCTTTTTGTTCTTCTGTTTCTTCGTCTTCTATCACTTGTTGTTCTGCATCTTGGTGGTTGTCTTCATGTTCTTTGTCCTCTTGGTCATCTTCTTCAGGGTCATCTTTTTGGTCTTCTTCGGTGTGGTCTTCAGGGTCGTCGTCTTCAGGGTCGTCGTCAGGGAGATCCAGAGTGAGAACCAAAAACCATTTCCACAAGCGTGAACTTTGAAAAGTAGCAGAAGGTACAAGAAGGCTGAGGAACTGCCGAGAACCAGTTGATGGTACTGGAACCCGGATGAGCAGCAGAAGGAACAAGAGCCAATGGCACAACCGTGGACCAGCTGACGGTGCTTGAACACGGTTACTAAGCAGGAGGTACCTGTGCTATAAAGCACTACCAAGGACCAGCAGACGTTGCTGGAACTCGGATACCGAGAAGGAGGCACCAAGGCCAAAGGCACTGCCGAGAACCAGCTGACGGTGCTGGAACCCGGATGGGTTACAGAAGCTACAAGAGTCAATGGAACTACCGAGAACCAGCTGACGGTGCTGGAACCCAGATGGGTAGCAGAAGCTAAAAGAATCAATGGAACTGCCGAGAACCAGCGGACGGTGCTGGAACCCAGAGTGGCAGCAGAAGGAACAAGAGCCAATGGCACAACCGTGGACCAGCTGACGGTGCTTGGACACGGTTACTAAGCAGGAGCTACCTGTGCTATAAAGCACTACCAAGGACCAGCAGACGTTGCTGGAACTCGGATACTGAGAAGGAGGCGCCTAGGCCAAAGGCACTGCCGAGAACCAGCTGATGGTACTGGAACCCGGATGGGTAGCAGAAGGAACAAGAGCAAATGTAACTAGCGAGGACCAGCTGACAGTGCTGGAACCCGGAGGGGCAGCAGAAGGAACAAGAGCCAATGGCACAACCGTGGACCAGCTGACGGTGCTGGAACACGGTTACTAAGCAGGAGGTACCTGTGCTACAAAGCACTACCAAAGACCAGCAGACGTTGCTGGAACTCGGATACCGAGAAGGAGGCACCAAGGCCAAAGGCACTGCCGAGAACCAGCTGACGGTGCTGGAACCCGGATGGGTAGCAGAAGCTACAAGAGTCAATGAAACTACCGAGAACCAGCTGACGGTGCTGGAACCCAGATGGGTAGCAGAAGCTACAAGAGTCAATGGAACTGCCGAGAACCAGCTGACGGTGCTGGAACCCAGAGTGGCAGCAGAAGGAACAAGAGCCAATGGCACAACTGTGGACCAGCTGACGGTGATGGAACACGGTTACTAAGCAGGAGGTACCTGTGCTACAAAGCACTACCAAGGACCAGCAGACATTGCTGGAATTCGGATACCGAGAAGGAGGCACCAAGGCCAAAGGCACTGCCGAGAACCAGCTGACGGTACTGGAACCTGGATGGGTAGCAGAAGCTACCCATGACAAACAAAGTTGCAAGGCCGCGAGCAAGCCGCAGTTACCGAAACCCACAGTCCTACAGTGGGTGCTTGTCCTATTGGCACTACGGAACCAGCCTTTATTGCCAGAACCCGCAGTCCACATAGGAAGCACCTAAACTGCAGACACCATAGACTCGGCTAACCCAATCGCAACATGACAGGACAACGTATTGGTGGAAAAGTGACGTTGACACTACCCGGAAACAGTAGGCGTGCTGGAACCAGGCTTGGCAGGAGGGAGTACCCGTGCCAAAGACACTGCCGAGAACCAGCTGACGGTGCTGGAACCCGGATGGGTAGCAGAAGCTACAAGAGTCAGTGCAACTACCGAGAACCAGCTGATGGTGCTGGAACCCGGAGTGGCAGCTGAAGGAACAAGAGCCAATGGCACTACCGAGGACCAGCTGACGGTGCTGGAACACGGTGACTAGGCAGGAGGTACCTGTGCTAGAAAGCACTACCAAGCACGAGCAGATGTTTCTGGAACTTGGATACCGAGATGGAGGCACCTCACCAAAGGCATTGCCGAGAACCAGCTGCCGGTGCTGGAACCCGGATGGGTAGCAGAAGGTACCCATGAAAAGCAAAGTTGCAAGGCCGCGAGCCGGCCGCAGTTACCGAAACCCACAGTCCTACAGGGGGTGCTTGACCTATTGGTACTACGGAACCAGCCTTTATTACCAGAACTCGCAGCCCACATAGGAAGCACCTAAACTGCAGGCACCACAGACTCGGCTAACCCAACCGCAACACGACAGGACAACGTATTGGTGGAAAAGTGACGCTGACACTACCCGGAAACAGCTGGCGTGCTGGAACCAGGCTGGGCAGGAGGGAGTGCTGGAACCAGGCTGGGCACTTACAACTAGTAATGGGAATGTGGACAGAGCAGGAGACATTGCCAGACACACATCAGGGGATCAACTGACGTTACTGAGCCCCAGTAACACAGGAACAAGTGTTGATTGTGCAGACGCCACTTCTGAGCAGCAACTGGCGGTGTTGGAGGCCTGGGGAAATACTAGAGACAGTGGAGCCAGAGGCCTAATTGGAGCACGGTTAAAAATCAGTAGTAGTGTGATTTTGGAGGGAGCATGAGATATTGCCGTCCACACAGCAGGGGAACAGCTGACGTTACTTACCCCCACTAACACAGGAGCTAGTGTTTTTCTCTGTGAAGACGGCACTTCTGAACACCAACTGGCGTTGTTGGAGCCCAGGATCAAGCATGGAGCAGGCTGAGGCCTTATGTTTTTTGAATGTGGAGGCAGCAGGAGACATTGCCGTCCACACAGCAGGGGAACAGCTGACATTACTGAACCCCACTAACACAGGAGCTAGTGTTTTTCTCTGTGAAGACGGCACTTCTGAACACCAACTGGCATTGTTGGAGCCCAGGATCAAGCATGGAGCAGGCTGAGGCCTGATGTATTTTGAATATGGAGGCAGCAGGAGACATTGCCGTCCACACAGCAGAGGAACAGCTGACGTTACTGAACCCCACTAACACAGGAGCTAGTATTTTTCTCTGTGAAGACGGCACTTCTGAACACCAACTGGCGTTGTTGGAGCCCAGGATCAAGCATGGAGCAGGCTGAGGCCTGATGTGTTTTGAATATGGAGGCAGCAGGAGACATTGCCGTCCACACAGCAGGGGAACAGCAGACGTTCCTGAACCCCACTAACACAGGAGCTAGTGTTTTTCTCTGTGAAGACGGCACTTCTGAACACCAACTGGCGTTGTTGTAGCCCAGGATCAAGCATGGAGCAGGCTGAGGCCTGATGGTTTTTGAATGTGGAGGCAGCAGGAGACATTGCCGTCCACACAGCAGGGGAACAGCAGACGTTCCTGAACCCCACTAACACAGGAGCTAGTGTTTTTCTCTGGGAAGACGGCACTTCTGAACACCAACTGGCAGTGTTGGAGCCCAGGAACAATCATGGAGTAGGCTGAGGCCTATTTGCATCAAGTCTAATATTGGTTGTAGACTACTACTGATTGTCAACGTGCTCCAATTAGGCCTCTGTCTCCACTCTGTTTTTAGTATTTACCATGGTCTCCAACACCGCCAGTTCATGCACCGAGTTGCTGTCTGCACAATCAACACTTGTTCCTGTGTTACTGGGATTCGGTAACGTCAGTTGATCCCCGGATGTGTGTCCGGCAATGTCTCCTACTTTGTCCACATTCCCACTACTAGTTATGGGAATTTGGACAGAGCAGGAGACATTGCCGGACACACATCAGGGGATCAGCTGACGTTACTGAACACCTGTAACACAGTAACAAGTGTTGATTGTGCAGATGGCACTTCTGAGCAGCAACTGGCGGTGTTGGAGGCCAGGGGAAATACTAGAGACAGAGTGGAGCCAGATGTCACATCGGAGAATGTTTTAAATCAGTAGTAGTGTGATTTTGGAGGCAGCAGGAGACTTTGCCGTACACACAACAGGGGATCAGCTGACGTTACTGAACCCCACTTACACAGGAACGATTGTGTTTTTCTGTGCCTACAACACTTCTGAGCACCAACTGGCAGTGTTGGAGCCCAGGAACAATCAGGGTGTAGGCTGAGGCCTACTAGGAGCAAGTTTAATATCTGAGGGAGTGTGATTTTGAAGGCAGCAGGAGATATTGCCATACACACAGCAGGGGAACAGCTGACGTTACTGAACTCCACTTACACAGGAGCGAGTGTGTTTTTCTGTGCCTACAGCACTTCTGAGCACCAACTGACGGTGTTGGAGCCCAGGATCAATCAGGGTGTAGGATGAGGCCTATTTGGAGCAATTTTTATGTATGATGTACTTTGAATTTGCAGGGAGCAGGAGATATTGCCGTACACACAGCAGGGGATCAGCTGACGTTACTGAACCCAACTTACACAGGAACGCTTGTGTTTTTCTGTGCCTACAGCACTTCTGAGCACCAACTGGCAGTGTTGGAGCCCAGGAACAATCAGGGTGTAGGCTGAGGCCTACTAGGAGCAAGTTTAATATCTGAGGGAGTGTGATTTTGGAGGCAGCAGGAGATATTGCCGTACACACAGCAGGGGAACAGCTGACGTTACTGAACCCCACTTACACAGGAACGATTGTGTTTTTCTGTGCCTACAACACTTCTGAGCACCAACTGGCGGTGTTGGAGCCCAGGAACAATCAGGGTGTAGGCTGAGGCCTACTAGGAGCAAGTTTAATATCTGAGGGAGTGTGATTTTGAAGGCAGCAGGAGATATTGCCATACACACAGCAGGGGAACAGCTGACGTTACTGAACTCCAGTTACACAGGAGCGAGTGTGTTTTTCTGTGCCTACAGCACTTCTGAGCACCAACTGACGGTGTTGGAGCCCAGGATCAATCAGGGTGTAGGATGAGGCCTATTTGGAGCAATTTTTATGTATGATGTACTTTGAATTTGCAGGGAGCAGGAGATATTGCCGTACACACAGCAGGGGATCAGCTGACGTTACTGAACCCAACTTACACAGGAACGCTTGTGTTTTTCTGTGCCTACAGCACTTCTGAGCACCAACTGGCAGTGTTGGAGCCCAGGAACAATCAGGGTGTAGGCTGAGGCCTACTAGGAGCAAGTTTAATATCTGAGGGAGTGTGATTTTGGAGGCAGCAGGAGATATTGCCGTACACACAGCAGGGGAACAGCTGATGTTACTGAACCCCACTTACACAGGAACGAGTGTTTTGTTCTGTGCATAAAGCACTTCTGAGCAACAACTGGCAGTGTTAGAGCCCAGGTATTACAGTTCAGGTGGTAGAAACATGAACACAACAGGAGACCTGGATACTTTTGCCAGCCAATTATTTATTCTGGAAGAGGACTGGCAAATTCCAGGGAGATCCAGGCCTTGTTCATTTTCAGAAAAGTAAGCCGGTCAACGTTATCGGAGGATAGTCGCGTGCGACGGTCTGTTAGTACACCACCTGCGGCACTAAAGACGCGTTCCGATAATACACTGGCAGCAGGGCAAGCCAGCACCTCCAATGCATACTGGCTAAACTCTGGCCATGTATCCAGCTTAGAGACCCAAAACTTGAAGGGGGAAGAGCCGTCTGGGAGTACACTGACAGGGCAAGACATGTAGTCTGTCACCATCTGACGGAAACGTTGCCTCCTGCTGACTGGAGCCGTCTGTGATGGTGTAGCCATTTTTGGCGGGCACACAAAACTTTGCCACATTTGGGCCATACTGGTCTTGCCTTGTGCTGCGGCGCTGCCTCTGCTCCCTCTTTGTGCCTCGACGCACAGAGCTGCTTTGAAAAGCACTAGCAGCACTGCTCTCGGGTGGAATGGAGAACATGGTGGACTGCACCAGTGTGTCTTGGTACTCCCACATTTTACGCTCCCGGTTCAACGGTGTTATCAGGCTTTGTAAGTTGTCCCGGTAACGAGGATCTAGGAGGGTGTACACCCAATAATCAGCCGTGTGGAGAATGTGGGCGATGCGGCGGTCGTTTCTCAGGCACTGCAGCATGAAATCAACCATGTGCTGAAGACTCCCAACTGCCCAAGAAACGCTGTCCCCTGCTTGAGGCGTCATCTCTGCCTGCTCTGCATCACACCACCCTCGCTGTACATACTGACTACTAGAGCCTTGTGCACCTCCCTCCTCTGGAGAGATGTCTTCCTCCTCCATTGACTCCTCCTCCTCCTCACAAAGTGTCCCCTGCCTAGGCCTTTGTGAGGAACCACATTGCGCAGACTGTCCAGAAGCAGATTGCATTTGTGACTCCTCATCCTCCACCTCTTCCAAAACCTCGTCCCTTAGTGCTTGCAGTGTTTTTTGAAGAAGGCAGATAAGGGGGATAGTCATGCTGACTAGTGCATCATCTGCACTCGCCATCCGCGTGGAATCATCGAAGGCACACAAAACTTGGCAGATGTCCTTCATAGTGGCCCATTCTGTGGTGCTGAAGTGTGACTGGCACACAGTGCGACTTGTTTGCGCCTGATGCAGCTGGTACTCCATTACTGCTGCCTGCTGCTCACACAACCGCTCCAACATATGTAACATTGAATTCCACCTAGTGGGGAGGTCACATATGATGCGATGTTCTGGAAGGCGGAATCGGCGTTGCAGAGCTGCAATGCACGATCTTGCCATGCTGGAACGCTGCAAGTGAGCGCACGCTATGCGGACCTTGTGTAGCAGTGCATCAAGATCCGGATAGTCCCTCAGAAAGCTCTGCACGACCAAGTTGAGCACATGTGCCAGACAAGGTATATGAGTGAGGTTGCCTAGGCCCAGAGCTGCCACCAGATTTCGGCCATTGTCACACACTACCAAGCCTGGCTGGAGATTCGCTGGCACATGATGGCATTCCAGAGCTCCTGCACTGTGTGGCTTCGATTCCCCAAAGAAATTAATTTCAGTATGGCCTGTTGACGTTTGGCCACGGCTGTGCTCATATCGGTCGTAACAGGCTCCTGCTGCGCTGATTCTGAGGAACTTGAGTATGAGGATGAGTCAATGTGTACAGACTGGATTCCTGCAATCCTTGGAGTTGGCAGAACACGTACAGCGCCACTCTCCAGATCTGTACCCGGCTCCACAACATTGACCCAATGGGCAGTGAGAGAAAGGTATCGTCCCTGTCCATGGTTACTGGTCCACGAATCGGTGGTCAGGTGGACCTTGCTACTGACGGCGTTTAGTAGCGCATGTTTTATTTTTCCCTCCACATGCTTTTGCAGGGCAGGGACGGCTTGCCTGCTGAAATAAAACCGGCTGGGCACGGTGTATTGTGGGACTGCCAATGCCATGAAGTTCCGGAAGGTGTCAGTCTCCACCAGCCTGAATGACAGCATTTCAAGGGCCAGTAGTTTGGCAATGCCAGCATTCAGACCCTGTGCTCGGGGATGGTTTGCAGAGTATGGCCACCTTTTCTCCCATGCCTGTGCTACCGATGGCTGTACAGTGGCCTGGGAGTGTGAGGATGACTGGGAACGTGGTGCTGTAGGTGGAATGTCACTGGGTCTCTGGACAACAGTGCTAGAGGTTCTTCCACGGCGATCCTGTGAGGAAGCCGAACCAGCTGTGTGTGAGCTGGAGGAAGAGGCACCAACACGAGCTGAAGAGGTGGTAGGTGGTGCTGTAGGTTGGCCTACGTCTTCAATGTGTCTTTGTAACTCCAACATGTGCTTGGCCCGCACATGTTTCCACATATTTGTGGTATTGAGGTTGCTGACACTTTTCCCTATTTTAACTTTCTGATGACACAGCTTGCATTTGACTAAGCAAATGTCATCTGCAACTGTGTCAAAAAAGGACCACGCACTGCAAGTCCTGGGAGCGCCCGTTTTGTGTTTTGGAAGAGGAGTGCTCCTAACGGGTGCCGAAGTGGAGGCTACAGGCAACCAAGTCTGCCCCCTCCCTCTCCCTCCACTTTTGGCCATTCGGGGAATCTCTTTTTCAGAGCTGCTCCCACCACCTTCCTGTTCCTCACGCCATGATGGGTCAAGGACCTCATCATCTACATTCCCCTCTGCAAACACCTGCTTCTCCTGGGTAGTCTCGCCAGCACCGTACGCACCAGAAAGTGGCACCTGAGTCTCATCATCTGATGCGTACTGAAGTGTACTGCCCATAGGCACTGGCCCACCCGCCTCTTCAGATTCAGAGGGACAAAGCAGTTGCGCATCACTGCATACTCTGTTATGAATGAGTCACCGTAGGAGGCAAAAACAGAAATGCTAGCTAAGTCCAGAAAACCAGAGAAGTTGGCAGCTATCGGATTGCAGACCCCTGAAAATATCAACAACAACTAGCAGTAGCCGTGGGGGGTTCCTACGATGCCCTAGACCCCTCGATCACAGCCGGAGAACTGCCTAGCCTAAAGACAGAAAGGGAAATCTAAACTGCCCCAGAGCAGACCCCAAAGCAATAGGCAGCCCCCAACATATAATGACGGTGAAGCAAGAAGAAAAAACACTAACACAGATAGAAAAATAGACAGAGCAAATGATGGGGCCCAAGCTAACTAGATAGGACAGGATAGGAAAGCTGCTGTCTGCAATCCGTGAAAAACCCTATCAAAATAAGAGCCAACAGACTGACAGGGAAAAAGGCCCTGAAGACGCTAGGCTTCAAAAAGACTATGTTAGTACTCAGGTATTTTCTGAAGACAGAGCAAACCGACAAAAAGGAATTCAGCTCACCCCAGCAGGGAATGGCAGAATCCAGAAAAGCAAGGCAAACTAAAACGAAAACACAAATGCAAAAAGGCAAAGCAGAAAACTTAGCTTTTGAGGAGCAGGAATCAGACTGGTCTCCTAGAATTCCACAGAGAAATCACCAGCGAGGCAGAAGGACGTCGGCTGCCATATATCCAGTCAGAGATCCCCGTCGCCCAGTCATCCTCTCCCAGCCCAGGTGCTTGGTAATCAGCCTCACTACCTTCCTTCACCAGAAGAGGGAGTTCATCAGACCTCAATGGTGAAGGGGAAAATGAACTCATAACAATACTCCCTCTTCTTCACATTCTAGAATGCTGCTTGGCTGGCCCCCTCTTTCCAAGCCAACAGATTCAGAGAACAGAAGTAGAGACTGAGATGGCTCCTGTACAGGGCTCTCTGACTGCCTGGGCAATTTGGCAGGTGGTGAAGAGACAGATGGTTGCTCTTCAGTGCTCTGGCCCTGAGAGGATGTGGAAGTCATTGACGTTGATGCGTTCGCTGTGATCCATCCGACAACAGCTTCAATTTGTTCATCCCGCAGCAGTGGGGTACGGCGGGGCCTACAAAGCTGCGCATAAAGGACTGTTGCCTGATAAAACTGGGGGATGCTGGATCACTGGTGCCGGCAGCAGGCACAGAATCCCCACGTCCTCTCCCTGTTGAATCCCCACGTCCTCTCCCTGCTGCAACTCCACGCCCACGACCACGTGCCTTACTCCCTGCCTTCTTCATCTTGGTAGACTGATAAAGATAGGCAGAAAAGTGAAAAAGGGGGGCTTAGTGTGCTTATTCCTGAACAGCTGCTAACAGGTATAAGAAACACTAATTTTATAAAGTGTGTGGACTTCACTTTAATATAAGCTACTGTGGCCTACACAACTGTAAAGTGGAGTGTTTGGTGAACTTTTGAGGCTCCAAAAAATAGGGTAATACTAATCTGGCTGGGCTGCAAGGCACAAGCCAGCATAAAGGCTCCTCTATCTACTCCTATATTGTGTTTGCAACCAACCAATGTAGATGGATACGGATGGAAGCACACATATAGGAGAAAAAAATCAGGAAAAATGAGCTGCAAAAAATCAAAAAAAGGCCTACGTATGAGGCAGTGACGCACGCTGAGCGGACTTCAACCAGACGTGGCTGCAGAACACACTACAACGTGAGCTGCACTCACACACAGAGACCTCTCAGACAGCCAAGAACAGTGCAGATAACTTGGCACTAGCACTGAAAGGCTGCAGAGAGGCTCCGCTGTCTACTACTAGTGCTTGCAACCAACGTATATGGATACGGATGGAAGCACACTATATAGAATTTGTGAAAAATAAGCAGCAATAAAAGAAAAATATGTATGAGGCAGTGACGCACACTGGGCGGCCTACAACCAGACTGTCATGATCTGAAGTGATCTGACAGTTTTAAAAGCACAGAGTGAACTTTTTTCTTTTTGGCAAGTTGCCAAGGTGACTTGACTGTCCCCGGTGGTGGTTAGTGGTATCGCACCTTAGGTTTTCAGTTTAAATTTCTCTGTAATTATGATTCAGGTGTGGGGCTCTATAAATGAGTCTCAGGGTGTGCAATCACTGCTGGTGATATTCTTTCATGGATTCTGAGTTGGTGAGAGCCTGGTGGAAGGATGGAGCTGAGGAGGAGTCCTGCGCAGCTTAGCCGGGGGGGAGTGTGTCAGCTATGGTGTCTGGACGAAGGGCTGGCATGGCGTGGTGGGGTCGCAGTGATGGTGTCAGCGGGAAGTGTCTGCATGGACTGGTGGAGTGGCGACTATGGAGAGTGGCACTCACCATGTGGGACTTGGCTGCTGAGCTGGACTCAAGCATGCTTGACTTCATGTCAGAAGCTGAACTCATCTTTGGGACTCTGTTACTAAGCAGCAGCAACTGGTGGTGGACTCTGCTCCAAGGCTGCACTATGGTGAAGGATCCTGTTATGGTGATGGATCCGGGTGGAGGAGAAGACGCACGCAGGTGGAGGGCTCTGTTGCAGGAGCATAAGCACAGAGCATAAAGCTAAGTGGTGTCCCCCTGTATTGTCTCTTTCCCTCATGTGTGTTAGTGCAGTGGTGGGATTAGTTTCCGCACCGACCCATTCCCTAGTGAGGGTTTAGGGTCAGGGCGAGCAAGGGCGTTGAGGTACGCGTGCGGCGCCCGGTGCGGAACCGGCATAGGGAACGTTAGGAGTGCAGGGACACTGGCTCAGGGGAGCTCAGGAGGTCTCCACTTCCTTTTCCCTATCGCAGGGCCCACCATTGTTAATGTCTCCCAGGTCCCCCTTATTATTTAAATTTGCCGTACTGGAGGCGGGGTTTCCAGAATTTATATTAACGTGTAATACCTAAATTCGCCAGGTGGAGGCGGTGTATCCATCTGCACGTTTTATTATTTAAATTCGCCCCACTGGAGGCGCTGTATCCAGGGTCACGTGTGTTATGGGTTCGCCTTGCGGTAACACCTGCGCCCAGACACACAGTGACCATGACACAGACGTGGCTGAAGGACACACTACACAGCGTGAGCTGCACTCACACAGACCTTGCAGACAGCTGTGAACAGCGCTGCTAGGCAAAAGAAAGCTACAGTGGTTGATTATGTAGCCTGGGTAAAGCACAAGATTATTTTGACAATCGCTATATCTAACTGTCCCTCACAGTCTTCAATAGCAGCCTGTCCCTAACTGAATTCACAGCAGAGAGAACCAGAAATGGCGGCTGCGGCGGCTTTTATAGTGCATCATGACATCATTTCAGCAGCCAATCACAGCCATGCCATTAGTTAACATGCCTACATGCCTAACAGGATGTGCCCACACATCTGAAGATTCCCATTGGCTGAATCAAAGCAAACTGGCTCATAGCATTATGGGAACTTCCGATTCCGGTATCCGATATGCTAAAAGTATCGGAACTAAGTATCGGAATTCCGATAGCGCGAATATCGGCTGATACCCGATATTTGCAGTATCGGAATGCTCAACACTACTTATAACTTCCTAAAAAAAACTTTGTTTTCAAAATTGTGCTGATGTAAAGTAGACATGTAGGAAATATTATTTATTAAGAAATTTGTTTGAGATATCTCTCTGATTTAAGGGCATAAAAATTTAAAGTTTGAAAATTGCTAAATTTTCAAAATTTTTGCCATATATGTTTTTTGTTTCATAAATAACCACAAGTCATATCGAAGAAATTTTACCACTAACATGAAGTAAAATATGTCACTAAAAAACATTCTCAGAATCAGCGGGATCCGTTAAAGCGTTCCAGAGTTATAACCTCATAAAGTGACAGTGATCAGAATTGTAAAAATTGGCCTGGTCATTAAGCTGCAAAATGGCTCTGTCACTAAGGGGTTAACAAGGGAATACTCCACGCAGGGAAACAAATCAGTTAAAGGGAGGACAAAAACAGATCAGATGCGAAAAAAAAGATGTGAAGAGTCAATGAAAACAAGGGAAAAGATAGTGGCAGTTCGTGTTAGATCAACTTAGCCTGTCAGTCGTCTTCCAGGCCGTGGCAATTACAGAGCAAGTGATGACGCCAACAATGGCTGGCATGGGGTTATTCCGATGGGGTCCTGTAGTAAGGATTGTCTGTCTTCTGGCGGCAGCGGTTGGTGTTCGGCAAAGCTCCCAACTAGAGTTGAGCGAAACGGGTCGAAAAATGTCAAAAGTCGCCGACTTTTGGCAAAGTCGGGTTTCATGAAACGAAACCCGACCCTAGGATGAGGTCGGCTACGAGGTCGGCGACTTACGCGCCAAAGTCGCGTTTCAAAAGTTTGTTTTGCGCTCTTTTTCAGCCAATCAGGATCCACGGACACTGTGGGCAACGTGATGACATAGGCAGGGGTCACCACCATCTTTCAGAAGGGCATGCAAGTGATTGGCTTGCTTTGGTGGGCGTCACAGGGGTTATAAAAGGGCGTGCATGCCGACCGCCATCTTACTTCTGCCGATCTTAGCATAGGGAGAGGTTGCTGATTCTGTAGGGAGAGCGTTAGGCAGGGAAGAAGAAAAAAAAATTGCTTCTGCTGCTAGCGATTTTGCCTGTACAACACACCAGTCACTGTGTGTGCAGTGCAAGGGGAGGCTATATTGTGGTGGATCAGCGGTGTTGGTTGTTAGGCTGCCTTCTAAGGCTTCCTGACAGCTGCATTGCTGTTTACCCACTGCTCTGCAAACTGCTTTTTTAAAAGCAATCCCAATTTTTTTTTTGTCCTGCTGAGGTACAGAGCGTGCATTTTTTCACACCATACAGCGTCAGTGGGCCTCACACAATCCAAAAGTGTCCAGTGTCCACTAGTGTCTGCAGAAATTCAAAATCTCCCTTATCCTGTAGTCCCTTTTTTCACACCTGTGCCATCGAGCCAGTGACATAGCGCTCTGATATTCAGTGGGCCTCACACAATCCAAAAGTGTCCAGTGTCCACTAGTGTCTGCAGAAATTCAAAATCTCCCTTATCCTGTAGTCCCTTTTTTCACACCTGTGCCATCGAGCCTGTGACATAGCGCTCTGATATTCAGTGGGCCTCACACAATCCAAAAGGGTCCAGTGTCCACTAGTGTGTGCAGAAATTCAAAATCTCCCTTATCCTGTAGTCACTGTTTTCACACCTGTGCCATCGAGCCTGTGACATAGCGCTCTGATATTCAGTGGGCCTCACACAATCCAAAAGTGTCCAGTGTCCACTAGTGTCTGCAGAAATTCAAAATCTCCCTTATCCTGTAGTCACTGTTTTCACACCTGTGCCATCGAGCCTGTGACATAGCGCTCTGATATTCAGTGGGCCTCACACAATCCAAAAGTGTCCAGTGTCCACTAGTGTCTGCAGAAATTCAAAATCTCCCTTATCCTGTAGTCCCTTTTTTCACACCTGTGCCATCGAGCCTGTGACATAGCGCTCTGATATTCAGTGGGCCTCACACAATCCAAAAGTGTCCAGTGTCCACTAGTGTCTGCAGAAATTCAAAATCTCCCTTATCCTGTAGTCACTGTTTTCACACCTGTGCCATCGAGTCTGTGACATAGCGCTCTGATATTCAGTGGGCCTCACACAATCCAAAAGTGTCCAGTGTCCACTAGTGTCTGCAGAAATTCAAAATCTCCCTTATCCTGTAGTCCCTTTTTTCACACCCGTGCCATCGAGCCTGTGACATAGCGCTCTGATATTCAGTGGGCCTCACACAATCCAAAAGTGTGCAGTGTCCACTAGTGTCTGCAGAAATTCAAAATCTCCCTTATCCTGTAGTCACTGTTTTCACACCTGTGCCATCGAGCCTGTGACATAGCGCTCTGATATTCAGTGGGCCTCACACAATCCAAAAGTGCCCAGTGTCCACTAGTGTCTGCAGAAATTCAAAATCTCCCCTATCCTGTAGTCACTGTTTTCACACCTGTGCCATCGAGCCTGTGACATAGTGCTCTGATATTCAGTGGGCCTCACACAATCCAAAAGTGTCCAGTGTCCACTAGTGTCTGCAGAAATTCAAAATCTCCCTTATCCTGTAGTCCCTTTTTTCACACCTGTGCCATCGAGCCTGTGACAAAGCGCTCTGATATTCAGTGGGCCTCACACAATCCATAAGTGTCCAGTGTCCACTAGTGTCTGCAGAAATTCAAAATCTCCCCTGTGCTATAGACACCTTGTACCTTGTTTTACATTACTATATAGTTTGTTGGATTTTGTCTACATTTCTACAAAAAATGATGAAGGCTGGTGGAAGAGGCCGTGGAATTGGGCGGGGGTTGGCAGCTGATAATGATGGTGTTGGTGGTGGATCTGATGGTAGTGGCAAGAGCAAAATAGGACCGAATGCAGGAGGTGTTGAGCCTGCGTCATCGTCTGGCTCCATAAGGCTTCGAAGGCTTAGTTTTCTAGGAGTTGGCAAACCGCTTTTAAAGCCAGAGCATCAGGAAAAAGTTTTGTCTTACATTGCTGACTCAGCCTCCAGCTCTATCGCCTCCTCTTCTGAAGTTGTAAAAAGTAAAAGCACTGAGTCGTCATTGAAGGCTCATGTTCATGAACCACACCTTTTCTTGTGTCCTTCACCCCAACCAAGATTGAAGGATGAGGCAGACCATACTACTGATTACTCCATGGAGCTGTTTTCACATACCATGCCTGGATTATCAAGTGAAATGGTGAATTACCCAGGCCAAGATGAATCTGACATGGAGTGCACTGATGCACAGCCGCTGATAGATGATTCTGCTGGTACATTCACTCAGAGCACTACATTGTCCTTGCAGTGTACAGAGCCAGATTCTGACCCTGATGAGACTCAGGTGCCCCTTCCCGCACACTATACCACCATACACGGTGACACAGAGGAAGGTGCACATGACATTGAAGAGGAGGTGATGGATGACCCAGTTGTTGACCCAGATTGGCATCCATTGGGGGAAGAGGGTGCTGCTTCCAATAGCTCAGATGAGGAGGAGCATAACCAGCAGACATCGACATCGCAACAGCTGTTACCTGGCAGGCCCGGAGCACTCCAAAGACAGGTTCCAAAAATCAAAAGAGTTGCTGGACAGCTTGTCCAGACAGTCAAAAGATCACAGCGTGCTAGGCCGCAAAATGTCTGCCAAAGTAGGAAGAGTGCAGTGTGGCACTTTTTTGAACAAAATCCTCATGATCAGGCCAAGGTTATCTGTAAGAAGTGCGCAAAGACCTTTAGCCGAGGGAAAAATCTGAAAAATTTGAATACCAGTTGCATGCTTAGACATTTAACCAGCATGCACTTGCAAGCGTGGACACAACACCAAACCTCAAGTGCCACATGTGCGACTGATCACAAAGAAGGTAGTCAACAACGCTACATTGTTTCCCCCACTGTAAGCCCACCGGTTAGCACAGCAGCAAATGTTGAGGTGTCGTTGCAAGGCCACAGCAGTCAGGGAATCCCACTGTTATATCAACGAAATACTGAATCTAGGCCATCAGAAAGAACACCAACTCCATCACCATCATCAACCCTCTCTCAGTCCGCCCTGTCCACCGCTACTTCCACCATATGCAGCTCTCAAGTCCAGCTCACCCTCCCAGACACTATGAGTAGGTCAAGAAAGTACTCAGTCTCTCATCTGCATACACTGGGTTTGAACGCCCACATTGCCAAACTAATCTCATTTGAGATGATGCCCTATCGGTTGGTGGAAAGCGCAGCTTTCCTCGAACTCATGGCCTATGCAGTACCATGCTATGACCTACCCAGTCGCCACTTCTTCTCTCGCAAAGCCATCCCAGCCCTCCACCATCATGTAAAAGACCGCATTGTCCATGCACTCAAGCAGTCAGTGAGTGGAAAGGTGCACCTCACAACTGATGCATGGTCCAGTCGGCATGGCCAGGGCCGTTACGTGTCCATCACTGCGCACTGGGTTAATGTGGTGGATGCAGGGTCCACAGGAGACAGCGGTGGTGGGACAGTGCTGCCTAGCCCACGGTATAGGAAACAGTTGGCTGTAGGCGTTCGACCCTCCTCCTCCTCCTCCAGAAGCGAAAGCTCGTCCACAGAGCGCAGTTGTACGAGCACTCCATCTGCAGCTGCCACTGTTGCACACGAGGTGTCCCCCTATCGAGCAGCTAGTGGAAAGCGTCAGCAGGCTGTGTTGCAGATGATGTGTTTGGGCGACAGACACACCGCCGAGGTGCTGGCCGAGTACTTGAAGCGATAAACTGAGTCATGGCTGGGCAGTGTACATCTTGAGGCAGGCAAGGTAGTTAGTGATAATGGCCGTAATTTTGTGGCAGCCATAGCCCTTTCAAGACTCAGCCACATACCTTGCTTGGCTCACACCTTGAACCTGGTGGTGCAGTGATTCCTCAAAAATTATCCGGAGTTAACAGCCCTGCTCCAGAAGGTGTGAAGACTGTGCGCGCACATCCGCCGGTCGCCTGTACACTCCGTTCGTATGCAGAAGCTGCAGCGATTGCTCCACCTTCCCAACCACCGCCTCATTATCGACATTGCAACAAGGTGGAACTCCACCCTGCACATGGTGGAGCGGCTGTGCGAGCAGAGGCAGGCCATAATGCATTTGTGGGAGGATACACGGCCAGGCACTTTGAGAGCAGACATGAAGTTGACAGGTGTGCAGTGGTCGAAGCTGAAAGACCTCTGTAAAGTCCTTCAGTGTTTTGAGGAATGCACACGGCTGGTAAGCGCAGACGACGCCATCCTAAGCATGAGCATCCCACTTATGCGTCTGCTCATGCAAACTTTGACGCACCTTAAGGAGCAGGCATCTGCAGCCAATGTTGATGAGGAGGAAGAGGAGGAGGGAATCCTTGATGACATTCAGCCATTGTCTGCTCAGGGACCTCTCCTGGACGAGGTGGAGGAAGAAGAGGAGGAGGAGGATGATGATGGGGATGATTATTTAGGGGAGGAGGATACATCTCGTGGGGCAAGTGAAAATGTTGGCGTGGCAAGGTCTGGTACAGGGTTTGTGCGTGACTGGAGGGAAGTGGATTAGCCAGAAAGTGCTCCTCCACCCAGCACTCACAGTGCATCACTGACACCGGGAACATTGGCCCACATGTCAGATTATGCCTTGCAGATTCTAAAAAGGGACCCCCGCATTGCCAAAATGATGAACGATGACGACTACTGGTTGGCCAGCATCCTGGATCCATGCTATAAAGGCAAATTACAAAACATTATGCCACAGGAGAACCTTGACCTAATATTGGCTAATAAACAAGCAACTCTGGTAAATCGGTTGCTTGAGGCATTCCCAGCACACAGCAGCGGTGATGGTTCTCACACGAGCCGTACGGGCCGGGGGCAGCTTGGCAGAGGTGTTCATGGTGCACACAGCAGAAGTGGCGTTGGTGACAGGGGTTTCATGACAATGTTGTGGACTGATTTTTCAAGTACCGCTCACACAACTGGTAATACTGCATCGATGGAAAGTGACAGGAGACAGCAGTTGTCAACTATGGTTACAAACTACTTTTCCTCCCATATCGATGTTCTCCCACACAGGTCATTCCCCTTTGACTATTGGGCAGCTAAACTGGACACCTGGCCTGAATTGGCACAATATGCCTTACAGGAGCTCGCTTGCCCAGCTGCAAGTGTGCTATCGGAAAGAGTCTTCAGTGCAGCTGGATCAATCCTGACAGAAAAAAGGACCCGTCTGTCAACCCAAAATGGATGATCTAACCTTCATTAAAATGAACCATGCATGGGTTTCCAAGGATTTTGTCCCACCTTCCCCTGATGACACATAGGGTGATAGAAAAATGGCTTGCTTTGGTCCACCTCTTCCTGGGACTTGACCTATTTCGCCTTTTGCATCAGCTGAATGTCCAACATCAACATATGCCACTTTCTAAAACTCCCTAACTGTGCTGCCTCCCCCCCATGGCCGGGGTCACCACCTAGCGCACGACACCGTGCGAGTGCCGTTGCCCTGGACAGGTGGGTAGGCCGACTCTTGTGCGCGGGCACTGGCACAGGGTCCCTCATAGTGCAATCAAGTGTCTCTGACGGTGGTGGTGCACACCTGCCGTCAGACACACCGCCGTACTATGAGGGGCCCAGTGCCAGTACCGACGCCCATGAGTGGGCCCCCCTTGCTTGGGCAGGGCCCCAGCATTTGCAATCTTTACCTCTCCCTGCTCCTCCGCTGTGTAGTCTGGGCTGTCAAATCCATACTGGGCCTGACACCGTCTGAGCCTGCCTCCTGATGTATAGACATATATTTTGAATGTGTACGCTATCCATACATGTTATCCGGGGATACGGTACCCTTTCTCACCTTTGTGCAATCACGTGCAAGCCATACTGGGCCTAACACCGTCTGAGCCTGCCTCCTGATGTATAGACATATATTTTGAATGTGTACGCTATCCATACATGTTATCCGGGGATACGGTACCCTTTCTCACCTTTGTGCAATCACGTGCAAGCCATACTGGGCCTAATACCATCTTAGCCTGCCTCCTGATGTATATAGACATATATTTTGAATGTGTACGCTATCCATACATGTTATCCGGGGATACGGTACCCTTTCTCACCTTTGTGCAATCACGTGCAAGCCATACTGGGCCTGACACCGTCTGAGCCTGCCTCCTGATGTATAGACATATATTTTGAATGTGTACGCTATCCATACATGTTATCCGGGGATACGGTACCCTTTCTCACCTTTGTGCAATCACGTGAAAGCCATACTGGGCCTAACACCGTCTGAGCCTGCCTCCTGATGTATAGACATATATTTTGAATGTGTACGCTATCCATACATGTTATCCGGGGATACGGTACCCTTTCTCACCTTTGTGCAATCACGTGCAAGCCATACTGGGCCTAACACCGTCTGAGCCTGCCTCCTGATGTATATAGACATATATTTTGAATGTGTACGCTATCCATACATGTTATCTGGGGATACGGTACCCTTTCTCACCTTTGTGCAATCACGTGCAAGCCATACTGGGCCTAACACCGTCTGAGCCTGCCTCCTGATGTATATAGACATATATTTTGAATGTGTACGCTATCCATACATGTTATCCGGGAATACGGTACCCTTTCTCACCTTTGTGCAATCACGTGCAAGCCATACTGGGCCTAACACCATCTGAGCCTGCCTCCTGATGTATAGACATATATTTTGAATGTGTACGCTATCCATACATGTTATCCGGGAATACGGTACCCTTTCTCACCTTTGTGCAATCACGTGCAAGCCATACTGGGCCTAACACCATCTGAGCCTGCCTCCTGATGTATAGACATATATTTTGAATGTGTACGCTATCCATACATGTTATCCGGGGATACGGTACCCTTTCTCACCTTTGTGCAATCACGTGCAAGCCATACTGGGCCTAACACCGTCTGAGCCTGCCTCCTGATGTATATAGACATATATTTTGAATGTGTACGCTATCCATACATGTTATCCGGGGATACGGTACCCTTTCTCACCTTTGTGCAATCACGTGTAATCCATACTGGGCGTGAGAACGGCTGGCGAGCTGTTAAGCAAGCTACAGCACCTGTGGTTTGCACACGTAAGTTTTTCATTTTTTCAGGAATGACGGTTAGGCCTAATTCCGGAACTGCGGTTGACCTGCACTTACTGGGAAATCATCGTTCGCGGGTAATAATTGTAATAATCAGTGATCCCCATCACTAACGTTGTTCAGTGGGTTATCTGCACCTGTAAGCGACAAACGCTGGCCTTTTCAGTGTAGCGCACATGCAGCCACGGACATGTAAGGGCATGACACACCAGTTATTGGCCAATCTCATGTGCCAGAGCCTCACGTGTCCCTCTAGTAAGCCGGACTCGGACCGCGGGGCATGACGGAGTCTCGTTCGTTAACGGAATTAAGCTTGCAATGTGTGCATCTGTTCTGTAGCTGGCATGGTTGAGGTTTCCCAGGTGGAGTCGAATTTAACCATAGGCTCCACTCCTGGTGGTGCCCTTCTGGACATTCCTTTAAGGTTTAGCTTTGCAACCATACTGCCCACGTAAAACAAACACTTTGCCTTCATGAACGCTGTTTGGAGGGTCATGACTCGTGGGAATAACGCCGCCCAATCAATCTGCTAGAGAGATCCTTCGTTGCTCCCAAGAATGACATCACACTCCCTAGGAGGAAGGTAATGCCACTGTGGCGACCGTACTCCTGGGGGCGACACAAGTGCACTGATGCCCAGCCACTGCTCGATGAATCTGCTGGTACATTGACCCAGACCACTACATTCCCCTCGCATGCTACACGGCCTGAATCTGACCCTGATGAAACTCAGGTTACCCTTCCCATATACAGTTCCATCTTACACGGTGACAAAGAGGAAGCTGCAGATGAAAGTGCAGGTTCGGCTCACCCGCCATCAGACACACCACCATACTATCAGGGGCCCTGTGCCAGTGCCGTCGCCAACGAGTGGGCCCCCCCTGCTTGCTCAGGATCACAGCACTTGCAAGGTTGAAATACTGTGCAGTGAGATGGAAGATGGGGACGACGAGGAGTCCAGACTAGTACAGGGATTCCCTAGCGAGGAGACTTATTTGATTGTTTTCAATGTTGGGACAGCAATTTTTGGGGAGCACTATACTCTGGAGAATGATAGATGGGGCCCACCATACACTGGAACATTCCAAAGGTGGACATCAGACACTGGAGCAGCATTTACAGGGCCCATTATACACTAGAGCATTAGAAATGGGGCCCATTATGTTTGGAGCATTATTTGGGCCCATAAGACAGTGGAGCTTCATCCATGGGGACCAACATATACTGTAGCATTATGTGGAGCTCATCATATACTGTTTCAAACATTATATGGGACCAATGATTCTGTATGGAGAAATAGATGGGCCTCGTCATGAGATGTAAAAAGTGAAGTATTTTTCATTGTACTATACCGCTATTTCTCTGCCGTATTGGAGCATGATGAGTTGTGGTATGTGTTAAAGGGGCGCTCTTTCGCCCAGGGCACATGAAAACCTGGAGCCAGCCCTACCCCCCCACAACTTTAGCCAAATAACCCCCATTTTTCAGTGCGTAACTAGTATTATGAAGTTAATTAAGGTTGACAAGCTTAAGTAAGAAGAATTGATGCTTTTGGCATTCAAATGGGCACTGTAGGTGTGTTTCCTGTCCTCCTCTCACTGCCGACTTTTATTCCCCATTGACTTACATTGGGTTTCGTGTTTCGGGACGACCCCGACTTTTCCCTATAATCGGCCGATCTTGCTCGACCCGACTTTTGGAAAAGTCGGGTTTCACGAAACGAAACTCGACCCTAAAAAAACAAAAGTCGCTCAACTCTACTCCCAACCATCCCGGATTTGGCGGGACAGTCAGGTTTTTGATTGCATGTCCCGCTGTCCCAGGCGGGAGCTTATTTTTCCCGCATTTCACTGAGCCGCACGCCCCCCCATGCAGCGCCCCCCCAGACAGACCCACCAGCCACCGCAGCCCCACAGTGATGAATCCCAGCAATGACATTGCCGATCGCTGGGCTGTTCAGTGCGCACAGGGCCTGTGATGAGGTCACAGGAGGGGAGGAGTCAGGAGTCACATGATCAGTAGCTCCCATGTGACCCCTGACTCCTCCCCTCCTGTGACCTCATCACAGGTCCTGTGCGCACAGCCCTCGTTTCTGCAGGACTCTGCTGTGCTGGTTGTCATGGTGCTGAATGAGGGGAAGTTTATGTATGGGGTCAAGAGGGTTTTCAGTGTGGATGTAGCAGAGCCATGTGTGTACAAGGTGGACGGAGCAGAGCCAAGGGTGTGCGAGGTGTACAGAGCAGAACCGTGCGAGTACGAGGTCAGGTGTAGGGAGCAGAGCCGCGCGTGAATGATGTGTAGGGAGCAGTGCCGCGCGTGAACGAGGTGTACGAGCAGAGCTGAGTGTGTATGAGGTCTGCGGAGCGGAGCCGCGCGTGTACGGAGGAGAGCCACGAGTGTACGATGCGTGCGGAGCAGAGCCGCGTGTGTACGAGGTGTGCGGAGTGGAGCTGCGTGTGTACGAGGTGTATGGAGTGGAGCCCCGTGTGTACGAGGTGTACGGAGTGGAGCCACATGTGCACGAGGTGTGCGGAGCGGAGCCGCGTGTGTATGGAGCAGAGCCGCATGTATTTGAGATGTACGGAGCGGAGCTGCGTGTGTAGGAAGTGTACGGAGTGGATCTGTGTTTGTACGAGGTGTACGGATTGGAGCCTTGTGTGTACAAAGTGTACGGAGCGGAGCCACGTGTGTACGAGGTGTATGGATCAGAACCGCATGTGTACGAAGTGTATGGAGCAAAGCCGCATGCGTACAAGGTTTACGGAGTGAAGCCATGTGTGTACAAGGTGTACGGTGCAGAGCCCCATGTGTACGAGGTGTACGGAGTGGAGCAGTGCGTGCAAGGTGTACGCAGCGGAACTGTGTGTGTACGAGGCATATAAAGCGGAACCGTGTGTGTATGAGGTGTCCTGGATCCAGCGGCACAGTCCCGATTTTGAGAGTGTGCCCCGCCCGGCACACAATCCCGCGGACTCTCCTGTGGACACAGGAGTACAGGCGGAGCCCCAAAGAGCACGTTAAAATTCACACGTGACGTTCCACCGGAAGCGACGTGCTAGAAGATGACTGGAAATTAGGTCATTTTGGGAGGAGATTATGACGGAACCAAGGATGCACTTCAGGGAATGCTTCAGATCCATCACTGTGTCCTCCTCCGATAGCGCGGACAGCGGGATCGCCATGGACTCGGGGATGCCGGCCATGTGAGCGGATCATGATATGTCCTGCACCGGGAGGCTCAGGTGGGCATTACAATGGGAGCCGGGCTGCTATAGTATCTTTACAGAATCCTTCTTTCCCTCTCTGTTTCTTTCTTTCTCTCTCTAATCTTTCTTTCCTCTCTTTCTTTCATTCTCTCTGTTGTTTCTTTCTTTCCCCTCTTCCTTTCTCTCTCTGTTCTTTCTTTCTTTCCCCTCTTTCTTTCTCTCTCTAATCTTTCTCTCTGTTCTTTCTTTCCTCTCTTTCTCTCTTCTTTCTTTCTCTCTGTTCTTTGCCCTCTTCCTTTCTCTCTCTGTTCTCTCCTTCCCCTCTTTCTTCCCCTCTTTCTTTCTCTTTCTAACCTTTCTTTCTCTCTCTGTTCTTTCTTTCTTTCTCTTTATTTCTTTCTCTCTCTGTTTGTTTGTTCTTTCTCTCTTTCTGTTCTTTCTTTCTCTCTCTGTTCTTCCTTTCTCTCTTTCTCTGTTTTTTCCTCTCTTTCTCTCTCAGTTATTTCTTTCTCTCTGTTCTTTCTCTCTCTCTTCTCATTCTTTCTTTTTCTTTCTCTCTCTCTGTTCTTTCTGTATCATCTTTCCTTCTTTCCCATCTCTCTATCTCTGTTCTTTCTTTCCCCTCTTTCTTTCTTTCTTTCTTTCTTTCTCTCTTTCTTTCTTTCCCCTATTTCTTTCTCTCTCCCTCTCTGTTCTTTCTTCCCCTCTTTCTTTTTTTCCCTCTCTCTGTTCTTTTTTTCTGTCCACTCTTTCTCTCTCTGTTCTTTCTTTCTTATTTCTTTCTCTGTTCTTTCTTTTCCCTCTTTCTTTCTGTGTTCATTCGCTCTGTTCTTTCTTTCTTTCCCCTGCTTCTTTCTCTCTCTAATCTTTCTTTCTTTATTTCTCTCTCTAATCTTTCTTTCTCACTCTCTGTTCTTCCTTTCTTTTTCTCTGTTCTTTCTTTCTCTCTCTGTTCTCTTTCTTTCCCTTTTCTTTCTCTGTTCTTTCTTTCTTTCCCCTCTTTCTTTCTCTCTCTGTTCTTTTTTCTTTCTCTATCTCTGTTCTTTCTTCACCATTTCTTTCTCTCTCTGTTCTTTCTTTCCACTCTTTCTCTCTCTGTTCTTTCTTTCCCCTCTTTCTTTCTCTGTTCTTTCTTTCTCTTTCTCTTTCTTTCTTTCTTTCTCTGTTTTTTCTTTCCCCTCTCTCTCTCCCTCTCTGTTCTTTCTTTCCCCTCTTTCTTTTTTCTCTTTCTGTTTCTGTCCCCTCTTGTTCTCTCTGTTTCTTTCTTTCTCTGTTTCTTTCTTTCTCTCTATCTCTCTGTTCTTTCTTTCATTCCCCTTTCTTTCTTTCTTTCTTTCTCTCTGTTCTTTCTTTCCCATCTTTCTTTCTCTCTCCCTCTCTGTTCTTTTTTTGTTTCTTTCTTATTTTCTTTCTTTCTCTCTGTTCTTTCTTTCCCCTCTTTCTTTTTTCTATCTCTCTCTGTTCTTTTTTTCTGTCCCCTTTTTCTTTCTCCCTGTTCTTTCTTTCCCCTCTTTCTTTCTCTCTCCTTTCTTTCTCTCTCTGTTTTCCTTTTTCTCTCTGTTCTTTCTTTTCCTCAGTACCAGTCAGTGTGCCCACAGTAACAGCCACTGTTCCCTCAGTACCAGTCAGTGTGATCAGCAGTGCTAAATGGGTGTGTTTGGGGCATGGACATGGGTTTGACTAGTTGTGAAATGGGTGTGGTCGGGGGCGTGGCCTAAATTTTGCTGCAGGGTGCGCAGCGCACCTCAGCCCTTGTCCCTCTTTCCCTTCTTCAAAAGTTGGGAGGTATGGTGTCCGGTACCTTCCACTGAGCCCCTAGTCCATATGCTGCAGTGGCTGACAAGGTGCGGGCCACAGCACTGTACGAGCCCAATGTGGCTTGGCAAATATACACTTGCAAAATCAGGACGCAAGTGTCTGTTCCATACCTGGTCCTTCTAATGTGGCACTTGTGCTTTACTCACAGGCCCAAAGCATTTGGCACCTTGCTCTCTGTAGTCACCGGTACACTGCACCTCTCTTTGTCTCTGTCTAGTCCCCGCTGTTGGTCGGGAAATTATAGGGCTGGCCTGCACAATGATGGTGTTCGCAGGACCGGGCACTCCTCTCTCTGGCTGTTGCTGAGCACACGGCTCCCTTCAGTGCAGCGGTCCCTCTGCAGACAGTGGGGGACCCTCTCAATGTGGCCTGTCATGGTGCCGATACTTTGTGTGGGGGACAGAGCATGCCGCTCACCTGACTGCACGCTGCCCTGGGTTGGCGCCAGGCTGCTCGCTGCTGTGCGCGCTTTCTCTTCTATAGAACCCCGCCTCCCCGGGTCAAGAGGTTGGTCCGGCTTCTTATTTACTCCCCCATGCAACAGAGGATGTAGCCTCAACAGTTCCGGAACTGGAAAGCAGGTGCCTGCAGTGCGGTCCTCCCCCTTACATATACACACATTTTCTGAAAGGCCACAGAGTCTGCAACACCATTAACTTCTTAATGACCGCTGATAGACTTTTATCGGCTGTGGTTAATGGGCCTTATTCCTCAGGCCACTTTTTAACGGCGCTGAGGAATAAGAGTACAACTCCGCCCGGCAGCAGAGATGCCCACAGGTGTCAGCTGTATGACAGCTGACACTCTGCAATATCGGACCTGGAGGTTTTGAGACCGATCAAGGCAGATTAACCCCTTAAATACTGCTGTCAATCATGACAACTAGAGATGAGCGACTTTGCCTTTTTTCGGGTCGAGTCGGGTTTCATGAAACCCGACTTTCGCAAAAGTCGGGTCGAACGAAATCAGCCGACTATAGGGAAAAGTCAGAGGCTGACTGAAACACAAAACCCAATGCAAGTCAATGGGGAAGCAAAGTCGGCAGGGTGTGGAAGACAGTAAACACACCTACAGTACCCATTTCAATGCCAAAAGCATCAATTCTTATAACTGAAGCTTGTCAACCTTAATTTACTTCCTAATAATAGTTATGCATTGAAAACTGGGGGTTATTTGGCTAAAGTTGTGGGGGGGTTGGGCTGGCTCCAGGTTTTCGTGTGCCCTGGGCCAAAGAGTGTCTGTGCGCCCCTTTAACACATACCACAACTCATGATGCTCCGATTCGCCACAGAAATATAGGTATAGTACAATGACACATACTTCACTGCTTACATGACATGACTGATCTATTTTAAATTGTACAATAGCTCAAAAACAGGACAGTATATTACTCCATACAGTGTTATGGCCACCACATTGTGCGCCATACAGAATAATGAGCCCCATATATTTCTCCATACCAAATAATTATTCACATATAATGTTCCATACAGTATCTGATGAGCTCCACATAATGCTCCATATATAATGGGCCCCATTTGTAATGCTCCAGTGTATAATGTGCCCCTTAGATGCTGCTCCAGTGTCTGATCTGCCCTATTTACAATGCTCCAGTACATGATGGGCCTCATGGATTCATGGATGATGCTCCAGTGTATGATGGGCTCCAATAATGCTCCATATATAATGGGCCCAATTTGTAATGCTCCAGTGTATAATGTGCCCCTTAGATGCTGCTTCAGTGTCTGATCTGCCCTATTTACAATGCTCCAGTACATGATGGGTCTCATGGATGATGCTCCAGTGTATGATGGGCTCCAATAATGCTCCATATATAATGGGCCCCATTTGTAATGCTCCCATATGTAATGCTCCCACATGTGCCCCTTGCTGCTTCAGTGTCTGATCTGCCCCATTTAGGCTAGTTTCACACTAGCACATTTTACATGCAGCGCACGGTGCCGCTAAGCCCCGCCCCCTGCCCGCCCCATCTGGTCATCGCCTCCTACTATCGCACACGGCCGCATGCGATCTGCGCACCCTATCTTTAGCATAGGGTGCGCAGACCGTGCACTGGCCGTGCGCTAGTAGGATTTTTGCGTGCGCTGCGCACTTTTGAAGGTGCGCCGAGCGCGCCAAAATGCAACATGGTGCGTTCGGCGCACACCGGCGCACCTTCAAAAGTGCGAAGCACACGCAAAAATCCTACTAGCGCACGGTCTGCGCACCCTATGCTAAAGATAGGGTGCGCAGATCGCATGCGGCCGTGTGCGATCGTAGGAGGCAATGACCGGATGGGGCGGGCAGGGAGTGGGCGGGGCTTAGCGGTGCCGTGCGCTGCATGTAAAATACGCTAGTGTGAAACTTGCCTTACATTGCTCCAGTACATGATGGGCCCTGTTTTTAATTAACCCAGGCATGGTATGTGAAATGTGGTATGAGTAATCTGAGGTGTGTGCTTCCACATCTTTCACTTTTGGTGTGGGTGAAGGACACAAGGAAAGGGGTTGCTCCTGACCAGAAGCCTGCAGTTACAACTCAGTGCTTGCATTTTTTACAACTTCAGAAAAGGAGGCGATAGAGCTGGACGCTGTTTCAGCAATGTAAGCCACAAACAGTTCCTGATACTCCGGGTTTAAAAGCAGTCTACCTACTCCCAGAAAAGGGAGCCTTACAGGCCTTCCAGAGCTACACCATGACGCTGGCTCAACACCTCCTGCCTTCGCTGCTATTGTGTTTTTGGCACTACCAGCAGATGCACCACCACCACCATCAGTACCAGGTGGCCCTCCACGCCCACATCTGCGTCCTCTTCCATCATACTTCCTCATGTTTTTGAAAATGGACCCAGAATACCAGTAGATATATGGTACTGTATCAGAAGCGTACAGCTCTATACAGTCTATGGATAACAGTAAATCTCTGTATATATTTCATGAGGCATACACAGACGCTCACAGGCTCAGTATGGATTACCCAATAAAATAAGTTGAAAAAGGGTACAGTATCACCAGATACAAGGTATATATAGTATAGTGTAAACATTCTGATTCTCTGTATACATTTCAGGAGGCAGACACAAACGCTCTCAGGCCCAGTATGGATTACACAAGAATATGAAAAGCTGTAAATGGGTTATATAACACAAGCATACAGCTGTATACAGTGTTGGGGTAATCTTAAAGTTCCAAACATATTGCTGGAGTAACAGACAGACGATTACAGGCTCATTATGGATTACACCAGAATCTAAATAGCTAAAAAGGTTACTGGATCAGAAGCGTTCTGCTGTATACAGTGTTGGCCAAATTGAAAATATCGGTATTTATTTCCGTAGTCACCCTCAGACGCTCACTCAGTTTGGTTTTGACCCTAATAAAAAAATGTTGTAAAAAAGGTCCTGGATAGCAAGTATATATTTTTTATGATACAATTGAAATCTCTGTAGAAATAGTCCAGTAGTCACTCTCAGTCGCTTACACAGTATGGATTTGACCGTAATGCTGAATGTCGAACAAAGGTACTGTATAACAAGATACAAGCTGTATCGAGTATAGTGTAAAAATTAGTTTCTCCGATTCACCGTATATATAGAAGGCGTAACCCACACATGCTCACTCACTATGGATGATGTAGGGAAGGTGACAGACAAACCAGCCTGTAGTGAGAAGCAGAGGTGTAGCGCAGTGTAGGTGTGAAACCGGTAAGATAAAGAGAAAGGGTGCAGTGTTTTAGCTTGACCTTTGGAGGGCAGTGGAGAGTGTAGGAGTGGGACTGAATAACTGCCATTGGTCAGAGAAACTGTTAGGTGATGGTGGGCGGAGTTACCAAAACTGGAAGTATAAAAGGCTGAGGGAAGTGTTATGAATGAGTCACTGTAGGAGGCAAAAGCAGAAATACAAGCTAAGTCCAGAAAACCAGAGAAGTTGGCAACTATCAGATTGCAGACCCCTGAACCTATCAACACAACTAGCAGTAGCCGTGGGGGGTTCCTACGAAGCCGTAGACCCCTCGATCACAGCCGGAGAATTGCATAGGCCTAAAGAAAGAAAGGGGAAATCTAAACTGCCCCAGAGCAGACCCCAAAGCAATTGGCAGCCCCCAACATTTAATGACGGTGAAGCAAGATGAAAATACTAACACAGACAGAAAGATAGACTGAGCAAAGACGGGGCCCACAACTATCTAGATAGGAAAGGACAGGAAGGCTGCTGTCTGCAATCTGCCAAAACCCTATCAAAGATATAAGCCAACAAGCTGATATGAAAAAGGCCCTGAAGCAGCTAGGCTTCAAAAACTAAATCAGCACTCAGGTATTTTCAGAAGACAGAGCTAAAGGAATTCAGCACACCCCAGCAGGGAATGGCAGAAATCCAGAAAAACAAAGCAAAACAAAGTGAAAGCACAAAAGCAAAAGGCCGAGCAGCAAACTTAGCTTTAGAGGAGCAGGAATTCAGACTGGTCTCCAAGGATCCCACAGAGAAATCACCCGCAGGGCAGAAGGGCGTCGGCAGCCTTATATCCAGTCCGTAACTCCACTCAGCCAGTCATCATCATCAGCCTCAGGTGTTTGACAATCAGGCTCACTACCTTTCTTTACCAGAAGAGGGAGTTCCTCGGGCCTCAGTAATGAAGGGGAAAATGAACTCACAACAGTACCTCCCCCTTGAGGAGGGGTCACCGAACCCTCAACTACGCCACCAGGGCGATCAGGGTGAGCCCGATGAAAAGCACGCACCAATCTTTTGGCATGAATATCAGAGGCAGAGACCCAGGAATTATCCTCCTGACCATAACCCTTCCACTTAACCAAATACTGGAGTCTCCGTCTAGCCAGACGGGAATCCAGTACTTTCTCTACCTCATATTCCATGTTACCTTCAACCAATACAGGGTCTGGAGGTGCCACCCCCGGAACAACAGGTTCAACAAACCTCTTCAACAAAGATTTATGGAACACATTATGGATTTTAAATGTGACAGGAAGAGCCAAACGAAAAGAGACCGGATTAATAATCTCCACAATCTTGTAAGGTCCAATAAATCTAGGCTTAAACTTAGGAGAAGCCACCTTCATAGCAATTTTTTTTGATGATAACCACACCATATCACCAACCTTAAACTGGGGACCAATGGTCCTATGTCGGTTGTAAAACCGCTGGGCCTTTTCCTGGGAGAGAGATAACTTATCCACCACTTGGTCCCAGATCTGGTGCATTCTCTCCACCACAGTGTCAACACCTGGGCAGGCAGAGGGCTCCACCTGCCCTGAAGAAAATTGAGGCTGAAACCCAAAGTTACAAAAAAAAGGTGACATCAAAGTGGCAGAACTAGCTCTACTATTTAAAGCAAATTCGGCCAAGGGCAAAAATGAAACCCAATCATCCTGATCAGCAGAAATAAAACATCTCAAATATGACTCCAAGGTCTGGTTTGTTCTCTCTGTCTGCCCATTGGTCTGAGGGTGAAAAGCAGAGGAGAAGGACAACTGAATTCCCAGCCTGGAACAGAAAGTTCTCCAAAATCTAGACACAAACTGGACTCCTCTGTCAGATACAATGTTCTCAGGAATCCCGTGCAAACGAACCACCTGTTGTAAAAACAGGGGCACCAACTCAGAGGAAGACGGCAACTTAGGGAGTGGTACAAGATGAACCATCTTAGAGAACCTATCACAAATCACCCAAATAACAGTCATCCTCTGAGAGACAGGCATATCAGAGATGAAATCCATTGAAATATGGGTCCATGGCCTCTTGGGGATAGGCAAAGGCATCAACAACCCACTAGAGCGAGAACACGATTTAGACCGGGAGCACGTCCCACAGGACTGCACAAAATTCCTGACATCATGAGACAAGGAGGGCCACCAAAAAAACCGACTCACCAGATCTCTAGTACCAAAAATACCTGGATGACCAGCCAAAGCAGAGCAATGAACTTCAGACATCACTCCCTTCTTCCACTGGTCAGGAACATACAACTTTCCACTGGGACAACGCTCAGGTTTGTCCTCCTGGAACTCTTCCAGAGCACATCTCAAATCGGGCGAGATGGCAGAAAGAACTACCCCTTCGCCTAAGATGGTAGCAGGCTTGGTTACCACAGGAGAATCAGCAAAGAAGCTCCTAGAGAGGGCGTCTGCCTTGACATTCTTTGTTCCAGGAAGAAAAGAAACCACAAAATCAAAACGTGTAAAAAACAAGGCCCACCTAGCCTGTCTAGGGTTCAAGCGCTTAGCCGACTCTAGGTAAATCAAATTCTTGTGGTCAGTGAGGACCACGACTTGATGCTTAGCTCCCTCCAACCAATGTCTCCACTCCTCAAATGCCCATTTCATGGCCAACAGTTCCCTATTCCCCACATCATAGTTACGTTCAGATGGAGAGAACTTTTGGGAAAAGAAAGCACAGGGATTCATTTTAGATGTTACAGGATCCTTTTGGGACAAAACAGCTCCTGCACCAATCTCAGATGCATCCACCTCTACCTGGAATGGAAGTGATACATCAGGTTGCCGCAAAACCGGGGCGGAGGTGAATCTTCGCTTCAGCTCCTGAAAGGAAGAAACAGCCTCCGGAGACCAATTTAACACATCAGCACCCTTTTTAGTCAAATCAGTCAATGGCTTGGCAATACTAGAAAATTTTGCTATAAATTTCCGATAAAAATTAGCAAAACCCAAAAACTTCTGGAGGGCCTTCAAAGAAGTGGGCTGAACCCAATCGTGAATGGCCTGTACCTTGGCCGGGTCCATTTCAATAGTTGACGGGGACAAAATAAATCCCAAAAAAGAAATCCTTTGTACTCCAAAAAGGCATTTAGATCCTTTGACATACAGGGAATTCTCCCTCAAGATCCGGAACACAGTCCGAATATGTTCCACATGAGAATCCCAATCCTTGGAGAAGATCAAAATATCATCCAGATAGATAATCAAAAATTTATCGACAAAATCTCGGAAAATATCGTTCATGAAGCACTGGAAGACAGAAGGGGCATTAGTGAGCCCAAAAGGCATCACCAGGTACTCAAAATGTCCCTCCGGAGTATTAAACGCCGTCTTCCATTCATCCCCATGCTTAATGAGAATAAGATTATACGCCCCCCTGAGGTCAAGCTTGGTAAACCAGCAAGCACCTTTAACTCTGGAGAATAGATCAGAAATCAGGGGTAACGGATACTGATATTTAACAGTAATTTTGTTGAGGGCACGATAATCAATACAAGGTCTTAATGATCCATCCTTTTTGGCTACAAAAAAAAACCCGGCACCTAAGGGTGACGAGGATGGTCTAATATGACCCTTCTCCAACGCCTCCTTAATATAGGATCGCATAGCCTCGTGCTCGGGTACAGATATATTGAAGAGCCGACCCTTGGGAAATTTACACCCCGGGCTCAGTTCAATTGCACAGTCATAACTCCTATGAGGAGGCAGAGACGCAGACTCATTCTCACTAAATACATCATAAAAGTCCGCCAAATAATCAGGAACATCATGCGACTGAGGAGAGGTGGAAAACACCGGAGCCTCACTAAAGGCACACCGACAACCCCAACTCACCACAGACACAGATTTCCAATCCAAAACTGGATTATGAATCTGTAACCAGGGAAACCCCAGAACAATAGTATCATGCAGATTATGCATCACCAAAAATCTGCAATTTTCTTGATGGTCTGGGGCGACCCGCATTACCACCTGGGTCCAAAACTGGGGTTTATTTTTAGCCAAAGGAGTAGCATCAATCCCCCTCAAAGGGATAGGCGTCTGCAGAGGTGTCATCGGAAATCCACAACGTTTAGCAAAATCCAAGTCCATTAGGTTTAGGGCTGCTCCCGAATCCACAAAAGCCTTGGCGGAAATTGTGGACAGGGAGCAGAGCAGAGTAATAGCCAGAAGAAACTTAGGTTGAACACCCCCAACAGAAAACGTGTGTGCAAAGCGTTTCTCTCGTTTAGGACAGACAGAAATACCAGGGGAAGAGTCTTGAGGAGATCATTTGCATATTCCCAGTGCCTTCTGGGATAAGTGAAGAGTCTCCGCGAGCTCAACAATCACTGGGTTTTGGCGGTTGCAGCTGAAAAGAGGAAATCGGAAAACCAGGGGAAGAGTCTTGAGGAGATCATTTGCATATTCCCAGTGCCTTCTGGGATAAGTGAAGAGTCTCCGCGAGCTCAACGATCACTGGGTTTTGGCGGTTGCAGCTGCAAAGAGGAAATCGGAAAACCAGGGGAAGAGTCTTGAGGAGATCATTTGCATATTCCCAGTGCCTTCTGGGATAAGTGAAGAGTCTCCGCGAGCTCAACGATCACTGGGTTTTGGCGGTTGCAGCTGAAAAGAGGAAATTGGAAAACCAAGGGAAGAGTCTTGAGGAGATCATTTGCATATTCCCAGTGCCTTCTGGGATAAGTGAAGAGTCTCCGCGAGCTCAACGATCACTGGGTTTTGGCGGTTGCAGCTGAAAAGAGGAAATCGGAAAAACCGCGCGCGAAATTTGGCTCATCTTTCATCGTTTTTAAGAAATCTCAAGATGGAAGAGGCCAGGAGCCATTTGGTGAGCTGCATTTCTTGCTACATGTTCACAGATTTACCAGTGGAAAAGCCAAACTTCACATGCCACAAATGCAAGCTTGTGTCCCTGTTGGAGGAAAAGTTGCAAAATCTCGAAGAGAGGTTAGCTACGTTGAAGATCATTAAGGAAGGTGAAGAGTTCTTGGACAGAGCAGAATTATCTCTTCATGTTACAGAAAGAGAAGAAATTCGAAGTGCACCTGAAGAAACAGAGGAATGGAGACATGTGACCCAGAGAAGCAGGAGGATCAGGAGGCAGTCAGCACCCATACTGCTCAGAAACCAGTACCAGGCTCTCACGCAGGAAAACGATGAAGAAATACATCAGGATAAGACTTTGCCAACAAACAGCAACCTTGTACGCCTTCAGAGTCCTCCTGGATGGAGAAAGAAAAATGTTGTGAAGAAGAAACGGAGAGTGGTGGTCATGGGGGATTCCCTGCTGAGAGGAACAGAGGCCGCTATCTGCAGACCGGATATAACTACAAGAGAAATGTGCTGTCTTCCAGGTGCAAAAATTAAAGATGTGTCTGACAGGATATCAGGACTCTTCAGACCTACAGATGACTACCCATTCCTGCTACTACATGTGGGGACAAATGACACCGCAAGAAACGACCTGGAAATCATCTGCAGAGACTTTGAAGACTTAGGCAAGAAAGTGAAAGAACTGGGAGCGCAGGTGGTCTTCTCTTCCATCCTCCCAGTGGATGGCCATGGAACAAGGAGGTGGAATAAGATTCTGCAGGTGAACAACTGGCTACGTCGATGGTGCCGTCAGCAAGGATTTGGATTTCTGGATCACGGAGTGAACTACTTATACGATGGACTACTTGCTAGAGATGGGGTGCACCTTACGAAGACTGGAAAGCATGTATTTGGAAGTCGCCTTGCTACACTTGTAAGGAGAGCTTTAAACTAGAACAACATGGGAAGGGAAGCAAAAGACCAGAAAAAGCCATACACCTGACAAATGCTATTAGGAACTCTGCTATTAGAAGTGGAAAGGAAGAACAAAGACGAAAGAATCTAATTAATAAAAATATTGGAGAAAGAGAAACCAATCACAAACTAAAATGTTTCTATACTAATGCACAAAGCATGGGCAACAAACAAGGAGAATTGGAACTACTAACACAGGAACAGAAATATGATGTAATTGGAATCACTGAAACTTGGTGGGACAATACACATGATTGGAATACAAGACTAGAAGGATACAACTTATTTGCAAGAAACAGACTTGATAAACGAGGAGGGGGTGTCGCATTGTATGTTCGAAATGCGTATATCTGCACAGAGATTGAAGCTTCAGAGACTGGGAGTTCTGTGGAAACTGTTTGGGTAAGAATACAAGGACAGAACAATGGAAAGGACACCATTGTAGGCGTTTACTACAGGCCGCCTGTGCAAGCCGAATATATAGATGAACTCTTTATGCATCAGATGGCCAAGTTCTCCAAAAAATATGACATAGTTGTCATGGGAGATTTCAACTATCCAGACATTTGTTGGGAATCTCTCTCAGGCAAAACTAACAGGTCAAGGAAATTCTTATCCTCTCTTGCTGACAACTTTATCTTCCAAAAGGTAAGGGAGAAAACAAGGGGAACTGCTACCTTGGATCTAATCCTTATAAACAGGGAGGAAATGGTTGAGGAGGTAAAAGTGGCTGGGACCCTAGGAGGTAGCGACCATGCTATTTTAGAATTTTGGATTACTAGAGGTGGAAGACCTGTGAAGACTCAGACGTCAAGGTTAGATTTCAGAAAGGCAGATTTTAAGGGATTCAGAAAGAGAATTGGAGGGATCCAATGGCTGGATATCCTTAAAGACAAAAATGTCCAGGAAGGATGGGAAATCTTGAAAAATGAAATTCTCAAAGCACAGTTGTTAACAATTCCGAAAAGAGGGAAGAATAGGAAGCATTTAAGGAAACCAGGATGGATGAACACAGAACTTAAGCACATGCTAAAAAGGAAGAAAAAAATGTTTATAAAATGGAAAGAGGGAGGCATATCTAAAGAAGAATATAATGCTGTCTGCAGAACCTGCAGGGCACAAATCAGATTATCTAAAGCTGAAAATGAACTGAGGCTTGCAAGAGATGTCAAAAGCAATAATAAAGGATTTTGGGGATATGTCAAAAGTAAAAGAAAAGTCAAAGATGCTATAGGATTTTTACAGGATGAAAATGATGAAATGGTAAGACAGGATGTTGAGAAGGCTGAACTTTTAAATTCCTATTTTGCATCTGTTTTCTCTCAGAAAGGAAATGCAACATCAACTGTTATTCACTGTCCTATTAAGGGAATAGAAGAATCCAGGATATCTATAAACAGAAAGATAGTGAGGAAACACTTAGCTAACCTAAATGAATTCAAGTCTCCAGGTCCAGATGAATTACACCCCAGAGTACTGAAGGAGATAGCAGAAGAAATTTTTGAACCCCTCTCCATAATCTTTGAAAATTCTTGGAGAACAGGAGAAGTGCCAGAAGACTGGAGAAGAGCAAATGTTGTTCCTATCTTCAAAAAGGGGAAGAAGGTGGACCCAGGCAACTATAGGCCGGTGAGTCTGACTTCTATACCAGGAAAGATCTTTGAACAAATTATTAAACAACATGTATGTCAATACCTGGATAAGAATGAAGTGATTAAACAGAGTCAGCATGGGTTTCTAACTAATAAGTCATGTCAGACTAACTTAATTTCCTTCTATGACGGTATCACTGATTGGGTGGATCAAGGAAATGCTGTAGATATAGTATATCTTGACTTCAGCAAAGCATTTGACAAAGTCTCTCATACAATCCTTATTGAAAAAATGACTAAGTATGGAATGGACAAGGCAACTGTTAGGTGGATTCATAACTGGCTTAGTGATCGGACCCAAAGAGTGGTCGTAAATGGCTGTACATCCAGTTGGAAGAATGTCTCAAGTGGGGTACCACAGGGCTCTGTCCTGGGCCCTGTATTGTTCAACATCTTTATCAACGATTTAGATGAAGGAATTGAGGGTAAACTGATTAAATTTGCTGATGACACAAAGCTAGGAGGGATAGCTAATACTAGAGAAGAGAGAGAGAGGATTCAAAAAGATTTAAATAAACTGGAGAAGTGGGCAGCAACTAACAGAATGGTTTTTAACAGGGAGAAATGCAAAGTACTACATCTGGGCAATAAAAATGAAAAAAGCATATATAGAATGGGAGGAATAGGGCTAAGTGACAGCACATGTGAAAAAGACTTGGGTATACTAATAGATCACAGACTGAATATGAGTCAACAGTGTGATGCAGCAGCAAAAAAGGCAAATGCAATTCTAGGATGTATTAACAGAAGCATACAGTCTAGATCACATGAAGTCATTATTTCCCTCTACTCCTCTTTGGTCAGACCTCATCTGGAATATTGTGTCCAGTTTTGGGCACCACATTTTAAAAAAGACATCAACAAACTGGAGCAAGTTCAGAAAAGAGCGACCAGAATGGTGACCGGTCTGCAAACCCTGTCTTATGAGGAAAGGTTGCAGGATTTGGGAATGTTTAGTTTGCAAAAGAGAAGACTGAGAGGAGACTTAATAGCTGTCTACAAATATCTAAAGGGCTGTCACATTGTAGAAGGATCAACTTTATTCTCATTTGCACAAGGAAAGACTAGAAGCAATGGGATGAAACTGAATGGGAAGAGACACAGATTAGATATTAGAAAAAACTTTTTGACAGTTAGAGTGATCAATGAGTGGAACAGGCTGCCACGAAAAGTGGTGAGTTCTCCTTCAATGGAAGTCTTCAAACAGAGGCTGGACAGACATCTGACTGGGATGATTTAGCGAATCCTGCTTTGAGCAGGGGGTTGGACCAGATGGCCCAGGAGGTCCCTTCCAACTCTACGATTCTATGATTCTATGATTCTATGATTCTATGAATATGCGAGGCATCTCCACAGAAAAAACACAACTTATTACGCCTTCTGAACTCCTGACGCTGCTCTCTGGAAAAAACTCTATCACATTGCATAGGTTCAGACATTTGTTCAACAGGTGGCAACACCTTTTGTGCAGCTTTGCGTTCGCGCAAACGCCGATCAACGTGAATGGCTAGTGACATAGAATCGTCAAAACCAGAGGGAACAGGAAATCCCACCATAGTATCTTTTACGGCTTCTGACAATCCCTTCCGAAAGAGAGCAGCCAAGGCATTATCATTCCAGGTAGTAAGTACTGCCCACTTTCGGAATTTTTGACAGTACAATTCTGCAGAATCACGACCCTGGCTCAATGCCAGCAGGGTCTTTTCAGCCTGATCAATGGCATTAGGTTCATCATACAACAACCCCAAAGCTTGAAAGAATGCGTTCACATTAGTCAGAATAGGATCATCTGGTTTCAAAGAAAACGCCCAATCCTGGGGATCGCCACGCAGCAAAGAGATGACAATTTTAACCTGCTGCGTGGAGCTCCCTGACGAGTTAGGCTTCAAGGCAAAAAATAATTTACAATTATTTTTGAAATTCAAAAATTTAGACCGATCCCCAAAAAATACATCAGGTGTAGGAATCTTTGGTTCAGCAGCATGTGAATGAGCAAGGTAGGCGGAAATTCCCCGCACTTCCGCAGCGAGCTGCTCCACACGATCAGACAATTGCTTTATCTCCATTGAGAGAAAAAAAAATTCCCCCTATGGCCTCAGAGATATAGAGGAAAAAATATACACATTTTTTTTTTTTTTTTTACAATTCTTTCCTGCTATTGAGTACCCTAGAATCTGCGGTATGGCGGGTGATTCTGTTATGAATGAGTCACCGTAGGAGGCAAAAGCAGAAATACAAGCTAAGTCCAGAAAACCAGAGAAGTTGGCAACTATCAGATTGCAGACCCCTGAACCTATCAACACAACTAGCAGTAGCCGTGGGGGGTTCCTACGAAGCCGTAGACCCCTCGATCACAGCCGGAGAATTACATAGGCCTAAAGAAAGAAAGGGGAAATCTAAACTGCCCCAGAGCAGACCCCAAAGCAATTGGCAGCCCCCAACATATAATGACGGTGAAGCAAGATGAAAATACTAACACAGACAGAAAGATAGACTGAGCAAAGACGGGGCCCGCAACTATCTAGATAGGAAAGGACAGGAAGGCTGCTGTCTGCAATCTGCCAAAACCCTATCAAAGACATAAGCCAACAAGCTGATATGAAAATGGCCCTGAAGCAGCTACCCTTCAAAAACTAAATCAGCACTCAGGTATTTTCAGAAGACAGAGCTAAAGGAATTCAGCACACCCCAGCAGGGAATGGCAGAAATCCAGAAAAACAAAGCAAAACAAAGTCAAAGCACAAAAGCAAAAGGCTGAGCAGCAAACTTAGCTTTAGAGGAGCAGGAATTCAGACTGGTCTCCAAGGATCCCACAGAGAAATCACCCGCAGGGCAGAAGGGCGTCGGCAGCCTTATATCCAGTCCGTAACTCCACTCAGCTAGTCATCATCATCAGCCTCAGGTGTTTGATAATCAGGCTCACTACCTTTCTTTACCAGAAGAGGGAGTTCCTCGGGCCTCAGTAATGAAGGGGAAAATGAACTCACAACAGGGAAGGTTCTGGAAGAGTCAGTCAGCGAAGGGAGCACAGTAAAGAGGAAGTTCTGCTGAGGAAATAGAGACAGTGGAAAGGCTCCAGAGAGGAATGACAGTTGAGGCGGTCACGGGGGGGTGGTCCAGAGGACGTTAGCCGCAGATGAAGACGGCCTGGGGCTATCATACGGACAGTGTGCTCAGACTGGTGCAGCACTGTGGTGGTTGGGCCTAGGCCAGCCACAGTGGAAGAGCCACAGAGGACGCCACGATTATAGTTACAAAGGAAGTGAAGGTACCGGGGCCTGTGTACAGAGAAATGTGAAACGGCTGTGGTGAATTGCTATTGTCGACAGAAGGATGGGCACTAAAAATGGACCTGTTCAATACAAACTCTGTCTCAGTCTCGTGTTTGTCTGCGGCAAGAAGAGGGTCCCCCCCACAGTTGGTTATCCTACAGATGATACCTTATTACAAATTTTTGAAACAAGGTACTGTATCAGCACATACCAGGTGTCCAGTCTAGGGTTAAATTTCCATCTATACTTTCAGAGTCAGACACAGACGCTCACAGGCTCACTATGTATTACATCAGAATTACAAAAGTAGAAAAAGGGAAAGGTATTCATAGCGTACACCAGTATACAGTGTTGTGGTACTTTTAAATCTTCATATATATATTTCAATCTCAGTAAGCCAGTCAAGAATCTCCGCTACTGGAAACTACATGGATACAAGTATAGACGCAAAGTTGAGTGTTAGCAGAAATTTTGGAATTACTCATCGCGGGAAAACCTCCCTGTAGATGTTGCAGAGGCGATGCAGACCCTCAATTACTGTGTCTGTGGAGAAAGCGAAAAAAGTTCTTTGTGAAGAAAGGATTGCTTTATCGCAGTAGCGTGAATCACATCACCGTTACTCGTCTCCATCAAATTGTGATCACAGGGAGAGATGTACCCATGGTCCTCTACATCACTTATAAATATGATCCGGTGTCAATAGATTTCCTAGATATAGTCTTGAAGAAAGATCATAGGGGTGAGATACAAACGGATATTTTTCGTAAGCCAACTGCCACCAATATGTTGCTCCATGTGGACATATGGTCCAGTCTGTTCCCACCGGACAATTCCTGCGATTACGCAGGTTGTGCTCAACCAATGAAGATTTCTTCAGGCAGGCGGAAGACTTGAAAGAAAGGCTGCTTGAACGCGGTTTTAGTAACCGAATGATCAAAAAGGCATTCAATAGGGCCAGATATTCTTCAAGAGATACACTCCTATACAGTACAAGGTCCAACAAGGAGTCGGGTAAAGTGAGATTTGTTACAAATTATCATTCACACTTCCCACGTATGCGTAAGATTCTTGATAAATCTTGGCATATATTGAAGGCTGATCCGGTTTTGTCGAGTCTCCTGCCGGATAGGGCTGCTATCGCAGCCAGAAGATCAAGGAATCTGCGTGACAAGTTGGTTCAAAGCCACTATGTGGGTGAGCCAATGGTCACCTTTTTAGATCAAATGGCAGGTCGTTGTGGTAGTACTCCGTGTGGTCGCTGCGTCGCTTGCCCAAACATGGATCGCACCGAAGTTTTTGTTACCCAAAATGGATCATGGGAGTTTAAAATAAAAAAACATATTACATGTACCAGCAAAAATGTAATATATTATGCTGTCTGCCCATGTAATATGATTTACGTGGGCATGACTACTAGACAGCTAAAGGTCAGAGTGCGAGAACATGTTTTGGGCATAGAGGCAGCAGCGACCGCAGAAGATATAACATCATTAAAGACCATTCCCCGCCATTTTTGGAGATACCACGGCTGCGATGGCAGCCTTCTCAGGGTGAGGGGTATCGACATGGTTGAGACAGGGATTCATGGGGGTGGGATCTCTAGGAAGTTGGCCCAACTTGAGTCCAGATGAATATGGACAATTGGATCAGTCCATCCATCTGGACTCAATGAAAACATCAGTTATGCCCCATTCCTATGAATACTGCTCTGTAGGTAAACATCACCTATGGTTTGTGATTTCCCAATTTTAACTATCTTTTAACGTTTTATTTTATAACTTTAGTTTTGGGAACTATAAGGATGGATAAAGTGAACTATATATCTATGGACATCATATACAATCCAGCCCATTGTGGGTGAATAATTGTTGCCAAGAAATGAAGAAGTCAGCAAGGATTATGATGTTTATTATATATATCCTTAGATTAATACTGATATGCAATGATTATTGTCTATGGTGAAATAAGTTTTCTATTTAAAAATATACATGATATTGTCTCCATAGATAGTTGCTGATTCCATATGTAATCTGTATTTATGTGTATATTATTGGTTGTTAAATATTATTAGTTATGGATTTATATATATTAGTTATGGAGTTGTATTCTTATTACACTCAGTTCTGTACTGGACATTGCCTTCCACTGACACTGCATGTGCTATTTTAGCAAGTGGTAAATGTCAGCTCCACTACATATTTAAGTTTAGCTCATGGTAAAAGGTTGGCTCCATATATACAGAGATCACGTGCTTTAAGAGACGTATATAATTCATGGCTCACTGTAGAGGGCGCTAGCTCCCTCACCATCATGAGACACAGACGCAAAGATGTAATCTCTGCACGGACATAGCTGAACAGCTGGTATGTAACTTTACTACGTAAGAAGCCTAAGAGAGACAGACGCCATTTGCCATGTGAGATCCCAAAGAAAGAAGGATATAAGTTTTGCTATGAACAAATGGACAATCTCTTTATAATCATGCACCTAGTTTTATGTTTTTCTGTAATAATCTTTTCTTTGATGGAAGAATCCAAATAAACCACTATATTTTTATCTGGTAACTAGTCCTGAGTATTTTACAAGAATATGCATTATTTTACATTGGAGAGCCAGCCAGATCTGAATTTTTGTACTTTTTTGTGGATTTCCCTCAACTTGCCCAAAAGGGGGATTGAACTTTGCTAACGTCAGTCATATGTGCAAGTTATCAGGAACTCCACTACTCACAAGAATCAGACAGAACCTAGAAGTGAGGACTAAGAATTGCCAGATAGATTGAGAAGTACTACAAGTGCCAGACGTGCTGAAGCCAGACGTGTGAAGACAAGAGCCCGGCGTTGTCCATCAAAGGAACTACAAGCTGAGACATTTCAAGGTAAGAGAAATGGATGTCATTATTTGTTTTTCTAAGCAGAGTAAACTGAAATTTAGTCTGTAGGCGAGTCTAATTTAGACGTATTATGGCTCAGCTTATATGCAGAATGTGAAATGGAAAATCAGAAGTTAGATTCTAAGCTTTTCAATAGAGAAAGAGAGAGAGATTAAAAAATATTCTACAGATGGTACATATATATCATAGATCTGTGTCAGAGAAATCCAAAAATGATTGTGCGAAGGAAAATAGTGATGTTCCCGAGATTGGCTGTAAAGTTAGGGAGCTTGAATAAGACTGTAATCAAGTGTCTGTAGCAGCCATTCAAGGTGACCTTGCAGATGTGGAACAAGATGGAGAAGTAGGAGGAGACTTCAGAACTGACGTAGAGGACGTACAAGGGAAAGACGTACCACTAAAAATAGACGACTCACAGGCCCAACTCCGAAGTAAAGTAAGAAAAAATTTGCTAAAAATATGCAAAATCATTCCTGCATATGATAACAAAATCCATGTTTGTAGAAACTGAGGTTTTTGAAATTTGTGTTGACAAATTTGATTTATCTAACGAGGAGAAGAATCAGTCGTTCAAAATGTGGATCCCTGTAAACTTTTCTAGGAGATTATCTTTAAAGATATCTGGTGAAAAACATGAGAACTTAAATGATAAAGACAGATTAAAAATTCTGATTTTTTTGTGCTTCAAGTGAAAATCATCCAGATATTGATATTCTTCAAAAATTAAGGATTGGTCGGAAGGAATGTACCTATACATTCATGTCTATATTTCACCGCTTGTATAGAACGGTCATGGAGAATGTCAAAACACAGTCCCTGATAAAGACTTTTGTAAGCAAATTCTTTATTTGAATGTGCGCAATCCCTTGATTTTGCCAGAAAACACGAGAATCGTGAAAGGAAAGTAAATCATGCTAATTTTGTGAAGACAGGCAGAGTAAAATCTTATCAGAAGCCTGTGTTAGCAAAGCCTTCTAAATTGAGTTTTCCCCAAAATCAAATCTATGAAGAACGAAGAAAATCACATATTTGTTATAAGCCATATGGAATGATGCAAAGGATCACCGAAAAAACACAGATTGAGTTAAGGAAAATTCAAAGATCTGATCTTCCTTCTGAAAAAAAGATGGCCGAATTTGACAGACAGAAGCAGGTGGTGAGTGACATCATGGCCTGTAAACTGATCACTTTGCTCAGAGAATCCATCAGTTACAAAGAAATAAGACTGGGTTTAGGAATTGGCTAAAAATGTAATTATATGTTGTGTAACAGTGTTATATAATTAGTCAGTTATATGTAATTATATAGAGTATAATTCTGAAGTTCTATAGTTTTATAGATATACATATTCATACAGTATATATAGAGTGTTTGTAGAAGTAGAGATTGTAGAACTATATTTTTTAGTGAAAATTAAAATCTACTCCAGTAATAATATTTAGAATTATGAATATGATATTAACCTTCTCTTTTATTTTTCCTTAGAATTTTCATTTCAAAGCAGGACTTAATCGGGAAAAAATTCTCTTACAAGGATTTATACCTTTATTTACACAGGAAGTTGCAATAATTGCATGATTTTATATATTTAACACTTAAAAGAAAATAACTAACTGCATTTTAAATCTTCTGTGTGTATGCCTTTATTGCATGGCATGACATGACTAACACAGCATGTGAAATTTGAACTTTGTTCTAATAATAAGTATACCAGTATACTATGTCCCTGTTCTTTAGGGAGAATAATTTTCAAGGGGTCTCAGCTTTTGCAAATCAAAGGAATTTTTTTTCGTAGGCCTAAAGTTTCAAGTATAGCTATACAACATATATTTATGTCATTTGTACTTGGGGAATATTCAAAGAAATATTAAGATACTAAATGTAATAGTTTACAATGCGCATTGATAATTAGGATAATTTGGGTTAAAATACGTGTATTCATCACACCTTCGTATATGTGACACAGTCTGAGTGACAGTGACTGAGTGTATGAGCAGCTGCTTAGGACTAATGTGATACGTTTGTTGTATGTGAGGCCTCAGGATTCTGAATGCAAGAAAAAAAACAAAAACCCAAAAGCCTTTATCTTTAGGAGAAATATGCAGATCAGCTAAATTATTAGAATATTAAGATATAGTGAAATATCTACACAACATATATTTCTATATTTCTATAGTTCTTTAGTAATTTCTTAATTTAGTTAATTGTGGATAAGTGCAATCGCACATCAAAATGGTTTATGAAGAAAATCTACATTTAAATTAATTTTTCCAAAGGATAATTTTATGATATTCAAATTAATTTTGATGGTTACACATCTTCAGACAAATAATGGTATAAGCAAGTATAAATTCACATAATTTGTAAATTAATTATTTTTCATTTTGGTTTTGATAAATGAATTATTTGATAAAACAGTATTTTTCTGTATTAAGGGGGAAATGTGTGTTTGGTCTTGACTACATCATCACATTTGATTAATACCTCTTCCTCACACATTTTAATAAATAACAAATATAAATAAGGTACAATGGTATAAGTATTGGGTATAATAACATTAAGTATTATAAAGAGTCATTTCTTTACACTAAGAAGAGTATTACATGCAAAGTTGCATAATTTGAATATTTTGGTAACACAAGTTTATGACAATTATGAAATAATCCAGATCATGGAAATATTAAGGGTATATGTTACTGAAGACATAACTACTCTGCATCAACATAAAAGCCTTATTTTTATTCTTAATTTTAATTTTCAATTTTTTAATCTATTTTTATTTTAATTCTTACATTTTTATTTTTTCTTCCATCAATATTTAATAAAGTAATATCTACTATAGAATATTGCTTCATTAAATATAGCGATGATATGGTTCTATTACAAAGGAAAATGTTTCAGTTCTGAGTTATATGCAACAATTCTTTTATTCATTCATTCATTCGCTCACTCATATATTCTTATTTTGGTTCATGGCTATACATTCCTACATATTATTAGTATAATAAATAGATTCCTTTTTAATAAAGATGAAAACACTTGTTACATAAAACACACTGACACCTATGGGTTGAAAAAGGTAATTACACCTATGCCATAAAAAAATGTTCTATCACATGAAGAATATGGATAATAATGTATTATCACTTAGTATTGGTTTATTATTTCAAACATTGAAATCCATATATGGTACAAATTCTGATAATAATTATATGGATATTACTGATTGCTATGGTACGCTGTGATATAGGTTAGGAAAATTACCAGATTTGGTATAGAATAGGGAATGAAGACTTCAAGCAAGATACTGAAATCACGTTAATAAAGACTTTTTATATTTCTAAATTGATTCTTACCAGTTGCAAGAAGAAGAATGCCGCTATCCAGAAGTCCCAGAAGGTAACAAAGCTATGATTTCTGAGTAAGACTGTGTTACTTACAAATGCAGAATTCACCACTGACAGTCACAATTAAAGTGTCTAACCTGACAACCAGAGGACGATGATCCTATGATGCTGAGATGAACTGTGTTATCACGTTCTTACCAAGTTCCAGAGATTTCCAATCACCTGAAAAGCTGGTGAACAATAAGGTAATTGTCAGGAAGCTACAACCCTGACATGTGTCCTGTGCATTAGGACAAGGACTGGTTAAGGTGCTATGTTTAGCAAGGAAGAGTCATTTTAACCCTTGCTTTGCTGACCAAAGACGTCACACCTGTTCAAAGACCAGTGCCGATGGAGGATTCCAGAATATCCAAGGCGAGCCAATGTAAGTCCAGGTTTTTAAAGGTGACACTGCACAGATATTAAAGCTGCATTTCATCTATAGACTTTGTTTTCTTATCAACATTTGAATTTATGGACTTTGATTTTATACACAACACGATTTCTACAACATCTATATGCTATAGAGAAACTGTGTTTTTAAAAGAACCAAGAAGAAGACAGAAGACATCAAAATGAAGACCAGATGACATCAGATGATGATGACTGGACCTGAGATGCTTCAATTTAGACTTAGGGAAGTATAATTATACATATTTTATATGAATATTGTTCACGGCTTACTATTACATGAATTCACATCATTAAGTGCGTCTAACAATAATCTGATATTATTATTGATATTAAATTATTCTGTCAAAGAAGAAGAAAAGAAAGAAGATCTTGTTATATTTTGAGGGTTCCAATTAATGTCTGTCTCCCTCAAAAGGGGGAATTGTTAAATATTATAAGTTATGGATTTATATATTAGTTATGGAGTTGTATTCTTATTACACTCAGTTCTGTACTGTACATTGCCTTCCACTGACACTGCATGTGCTATTTTAGCAAGTGGTAAATGTCTGCTCCACTACATATTTAAGTTTAGCTCATGGTAAAAGTTCGGCTCCATATATACAGAGATCACATGCTTTAAGAGACGTATATAATTCATGGCTCACTGTAGAGGGCGCTTGCTCCCTCACCATCATGAGACACAGACGCAAGGATGTCATCTCTGCACGGACATAGCTGAACAGCTGGTATGTAACTTTACTACGTAAGAAGCCTAAGACAGACAGACGCCATTTGCCATGTGAGATCCCAGAGAAAGAAGGATATAAGTTTTGCTATGAACAAATGGACAATCTCTTTATAATCATGCACCTAGTTTTATGTTTTTCTGTAATAATCTTTTCTTTGATGGAAGAATCCAAATAAACCACTATATTTTTATCTGGTAACTAGTCCTGAGTATTTTACAAGAATATGCATTATTTTACATTGGTTGGCACAATTGGTATGTTCACAATATGTGTGTGCTCTATGTAGTTGTGAGTCGGTGCCACCGGCCCTGTACGTGCCTGTCCCCCTGTCACCGCTGCCCCTGTCTGCATGTGGCGTCTCTACATGGTGGGGGAGGCCCGCCCCGGCCACTCCCACTCTGTGACGCCAGTGCAGACCGGCGTTGTGGTTGCCTCGGTGACGGAGCGCGTCATTTCCGGGCCGCGGACACGACTTCCGGTAACGCCGCTATTGCGGCGTCTGGGCACACTATTTAAGGATGCCAGGCCCCTTGAAGAAGACAGGTCCGAAACGCGCATCGGGGCGGACGCGCTATCCAGACACCGGAGCACCTCCTGACCGCCACTGCCGGTAATAATCATTATAGTATGGACGTTGCTCTCTGTATATATATAGCAGCCACTGCCGGTAATAATCATTATAGTATGGACGTTGCTCTCTGTATATATAGCGGCCACTGCCGGTAATAATAATTATAGTATGGACGTTGCTCTATGTATATATAGCGGCCACTTGTTGGCAGTATTATAGATAACGTTATGGGTGATTAGTCAGGATAAGTGGCTGCATTTAGGTATCACTCTATATATGTTTACTGCTATAAGTGATAACGTCTATTATTTATAACGGCTATTTTTTAGCGGTGGAGGCTTAATACAATAGACACCTATAATATGGGCTCTTTATATTACGTTGCAGTATGTGAGGATATAATATTGTATTGTTAATTACTTATTCCCTTTGAGGCTGATGTACTATTTTGAGCAAAACTGCCATTTCTAGATAGCCATATAATTGGAGTTGTATAACAACCTATATTTTCCAGGTGCTGGATGTGTGCGTCTTTTTTAGATGTGTAATCACAATATACATATGTGTGTGTTTACTTCCCCTTATTCCCCTAATTGGTGATATGTAGTATTTTATCTATGGTTCTAAACAATAAAGTCTTTTTTTTATATTAGTAAAAGAAGCCTTTTAATCATCTTTTTTCTGTGGATATGCCATGGTCCTCACTGCCTATCATGATGTGTCTGGTCATTTTGGAGTGCAAAAGACAGAAGCCACAGGCCGTAGGCGATTCTATTGGATTGTTCCCAACAAAGAGCAAACATATGAACGGCATACTAGGGCACACAAATCACCACATTACCAGACGGAGCTATTTATCTGAAGTATTGCGGCATATAATTCAGTCAAAAAATGGAGGTGCTTGCATGAAAAAGCATGCTATTCCCCTAGCATTCCTCTACATCCTGCATGTCCACACATTTGATGGAAATTATGTGAAATAAAAACTCACAATTTTTCAGCTACATCGGTGAGTGCTGCATATTTCTTCTTTTTTGCTACACATTGATTCTATTGGATTGGCATGAGAGGAGACATTGAAAAATGGTGGCAGGAATGTCACACGTCTGTGACTATCACAACTGTGAAAGGTGATCATAAACCACCACTGCATCCGCTTGTAAGTTGACGTCCATTTCAAATGGTAGCCACATTGATTATCTGAAGGCAGAGGCCAGCAGGACAGGCCATAGCTACATCTTAACCATCATTGATCAATGCACCAAATTTCTAGTAGCCGTTCCTGTGAAGGATTTAACTGCACAGACTACATAGCGGTGGAGCAGGGAGAGGTAAGTATTGCAACTTGCAAGTGCTGTGGCCATGACCAAGCAGAGGGGGCACAATCGTGGTCGACGGTACTGGCACAGGGCCCCTCATAGTACGCTGATGTGTCTGACTGCGAGTGGGCCCTCCCACCATCTGAGACACTGTATTGTACTATGAGGGGCCCTGTGCCATTGCCGTCGGCCATCAGTGGGCCCTTCCACCTGTTCAGAGCAATGGCACTTGCCCGGGTGTGCCAGGTCTTGACCCCAGCCATTGGAGGAGGGGTGGGCAGCCCAGTTAGGAAGGTTTAAAAATTGGCATATGTAGATGTGTTGGCTGGATATTCAGCTGCTGCAAAGGGAGTAATTGGGCAAGTCCGAGGAAGAGGAGGAAAAAACCGAGGCAATTTTCTGGTAACCTATGTGTCATCAGGGGAAGGTGGGACAAAATCCTTTGAAACCCATGCATGGTTCATTTTAATGCAGGTTAGATCATCAACATTTTGGGTCGACAGATGGGTCCTTTTTTCTGTCAGGATTGATCCAGCAGCACTGAAGACTCTTTCAGATAACACACTAGCACCAGGGCAAGCGAGCTCCTGTAAGGCATATTGTGCCAATTCAGGCCAGGCGTCCAGTTTAGAGGGCCAATAGTCAAAGGGGAATGACCTGTGAGGGAGAACATCGATATGGGAGGAAAAGTAGTTTGTAACCATAGTTGATAACTGCTGCCTCCTGTCACTTTTAATCGATGCAGTATTAAGAGTTGTGTGAGCGGTACTTGAGAAATCATTCCACAACATGGTCATTAAACCCCTATCTCCAACACCACTTCTGCTGTGTGCACCACGAACACCTCTTCCATTGTGCTCACTACGGCTCATGGGAGAACCAGCACCGCTGCTGTGTGCTGGGAAAGCCTCAAACAAACGGTTTACCAGAGTTGCTTGTTTGTTTGCCAATATTATCTCTAGGTTCTCCTTTGGCATGATGTTGTGTAATTTGCCTTTGTAGCGTGGATCAAGGATGCTCGCCAGCCAGTAGTCGTCATCCCTCATCATTTTGGCAATGCGGGGGTCCCTTTTTAGGATCCACAAGGCATAATCGCACATGTGGACCAATGTTCCAGGTGTCAGTGATGCAATGTGACTCTAATGTGTAGGTCTAGAAAAACTCCTCGTTTTTTTTCCAGAGTCACACACAGGTAGCTTCTATTTGTCCGTGCTAGAAGGTGGTATACGGTAGTGTGTGACGAGCGTACACCGTTGTACGGTGTGTGTATGTAAAATTGTCAAGCTCCGTGTATTTGTATATGTACTGACACACGCTGTCTCTGTCTAATTTAGACCGTAATCAAACAACAGATATACGAAACTTTAATCAGATTAATAAAAGCCTAGGCATAAGGAAGCTTCAAAACCAAAACATCCAAATAGCAAAAGGAAGCTATATCCAAAGTGTAAAAATATAATCTTTATTAAAGTATGATTAAAATTACACATGAAAATCAAGAAAGATTAAAATGTGGGTACTGCAAAGTTCACCACAACAAGAGGTTACAAATGGTATATATGTATATACAAAATATACGACTAAATACAAGTTAATAAATATTTACTCATTCATGAAAAAATGCCATAGCTTTTAGTGAGAAAATGGCTGCTATAGTGCATGTATGCAAGCTAACATGAAAGCATAGTAAAGGAGAAGGATATCAAGTGGCCAGTATATGCCTGTGCAGGATGTGGCGGTGATAAATCCTGAAACCAGTACTGAGCAGTAATGAATATGAATGAGACTAAAATCGTCAACATATATTACCTCAAGTGGTGGGCAGGAGGTCCCCGACGCGCGTTTCGCGGCTGCTTTCTCAAGGGGCGCATAGAGGGGCTGCTGAGTTGTCCTTTTATATCTTAATAAGATATTGGTGGTCAGCGTGTGACAGCGCTTCCAATGGGCGGTCCAGATCAGAGCCATCATAGATCGGCATCATGCTGTGCTGCGCCTCCCCCTGGATCGACGCGTCAGAGCAGGAAGGAGGAAGCGGCCGCATGGAGACGAGTCACCATGGTGACGCCCCGACCTGCACGCCAATGGAGCGCGTCCTGTAGCCATTGGGGAATATCGTTTCGCAATGGCAAAGCTCAAGCTAAATGAAACAAAGGTCTTGTGGCCGATGGCAAGATGGGATAGCACTAATGAATTAAAATAAAAAAATATATAATTGTAAGAGAGTTCATGCGTGAAAAGGTATGGAAGTGCACATATGAAATAAAGTGTGACATAGTACATGATGTGAAACTAAGTATGAACATATTAGACAAATACAGCATTAAAAATCATATATTGCAAAATTCTATTATTACACAGAATAATTTAAAAATTATATACATAATGTGCATCAAAATGTGAAGAATGTCAAAAAATAAACATGTGATATGATAAAGTACAAAATATGACGGATTGATCCATCAGAATGCAAAAAATAAAAATAAAAATAAATAAAAATAAAAAAATGTGATCCAAAAGAAAAAAATAATCAATAAATGACGCATAGGGTACAAGAACATCAGTTCAGGCTTGAAGCAGGACAAAACCAGTCAGCGCCTCTAAAATAGAATTGAGGGTTATCTGAAAAATATAAAAATCAAATTAGATATACAATAAAAGAAAATTTAAAAAATTTAAAAAGAAAGAAGAAAGAAAAACAGAGCTACAAGAATGAGGCGAAACTGATGACCTCATTGAGTCCATTAGGCTGCAACGATTTAATTTTGAAAATCCATCGCGCTTCTAATTGCGCAAGCGACCTTCTCCAATTCCCACCCCTGACATCAATATGCATTTTATCTATACCAAAAGCTTTCAGTAGGCTAGCTTTACAGTTATGAATTTGTTTAAAATGACGTGGTATAGGTTTCAGAGATGAAATATCCTCATTGTCCATAGCATTAACAATGTCACGATAGTGTTCTCTAATCCTGGTTTTCAAAGGTCTCGATGTTAAACCTATGTAAATTTTGGAACAGGGACAATAGGCGTAGTATACCACCCCTATTGAATTGCAGGTAATATGCTGCGTAATAGAAAACTTCTTGCCATCACTAGAGTGGAAGGTGGAAGTCCGCGCCATATTGGGGCAAGCAATGCAGTCCCCACAAGGAAAAAAGCCCCAAGTAGGGCCTTGAGATCCAAAAGCTTTTTCAGGAAGGAGTCCGGAATGGTAGCTACGGACAATGTGATCTTTAAGATTAGGGGATTTCCTATAAGTAATAGACGGATAATTGAATAAAAATTTAGCCAATCCCGCATCCTCCTGTAGAATAGGCCAAAACTTTTTCAAAATATTTTGCATGCTTTGTGAACTGGCATTATAGGTGGTTATAAACCTTACCTTTGCTTCCTGTAAGGGTTTGCATCGCGATTTCAAGAGTTCACTGCGATCAATTTTCTCAGCTGCTTTCAGACCTTTTTTAATACACCTTCGTGAATATCCTCTATCAAGGAACCTATTGGATAGATCATTTGCTTGCTCAATGAAATTTGCTGGATTGGAACATATCCGCTTGGCTCTGAGGAATTGGCCTTTGGGTATACTTTTAATTAAGGGCAATGGGTGTGAAGACGACGCATGCAGAAGCGAGTTAACAGCAGTTTCCTTTCGGAAAATATTAGTTTTCAGAAATCCACTCGGAGGGATTGCGATTTTGATGTCGAGGAAATCGATGGAGGTTTGGCTGTATTTACATGTGAGATTGATATTCAGCTTGTTGTTATTTAAAATCTCAACAAAGTCAAGGAGGTCCTGCTCAGAGCCCTGCCATATCATGAGAATATCATCGATATAGCGGGCCCAGAACAGGACCCCCTCAATGTGTGCCACAGGTTTTGCAGTACCCACATTTTATTCTTTCTTGATTTTCATGTGTAATTTTAATCATACTTTAATAAAGATTATATTTTTACACTTTGGATATAGCTTCCTTTTGCTATTTGGGTGTTGAGATATACGAAACTGTTTGAAAAACGGACATGACTCTAAGGTATAGGTCTGGAAAAACTCCAAGGCTTTTTTTTCCAGAGTCACACATAGGTAGATTCTATTTGTCTGTGCTAGAAGGCGGTACACGGTAGTGTGTGAGGAGCGTACACTGCTGTACGGTGTGTGTGTGTAAAATTGTCAAGCTCTGTGTATTTGTATATGGACTAACACACGCTGTCTCTGTCTAGTTTAGACCGTAATCAAACAACAGATATACGAAACTGTTTGAAAAACAGACACAACTCTAAGGTGTAGGTCTGGAAAAACGGACAAACTCCTCGGCTTTTTCTTCCAGAGTCACACCCAGATAGCTTCTATTTGTCCGTGATACCAGCCGGTACACGGTAGTGTGTGAGGAGCGTACACCGCTAGACGGTGTCTGTATAGAAAATTGTCAAGCTCCGTGTATTTGTATACGGACAAACACACGCTGTCTCTGTCTAGTTTTGACTGTAATCAAACAGCAGATATACGAAACTGTTTGAAAAACGGACACAACTCTAAGGTGTAGGTCTGGAAAAACGGACAAACTCCTCGGCTTTTTCTTCCAGAGTCACACCCAGATACCTTCTATTTGTCCATGATACCAGCCGGTACACGGTAGTGAGTGAGGAGCTGTCATGCTTGCCAAGTCTGTCATGTCTGCCATGTCTGTCATGTCTGCCATGTCTGTTTTGCCTCATGACCCCTGGAGCGGTGCACGCGCATCTCATGTCTGCTATCCTGCATGTTCCCTAGAGCAGTGTGCACACTCACCTCATGACTGTTGAGCTGCAAGATGCCTGCGTTTCTGCTTTGCCTTCTGTGATCATCTCTGCATGTCTGAAATCCCTGATCATGTGACCTTTCCTAGGTTCCAGCATTGTCTGGTTCTGCAATCATCTCTGCATGTCTGAAACCCCTGATCATGTGACATTTCCTAGTTTCCAGCATTGTCTGGTTCTGCAATCATCTCTGCATGTCTGAAACCCCTGATTATGTGACCTTTCCTAGGGTCCAGCACTGTCTGGTTCTGCAATCATCTCTGCATGTCTGGAATCCCTGGTCATGTGACTGCTCTCTGTGATCCTGGAGGAACTGAACTGGAAGTTCTCCCCTGGTCCTGACCCAGAAGTGGAGGTGCTAATGCCCTATATCAGACCACCCCTCCCTATGCTCAGGGCCAGAGTATTGTGTTGCTTCCCTGCATGGCTGCTTGGTCACGCCCTCTATTCTGTGCCCCTGCACACTGCCCTGTCATGCGTCTCTGCACACGCTCTGCGCTTGTACTCCGTCTCTTGTCCCGTGCCTTGTCTAGTGTTTGTCCTTTGTGCCATGTTTTGTCTCTGCTCTGCTTTGCCTTGTAGTCCTTCCTTGCTCTGATTCCGTTCTGTGCTCCTGTCAAGCTCCCGTTCCTTGTTCCGTACCTTGCCTTGCTCTGCCTTGTTCCTCCCTATGGTCTCTGTCTTTGCTTGCTCTGCCTTGCTCTCTCCTATGGTGCTCTGTAGTGCTCCCTGGCACACGCACCATTCCTCCTCTCTTACTTTTGGTGCTCTTTTCCATGTTTAGTCCCAAGGCTCTGCCTTGGCCCGGCTCTGGGCTTTGGCCTACGCTCCGCTGCTAGACTCTTTCCTATTGTGCTCTCTTGCATGTTTCTAGGCTAGTCCCAAGGATCTGCCTTGGCCCGACTCTGGGCTTCGGCCTATGCTCCGCTGCTAGCTCTGTTCTTGCTCTGACCTGATTCCGTGTTTCTGCCTATGCTTCCGTTCCTGGTTCCGTACTCTGCCTTAGCTCTGTCTTGTTTCTCGTCTTGCCTTGCCTTGCTGCTTCGTGTGCTCTTTGCATGCACCTGGCCTTCCTAGCCTCCTGTTTGTGCCTCAGCCGTGCCCGCCTGCTTGTGCCTCAGCCGTGCTCATCGGTCAGTGACAGCTGTGTCGCCTGCCATGCCTCAGCCGGGTTCGCTGAAGTGTTGCCCGTCTGTCAGTGCCGCAGCCCGATCAGCTAGCCAGTGCCTCAGCCGTGCTCTCTGTGCTCCCTTGCACCTCACGCTGTTTCTGCACTGCGCTCTACGTACTCTCTAAAGCACGCGCAGGCCCTCGCCTGCTCCCTTGCATACCTCCCTGTGCTTCCGTAAAATTTCGTGCAGGCCTTGCCAAGTACCCTGTCATGCCATCTTGCACGCACAGGTTTGACCCCTGGCGTGCCTCTCTGCACGCGCAGGACTCTGCCTCGCCTGACCCTGGTGTGCCTCTCTGCACACGCAGGACTCTTCCTCGTCTGACCCTGGCGTGCCTCTCTGCATGCGCAGGACTCTGTCTTGCCTGACCCTGGCATGCCTCTTTGCATGCGCAGGACTCTGCCTTGAACCTTGTCCCTGACGTGTCTCTTTACATGCGCAGGCCTCCGTCATTGTACCTGTCCCTGGTGTGCCCTCTGCAGGTGCAGGCCTCCGTCCTTGTACCTGTCCCTGGCGTGCCCACAGCACGCGCAGGCTTCCGTCCTTGAACCTGACCCTGGCGTGTTTCATAGCACGCACCCTGCCTCGTCTCCTGGTTTGCCTGCCGGATTCCCGAAGCCTGCCAACCGCTGCCAGAGGAAACAGATGACTGTGGCCTGATGTTCGGAGCTGATGTCCGCAACCTGATGCCTGGATCCTGTCGGTTGTTGCCTGTAGTCCGGAGTCCGATGCCATCGCACCCAGCCTTGAACCTTGGCGTGTCTCGTTGCACGCACCTTGTCTTGGACTCTAGTGTGTCCTAGCATGCATCCTTCCTAGGAACTCTGGTGTGACCCCTAACACGTACCCTGCCTTGGACCCTGGTATGTTTTCTGCACGTGTTGTGTCTGGAACATTTGGCGAGTCTTTGCATGCACCTTGCTGTGTTTCACCGTTTGTGCCCTGCACCTGATTCCCAGTTTATGCCTTGCACCTGAATAAAGTGTGTAACCACGTTTGCTGAAGAAACCCTGTGACTTCGCTTTATGTTTCATATCCTGTCCGTCCTGTTGCCAGACACTCAATAGTGCCTCCCTGAGCCGGCCGCCTGGTCCAGCTGCTGTGGTGGCTCACCCCCTTGGTCTTGCCCCTGACACTCCCTGTATAGGGGTGGGTTCTCACTAGGTCAGCTCGCCCTAGGTGGGTGGTTGCCACGGCCCAGAGGGTCCACTCTAAAAAGGAAAATGACTCAGCGTAAGCTGACGCTCGTCACAGAATACTCAGGCCACGGACTCCGCTGGTACCTCCGCCACCGTTCTGATGAAGAATCAGACCCGGCCCGTGTCTCTGAACTTGCTTGGAAAATGACGGTACCCTCGGCCACCGTTCTGATGAAGAATCAGGCCCGGCCTATACCCTCCGTACTCACTTGGAAAATTATGGCAGCCCGAGTAAGAAGACTTGCTTGTCTACCCGCAGTCCTCCCCACTGGATCTCCGTGTCTCGTCCGCGGCTCCTGTATCTTGACCAGTCCAGGTGTCCGTTTCAAGATGTCGGATCAACATTGTTGGAGTGGTTTGTACTAACTCTGGATTCTGCTGAAGAATTTTTTTCTCTTATTTCCTGCCCCGGTAAGAAAGGGCTTAAGGAGGGGGGTACTGTCATTCTCGCCATGCCTGTTTTTCTGCTATCCTGCATGTTCCCTAGAGCAGTGTGCACACTCACCTCATGACTGTTGGGCTGCAAGATGCCTGCGCTTCTGCTCTGCCTTCTGTGATCATCTCTGCATGTCTGAAGTCCCTGATCATGCGACCTTTCCTAGGTTCCAGCATTGTCTGGTTGTGCAATCATCTCTGCATGTCTGAAACCCCTGATCATGTGACCTTTCCTAGGTTCCAGCATTGTCTGATTCTGCAATCATCTCTGCATGTCTGAAACCCCTGATCATGTGACCTTTCCTAGGGTACAGCACTGTCTGGTTCTGCAATCATCTCTGCATGTCTGGAATCCCTGGTCATGTGACTGCTCTCTGTGATCCTGGAGGAACTGAACTGGAAGTTCTCCCCTGGTCCTGACCCAGAAGTTGAGGTGCTAATGCCCTATATCAGACCACCCCTCCCTATGCTCAGGGCCTGAGTATTGTGCTGCTTCCCTGCATGGCTGCTTGGTCACTCCCTCTATTCTGTGCCCCTGCACACTGCCCTGTCATGCGTCTCTGCACATTCTCTGCGCTTGAACTCCGTCTCTTGTCCCGTGCCTTGTCTAGTGTTTGTCCTTTATGCCATGTTTTGTCTCTGCTCTGCTTTGCCTTGTAGTCCTTCCTGGCTCTGATTCCGTTCTGTGCTCCTGTCAAGCTCCCGTTCCTTGTTCCGTACCTTGCCTTGCTCTGCCTTGTTCCTCCCTATGGTCTCTGTCTTTGCTTGCTCTGCCTCGCTCTCTCCTATTGTTAGCAGCGGATTAATCTGCGTAACATCCAGAGTCAACACAGAATATAGATTTATTCATATCCAGGTTGAACAGCTTACAGCATGAAATGTGATCAGTTTGGTATCTGCTGTGGCTTGCAGCATGGGAGCATTACAACAGCAAGAAGGGAAGAGAAGGAGGGGGCATCCTGTCCGTTTTTTTTTTGTCACTGAACTTTGTTAGCAATCTCACAATATGCACAATATATAAAACAGTACAGTAATAGTTGTTGCAATACATACAGATCAATATGCATTATTCCAACACCCCCACTCAACAACTACTTATCCTCTTAGTCCCAGTGTGGTTCTCAATTCTTGGAACCTGTCTCGTGGAAATGGCTTTGTCATAATGTCAGCTGCCATCTTAACAGTTTCACAATAGACGAACTGAATTATGCCACGATCTATCAAATCACGTAAATGATGATGTCTGACGTCAATGTGCTTGGTTCTAGCACTGATCTTTTCACTGCATGCAAGTTTAATGCATCCTTGGTTGTCCTCATAAATCACCGTCGGCTGAGTTGACGGTGTGCCAAGATCATCCATCAATTGTCTTAGCCAAATGACCTCCTGACTTGCACAGGCTGCGGACACATACTCTGCTTCTGTAGATGACAAGGCAATAGACACTTGTTTGCTACTAGACCAGGAGATTAAACTCTCTCCAACTTTAAACAAGTATCTGCTTGTGGATTTACGATCATGCGAATCACCAGCCCAATCTGCATCTACATGGCCGGTGAGTTCTAGATCTCCCGTTGCAGACAGCTTTAAATTTACATCTTGCGCTTCTTTTAAATATCGGAGAAGTCTCTTAACAGCATTCCAGTCCCTTTGGCGTGGTTTTTCCACATATCTGCAAAGGATTCCAACTGTTGTTGTGATATCCGGTCGAGTCATAGTTGATAGGTATAGAAGTGCCCCCACTGCCTGACGATATTTCTCATTGTTTGTCAACAGGTCATCTTCTCCTTCCAGCTTCAGATACAATGGTTCCATTGGGGTTGATATACCTTTGGCTTCTGACATTCCAAACTGATTCAGAATCGAATTAATTTTTGCACTTTGGTTTAGAAGAAAACTTCCATCTTCCTCTCTCTGGATTTGGATTCCTAGATAATATGTCACATTTCCAAGGTCTTTCGTTTCAAAATGCTGGTTCAGAATTTCAGCCATTTTTCCAATTTCTGTGTCTTCCTGATGAACTACAATCACATCATCCACAAATAAGAGAATATACATCCACATTCCATTTGTATATTTTGTGTATAAGCATGGATCCGCTTGACCTCTTTTAAAACCTTCTTCATCTTGGCATTCCATGCTCTTGCTGATTGCTTAAGACCATAAAGGGATTTTTGTAGTTTGCAAACAAGATTCTCTTCACCCCCATTTACATAACCTTCAGGTTGAGTCAGGTATAAGTCCTCCTCAATGTCACCATTTAAAAAGGCAGTTTTTATATCCAAATGTCTGACATTCATCTTTTGTACAGCAGCTACAGCTAACAAAGCTCTGAACGTGGTCTGTTTAGCGACTGGCGCAAACGTAGCATCGTAATCTTCGCCATACTTTTGAGAATATCCTTTTGCCACCAACCTTGCTTTAAATCTGTGGACTTTATCTTCAGAGTCATATTTGGTTTTGAAGACCCACTTGCACTTGATTGCCTTTTTGCCTTGTGGCAGCTTGGTGAGTTTCCAAGTTTGAAGTTGATGAAGCGATTTGATTTCCTCATTAGCAGCATTGATCCACTTTGTTCTTTCATGGACAGGTAGTTCTTGCATTTCATCCCATGACTGCGGCTCTGATTCAGGTAGTGTCTTGACTATGTAGGATAGACGTTTAGCTGGTATGCCTCTGTTTGATCTTGAAGATCTCCTGATTTCAGATTCACCTGATTTTTCTGTTGTTCCTTCAGTGGTTGAAGAATCCAGCCAGACCTCTACATCCTCCTTGGTATTGTCTTGTAATTGTGACTTCAGCTGGACTACTGGCGTGATGTCACAAAACTTGGGGGACACAAAGTTCTCATCAATCACTACATCTCTACTTATTGTGACCTTGTTTGTTTCTGGGTGTAGAATCCTATAACGTTTCTGGGTTTTACTGTAGCCTACCAGGATCCCTTCCTTAGCGTGAGATTCCCACTTAGTTCGCCTTTCTTTGGGAACATGTACAAGCGCTTTACTTCCGAATATTCTTAGATGATGTAGTTTTGGCTTTCTGCTGTTCCATTGCTCAAACAGAGTTTTCTCTGTAGCTTTACCTGGTAGTCTGTTCTGAAGATAGCAAGCTGTCATGATTGCTTCACCCCAATATGCTGTGAGCAGATTTGCATCAAACAACATACTTCTTCCACTTTCACAGAGTGTTCGGTTCCTTCTTTCCGCGACACCATTTTGCTCAGGATTGTACGGTACAGTGGTCTGAAATAGGATTCCATTTTTCTTTAAAATGCTCTGTGTCTCATTACTTGTGTATTCAGTCCCATTATCTGCACGTAGAATCTTTGGCATTCTCCCAAATTTATTATATACCTCAGCTAGATATTCTTCAAGTTTCTCTGGAACTTCTGTGAAGCAGATGGACAACTGTATATCTTGAATGATCATCAATAAATGTGAGAAAATATCTCTTCTTCACAGGAGTCTGAGTGCTCATTGGACCACAGACATCTGTAGGTATTAAATCTAGTGTCTGTTCTGTTCTTGTAGTACTTCTCTTAGGAAAAGCTTTTCTAGACATTTTCCCTTTGATGCAGCTAGTACATTTCATTATCTGGTTACATAGATCAATTGTAATGTCCTCAGCTAGTTGCTTTTGAACTAACTTCCCCCGTGGGGGGTTCCTACGATGCCCTAGACCCCTTGATCACAGCCGGAGAATTAAATAGGCCTATAGAAAGAAAGGGGAAATCTAAACTGCCCCAGAGCAGACCCCAAAGCAATAGGCAGCCCCCAACATATAATGACAGTGAAGCAAGATGAAAATACTAACACGACCATCACAGACAGAAAGATTTTTCCCTTGGCTAAAAGTCTTTGCGCACTTCTTACAGATAACCTTTGCCTGATCATTAGCATTTTGTTCAAAAAAGTGCCACACTGCACTCTTCCTACTAGGGAAGACATTTTGAGGCCTTGCATGCTGTGCTATTTTGACCGTCTGGCCAAGCTGTTATGCAACTCTTTTCGTATTTGTAACCTGTTTTTGTACTGCTCCGGGTCTGCCAGATAACAGCTATTGCGATGTCGATGCCTGCTGCGGATGCTCCTCCTCCTCTTCTGAGCTATTGGCAGCAGCACCCTCTTCCCCCAATGAATGCCAATCTGGGTCATCCATCACCTCCTCTTCAATGTCATGTGCACCTTCCTCTGTCACCGTGTATGGTGGTATAGTATGCGGGAAGGGGCACCTGAGTTTCATCAGGGTCAGATTCTGCCTCAGTACACTGCGAGGACAATGTAGTGCTCTGAGTGAACGTACCGGCAGAATCATCTATCAGTGGCTGTGCATCAGTGCACTCCATGTCAGATTCATCTTGGCATGGGTAATTCACGATTTGACTTGATAATCCAGGCATGGTATGTGAAAACAGCTCCATGGAGTAATCTTTTGTGTGACCTGCCACATCCTTCAGTTTTGGTTGGGGTGAAGGACACAAGGAAAGTTGTGGTTCATGACCATGAGCCTCCAATGATGACTCAGTGCTTTTATTTTTTAAAACTTCAGAAGAGGAGGCAATAGAGCTGGAGGCTGAGTCAGCAATGCAAGCCAAAACTTGTTCTTGAAGCTCTGGCTTTAAAAGCGGTTTACCTACTCCCAGAAAAGGGAGCCTTCGAGGCCTTGTGGAGCCAGACGATGACGCAGGCTCAACACCTCCTGCATTAGGTGCTATTTTGCTTTTGCCACGACCAGCAGATCCACCACCAACACCATCATTACCAGCTGCCAACCCCCGCCCACTTCCACGGACTCTTCCACCAGACTTCCTCATTTTTGCGGAAAATGTCCCCAAAAAACCAACAACTATATGGTCCTGTAAAACAAGGTACAAGGTGTATATAGTAGTGTGGAGAATTGGAATCTCTCTATACTACAGGACACAGTTGGATTCTGTCAGGCCCTGTGTATATCACACCGCAATGTGACAGGCAGAAATTGCCTAGTGTATGACAAACTACAAGGTGTATATAGAATTGGAATCTCCCTAGAGTGTAGGTCTGTAAGAACGGACAAACTCCTCGGCTTTTCCTTACAGAGTCACACACGTATATAGCTTCAATTTGGCCGTGATAACAGCCGTTACATGGTACTGAGAGAGGAGCGTAGACGTACACCGCTGTACGGTGTATGTAAAATTGTCAAGTACCGTGTTTTTGTATACGGACTGACGCACGCTGTCTTTCTATAGTTTTGAATGTAATCAAACAGTAAATATTGTTAGAAAAGAAGCGGGCGGCACCGCTGTTGCCGTGCTTGGATCCGTGGCTTGCAGCAGGCAGTGAGCTCACATCCAGGACTCCCGGGTGCTTGACCTCGTAGCAATCAACTTGTGTATTCCAGATAGAAAAGGGTCGCACTCTACGGGGTAGTTGTGAATCTTTATTGACACATAATTACATGTCACGTCGGGGATGTGATGGCAAGAATGTCAAGAGGCTGACAATGGCCGTTTCACGCTACTCGAGCGCTTCCACGGGTCCGGTGTAAATATACTAAACTGTTTGAAAAATGGACAAAACTATAAGGTGTAGGTCTGTAAGAATGGACAAACTCCTCGGCTTTTCCTTACAGAGTCACACACGTATATAGCTTCAATGTGGCCGTGATAACAGCCGTTACACGGTACTGTGTGAGGAGCGTACACCGCTGTACGGTGTGTGAAAAAATGAACGCGCACTACCTCACCAGGACAAAACAATACAATTTGGATTGCTTTTGAAAAAGCAGTTTGAACACCAGTTTGCACACAGCAATGCAGCTAGCCTTAAAAGGCAGGCTAATCACCACCAGTGCTGCTGCACAAAAGCAAAAATCTTCAGCTTTCACTGCACAGTAACTACAGTGAAAAGCTCTAGCAACAGAAGAAGTTTTTTTTTTTTTTTCTTTTTGCCTTACTAAAATGCTCTCCTTACAGCATCATCATCATCAGCTCTCCCTATTCTGAGATCAGCATGAGTAACATGGTGGTCGGCGTGCACGCCCTTTTATCCCTTTTATACCCCCTGTGATGCCTCACAAAGCAAGCCAATCACTTGCATGCCCTTCTCCAAGATGGTGGTGACCGCTGCCTATGTCATCACGTTGCCCACAGTGTCCGTTCTTCCTGATTGACTGAAAAAGGGCGATAAAGCATCTTTTGAATTTGTTCGACCCGTTTCGCTCAACTCTAGTTGGAAGCACTAGTATCCTTTATATCATAATAATCTTCTTTTTCGTTTGTCACTAAGGATAAACTACTGGTTATTTACTCCTTAACACCGAACTATATATATATATATAAATATATATATATATATATATATATATATATATGCATTTGTAATTTTTCCTCACGGACCACTTGCACCTATGGATCAGTCTTTATAATCGGAGCTATAAACACGCTGATTCGATAGATTGTTTCAACTATGCGCTATGATTTTCCTTATGCATCATATAATATTGAATTCTCTTTAATGTTGAATGAAACCTCCATAACACTGAAATTAACTGCTGTTCTCTTTGAGGGTGTGTGCACATGCTGCGGATTCTACTGCGAATCTGCAGCGGGTTTAGTCCTGCGGATCCGCAGCAGTTTTTGCTGCGGTGTACAGTACTATTATTTTCAATGGAAAACAAAAACCACAGTGCACACGGTGCAGATTTTTCCGCGCGGATTTGCTGCGGTTTCAAAACCGCAGCATGTCTCTTCTTTGTGAGGAATCTGCAGCGGTTTTACACCTACTTCATTGTAGAGGTGTCAAACCGCAGGCTAATCCGCAGATAAACTGCAGGTCTTTTGACCTGCGGATTTTGCAAAATCCGCGTGGAAAACTCTGCAGCAGAATCCGCAGCGTGTGCACACTTATGTGTTCTTGCAGCAAAACATTTGAGAATCTCTGATGAAGGTCCAGTGTTTGGATCATAAACGTTTAGTAAATTAATATTTATCTGGATGCCAATAAACAAAGAATCACTTTTTTCACAATTTTGAGTGCCAAGTTCTTTTCTATTACTATAGGGGCTGGAGACCATACTTGTGCAGCTTCACAGACTTATTAATATTTGAGTGCCTTGTTTGTCTCTACTACTTGAATTTTTTCTGACTCAAGAGCACCACCCAAGTGAGACTTTTTCATACAACGCTTCGGAGACCGCTGAGATTGTTTCGAAAGTGACTGCATCAAGTGATTTCCTCCAAACTCCCACATGAGATATTAAAAACAGGAACCTGGAACGGGAGTCTAGAAGAGCCATTAACTTAGAGTTACAATCTATTACTCTAGCTTAATATTTACATGTCTTCCGTATTCCAAGAGGCCTGAGAGTACCTTTACAACCTACTTTCTTTAAAGAGGACAAAGAGTACCGTACGAAGTTCGAACAAATTTTAAATAAATGCTCATTTGACCTCATGACTCTAACCTTATCTTTCTTACAGAAGAATCTGGAAAGTGTCAATTCGCAAATATGTGCCATAGAAAATCAGCTCTCAGCCACCATGACCCAAGAGGAGTTCCAGGAGCTCAAGCTCAAGAACCAGGAAAACCTACTTACACACAGAGTGGATATAGAAAAGAGGAAAAGATCGAAGTTCTTACGAGACACCGAGGACTACCTGCAAAATCGGGTCTACGGTTGGCGAGACACACAAAATCTCCCCATACGTCGCACTTCACAAAGTTCCTCAGGATCAGCAGACAGCAGATCTGGTACAAACAACAACGCTACCTCTACCACTTTTTTAGGCCACAGCCGGGGCCGCACAAGAGGAAGATGAGGCGGGGCGGCCAGTGCCACCGGGGACACCAGAACCAACGTAACGACGAGATCGCAGGTAATACACCTCTAGTGATAATTATTTCCTCTAAAAATCTTGATATGGATCAACTAACCTTACTCCAAAAGGGGTTATCTTTTCGTCCAGCATACAAATTCAATTTTTTTGAACTAGACATGGACCTACAAAGGTTTTTTAGAAACCTTATACTTAAGGTCCACTTCTCTAAACAACCATCAACACCAATGGGTCAGGTGGTTTCAAGTCTACTTCAGTTTAATGAGTTGGAACTTCGAACACACAGTATCTTTATGCCCCCAAAAGGGAATCCACCAATTGAAACCTTAATTTCTCTGGTTGAAAGGGACATATATCACTTTAACAGGGAGGTCAATCAGGGCAAGTTCCATCACCACACTAATCTATCTAAACATGAAAGAACGGCCTTAAACAATCTATCATCTGATAAATCATTGGTCATTAAACCAGCTGACAAGGGAGGGGCCATAGTTGTCATGGATAGATCTGGTTACTTAACTGAAATCTATAGACAACTTAATGACAAAGAGGTATACATGACCATCCCTCACAATCCACTTAACTCTATCATTTTCAAGATCAAATCCATCATTGATCGCCACATGGGGGTGGGCACAATAGACAAAAAGATAGGAGATTTTCTTTTGAAAACGGATCCTATAACACCAGTGTTCTATATTCTGCCAAAAATTCACAAAAGATTAGAGAAACCACTGGGTCGTCCCATTGTTTCTTCCACTGACTCCATTCTCTCCCCACCAGCCATGCTTCTGGAGAAAATTCTCACACCACTAGTCAAAACCACAAGGTCATTCCTGAAAAATACTAATGATTTTCTTAGGACCTCGTCACACATAACGACTCACCAGAGATCCCAACAACGATATCAATGTGTCAGGATCACTGGTAAGTCACTATGTGATCGCTGGTGAGCTGTCAAACAGGCAGCTTCACCAGCGATCAGCATAGCGATGCCGAGCGCGCGGCATCGCTGTGTTCGTTAGTTACCAGCGCGCTGATGCAGGGAGCTGGTAACTAACGTACATATCGGGTATCTAAGGGACGCACGTCCCTTGGATCCCCGATGTGTACGTTAGTTACTAGCTCCCTGCATCAGCGCGCTGGTAACTAACGTACACATCGGGTTTCTAAGGGACGCACGTCCCTTGGATACCCGATGTGTACATTAGTTACCAGCTGATCGCTGGTCTCCCGCCTGTCACACGCAGCGATACGTGCTGGCCAGTGGGAGACCAGCGACCAAAGAAAAGTCCAGGGCTTTCCTACAGCGATACCGGCAGGGGGGCCGGTCGCTGATCACTGTCACACACAGCGATCTCACTGGTCAGATCACTGTTGTGTCACAAAACTTGTGACTCAGCAGCGATCTCGCTAGCGAGATCGCTATGTGTGACGGGGCCCTTACTCTCATAAAAACCTTGGGCCCCCTTCCTCTTTTCTGGTTACGTGGGATGTCAATAGTCTATACACATCCATCACACATGAGAAAGGTATAAGAGCCACAGAAACACTCATGGAGAGGGCTGGCATTGATATCAAAATCCGCAGTCTCTGTTCTGATCTTTTGGGACTTGTATTGAAAGAGAATTATTTCCTTTTTCAGGACACTTTTTATATCCAGAGACAGGGCACTTACGCTATTGCCTATATGGCATTTTTTGAGGATAATTTTATATATACCCACCCACATTCTATGGTGTGGGTAAGATTCATTGATGACATTTTGTGCGTGTGGAATGGCCCCCTAGACACACTGTTACAAATTGACCACTATATCAACGGGGTATGGCTAGAACTTAAATTTAGTTTAGAACGTGATATAGAGAAAATGAGCTTTCTTGATACGTTGATCAGTAAAGATGAAAGAGGGATATTGTCGGTTGACTTATATGTCAAACCCACTGATAGGAACAGCATTTTACACTTTGACAGCTTTCACCTCCCGGCTATCAAGAAGTCAATCCCTAAATCCCAGTATTGTAGGATAGAAGAAAGAAAAAGGAGGAGAGCCAGCTCAACAGTAAACACCTGCAGAAACACGGAGCTCCGTCCAGACAAACGTTGAGAATGCGAAAACAGAAGTAGCTGCAGCTGCATAAAAAAAAAAAAAAGGAGATCCAGGTGGAGATAATTTCATTGAAAGTCTCAGGAAACTTGAGAAGTTGCTCATGCAAGAGACTAAAATTTGGTGGGACCATGCCACTTTAAGTAATTATGTGTCCAATGACATAATACCCCGAGGGTTGCGCATAAAGAAATTGCCAACCACTATTTACTCAGAAGAGTTTATGAGTGAATGGAATCAGATTTTGAGTAACTGTTCTACAAACCTCATGAAATTAATTATCAAACATGAGAATATAAAATTAAAAGAAGTCCAACAAGAAATGGATATTCTAAATACTTCTATGGTAGAGCATAAGTCCTTGGCGCAGTTTGATTCTCTTATGGCTACCATGAACCAAAAAGTCTCTGCACTAGAAAATGACATTATGGAGCGTAAAAAAAGAAAATTTACCAGAGACTCCAATGATTATTCTACAAATAAAGTTTATGATTGGGGCAATTAGGTGAAATTTAACAGCACTCTCAGATCTATTCTTAAAAAAGGCAATGCTCCCAGTAAACGCGGATTCTCCAGGAAATTATCAAAATCACATGTGTCTTTCACTTCTTCGGATTTAGAGTCTTCTGATTACCTGTCTAGTGACTCTGATATTTCCACCAATGAAAGTGCCCCTGGGACTTCTAGATATGAACATTGACGTTCAAAAAACGCCGGCGACGTGGGGGCAGAAAGCATCGCAGGAACGCTGGGAGTTATCACTCGCAGGAAGAAACATTAATATCTACAAGAAATTATAAAAATGTATTGAATTTATCCTCTGTTAGCTTAACGAATGATGAGATGCAAATTTTATCTTTAGGTCTTAATTTCGTTCCTGTAACGGCGCCGGTCGTAACCGCCGCCGTCCCCCTAGCCCCGGACCCCCCTGCGGCTAGTTCTTACCTGCTCCGGCGCGCGCCGCCGCTTCCTGCTTCCTCCGGTCCACGCACGCCTCCTTCCTCCTCCTGCTCACGCGCGCCCAGCCTTCCTGGTCTCCCAACAGCGGCGACCCTGCACATGCGCACTAGGGCGCGGGCGCGCGGCCGTCGGGTAGTTTAACCCTGCGGTGGGCGGCGGCTGATTAGTGGCCAGCCTATCGCCTACCAGCAGGGGATATATCAGGCGTCTCCCACAAGGGGAGGACGCCTGATTATTGTGTGTCCATACCTGCTCTAATTTGGCCGCCTATAGGTTCCTATAGGTCTCTTTTCTTCTCATACGTTCCCTAGTCTTGCTGTCTCTACCTCTGGTGCTTTGCCCTGTCTTCCTGCCCGTCATCTGTCCTGCCTACTCCTAGTGCCTCTACCTTCGTCTCCCCGGTTCCCTGTCTCTGTTTTGTCCTCCGGCGTCCGTTCTGTTCCCTGCCCAGCATCCTGCCCTCTGTCCTCATCCTCCTGCATGGAGTTCCGGGCCTTGGTAAGCCTCGCCAGCCGGTTGCCTTCCCCAGTCCCCCGAGCTGCCCCTCTCGGTTCCAGCAGTCGCGGTTCTGCCCTCTGCGGTCCTGCCCCTAACGATCCCTGTACAGGGGTCGGTCATCACCTGGTGCGCTCGACCCAGGGGCTCCGGATCCGCGACCCAGAGGGTCCACTCTCGGACGTTATCTCCTCCTGAACCTCACAGTATAATCAGGCCATGGACCTCGCTGGAGCCGCGGCCGCTACGCTAAAAAATTACTTTTTTTACGGGAAAACCAGACCCGCATAATGTCCTTCATAAAGTCCATGGACACCCGTCTTTCCGCCCTTCAAACCGCCGACCCCGGGCACGCTCCCATGTTAGCAGGTCTCCAGAAGGAGCTAGAGCAGCAGCGCGACGCCCAGTCCCACATCTTAAACTACATGGCGTATGTCGATGACCGCCTACTGTCCCTACAGTCCGCGGCGGCTGGCCCGATCCAACCCCGGGACCCAGTATCTCACCCTCCACCATGCCTGGGAAAGCCCCCCAGGTACAGCAGACTACACTTTGAGCTGTTACCACAGCAATACCCCTCTGACCGCGCCAAGGTGGTATTTATCGTGTCCCACCTGGAGGGAGAGGCTTTGGCATGGGTGAATCCTTTGTGGGAGAGGGACGATTCCGTGGTCTCTAGCATTCAAAATTTCCTTGATACGTTTCGCAAGGTGTTTGACGAGCCTGGACGGTTGGCTTCTACTACTGAGGCTCTGTTTAACCTCCGTCAGGGTTCGCTCACCGTAGGACAATATGCCATCCGTTTCCGGACGTTGTCTTCGGAACTTGGGTGGAATAATGAGGCTCTAGTGGGAGCCTTCTGGAGGGGCCTTTCTAGCAAAATAAAGGACGAGCTTGCCGGTCGGGATACCCCCACCACTCTAGAGGACCTCATATCCCTGGCCACCCGTATAGATCTCCGGTTCCTAGTGCATTCGCGTGAAGCAGCCAGGGAGAGGAGACCCTTTAGGCTCTATCAAGCCCCTATTCCGCCTTCCTCTGCACCCTCTACCAGTGCCGCCCCTGAGCCCATGCAGATTGACCGTGTAAGATTGTCTGAGCAACGGTGCAGGGAGAGGATGACGGAGGGCCTATGTCTGTATTGTGGTGGAGCCAATCATTTTCTGCGGACCTGTCCTGTGAGGCCGGAAAAATGCCTCCACCTAGGCCAGGTAAGAGAGGCCTCCCTAGGTGACCCTAATTCCTCTCTGCCCCTTACCATTTCTGCTTTGATTATGCTAGGTCGGCAGCGTAGATCTGTGGAGGCGTATGTGGACTCGGGTGCGGCTGGTAATTTTATTCGGCTAGAGGAGGTGGACAAGCTCCAGATTCCAGTGGTTACCTTGGAAAGCCCGCGTGCGATTTCCTCTGTGGATGGCAGACCACTTCCGGAACTTATCACCATGCTTACTGCTGAAGTAGAATTCCAAGTAGGAGCTCTTCATCGGGAGAAAATAGCTTTCTATGTCCTACCCAATTTGTCCCACGCCATTCTACTAGGATTACCCTGGCTCAGGTTGCATGAACCGGTGCTGGACTGGCGCTCTGGAGAGATTCTGCGCTGGGGTCATTCTTGCCAAGAAAGCTGTCTGTTGTCGCTCCGTCCTCACCCGCCTCAGGAGCCAGTCAACCTTTCTGGACTCCCGGCTCCCTATCACGCGTACGCCGACGTCTTTAGTAAGAAGGAAGCAGATTCCTTGCCGCCACACCGCTTCTTTGACTGTCCCATTGAGTTGATTCCAGGAGCTACCCCCCCAGGGGGAGAACGTATCCCCTGTCTCCAGCAGAAACCTCGGCCATGACAGAGTACATCCAAGAAAACTTGGCCAAGGGTTTCATTTGAAAATCTTCTTCTCCTGCTGGCGCGGGTTTTTTCTTTGTCCGGAAGAAAGACGGATCCCTCAGGCTATGCATCGACTATCGAGGGCTGAACAATATCACTGTTAAAAATCGGTATCCTCTCCCACTGATCCCAGAGCTCTTCGACCGGCTGAGGGGGGCCCGGCTCTTTACCAAACTGGATCTGCGAGGAGCCTATAATTTGATCCGAATCCGCGCTGGGGACAAGTGGAAGACGGCTTTCAATACTCGTGATGGCCATTATGAATATTTGGTCATGCCGTTTGGACTCTGTAATGCCCCGGCAGTGTTCCAGGAATTCGTCAACGAGGTTTTTCGAGATTTACTGTACTCCTGTGTTGTGGTGTACTTAGATGACATTCTCATCTTCTCACCCGATCTATCCTCGCATCGAAGAAGTGTTCGCCTGGTCTTGCAACGTCTTCGGGAGAATCAGCTCTATGCGAAATTGGAGAAATGCCTGTTTGAGCAAACCTTGTTGCCCTTCTTGGGCTACATTCTCACTGTCTCCGGTCTGGAGATGGATCCCGAGAAGCTCTCTGCTGTACTCAAATGGCCCCGTCCTCTCGGGGTGAAAGCCATTCAGCGCTTCTTGGGATTCGCAAATTATTACAGACAGTTTATTCCTCACTTTTCCTCCGTGACCAAGCCCCTCACGGCCCTGACCCGAAAAGGAACTAAACCAAACTCCTGGTCCCCTGAAGCAGAAGACGCCTTCCTTGCTTTGAAACGCTCCTTTGCGTCTGCACCAATATTACATCGCCCTGTAACCAGCAGGCCCTTCATCCTAGAGGTGGATGCCTCCTCCACCGGGGCCGGGGCGGTACTCTCCCAGCGGGCATCATCTGGTCACCTGGTTCCCTGTGGGTATTTTTCCAAATCCTACTGAGTTACACTGGAGTTCCTCCTATCAGATGTTCCCAAGAACTCTATTTGTACGGCAGACAGCTGTAGCCTGCTTCTTACTCCTTACTCCTGAGTCCCGGCTCTCTATCTGTGTTGCTGTTGTGCCCCCAAGTCTTAGATGGTAGTAGTGCATTTACAGCCCACTACTCCACCGGTGTCTGCTGCAGAACCATTAGTGTCCATACAACCTCGGGGACCGGGCGCCGGCCTTGCGCTTAGAACTTCTAGGCAGGGCTCTCTCCTCACCCACGTCCTCTGTGTTCCCTTTTCTCCTACGTTCCGTACTTGTCTTTCCCTCCTATGGAAGCTCAGGCTTCAGTTCAATGTCTTTCTCTTTCTTTCCTTTCCTGTGCCAGCAGACCTGGGTCACTCAGGCCCGCTGCAGCACTCCTTCCTCCATCCCTCTTCCAGGGATCTCATTCCCTCACTCCTCTCTGAGTGGCTTCCCGACTGACTGACCTCCTGTCAGACTGCCCTGTAATCCTAAACCTTCCCACTCTTTTATGTATTCTCAACTCCACCCACCTCCCAGCATGTTTAGTGTTCTGAGCAGGGAACCACCAAAGGTGCTCTGCTTCTCTCTAAGCAAGGAGCCGCAATGTGGTTTTGCTGAACTACTCTATTGTGTGGGGTGCAAGTGTTGGAGTGTGGTCAGGAGTTCCCACCTTACCTGGATGGTGGGGCACCACACCTTAGGAGAAGGTGCAGTGCCTCTGGGGCGCCACATACCCCCCGTTAAACACAGCACGTCCACGGGCTGCAAGGCAAACAAAGTTGACAAAACAGGAACATACAAAATTTTGTAATGTAGAATAAACATTTCTTATACTAAACTTCCCAATGTGAGAGGCACTCATTCTTGAACGTTGCAAACAATTCTTAATTAACTACCTAAAAGTCAAAAGTGCAATTTTTCATACAATACTCAATTCAAAATGCTATTGTCTGTTACTCACTATCACTTCAGTATTCTTCATCAACACATTTCTTTTCATCTTTAGTGCACATTTTCTACTCTCTCTTAACTCTGAGTGACAACCGTAGTGCCATTTTCAATTCTTTATTATTCTCTATCCAAATCTCTCATCTCTTTGTTAAAACATTCTATATAAAAGCCACTTACTCTCATAAGATACATCATTATCAAATACTTCACATTAAAACGTTCAATTATTCTTGTAAGTGCTGAACACTGCTCCCAGCCGGGATCTCTTGCAGTGTCGTTTGATGAGGTAGACCTTATCTTCGCAAAGTGTCCTATGTAAAACCAAGAGAGGGCACCTAAAGAGGTGCAACTATTTACAATTACAGTTCTGGACCATTCAGCGTTCATGATCTCTGCAGTTCAATGGAAAGGCTGCCAACAAAACAGGGCAACACTGGAAAAAACATGATGCATAAACAAAAATAACTTTAAAGCACAACGGTGCAAATACCCTCCTGGGTAATGAGATTAAAGGTTGTTGTTCCCTCCTGGGGTTCTGGAAGCTGCTGATTGGGAACTGCTACCAGATGTAATACTTTGGGTGTCTTCATCCTGTTGCTGGTTGCTTGACAGTTCCGGTGCTCTGGTGCGGGCATGGTGGCTGTGGGCGCCGCTCGGTGCATCACCGGGGACGGCGGTGGAGCTAATGGCGGTTCCGGATCCGCTGAGGTCTCTGTGGGGACCTGCGCAGCCGTGTCAGGTCCAGACGGGGGCTTCTCCTCCTCCGCTTCAGTTCTCGGGGTCTCATATAATTCTTCCCGTGGCGGCAGCAAAGGGGCTTCGGATGCTGCTGGCGGTGCGATGGTGGCGGCAGGCTCCACGGAATCTGCCTGGGGAAGCTCTGGCGCAGCAGCGGCAGTCACCGCAGGTGTAGGCCCCTCCTAGGTGCGCTGCCAGTTCAGCCTCCACAAGGCCTCCTGCCTCAGTTGCAAACATTAGGTCAGCCGAGCAATTTCATCCACCAGCTGCTGATGGTTCATCTCCGATACGGGGTTGGAGCCTTCAGCTATGGCGCCGGGGAGATGCGCTTCCCCGCGCTCCGCAGGCCTCCTCCCGTCTCTCTCCAAAATGGCGTTCTGGCGTTCTTCTTCCTGCCTCGGCACCTTTCCCGCCACTGGCTTCTGCCCCTCCTTCTTGGGACGGCGTCTTCTTCCAGCACCTCCATACCAAGCCAGTATACGAACCCCTCGGGGGGTGGGCCATGTCGCTGTCACATAGTAATTCAGGCAGGGGAGGCCCAAGACTTTTCGCGATCTTTTCCTAGGACCTCCCATCTCGTCACGCCCTTCTTCTCCACGCCAACTGCCATTTTTAATGTTCATCTTACAGTCTATTAAATTGGGTCTTCTGCACATTCTCAAAAGTTTTAAGTCCAAGGCACACAGAACCCGATGGCATTGGGTCTTGTCATCCTCTTCGTGACGCCAAGTTTGGGTCGCCCTCCCAGGGCTGCGGGGTTACTTGGTACCGGGCCGGTCTCAGCGGGTGGTGTGTCACAGCAGCGGTGACCCGGTCCGTGGCCCTGGGCGCCCAAGTAATGGTGGGATAATGCTTATGGTGGAATGTAGTTAATGGAATAGTTTGTGACCCCACCTGTGGTGTTCGGCAAGTGGGATGTTAGGCCAACGCTGCAGACAGATCCTCTGGGAAAGATGGTGTGGTGCAGCAGTGATGTTATAGCCCTCCACAGGCAGGGCTGTCATTCCAGGGCAGAATAGGTGAAGTGACACTTAGATGGTGCAGTGACCGGCACAGGGGATGCAGCAGTGCCAAGCAGGCAGACGCAGAAAGGAATGGAGGACACCAAGGCATGTAGTTCCAAAGCTTTACTCACAGTCTGTAGTGCCCGCTTCCGTGCCGTGTCCTCCGGGTCAGGGACTCAGTCAACCTCCATGCAAGATGGAATGCTCCCTACCAACACTCCACCAACTTATGTACCTTTTCTGAACGTCTCCTCTATAGCGCCTTTAAATGTGAAGATCTCCTAGTACTGAGTTACACTGGAGTTCCTCCTATCACATGTTCCCAAGAACTCTACTTGTATGGCAGACAGCTGTAGCCTGCTTCGGGGACTCCTTACTCCTGAGTCCTGGCTCTCTATCCGTGTTGCTGTTGTGCCCCCAAGTCTTAGAAGGGAGTAGTGCATTTACAGCCCACTACTCCACCGGTGTCTGCTACAGAACCATTAGTGTCCATACAACCTCAGGGACCGGGCCCCGGCCTTGCGCTTAGAACTTCTTGGCAGGGTTCTCTCCTAACCCACGTCCTCTGTGTTCCCTTTTCTCCTACATTCCGTACTTGTCTTTCCTTCCTATGGAAGCTCAGGCTTCAGTTCAATGTCTTCTCTTTCTTTCCTTTCCCATGCCAGCAGACCTTGGTCACTCAGGCCCGCTGCAGCACTCCTTCCTCCATCCCTCTTCCAGGGATCTCCTTCCCTCACTCCTATCTGAGTGGCTTCCCGACTGACTGACCTCCTGTCAGACTGACCTGTAATCCTAAACCTTCCCACTCTTTTATGTATTCTCAACTCCACCCACCTCCCAGCACGTTTAGTGTTCCGAGCAGGGAACCACCAAAGGTGCTCTGCTTCTCTCTAAGCAAGGAGCCACAATGTGGTTTGGCTGAACTACTCTATTGTGTGGGGTGCGAGTGTTGGAGTGTGGTCAAGAGTTCCCACCTTACCTGGATGGTGGGGCACCACACCTTAGGAGAAGGTGCAGTACCTCTGTGGTGACTGAGCCTCAGGGGCACCACAATTACTCTGTATAGCGCGCTATGCGGCGGCCATAATACTGTATGGAGTAATATACTGTCCGTTTTTGGAGAATTTATAATGGATATCAGTCATGAGATGTAAGTGAAGTATTTTTCATTGTACTATACCGCTATTTCTCTGCCATATCAGAGGATCATGAATTGTGGCATGTGTTAAAAGAGCCCAGTGACACTCTTTGGCCCAGGGCCCACGAAAATCTGAAGCCAGCCCTACCCCCCCACCACAAGTTTAGCCAAATAACCCCCAGTTTTCAATGCCTAACTATTATTATAAAGTAAATTAAGGTTGACAAGCTTAAGTAATAAGAATTGATGTTTTTGGCATTAAAATGGGCACTGTAGGTGTGTTTCCTGTCCTCCACTCCCTGCCGACCTTGGTTCCCCATTGACTTGCATTGGGTTTCATGTTTCAGTCGGCCTTCGACTTTTCACGATAATCGGCCGATTTCGTTCGACCCGACTTTTGAGAAAGTCGGGTTTCATGAAACCCGACTCGGCCCGAAAAAAGGCAAAGTCGCTCATCTCTACTGTAGATCAATCCACAGCAAAAATGGTGCATGTGTACAGATACTACAGGGGTTTTCTGAGAATGTAAAAATAATTAACATGAAAAGATAAATCCCCGGCGGCTCCAGCACTGATTCTCCGGGGGCCTCCGCCAGTCTCAGCACAGGGCTGCAGTGGTCTTGTGGCTTTTGGGGGTCTCTGCCAGTCATAGCACTGGGCTGCAGGGGTCCTTTGGCTACGGGGGTCTCTACCAGTCTTAGCACTAGGCTGAAGGGTCTTAGCAATGGGCTGCAGTGGTCTTGTGGCTCTGGGGGTCTCCGCCAGTCTCAACACTGGGCTGCAGTGGTCTTTTGGCCCCAGGGGGTCTCCATCAGTCTTATTGTAAAGGGGAACAGTTCGTCTGTTGCAGTGAGTAACTGGAGACAGAGAAAGGGTTAACAAGTATTTACTAAACAATCGATAACAGTAAGGCCATGTGCCCAAGTTAGCGTTTTTAAATGCTCAGGAAACTGATCCCTTCCCAGAAAACGCGCATCTTTTTTCCGCGCATTTCTTGTGCGTTTTTTGCACAAAAGACTCACGTTTTTTATGCGTTTTTTGATGCGCGTTTTCTGGGAACATAGGGGAAGGCTAAAAATGCTCAGCAATGCGGAAATTAATGAGCATGCTGCGTTTTTAGCAGCTAAGCGATTCCTGAGCATTTAAAAATGCATGTGTGGCGCCCCTGAGGCTTCAGTTGCCACAGAGGTACTGCACCTTCTCCTAAGGTGTAGTGCCCCACCATCCAGGTAAGGTGGGAACTCCTGACCACGCTCCACACCTGCATTCCACACACAGGATAGTTCAGTGGGGCCACCTAACAGCTTCAGGCTGGGGGTTAGCAGAGCACCCCTCGTGGAACCCTGCTTCGTAACACGAGATGTGCTGGGAGGCGGGTGGAGTGAGATGATATAAAAGAGTGGGAAGAGTGAGAGTTAGGGAGTTAGTTGGTTAGAGGAGAGAGAAGAGAGAAGATGGGTGTCTGAGGGACGTGCTGCAGAAGGTCCCAGTGATCTGGGCTGCTGGCACGAGAAAGACCAGAGAAAGAGACTGATAAGATTGATAACCTAACCTTCCATAAGAGAGATAGAACAGATCGGAACGAAGGAGAATAGAAGGACGGTGGGAAGCTGGTTGAAGAAAGATAGAGAACCCTTCCAGTCCAGAGAGCGCAAAGGCCGGGGCCCGGTCCCTGAGGTTGATTGGATCTTTATGTCCAGCAACAGACATCGGAGGAGTAGTGAGCCGCTAACGCCATCATAGACTTGGGACACAACAGCAACTGAATAGAGAGGCGGGACGCAGAGTGGAGTCCCCGAAGCAGGCTACAGCTGTCTGTCATACAAGTAAAGACTAGGAACACCTAGAGAGAGGCATTCCAGGGTAACTAAGTACTGGAGTGCTTCGCACCTAAAGGCGCATTGGAGGAGTCGTTCAGTGAAGATACATATTGGCGGAGTGTGGAAGGGAGAATCCTATCCTGCCTGGAGGTTGGCTGGAGCCCTGACCTGGAGAACACAGTACGGAGGCAGGCAGTTGTGTGAACTGCAAACAGTGAGTAAAGCTTTGGAACCGCATACTCTGGTGTCCTCCAGTTATTCCAGCACCGCTACACCTGGGTAACAACATCTATACCATTCTGCGCCTCTCCTCATCCATTGCACCTACACTGCCCTGGGACTACAGCTCCGCCTGTGGGGAGCTACACCATCTTGCTGCACCACACCATCAGTCCCAGCGGATCTGCATGCAGCGTTGGCTCAACATCTTACTTGCCAAACACCACAGGTGGCGTCACGAACTATTCTAATAAACTTTAACACCATTAACATCACCGCCATTGATAATGGGCGCCCAGGGCCACGGACCGGGTCATTGCTGCTGTGACACATTCCCACCTTGACACCGGCCCGGTACCGAGTACCCCGCTGCCCTGGGTGTGCGAGGGCGACCCACATGCATTGGCACAAAAAGCCAAAAACGCATGCAAATTAATTTGAAGCTTCTTTTAAGCGTTTCTGCAATGTCTGAGCCAGCACAAATGCTGCGGAAACGCTTAAAAAAATGCAACGTGGGCACACAGCCTAATACTCGCAGGGAGGTAAATGCAATGGCAAAAGATTATACAAGATAAACATAACACTTATCAGTTGAAGCTCTGACAGGGGGAAGGCTGAAATATCGGCGTCTCAAATTGTGCACAAAGTCTCTGGCTCTGTTATGAAGAAACGAATAACACTGTCACCCGACAGTGCCGAAGGATTCAGTCCTCTTTGTCTTTGGTATGCTGGATCGTGGAAACAGTCCTTTGTTTGAATGTCCCAGAAATGGCGCCAGGCACGGGTCACGAGCACGTGTACTAGACGCAACAATCCGCGGTCTCTCGGTTTAGTCCTTAAGCTGTTGTTCCGGTATCCTGGGTAAAGCAGGGGCAATCAACGTTTCAGTTACAGATGGTAATTCAATAGCGTAAAGCATATTATCAGAGTCAGCATGTAGAGGTCTGGGAACTGAGGAGTAGTGAATAGGAGCTGTGGAGAGGGAGTCAACCGTCTCATGTCGCCTTCCCACCATGTCTGACCTGTTCCCGCGCCCAGGCCCCCTTAAGTACCCCGCTCCCCCTGCTGTCTGATCAGATGGTCTCTTCCTCTCATAGGAAGTCTCCCCTGCTAGCAGTGGTGACAGCCCCAATAGTTCTAGTCTTTGCTACCACGGCTGGTCAGGAGACAAATCTCCAGGAGTGGACCCTCTGGACCGTTGCACCGAGGGGCCCCGAGTGAGCTGCCAGGTGGAGCCGACCCCTATACAGGGATCGTTAGGAGTAGGCCCAGGGGTTCGGGTACCACGATAGCCGGTACCGAGAGGGGCGGCTCAGGACGGACTGGAGTAGGAGTGCGGGACTGAAGCGTAGACAACATAACGGGATCACTGGAGACTAGACCATAGTAGGACTGCAGGACTGGAGCATAGACAATAGGACGGAGCAGGAACACGGGAGGCAGGACTGGAGTAGGACTGTAGGACTGAAGTGTGGATAGCAGGATGGAGCAGGAACACCGGAGGCAGGACTGGAGTGGGATTGAAGGACTGGCGTGTGGATAGCTGAATGGAGCAGGAACACCGGAGGCAGGACTGGAGTAGGACTGAAGGACTGAAGTGTGGATAGCAGGGTGGAGCTGGAACACCAGAGGCAGGACTGGAGTAGGACTGAAGGACTGGAGTGTGGATAGCAGGATGGAGCAGGAACACCGGAGGCAGGACTAGAGTAGGACTGAAGGACTGGAGTGAGGATAGCAGGATGGAGCAGGAACACCGGATGCAGGACTGGAGTGTAGATAGCTGGACCCATGGAGCACCTGACTGCAGGGCTACTGCAGGGACCACGGAAGGCAGGACTGCGAGACTGCAGAGCGCACACGAGGAAACAGGGCCCAGTGTGCTAGCAAACACAACGATCAAGCGCCTCCCTCAGGGGGGAGTGGCCTGATATGGCCCTGTCAGGTCTGCCATTTGTCCGTAGGTGCTTCCGGGTCAGGGCATTGCCGGAGCACAAGTAACAGGAGGGAGGCGCGGCCTATGGTGCATGTGCATTGCATGCAGAGACCCCATCAGCCGCGAGCCTGTCAGAAGGGACCGCCGTGGCTGCGGCGTGGGAGCGGAGGCCGGGTAAGTATGTGGAGGCGGCGTGACAGCCTTAAAGAGCACCGCACACCGCTGACTCTATCTTGTCTCATCTCCTTACACCACCCCTCTCTTTTCACTCGCTATTACACGGGCGAGACTTTTGAAACACAGCTAGGCAGTCTATTTGCAGGTCTAACGGTTTGCCGCCAAATTAATTGGTCTTGATTGTACTGAATAGGGGGCTGGCCGGCTGTTGTTCGTTCGGAGCGACGTGGATTGGAAGGAATAGTGGAGCTTTCTGGTAGAGGGGAGACTGAATATTTATTAGCAGTAGCGTTGTCTTTCGGAGTCTCAGGGCCCAGATCCGCGAGAGCACTTCCAAATGGTTATTCAAGACCTTCCTCCTCTACAATCATAGGAGGCACCTCTTCAGAAACTTTGGGAGGCTCTTCCCTTTGTCTAGGATCTTCGGAGAGACATGGCCGGAGCATATTCCTATGGACCACTCTGGTGGACGCATTCTCTTCTCCTTCTGGAAAAACTTCATACATAGGCCCTCCCACACCAACTCGACGCTTCATTCTGTATAACCTACTCTCCCAATTATTCTCCAGCTTGTCACGGGGACTCTTGTCCCGCACCAACACTCGGTCACCCACCTGAAGATCTGTCCCCTGGAGAGGAAGTTTCTCAGCATTTTCCTAGTGTTGAGCACTCCGATACCGCAAGTATCGGATATCGGCTGATATTCACTAGATCAGAATTCCGATACTCAGTTCCGATACTTTTAGCATATCGAATACCGGAATCGGAAGTTCCCATAATGCTATGAGCCCGCTCGATTTGATTCAGCCAATGGGAAACCTCAGAAGTGTGGGCACATCCTGTTAGGCATGTTAACTATTGGCACGGCTGTGATTGGCTGCTGAAATGATGTCATGATGCACTATAAAAGCCGCCGCAGCCGCCATTTCTTTTCACTCTGCTGTGAATTCAGTTAGGGACAGGTTGCTGTTGAAGACTGTGAGGGACAGTTAGAAATAGCGATTATCCAAAAAATATTGTGCTTTACCCAGGCTACATAATCCACCACTGTAGCTTTCTTTTGCCTAGCAGCTCTGTTTTCACAGCTGTCTGCATGGGCTGTGTGAGTGCAGCTCACGCTGTTGTGTGTCCTGCAGGCACGTCTGCTTATAGGCCGCTCAGCGTGTCACTGCCTCATACATATTTTTCTTTTATAGCTGCAAATTTTTCATTCTCCTATTAGTGTGCAATTGCATCCATCCGTATCCATATACGTTGGTTGCAACCACTATAGGAGTAGAGAGCGGAGCCTTTCTGCAGCCTTTCAGTGCTAGTGCCCATTTAACTGCACTGTTCACGGCTGTCAAAGAGGTCTCTGTGTGTGAGTGCAGCTCACGCTGTAGTGTGTCCTGCAGGCATGTCTGCTTGTAGGCTGCTCAGCAGGGAGAGGACGTGGAGATTTTGCAGGGAGAGGACGTGGGGATTCTGTGCCTGCTGCGGGCACCGTTGAGTCAGCATCCCCCAGTTTTTGAAGGCAACAGTCCTTTATGCGCAGCTTTGTAGGACCTCGCCGTACCCCACTGCTGCGGGAGGAACAAATTGAAGCCGCTGTCGAATGGATGGCAGCTAACGCATCGACTTCAATGACTTCCACGTCCTCTCAGGGCCAGAGCACTGAAGAGCAACCATCTGTCTCTTCACCACCTGCCAAAGTGCCCAGGAAGTCAGAGAGCCCTGGACAGGAGCCATCACAGTCTCTACTTCTGTTCTCTGAATCTGTTGGCTTGGAAAGAGGGGGTCAGTCAAGCAGCTGTCAAGAATGTGAAGAAGAGGGAGTATGCAGTGATGCGCAACTTCTTTGTCCCTCTGAATCTGAAGAGGCGGGTGGGCCAGTGCCTATGGTCAGCACACCTCAGTACGCATCAGATGATGACGAGACTCAGGTGCCACTTTCTGGTGCATACGTTGCTGGCGAGACAACCCAGGAGAAGCCGGTGTTTGAAGAGGGGAGTGCAGATGATGAGGTCATTGACCCATCATGGCGTGAGGAACAGGAAGGTGGTGGGAGCAGCTCTGAGGAAGAGATTCCCCGAACGGCCAAAACAGGAGGGAGAGGGAGGGGGCAGACTTGGTTGCCTGTAGCCTCCACTTCGGCACCCGTTCGGAGCATTCCTCTTCCAAAAGCCAAAACGGGCGCTCCCAAGACTTGCAGTGCGTGGTCCTTTTTTGACACAGTTGCAGATGACATTTGCTTTGTCAAATGCAAGCTGTGTCATCAGAAAGTCAAAAGAGGGAAAAATGTCAGCAACCTCAATACCACAAATATGTGGAAACATGTGCGGACCAAGCACAAGGTGGAGTTACACAGACACACTGAAGACGTAGGCCAACGTACAGCACCACCTACCACCTCTTCAGCTCGTGTTGGGGCCTCTTCCTCCAGCTCACACACAGCTGATTCGGCTTCCTCACAGGATCGCCAAGGAAGAACCTCTGGCACTGTTGTGCGGAGACCCAGTGACATTCCACCCACAGCACCACGTTCCCAGTCATCCTCACACTCCCATGCCACTCTACAGCCATCGGTAGCACAGGCATGGGATAAATGGCGGCCATATTTGGCAAACCATCCCCGAGCCCAGGCTCTGAATGCTGGCATTGCCAAACTACTGGCCCTAGAAATGCTCTCATTCAGGCTGGTGGAGACTGACGCCTTCCGGAACTTCATGGCATTGGCAGTCCCACAATACACCGTGCCCAGCCGCTTTTATTTCAGCAGGCAAGCCGTCCCTGCCCTGCAAAAGCATGTGGAGGGAAAAATAAAGCATGCCCTACTAAACGCCGTCAGTAGCAAGGTCCACCTGACCACCGATGCGTGGACCAGTAACCATGGACAGGGACGATACCTTTCCCTCACTGCCCATTGGGTCAATGTTGTGGAGCCGGGTACAGATCTGGAGAGTGGCGCTGTACGTGTTCTGCCAACTCCACGGATTGCAGGAATACAGTCTCTACACATTGACTCCTCCTCCTACTCAAGTTCCTCAGAAACAGCGCTGCAGGAGCCTGTTACGACCGATATGAGCACAGCCGTGGCCAAACGTCAACAGGCCGTACTCAGATTAATTTCTTTGGGGAATCGAAGCTACACAGCGCAGGAGCTCTGGAATGCCATCAAGCAGGAGAGCGACGTGTGGTTTGTGCCAGCGAATCTCCAGCCAGGCTTGGTAGTGTGTGACAATGGCCGAAATCTGGTGGCAGCTCTGGGCCTAGGCAACCTCACTCACATCCCATGTCTGGCACATGTGCTGAACTTGGTCGTGCAGAGCTTTCTGAGGGACTATCTGGATCTTGATGCACTGCTGCACAAGGTCCGCATAGGGTGCGCTCACTTGCGGCGTTCCAGCATGGCTAGATCGCGCCTTGCTGCTCTGCAGCGTCGATTACGCCTTCCAGAACATCGCATCATATGTGACCTACCCACCAGGTGAAATTCAACGTTACATATGTTGGAGCGGTTGTGTGAGCAGCAGGCAGCAGTAATGGAGTACCAGCTGCATCAGGCGCAAACAAGTCGCACTGTGTGCCGGTCACACTTCAGCACCACTGAGTGGGCCTCTATGAAGGACATCTGCCTCGTTTTGCGTGCCTTCGATGATTCCACGTGGATGGCGAGTGCAGATGATGCACTAGTCAGCATGACTGTCCCCCTTATCTGCCTGCTTCAAAAAACACTGCAAGCACTAAGGGAGGAGGTTTTGGAAGAGGTGGAGGATGAGGAGTCACAAATGCCTTCCGCTTCTGGACAGTCTGCGCTACGTGGTTCCTCACAAATGAGGATGAGGAGGAGTCAATGGAGGAGGAAGACATCTCTCAAGAGGAGGGAGGTACACAATGCTCTAGTCAGTATGTACAGCGAGGGTGGGGTGATGCAGAGCAGGCAGAGATGACGACTCAAGCAGGGGACAGGGTTTCTTTGGCAGTTGGGAGTCTGCAGCACATGGTTGATTTCATGCTGCAGTGCCTGAGAAACGACCGCCGCATCGTCCACATTCTCAACATGGCTGATTATTGGGTGTACACCCTCCTAGATCCTCGCTACCAGGACAACTTACAAAGCCTCATACCACCGTTGAACCGGGAGCGTAAAATGCGGGAGTACCAGGACACACTGGTGCAGTCCATCATGTTCTCCATTCCAACCGACAGCAGTGCTGCTAGTGCTTTACAAAGCAGCTCTGTGCGTCGAGGCAGTGGAGGAAGCTGTGCACAAAGAGGGAGCAGAGGCAGCGCCTCAGCACAAGGCAAGACCAGTATGGCCCAAATGTGGCAAAGTTTTGTGTGTCCGCCACAAATGTCTACACCATGACAGACGGCTCCAGTCAGCAGGAGGCAACGTTTCCGTCAGATGGTGACAGACTACCTGTCTTGCCCTGTCAGTGTACTCCCAGATGTCTCCTGCTCTGTCCACATTCCCATTACTAGTAGTGGGAATGTGGACAGAGCAGGAGACCTTGCCGGACACACATCAGGGGATCAACTGACGTGATTGAGCCCCAGTAACACAGGAACAAGTGTGGATTGTGCAGACACCACTTCAGAGCAGTAACTGGCGGGGATGGAGGCCAGGGGAAATGCTAGAGACAGTGGAGTCACAGGTCATAGTGGAGCACGGTTACAATCAGTAGTAGTTCGATTGTGGAGGCAGCAGGAGACATTGCCGTCCACACAGCAGGGGAACAGAAGACGTTACTGAACCCCACTAACACAGGAGCTGTTGTGATTTTCTCTGTGAGAACGGCACTTCTGAACACCAACTGGCGTTGTTGGAGCCCAGGCTCAAGCATGCAGCAGGCTGAGGCCTGCTGTTTTTTGAATGTGGAGGCAGCAGGAGACCTGTCTCCTGCCCTGTCCACATTCCCACTACTATTAGTGGGAATGTGGACAGAGCAGGAGACATTGCCGGACACAAATCAGGGAATCAACAGACGTGAATGGGCCCCAGTAACACAGAAACAAGTGTAGATTGTGCAGACTCCACTTCTGAGCAGCAACTGGTGGGGTTGGAGGCCAGGGGACATACTAGAGACAGTGGAGCCTCAGGCCTAAGTGGAGCACGGTTACAATCAGTAGTAGCGTACAACCGATATAAAACTTGCTTCAAGTAGGCCTCATCCTTCTCCATGATTGATCCTGGGCTTCAGCACAGCCAGTTGTTGCTTGGAAGTGCCGTCTGCAGAGAGAAAAACACAGGCTCCAGTGTTTGTGGGGTACAGTAACGCCAGCTGCTCCCCTGCTGTGTGGACGACAAAGTCTCCTGCTGCCTCCAAAATCACACAACATCTTATTTACTATTTTATCCAAGTAGGCCCCAGCCTGCTGCATGATTGACCCTGGGCTCCAATATCGCCAGTTGCTGCTTAGAAGTGTCTTTGGCACGGGTACTCCCTCCTGCCCAGCCTGGTTCCAGCACGCCTGCTGTTTCCGGGGAGTGTCAACGTCACTTTGCCACCGACTCGTTGTCCGGTCGTGCTGTGGTCGGGTTAGCCGAGTCGATGGTGCCTGCAGTTTAGGTGCTTCCTATGTGGGCTGCGGGTTCTGGTAATAAAGGCTGGTTCCGTAGTGCCAATAGGACAAGCACCCCCTGTAGGACTGTGTGTTTCGGTAACTGCGGCTGGCTCACGGCCTTGCAACTTTGTTTTTCATGGGTAGCTTCTGCTACCCATCCGGGTTCCAGTACCGTCAGCTGGTCCTCGGTAGTGCCATTGGCTCTTGTTCCTTCAGCTGCCACTCAGGGTTCCAGCATCGTCAGCTAGTTCTCGGTAGTTCCATTGACTCTCGTAGCTTCTGCTACCCATCCGGGTTCCAGCACCGTCAGCTGGTTCTCGGCAGTGCCTTTGGCCTAGGTGCATCCTTCTCGGTATCCGAGTTCCAGCAACGTCTGCTGGTTCTTGGTAGTGCTTTGTAGCACAGGTACCTCCTGCTTAGTAACCTTGTTCCAGCACCGTCAGCTGGTCCACGGTTGTGCCATTGGCTCTTGTTCCTTCTGCTGCCCCTCCGGGTGGGCTGCGGGTTCTGGTAATAAAGGCTGGTTCCGTAGTGCCAATAGGACAAGCACCCCCTGTAGGACTGTGTGTTTCAGTAACTGCGGCTGGCTCGTGGCCTTGCAACTTTGTTATTCATGGGTAGCTTCTGCTACCCATCCGGATTCCAGTACCGTCAGCTGGTTCTCGGCAGTGCCTTTGGCCTAGGTGCCTTCTTCTCGGTATCCAAGTTCCAGCAACGTCTGCTGGTCCTTGGTAGTGCTTTGTAGCACAGGTACCTCCTGCTTAGTAACAGTGTTCCAGCACCGTCAGCTGGTCCACGGTTGTGCCATTGGCTCTTGTTCCTTATGCTGCCCCTCCGGGTTCCAGCACCATCAGCTGGTCCCCACAAGTTCCATGTGCTCTTCTTCCTTCTGCTAACCATCCAGGTTCCAGTACCATCAGCTGGTTCTCAGCAGTTCCTCAGCCTTCTTGTACCTTCTGCTACTTTTCCAAGTTCGAGCTTGTGGAAATTGTTTTTGGTTCTCACTCTGGATCTCCCTGACGACGACCCTGAAGACGACGACCCTGAAGACCACACCGAAGAAGACCAAAAAGATGACCCTGAAGAAGATGACCAAGAGGACAAAGAACATGAAGACAACCACCAAGATGCAGAACAACAAGAGACAGAAGACCAAGAAGCAGAAAAACCAAAAGCAGAAGAACATTAAGCATAAGACTAAAAATCAGAGCAAATGATATTATCTAAATTATAAGCAGAAGAAGACTAAGCAGTGTATGGGGGCGAGTCCGTTCCTCCTCGTGGTGCCCCTGGAAAATGCCTGCTGCTGCAGGCCAAACTGAACGCGGACAAATCCTGTTGTAAATCTTTTGTGACAGGCAGAACAGAAGGTGTAATCTTCAAACTTTTATAGATAACAACTACAGGAATGCCTGTCACAAATAAGATTATGATGAAGAAGAAGAAGAATAGGAAGAAGATGAAGTAGAATATGAAGAAGAATAATAGTTGAATAAGAAGAATACGAAGAATGTAAAAAAAAAGAATAATAGGAAGAAGGTGAAGAAGAAGAAGATGAATAAGGTGAAGAAGAAGTTGATGAAAAAGATGCTGCTACTGAGGATGATGAAGGAGAAAGTGTGGGAGAAGTAAAAAAGAAGGTTAAGAGCATGGAATAAGTGAAACATACATATCTGACAAAATATAAAAGAGGTTAACATAGTCAATATCTTTGTAACTCCGAACGTCTTAAAAAAAAATAATTTAATTCCTGCTATTCCATTTGATTGGGCTAAACCTCTATGACTTTAATGTCTCCTACACCTCCCACAATACATTCTACATTATTCTTAGTTCTTTTTCTTCAAGCAGAATTAACCTATAACGAAAGAAAGGGTTTTTTTAATTCCGATATTTCTGTTCCATTGACTTGAATGGGACTTCCGGGATCGGAATCGGCGATACCCGATACTTTTTGGAGATCGGATGATCCAATCCGATCCGATATTTTTCAATATCGGGTGGTATCGCTCAACACTACATGTTACAACTCCCGGAGCCGGGTCAGCACTAGACGATGCAAGGTCTGCAGACGGGGATGATGCTCTCGGACCCAGGTAGACACTCCCGTCCATGGGTAGTCCTCCCCTGGATCCAGTTCCAGCTCTGTGATGTCCTTCCCTGCTCGGCCAAACAACAAAGAGTAAGGCGTTTGTCCGGTGATTTGATGGACTCGATTGTTATAGGTCCACACAAGTTCAGAGACGTATTCTGGCTTTCCGATCTTATTCCAGAGTTCTCAGCATTTGAATCAGGGTACGGTTGAATCGTTCACAGGCCCCGTTTCCCTGATGATGGTATGGTGTGATATGTGATCTGTCAAATCGGTAGATCCGCTGCAACTCATCCATCACTTTGCCCAAGAAACATGCTCCTTGATCTGAATGGATTCGCTGTGGACACTTGTACTCCTGAATGAAATGTTTGCAGATAGCATACGCAGCAGTCTCAGCTGTCTGATCTCAGGTGGGCATCACCACCGCAAACTTTGTGGCATGGTCTACCTTTACTAGGCAGTGGTCATATCCCTGATGGGCTGGCCTGATCATTAAATAATCAACAGTCAACAGTTCCAGAGGAGCCGAAGTCACTATCGTCTGCACGGAGGCTAGTTATTCTAGGGATTTGGCCAACTCACAGGCCCGACAGAGTCTACAAGCCTCCTCGACTGCTGCTCTCAGTCGTGGATGGTAAAGAAACCGTTGGAGCCACTGAAATATTTTCTCCAGGCCGAAATGAGCTCCCTTCTCATGAGCTTCGGTAGCCAGCGTAGACAGTACTGTTTCCGGGATCACCACCTGCCAGGAAGCTCCCAGTTCTCCCCGGAGTTGCACCTTCCAGTATAACAGTCCATTTCTCACCATTTCTCCCACTGCCGGAAGATCTTCAATGCTTCTGGGGTTAAAGCACTTTGCTGCTCTGGACTAGTCAGCTCCCCCATCGTCACCCAGTGCCTGAACAAAGTGAGTTCACGGTCCTCGTGCTGTAATTGGACCCACTCATTTCAAGATCTTCCCAATACCCCTCCATGGCGGAGGGCTTGTACCTGGTTCAGCGTGGCCGCCGCCGTCCCAGCAGTCCTTTGAACCGGAGAACCCCCTCCAGCAATTCATCTCTATGTAGGGGTGAGATTTTCCGCTGTGTAACCGGGCCGGAACCAAGGAGGCTTTCATCAAGGTTCCGAGGGGAACTGTTTCTGGGGGACATAATTAGAGGACAGACCAGAGACAGTTCTAGAAGGAGTGGGGGCGGAGCAGTTATAAAAGGAAAGCAGGACGCCAGCAGGGGGCACTCGACCGAGCAAGGGAGAAAGAGCAGGGAGCCTAGGTGGTACCAGAGAGCTGGAAGAAGTCAGTACCTCCCAGCGTGATTGGACAGGGACTCACCGGTATCAAGGAGAGGACAGCATCGAGCAGCACAGCACAGGGACGCCAACCGAACACCCGCGGTCACTCTCCAGACACCGAGACCCGTGACCGCCATGGCCCCAACCCTGACCGTGGCTGCGGCCTGCCCACTGCCACCCGCGGCCACCGCTGCCTGACTCCAGCCTGCGGCTGTGGCCTGCCCGCTGCTATCTGCGGCCACCACAGCCTCAATCCATTCTGCGGCTGCGGCCCGCCCGCTGCCACCAGTGGCCCTGTGGCCACCACTGCCTCACTCCATTCCCGAGCTGTGGCCTGCCCGCTGCCAATCGCGGCCGCCACTGCCTGACTCTGGCCTGCGACTGCGGCTTGCCCACTGCCGCCCACGGTCGCTGCTGCTTCACTCCGTTCCGCGGCTGCGGCCTGTGTGCTGTCAACCGCGGTCGCCTCTGCCCCGTTCCGCACTGCGGCTGTGGCCCGGACGCTGCACCCCACGGCGGCCACTGCCCCATCCCGGTCCGTGGCTGTGGCCTATACCTACAGGCCCATGATCGCCACCATCTTGCCTCCACCAGGGGGCCCAATGCTGACAGACTCTCCTGGGGCCTGTTGTGCCCCCGCTACACCTGGGCATAGGAACACCAGAAGCTTACGTCAACTCCTCGTCAGCTGGGCCCAGCGGCTGAGATGCAGAGCGGACACCAGCCAGACAACCACTCTGCAGGATGTCAGAGAAGAATAAGTGACACTTCGCCGTTAGCTAATTATAGTTCTTGGACTCATAGTTGGCCATACTGCGGCCATATAGTTACCGGCCCCGACCGGGTAGTTAATATTGTGTTATCTGTGTGTGTTGTTGTTTGAATCCCTGCAAAGAAAACTATTGTCTGCTTGCCAGTTACCCAAATAACCCATACATAAAAGTTGAATTTAAGCTTCCTCCGTCTCCGCCTCGTCACTGCATCCTGCATACCTGCGAATACCACATTTGGCGTAGTTGGCAGGATGCAGTCTCTGAGCGTGAGCTGGGATGCTGTGGACCAAGGGGGTGAGGGAGGCCCCTGGTCCAGTTTATCTTAAGGGGCTATGTTAGGTAACTTTTTCAGGTTCACCCGTCAGTAATACCATGCTGTGGAGCTGGACGGAGCGGATGCGAGGGCTATTTAGGATGCATCTGATGACCCCTGACCTGGAGGCCAAGGTGGCCCTAATGGCGTTGGAAGGGGAGGCCCGGGACAACGAACACCTTTGTCAGGGTAGTACAGATCTTGGAGGAGACTCATGGGGACCCGACTGATGTGGGAGAACTGAAAACCCGGCTGTTCAGCTGTATGCAAGGGGAAGGGGAGACGGTCACCCAATACATGAACGTCCTGCAGGAGTTATACACGGCCATTGAGCGGAAGGACGGGGTAGGCGTAGGACCCATTGACATAACCCTACGCAACCTCTTAGTGACCAGACTGTGAGACCCTCTGACCAAGCAAGCCTTGCGGGAGCAGGTCCGGGTGAACCCGCATATGGCCTTCTCCGAGGTAGGAAGTGAGGCATGCACACGAGAGCAAGAACAGGGGGAGACAGTCCCCATGGGGAAGATCCGGAGCACTGAAGCCTCCATGAACGCCATTGCTGAGCTCCAATGGGTGGAAGAAATGCGACAGGAGCTGAAGAGTATTAGGGGCGAATTTGCCGAGGTGAAGAGAAGGGCCGAAACTACAAGTAGCTGGCTAGGGCCGGGCACGTCAACCTGGAGCCCTCTTAACCCCCAGGGCAGCCAGCCCCCACGGCCTCTGGTTTGTTTTGATTGTGGCAAACTGGGCCCCTTTGCCCGAGAGTGCCCTCAGCGTGGGAAGTACCCACCCAGGCGGCCATTAAACTAAAGGGCTCTGAGCTGGACGCCGTTCGGAGCCAGAACCCACAATGAAGGGTGGGGGAAGTCCTGAAGATCTAATTGCAAAGTGTCCGCTGATATGGGCAGAGTTTTAAGGACGGGCGGTGCGCTGCCTGGTGGATACAGGGTAACAAGTTACGACCATGCCAGAAACTTATTTCCGGCAGCACTTTCCCGAAGCCATAAGGCCCCAGTGGGGGTCCGTGATAAAGCTACTGGCCGCCAACCAGCTACAAGTCCCTGTCGTCGGAGTGGCCTGGATGCAGATCTCGATGTGTGTCAAGCAATTAGGCCGGCGAGGTGTGGTCCTGACCCAGGGAAATGCGAGCGATAGACACACTGTCACCCTGGGCATGAATATATTGAGGAAATTTGGCAGCCTGCTCCTCAGCGAACCAGCCCAAGAGATTCTAAAACAATGGAGCTCCCGCACTCCCCAAGTCTTCCAACAGTTGGTGCGTGGGGCGCGGGTCCAGGAGGCCTGCCAGGAGGGGGAGGTGCTGGGAAGAGTGATTGCGCCTGCGGCTCCTCAGCCTCCTCAGCATGTGTTACCATCAGGACAGACAGTGGTGGCTCTACCCATCTGGGCCCTCTGGAGGGAGTAGAGGTGCAGGTGGAGCCATGCTTCTCGGAGCACTTACCCCCTGAAGTCCTGGTGGCACGCACTCTGGCCACTGTGAGGAAGGGGACAGTCAAGACGTCGTCCTAAGACCCTGCACCGAAATGGCGAAACTGGTGAAACGCCTGGAGGAAGTGCTCCCGACCCCGGCGTTACAGTTAGGGGTGAATGCAGGGGACCCATGGGCTGTAAATGTACATTCCATCCCAACGCAGGGTCCCCGCCTGAGCAGTAATTGCGAGCAATCTTGGAAAGGATGCAAGCAGAACTCTCCGGCCTAGCACCGACCCAAATACACCAGGTAGAAGCACTCCTGGGCCGTTACCAAGAACACGACTTCGAGTGCAACACAGCAATCACGCACAGCATTCCCACCGAAGGAACAACCCCCATCAGAGAGCGATACCAGCAGATTCCCCCGCAATCATACCAGGAGGCAAAAACACTACTGAGTCAAATGTTGCAGAATGGAGTTATCCGGGAAAGCCAGAGTCCCTGGGCGGCCCTTATTGTGTTGGTGCGAAAAAAAGACGGCACGCTGCGGTTCTGCGTGGACTACCGAAAGTTGAACGCCTGTACCATCAAAGACTCATACCCGCTTCCCCGTATAGAGGAGTCTCTGTCCGCCCTGGGAAAGGCGATGTACTTTTCTATCCTGGACCTGGCCAGCGGGTACTGGCAGGTGCCAATGTCGGAAGAAGACTGTGCCGAGACCGCCTTCATCTTACCTATGGGACTGTTCGAATTTAATCGTATGCCGTTCGGGCTGGCAAACCTTCCAGCGATTAATGGAGCGGTGTCTGGGTGACCTCTGCTTTGAGGCCACCTTGATGTACTTGGACGACATCTTCATCTACGCCGCCACGTTTGAGGATCACTTACAACGTCTGGGGCAGGTGCTCGGTCGGCTGCAAAAGTGCGGGTTGAAGGTAAAGCCCCAGAAATGCCACCTGTTCCGCACGCAAATCAAATATCTGGGACATGTCGTTTCCACCGAGGGTGTGAGACCATCTATGGAGAATGTCGCTGTAATACAGGAGTGGCCTACTCCTGAGATGGTAAAGGATGTGCGGGCCTTTCTGGGACTGGCCGGATATTACCGTTGTTTCGTAAAAAACTTCACCCGCCCAGCCCGAGCCCTGCAAGACCTGCTGAAAGGAACCCCTGCCGGAGCCAATAGCTGGAAGCTCCAATGGCGTGAACGACAGGAAGAAGCTTTACAAGACCAAAAGATTTACTCTCAGAAGCCCCAGTGTTGGCCTACGCAGATTTTTTGCAACCGTTCATTCTGCACACCGACGGGAGCCTGCACGGGCTGGGAGCTGTGTTGTCCCAAGTGCAGGACGGCCGGGAGAAGGTGATCGCCTATGGCAACCAATCACTTCACGACTCCGAACGCAATCCAGACAGTTACCGCTTCTTTAAGCTTGAGCTTCTCGCTGTAGTGTGGGCAATGACGGAGCGATTCGTGGAGTACCTAGCAGGCTCTGAGGTAGTGGTATGAACTGACAACAACCCGCTGGCCCACCGTGAAAATTCCAAACTAGGGGCCTTGGAACAATGGTGGGTGGCTCGAATGGCCAAGTTCAAGTACAACATCATTTACAAACGGGGAGCAGAGTATGTACATGCTGATGCCCTCTCCCGAATTCAATGCACAACTTCCGGACGGAGACGAGATGAATAGCTTGAAGGAGAAGAAACACTGTTTTCCCTAGGCCCCGCCAAAGTCATGGTAGTGACACGGGAACAGTCCCATGCGGGACCCACTAGGGGCATCTTAGAACAGTCCCAAGATGAATGAATCCAACAGCAACAAGAAGATGGGGAAATCGGTCCTCTACGTCGATGGGTAGCCACGAGACAGCTACCTAACGATGCCCAAAGAAAGATGCTGTCTAGAGACACAATGCTAATGCTTCACCAGTGTGAGAAACTAATGCTCAAAGGTGGATTATTGTACCGAAAGACAGTTCTACGCACAGAACCAACCATAGCATGGCATGGCAAGTAGTGGGGCCGGAGGCCCAGCTCACTGAACTTGCTCGTGAGGCTCACGAAAAAAAGGCTCATTTTGGGGCACAAAAGATTTTCAGTGGCTACAGCAGATGGCCTACTATCTCCGATTACAAGCCGAGGTGGAAGGGGACATAATTAGAGGACAGACCAGAGACAGTTCTAGAAGGAGTGGGGGCAGAGCAGTTATAAAAGGAATGCAGGACGCCAGCAGGGGGCACTCGACAGAGCGAGGGAGAAAGAGCAGGGAGCCAAGGTAGCGCCAGAGAGCCGGAAGAAGTCAGTACCTCCCAGGGAGATTGGACAGGGACTCACCGGTATCAGGGAGAGGACAGCATTAAGCAGCACAGCAGAGGGACGCCTGCCTGCCCGCTGCCATCCATGGCCGCCACCGCCTAACTCTGTTCTATGGCTGCAGCCTGCCCGCTGCCACCCGTGGCCGCCATCGCCTCACTCCATTCTGCAGCTGCGACCTGCCCGCTGCCACCCGCGGCCGCCGCTGCCTGACTCCAGCCTGCGGCTGCGACCTGCCTGCTGCTACCCACGGCCCTCACTGCCCGACTCCAGCTTGCGACTACCACTCGGAATCGTGGAGGGACCGGCTAGCGATCATCCTCTCTCTCCCATCCTGCACCTGTGACAACACCACTCCAAGCCCGTGCAAGCTGCCGTCAGTGTGGAGAATGAATGGTAAAGAAAAGTCCGCATAAGCCAGTACCAGGGCTTCGGTCAGCGCTTTTTTTTATCTCACAGATTGCCTTCTCTTGCCTCTCTTCCCAGTGAATGGGCCGACCCATGGCATTTGGGGGCACTCCCTTCAGGAGTTCGAGGAATGGTTGTACCACCCGAGTGAAGTTCTTCACAAAGCGACGTTAGTATCCTGTTAGCCCCAGGAAGGCACGTACATCCTTTACGCTCTCTGGAGTCAGCCAATCTCTGATCACTGCAATCTTCTCTTGCGACAGTCTTACTCCCTCGGCCGAAACGACATGACTAGTGATGAGTGAATGTGTTTGCCACTACTCGGTACTCGCCCGAGTATCACTGTGCTCGGTGTACTCGGCGAGCACCGAGTATTTCTGGGATTACTCGGCAGGAACTCGGGTCTCCACCCAGCATTTTTGGTGGACTTTAGAGACCCAATCACGGTGAAGGGATTGTCTGCCAGGCCATGAAATGTCGCAGCCATCTTTGTTGTTGCAATTTGCTGGCCACACAGCATCATCAGGGGTATAAGAGACCGGACGCCACCATGCTCGGCGCACTCAGCTCCAGATTGAGAGAGTGTTGGGAGAGCGGCTGCCTTGATAGGGTCAGAATTGGGCATTTCTTAGTTAGTGTGGGGTCTACCATCCTAAATACTCACATCCAGCTAAACCAACAGTCCTTCTAAGGACTAATTCCGAACTGTATAGGTTCCAGTGTTAGGCAGACAGGGGACTGTACGTCACTGTATGCACATCAGTGCAAGGCCTGCAAGCACTGTATGTATGTACTGTATATAGAGCATTGCATATATCATATCTGTGCGTGCTGAAATTTTGGCCAGTTTACGGCTTTTTTCTTTTTTACCTGGCTGTCAGTTTTGGTTAAATAAAGCAGTATGTAGGCCAAAAAAAACATACAGGCCACACTTTTTTTGTTGTGGTATCTCCGTGCCAGCTCATATCTGTGTGTGCTCATAGTTTGGCCAGTTTACCTTGGTTTCCTTTTTTTGGCCTTGCTGTCACAGTCGTTATATCCAGCTATCTTTTGTATCCACAAAATACAAAAAAATTAATACAGTCTGTTATCTCAGGCTGAGGCCTGGTGTATCTGTGGTGGAAAATTCTTTGCTTTGCAAGCATACTGATCACATCTAATTCTTCTCCCAAGAAATCCATTTGCATTGAGCTTTCAAATATTTCAGTAGTCCATTTAAAATGGGCAAAGCAAGGGGCAAGGGACGGGGAAGTGGACGTGATGCTGATGGTGCATGCAGAGGACGAGGCCGTGGTCAAGCTGAAAGTGGGACACATCAAAGACCCACATCTTCACGCTCAACCTTCCTGTCCCAGTTTCTAGGGGACCGCACCACACCATATTGAATCCAGAGCAGTGTGAAATGGTTGTTGTTTGGATAGTGGAAAATGCTTCCATTCAGTTAGCCACCACCACCACCATGTCTTCCACATGATCAAGTCTGAGTAGCCGTGACTGTGGACCGGATATTACTCACCCTGATCGTCCTTCCTACCACCATGCCGAGTGCCCTGAGACACCTGATACCACACTCGGACACTCCGAAGAGCTGTTCAGTTAATCATTTGGAGATTTGTGCCTCTCACCTGCTCCACTTGAAGCAGGGCAAGATGATATTCCACGTAGCAATGCACAAATCTTTGAGCAGCCACGGTCACCTGAGGTGGATGATGATGAGACACAATTGCCGGAAAGTCAGAAGGAGGAGGAGCAGGGTGCCGATGGTGGTGGATGACATAGTGACTGACCCAACCTGGCAGGAGGACATGCAGAGCGAGGAGAGCAGCACACATGGGGAAGGAGGCATATCACCCTAACAGGCAGGAAAAAGCAGTGTGGTGGCCGCAGACAGAAGGCTTGCATCCATTTCCAGTAACACCAACAGGAAGGAAGTTGCCATTCCTTCTGTTAGATCTTTCCGAGTCTGGTTATTTTTTAAAGACTCTACTGATAACCCCAAACAGGCCATTTGCAGCACTTGCCATGCCCGCATCAGCAAGGGTAGCAAAACTACCAGCCTGACCACCGCCAGCAGGATTGGGCACATGGCAGAGAAGCATCCGACTTTGTGGGCCGAACCCCAGGCTCCAGGAACACTGTCTGCAGGTGACAACACTGCTTCTTCCACTGTTTTGAATCCATGCCAATCCCCAGTTCACTGTGCCTGTGAAGATGCCTCGGGCCCTGCACCTGATGGTGCTGGTTGACTGTGGGCAACAGCATCAAGCCCGTCCACGTCCTTGCACCAGCCCAGTCTTCAATTGATTAAACCCCAGTCATTGGAATGCAAACGGAAATACGCAGCCAATGCCCCACAGGCCACGGTACTTAATTCGCACATGTTACATGTTGCAGAACCACTTAGCATCCAGAATATGTTGTGCAGTTATATGTATGGATAATAGGTTCTATGTGAGATGCATGTCCCTAATGCATCAGCATTCCCCTTTTGTCCGCCCTCCCCCGACCTTTGTAATTTCCACAGTAAACATCGGCAGGCTCCGGCCACCTGCGGCTTTTGTAATTCATGTCTGGCCTGCCGTTTTTCTATTGGCCTGCCCTCTGTATCTGTGTGATATATTCTGTGTCCTGTGAGTAAAGTGTTGTCAGACTGGAAATACATGGAGAAGCAGTGATCTTTTATATGCGCCCATGTAACCCAGGGATTCCAGCCAGCGTCATTCATTCAGACTCCAGCCAACGCAGAGCGGACCTCCGAAAACACGGGGTGGTACTGAAAGAGGTACCCCAGCTTAGTAGACCCCGTTACACTGGTGGCAGACAGCGGGATTTGATACCCCTTCTACAGTAGGAAAGGAATGAATGGAAAATAACTACCAGAAGTTAAAGAGGACTACATTAAAAGATCTGGTGGAAGCCCAAGGGTTGATCGCCAGCAACAAAACAAAAGTGGATTTGATAGCAGCCATCATGGAACAAGACAGTGCAGCGCCCCCCAATGTGAACGTGGAGGAGACCGAATTCCAGAGGGAGGTAAAGAACAGACTGGCGTTCTATGGCCTAAAGCCTGCAGTAGAGATCATACGAGAGGTGATGGCTGATGTGCGTACTGATCTGAAGGAAAAGATGGCCGAGCGGACCAGGATAGAGCTAGCCAAGATGGAGATGGCAGAGCGGACCAAAGTAGAGCTGGCCAAGATGGAGATGGCAGAGCGGAGAGAGGAGAGCCAGCGAGCAGGGGGAGCTCTGGCCTTCAACCAGGTACCTTCAACAGTAAGCCACAAAAAGATCCAGTATAATGCCTTCCGACAGTTGGGGGAGGCAGAGGAAGACATTGATGGCTTTCTGCAGGACTTTGAGCGGCAGTGTGCCCTTCATCAAGTGAAGCTGGAGGAACGGGTTCAGATTCTGGCCAGCAAGCTGACAGGCCAGGCACCGGAGCCTATCGCATGGTACCTGATGAGAACTGTATGGACTATGAGCGGATCAAAGAAGTGATCTTGGCCCGGTATGCGCTGACACCAGAGGCCTATCGCCAAAAGTTCCGCGGACTTATAAAACACGTAACAGATACCCACGCTGAATGGGCCTGTAAATTACGGCGGTCACGGCTACAGTGGGTACAAGGGAGCCAAGCAACCACTAAGGAGGACGTCCTCCAGCTCTTCCAGTTAGAACGATTCTTTAATGGACTAAACCCCGAGACACAGGAATGGCTTCGGGACAGGTGGCCAACGACTCTTGAGGAAGCCGCTCGTCTGGCCGATGAACATCATGATGCCAGGAGGCCGCAGTTCTCTGGATCAGAGGTGGTCACTAGGGGCCCGCCCATGGACCTGGAGGGCCCCAAACCACCGAAGATTGTAGGGGGACCAGCTAGAAACCCGGCCTACCACAGTCCTCCTGGGGTGCGATGCCACACCTGCCGTCAGGTGGGCCACCTGCGAAGACAATGCCCCAACCGGACTCGGCATACCCAGTGGCCAAAGGCGGGAGCAGCTACCTTCAGCCGGGCTGCTGTACACTGCTACCAAGGCGAAGCTGACCCGGCATTGGGGGCTACGACTAACCAAGGGGTGGAAGAGAAGGAGGAAGTGCTGCATGAAGTAGACCCCGTGCAGGCAGCCCGGGCAGATAATCGACAACAGCATCGACAGGTCGTGTGGGTTAATGGGAAACGTATGCAGGGACTGAGAGATTCCGGAGCAACTTTGACCCTTGTGAAGCCTCATCTCATCCGGGACCAAGAGAGGTCGGACCGGACAGTGGCAGTCCGTGTAGCAGGGGGAGCTATACATCGACTACCCATTGCCAGGATTCACCTGAACTGGGGAGTCAGGAATGGCCTTGTTGAGGTCGGCTTGATGGAGGATTTGCCTGCAGACGTCTTGCTGGGAAATGACTTGGGGCCCATGTTGTCTGCATTCTCGGTGGCCCCTCTGGCTGAGACCTATCCTGTGACCACCCGGAGACAAGCTCATGCTGCGGAGGCGGAATCACACTCAGAGGAGGCCCATGTAAGACATCCCAGCCCTGCACGTATTCCCATAGCCAGACACATTTCTTGGGCCACCCCAGATGAATTTAAGAGGGAGTTACTTGAGGATCCTTCATTAGAGGGATATCGAGGGAAGGCACAGGAGGGGAGAGGAGTACTAGAAGGGGAACAGTTTGTATGGAAGCAGGGACTCCTATACCGGATCACAGAGCAGCACCACACAGGGACGAGCCCCACTATAAAACAACAGCTGGTAGTTCCCAAGAAGTATAGGCAGGAGCTACTGCGAATCTCTCATGATATACCCTTGGCCGGGCACTTCGGCGTCAGTCGCACCAGGCATCGTCTGACACAAAACTTCTTTTGGCCGGGGGTAACCTATGATGTTCGTCAGTACTGCCAGACCTGTGACAGTTGTCAGCGCATTGGCAAGAGGGGGATCGATGCAAGGCCAAATTACGCCCCCTCCCCATTGTGGAGGAACCATTTAGCCGAGTAGCGGTCGATCTGATAGGGCCGTTAGCCAAACCCAGTCCGTCCGGGAAAAAGTATATATTGACAGCGGTAGATTATGCCACACGGCATCCAGAGGCGGTTGCGTTACCTAACATACTGGCAGAGACGGTGGCGGCCGCCCTGCTCCAGGTTTTCTCACTGGTTGGATTTCCCCGGGAGATTATCTCGGACCAGGGTACCCAGTTTACAGCAGAGGTGACCAACCAACTGTGGAAGCTGTGCAGCGTAAAGTCCATTAGAAGTGCCCCGTACCACCCGCAAACCAATGGGTTGTGTGAACGCTTTAACGGGACATTAAAACAGCTCATTGGGACTTTTACAAGGACTTACAGGGACTGGGAGAAATTCTTGCCACACCTCCTGTTTGCCTATTGGGAGGTGCCCCAAGAATCCACGGGTTTCTCCCTGTTCGAGCTGGTATACGGGAGACGGGTAAGGTGACCCCTAGACTTGGTGCTGGAACACTGGGAAGGGGAGGGCCTCATAGAAGGGGTACCTATTGTACCCTATGTGCTGAAATTCCGGGACCGCCTACAGGAGCTGACTCAGGCTGTACGTGAGAACATGCAGGCGACCCAATGGCGCCAGCGCATATGGTACGATCGGAGGGCCAGAGAGCGCACTTTGGAAATAGGACAGAAGGTCCTGGTGTTAGAGCCCACTAAGCAGAATAAGTTTTAAGCTGCATGGCAGGGGAAAATAGCCGACACAACCTATAATGTCGCCGATTGTGACGACCCCAGGGTTATCCGCATGTTCCACATGAATATGCTGAAGCCCTACCGGGAGCGCCCTGAAGAGGTAGTGGCCATCTGTGCACCTGAAGCAGAGGATTTAGCTGGACTTCCCTTGCCGGATGTCTTAGGGGAAAGGACTCAGTCTAAAACATGGGACCAGGTACACTTGGGTGAAGACCTAGGCCCTTGGGAGAGACAGCAGGCGGAGGCGTTGTTGAGGCTGCGACAGAGGATGTTTTCAGGGAGACCGGGGTACACTCGCCTGGCACAACACAAGGATGAGAACCAGGATCAGACCCCCCTGTGACAAAACCCCTTCCGCGTCCCTGAGTCTGTACGAGAGGGGATGCGACAAGAGATACAAGAGATGTTTCGTTTAGGGGTCATTGAAGAGTCAGATAGTCCCTGGGCATCCCCCGTAGTGTTAGTGCCCAAGAAGGATGGGACTACATGGTTTTGTGTAGACTATCATAAGCTCAATGAGAAAACAGTGACGGATGCATACCCCATGCCGCATGTGGAAGAGTTGTTAGACCGGCTGGTGGGGGCAAAGTATTTGACCACCATCGATCTATGCAAAGGCTACTGGCAGATTCCCCTTAGTCCTGACGCTATTCCCAAGTCGGCATTTGTCACCCCGTTCGGCTTATTCCAGTTTCGAGTTATGCCATTTGGGATGAAGAATGCCCCGGTGACATTCCAAAGGCTGGCTGACCAGCTTCTGGATGGTCTCCAGGACTATGCTTGTGTCTACCTGGACGACATCGCCATCTACAGTGCGACATGGGAAGAGCATCTAAATCACCTAGAGACAGTATTGGACAGGATCCACCAGGCCGGAATCACCCTGAACCCAAACAAGTGTCGCGTGGGCAAAGCAGAGGTTCAGTATTTAGGGCATTGGGTGGGAAGTGGGAAACAGCGACCAGAACCAGCCAAGATTGAGGCCATAGCCAAATGGCCCATCCCACGCACTAAAACCCAGGTCACGGCGTTTCTAGGGACAGCGGGGTATTACAGGAAATTCGTTCCCAATTACAGCAGCGTAGCCAAGCCCCTCACTGATTTGACCCGTAAGAACCAACCCCGCCAGGTAACATGATCCTCAGAGTGTGAGGAAGCCTTTCGCCAACTAAAGGACGCTCTCACCAATACCCCTGTATTGGCCTCACCTGATCCAACTAAACGTTTCCTTGTTCATACAGACGCTTCTATGTTTGGATTGGGGGCAGTACTGAGCCAAGTCGGGCCGGACGGCCAAGAACACCCGGTAGCTTACCTGAGTCGAAAACTACTGCCCCGTGAAGTAAGCTATGCGGCCATCGAGAAGGAGTGCCTTGCGGTAGTATGGGCACTCAAGAAGTTGCAACCATATTTGTATGGATGACAGTTTTCCCTCCTAACGGACCATAATCCCCTAGTCTGGCTTAATCGGGTCTCCGGAGACAACGCCAGATTGCTGCGGTGGAGTTTAGCCCTACAACCTCTGGACTTCACCATCCACCACAGACCTGGCAAACAAAATGGTAACGCCGATGGACTAAGTTGACAAACGGAACTTGTACCAACCCCATAAACTTCGGTCATCCCCAAACCGATCCGTTGAGGATCAGACTGTGTATGCTGATCGCGTCGCTGAAAAGGGGAGCCGTGTTACGTGTTACAGAGCCACTTAGCACCCAGAATATGTTGTGCAGTTATATGTATGGATAATAGGTTCTATGTGAGATGCATGTCCCTAATGCATCAGCATTCCCCTTTTGTCCGCCCTCCCTCCACCTTTGTAATTTCCACAGTAAACATCGGCAGGCTACGGCCACCTACGGCTTTTGTAATGCATGTCTGGCCTGCCGCTTTTCTATTGGCCTGCCCTCTGTATCTGTGTGATTTATTCTGTGTCCTGTGAGTAAAGTGTTGTCAGACTGGAAATACATGGAGAAGCAGTGATCTTTTATATGCGCCCATGTAACCCAGGAATTCCAGCCAGCGTCATTCATTCAGACTCCAGCCAACGCAGAGCGGACCTCCGAAAACACAGGGTGGTACTGAAGAGGTACCCCAGCTTGTGTCAGACTGGAAATACATGGAGAAGCAGTGATCTTTTATATGCGCCCATGTAACCCAGGGATTCCAGCCAGCGTCATTCATTCAGACTCCAGCCAACGCAGAGCGGACCTCCGAAAACACGGGGTGGTACTGAAAGAGGTACCCCAGCTTGGTAGACCCCGTTACAGCACATTTCTCGTCTGCTTGAGCCCGAAATGTTGCCTTTTAGGCTCATTGAGATGGAAGCTTTCCGCAACCTGATGGCGGCAGCCATCCCAAGGTACTCAGTCCCCATTCGCCACTATTTCTCCCGTTGTGCCGTGTTGGCATTACACCAGCATGTGTCCCACAACATTACCCGTGACCTCAACAATGCTGTTACTGGGAAAGTCCACCTAACCATGGACACGTGGACAAGTGCTTGTGGGCAGGGATGGTACATCTCACTGACGGCACACTGGGTTAACATAGTGGAAGCCAGGACCCAGTCGAACCTTGGGATGGAACACATCCTCCCCACGCAGAGGATTGCGGGCCCTACGTCAGTCAAGGTTGCCCCCACAGTCTACAGCTCCTGCACCTCCTCCTCTTCTTCTTCAGCCTCCATCTCTAAAATGAACACATCAGTCAGAAGCTGGAAGCACTGCAGCACTGCCTTAGCCAAGCGGCAACAGGCTGTGCTGAAGCTAATCTGCATAGGTGACAAACCGCACAATGCAGAAGAGTTGTGGACAGCGCTGAAAGAGCAGTCAGATATTTGGCTGACGCCAATGAACCTACAGCCAGGCATGGTCATGTGTGACAATGGCCGGAACCTGGTGGCGGCCCTGAGGCAAGGTGAGCTCACACACGTACCTTGCCTGGCTCACGTGCTTAACCACGTGGTTCAATGTTATCTCAAAAGCTACCTGGAGCTCCAGGATTAGCTAGTGAAAGTATGCTGTCTGTCTGCCCATTTTAGAAAGTCAGCTACAGCTTCAGCTGCACTTGCCGGAATTCAGCAGCATTTGAATCTTCCGGCTCACCGACTGGTGTGTGATGTCCCCACGCGTTGGAACTCTACACTGCATATGTTGGAAAGGATCTGTGAGCAGAAGAGGGCAGTTGTTGACTACCAGCCTCAACAAGGCTGTCGATGTTCAGTTGCGACTCCACACATAAGACCTCAGGAGTAGACATGGATGTCAGACATATGTACTGTGATGAACAGCCCACCGCTCCCACCAATATGTGATGAACAGGGGTCCCGCTGTCACCAAAACGCGACGGATAGCGGACCCCTTGTCACCAATATGTCACAATTCCACCACTGACACGAATGTATCAGCGGATGGAGGGATGCGACGCACTGCCGGCACACGGCTATCACAGGCACAGTGGGGGCTTATCTTAGTTATCCCACCACTGGCACTATGTGACAAAAAATGCAGCAAGCTAACCTTGCTCTAACAATTTATTGCAGGGGGGTATTTTGGATGCCCCACCACTGCTAACAACCTTCCAAGAACTGCAGGGATTTATGTATATCCCACTTTCTCAGTTCCACTTTGGAACTCGCAGCTCTCCGGCGCCCCTCTTACCCTCAGGTCAGTCAGGGAACTGCACCTCGGATAATTAGTCGCCGGACGGGCTGCTTGTTGTGCACGGACAATTAGGCTACTGCAGTGAGGGAATTATCAATGCTGTGGCTGCAGCCCCTCATTCAGCAATATAAGACCCTCCTGGACTGCCAACTAGCTGAAACAACCGCACGCACCACGCTGCCACCATCCACGCTTTTCTTAATTCACAGTGTTAAATTAAGAGGGTCCGTGGCAAACCCCACAAATTAGTAGCGATTATCTAAACAAGGCGTATAGTTCGTTTCTTAGAGCATGGAAGCAGACTAAATAATTTTACGATTTATTCCCAAAAGGGCAGTGATTACAGATAAAAGTTGCTATAAAGTTGAGACATCACATATGTACAATACAAATATAAAGCAAAGTGGATAAAAGAAGAAAGTACACTAACATGTGGTCATTTGGTATCAGGCAAACCATGTGGCTGGGAGGAGAAGGAGGAGCCGCACGTCTCCACTCATCTGCATGTCTCTCTGGCACAAGGACTTGAGCTGCTCTGAGCTGGTTTTGCCAAGGGAATGTCTTATAGCCTCCGCTGTGTGACATCACGGAAGGAGCAGTCTGGAGAGGGTCTGCCCCCTACTCTTGGATTTAGAATCAAACTACAAAACTTAGAATAACTATATCTAAACGATAAAAACCCGTACCAACACACATAGGGCATCATTGTTTGTGATTCACCGAATAGAATCCGAAGACACCAAGCATGCCGTACGTAGGATGCTCTGTTTGGGAGCAATCCATCTATCAGTTTCTGGAGGTCCTAGAACTACGCAAGAGGCAGTGTAGCGAAGCCGGGTCCGCGCAGATCACAGAAATATGATTGTTATATCCGTGCTGTGTATGGTTTTTGCAATATGACTTGTTTTAATAATTCTCATACTGATCCCAGCACATGTCTAGAGACAAAGGACTTCCTGTCCTGGCATGGCCAAGGGGGGGAGACTTCAAGAGGAAATGCTTGCTCTCAGGTTTCAGATGCTGGCAGAGCTGATAAGACTTGGGGGAAGGGACTGCTACAAGCTTACAGTGTACAATGTAACTCAGAACATAGTAACATAGTAACATAGTAACATAGTAATTAAGGTTGAAGGGAGACTTTAAGTCCATCTAGTTCAACCCATATCCTATCCTAACTTGCCCTAACATGTTGATCCAGAGGAAGGCAAAAAAACCCCATGTGGCAACAGTAAGCTTCACATTGGGGAAAAAAATTCCTTCCCGACTCCACATACGGCAATCAGACTAGCTCCCTGGATCAACGCAATATTAAGGAGACTAGTGTATATACCCTGTAATATTATACTTTTCAAGAAAGGCATCCAGTCCCTTCTTAAATTTTAGTAGTGAATCACTCATTACAACATCATATGGCAGAGAGTTCCATAGTCTCACTGCTCTTACAGTAAAGAATCCACGTCTGTGAGTATGCTTAAACCTTCTTTCCTCCAGACGTAGAGGATGCCCCCTTGTCCCCGTCACAGGTCTAAGAGTAAAAAGATCATTAGAAAGGTCTTTGTATTGTCCCCACATATATTTATACATTGTAATAAGATCACCCCTAAGCCTTCGATTCTCCAAACTAAATAACCCCAAGTGTAATAACCTGTCTTGGTATTGCAGACCCCCTAGTTCCCTAATAACCTTGGTCGCTCTTCTCTGCACCCGCTCCAGTTCAGCTATGTCTTTCTTAAACACCGGAGACCAGAACTGTACACAGTATTCTAAGTGTGGTCGCACTAGTGACTTATATAGAGGTAAAATTATGTTCTCCTCATGAGCATCTATGCCTCTTTTAATGCATCCCATTATTTTATTTGCCTTTGCAGCAGCTGCTTGACTCTGGCCACTAAATGTGAGTTTGTCGTCCACCCATACACCCAGGTCTTTTTCAGTGACTGTTTTGCCCAGTGTTTTACAATTAAGCACATAATTATACAACTTGTTCGTTCTACCCAAGTGCATGACCTTACATTTATCCCCATTAAAGCTCATTTGCCATTTATCAGCCCAAGCTTCTAGTTTACATAAATCCTCCTGTAATATAAAATTGTCCTCCTCTGTATTAATTACCCTGCAGAGTTTAGTGTCATCTGCAAATATTGAAATTCTACTCTCTATGCCCCCTACAAGGTCATTAATAAATATGTTAAAAAGAAGCGGGCCCAAAACTGACCCCTGTGGTACCCCACTGCTAACCGTGACCCAGTCCGAGTGTGCTCCATTAATAACCACCCTTTGTTTCCTATCCCTGAGCCAGCTCTTAACCCACCTACACATATTTTCCCCTATCCCCATTGTTCTCATTTTATGTATCAACCTTTTGTGTGGCACCGTATCAAAAGCTTTTGAAAAGTCCATGTACACCACGTCCACTGCATTCCCTTGGTCCAGTCCGGAACTTACCTCTTCATAAAAGCTTATCAGATTAGTCTGACAGGAACGGTCTCTTGTAAACCCATGTTGATATTGGGTCATAAGGTTATTCTTCTCCAGATACTCCAGTATAGTACCTCTTAGAAAACCCTCCAGGATTTTACCCACAGTTGAGGTTAAACTTACAGGCCTATAATTTCCAAGTTCAGTTTTTGTCCCCTTTTTGAATATTGGCACCACATTTGCTATACGCCAGTCCTGTGGTACAGACCCTGTTATTACGGAATCTTTAAAGATTAAAAATAGTGGTCTATCAATGACTGTGCTTAATTCCTGCAGTACTCGGGGGTGTATCCCATCCGGGCCCGGGGATTTGTCAATTTTAGTGATTTGTAGACGCCGCCGTACTTCCTGCTGGGTTAAGCAGGTGACATTTAATGGAGAATTTTTATCCCTGATCATGTTATCCATCATGGGATTTTCTTGTGTAAATACTGTTGAAAAAAAGTCATTTAGCATATTGGCTTTTTCCTCATCCTCATCCACCATTTCACCCAGACTATTTTTAAGGGGACCAACACTATCATTTTTTAGCTTCTTACTATTTATGTAGTTAAAGAATATTTTGGGATTATTTTTACTTTCTCTGGCAATGAGTCTCTCTGTCTCAATCTTTGCTGTCTTGATTTGCTTTTTACAGAATTTATTTAATCTTCTGTATTTATTTAATGCCTCATCACTACCTACTTGCTTTAATTCTCTAAATGCTTTATTTTTATCTCTTATTGCGCCCCTTACAGCTCTATTTAGCCATAGTGGTTTCCTCCTATTTCTCGCATGTTTATTCCCATACGGTATATATTGTGCACAGATCCTATTCAGGATGCTAATAAACGTCTCCCATTTTCTTTGTGTATTTTTATGTCTCAGGATATCGTCCCAGTTAATTGCACCAAGATCATCTCTCATCCGTTGGAAATTTGCCTTCCTGAAGTTTAGTGTCCTTGTAACCCCTCTACTACACATCTTATTAAAGGATACATGAAAACTTATTAATTTGTGATCACTATTACCCAAGTGACCCCCAACCCTTACATTTGATATGCGGTCTGGCCTATTGGATAATATTAGGTCTAGCAGTGCCCCCCCTCTTGTTGGGTCCTGAACCAGTTGTGAAAGGTAATGGTCTCTCATAGTAGTCAAAAACCTATTACCTTTGCTGGAACTGCAGGTTTCGGTTCCCCAATGTATTTCAGGGTAGTTGAAGTCCCCCATAATAATGACTTCTCCTTGAGTCGCTGCTTCATCTATTTGCTTTATGAGGATATTCTCTGTAGCTTCCATTATTTTTGGAGATTTATAACAAACCCCTATCAGTAATTTATTAGTTTTCCCCCCTCCCCTTATCTCTACCCACAGGGACTCTACATTTTCATTAGATTCATATATATTATCACGAAGGATGGGTTTTAAGGATGATTTTACATATAAACACACGCCTCCCCCTCGCTTATTTGTACGGTCATTTCTGAACCGACTATAGCCCTGTAAATTAACCGCCCAGTCATGGCTCTCGTCCAGCCATGTCTCAGATATCCCCACCATGTCATAATTATGTTCCAACAACATTAACTCCAATTCCTCCATTTTGTTGGCGAGACTTCTGGCATTAGTATACATGCACTTTATGTATCTCTCTGTACCTCTATTCTTTCTTAACTTATTAACTGTTCTAACCCCACCCCCCATGCCACCCCCACCCCCAATGTCATTATTTGTGCCCAGGTCTCTATCTGCACTGTCTTCCCCTCCTATAAAAGGAATACCCTCCCCCCCCGTCCCTAGTTTAAACACTCCTCCAACCTTCTAGCCATTTTCTCCCCCAGCACAGCTGCACCCTCCCCATTGAGGTGCAGCCCGTCCCTAGCGTAGAACCTGTAGCCAACTGAGAAGTCGGCCCAGATCTGCAGGAACCCAAACCCCTCCTTCCTACACCAATTCCTGAGCCACTTATTAACCTCCCTAATCTCCCGTTGCCTCTCTGGCGTGGCACGTGGTACAGGAAGTATTTCCGAAAATACCACCTTGGAGGTCCTTGCTTTAAGCTTACAGCCTAATTCCCTGAAATCATCTTTAAGGACCTTCCACCTACCTCTAACTTTGTCATTTGTGCCAATGTGCACCATGACCGCTGGATCCTCACCAGCCCCTCCCAGTAATCTGTCAACCCGATCAGCGATGTGTCGGACTCGAGCGCCAGGTAGGCAGCACACCGTTCGACGATCCCTGTCTTTGTGACAGATTGCCCTATCTGTTCCCCTAATAATTGAGTCTCCCACTACCAGAACCTGTCTGGCCTGCCCTGCTTTCCTATTTCCCTCCTTACTGGAGAAGACACTCCTCTGGCTTTCAGAGGACATGCCTTGCTGCAGCAGTGCTACTCCTGCACTAACACTCCCCTCATCTGCCAACTTTGCAAACTTATTGGGGTGTGCCAGATCAGGACTAGCCTCCCTGGTGCTCTTCCCTCTACCCCACCTTCTAACTGTCACCCAGCTAGCTGCTTCATTGTCCTGCAGCTCCAACCTAGCATCCCCCCCCTCATCTATCCCATTGAGCGTCTGCTCAGTGAGCAGAAGACTCCTTTCCATATTGTCTATGGATCTCAGTGTTGCCAGCTGCACATTTAGATCCAGTATCTGGGCTTCCAAATGCACAACGTGCTCACATCTTGCACAGCAGTATGCACCCTCGACCGGCTGTTCAAGGATTCCATACATGCGGCAAGACGTGCACTGGATGGCATCGGCAATAGTGGAGCACATCCTAATGGGGATTGCACCAGACAATAAGATAAGCAAAAATAAATTTAAAAAAAAAAAAAAAGTATTACTATAACAGCAATTCAGTAAGACCTCCCTTGGAAACTCTCTGAATCGAAAGTCACTGAATTTCAAGTCACACACTTACCACAGTTCGCACTTACGCTCAGGTCACACTCAGCTCGTTCACACTCGCTCAGGAAGAAGATTTAAAAGAGTTTTTGTTTTTTTGTTTTTTTTCCCCTTTCACCAGCACACCACCTTGCTGCTCAATGCACTTCCAAAAGGAGTTGAGCCCCAACCAGCTGCCCCTTATAAACCCTTAATTACTGTATTCACTCCCACCCTTAATTAACCCCTTGTGAATATAGTTACACCTCAAGATTTAAATGCAATATAGTTTACCCTTAAAAACACAGATAGTAAAAGAAGAGATTAACCCTGAAGAGAGAAAATATAGGTTAAACAAGCCCCCAAAGCCCCCCAAAAATTGAACAGGTAGAAAGCACTCAGCAACCTACAATTCAGCAACTCACACAGGTATTTGTTATAGGTTTTCCAAATACCTCTTCACTGAATTTCAAGTCACACACTTACCACAGTTCGCACTTACGCTCAGGTCACACTCAGCTCGTTCACACTCGCTCAGGAAGAAGATTTAAAAGAGTTTTTTTTTTTTCCCCTTTCACCAGCACACCACCTTGCTGCTCAATGCACTTCCAAAAAGGGGAGAGGCAAGGGGAGATTCTGGAAGGTTCCACAGTAAACATCATACTTTGCAGAAATTACATTACACCACCCCCCTTTAGAGGGCGCTACGGCAGCATTACCTGACGGTATTCGGCCATGCGCACCTCAGCGGGTTCACCCTGGCGGGACAACCCATCGGCATTGCCGTGTTCACTGCCCTTTTTGTGTTGTACAGTAAAGTCGTACTGTTGAAGGGCAAGGCTCCAGTGGAGCAACCTTCCATAGGTTCCGGACACTGTGTGCAACCAGCTCAGAGGGTTGTGGTCTGTTACCACCGTGAAGGCGCGCCCGTACAGGTAGGGCTGCAAACGTTGCAGTGCCAACAGCATGGCCATACACTCCTTCTCGATGGTCGAGTATGCCACTTCCCTTGGTAAGAGTTTCCGGCTCAGGTAAAACACGGGGTGCTCCTGGTTCCCCGAGTCGAACTGGCTGAGCACATCACCGAGGACAAACTCGCTGGCGTCGATCTGTACCAGAAACGGGTGACTGCTGTTGACTGCTCTCAACACTGGAGAGCTGCACAGGGCTGCTTTCAAGGCTTAGAAAGCCGCCTCACAGTCATCTGTCCAGTTGACTGTTTGGGGTTGCCTCTGCTGGGTGAGGTCGGTCAAAGGTTTTGCAAGGGCGCTATAGTCTTGAACAAACCGCCTATAGTACCCGGCAGTGCCCAAGAAGGACTTCACCTGTTTCTTGGTCCTGGGGGTGGGCCAGGACGCGATTGCATCCACCTTTTCTGGCTCCGGACTCATGGAACCCCCGCCTACCCAGTGCCCCTGTACCAGCTTATCCGTTGGTACGGGGACCAGCACCCACACGTTTTGACCCACCTGGTAGGTCCGGTCCCTGGCATTCTGGTCATACCATTGCTTCTGGTCAGCCTGAGCCTGCGTCATGTTGTCATGCACCAACTGCGTCAAGGTCTGCAACTTGTCACTGAAGCGAATTACATAATCCACGATGGACACTTCTGTGGGGTTTGGCTCATCTTCCCAGGATTCTCTTATCAACCCAAGGGGTCCCCGGACTCGCCTGCCATACCGGAGCTCGAAGGGGGAGAACCAGGTCGAGGCCTGCGGAACTTCTCTGTAAGCGAACAGCAGGTGTGGGAGGTACCGCTCCCAGTTGCGCCCTTGGGTCTCAACCAGCATGCGGAGCATCTGCTTGAGGGTACCGTTGAAGCGTTCATACAAACCATTAGTCTGTGGGTGATACGCACTCGATACCAGGTGCTTCACCTGAATTTTCTCACAGAGAGCCTCCATTAGGCGAGACATGAATTGGGTGTCTACCCTTGAAAAGATGGTCACCAGTGCGTCAGCCACGTTATCTGCCCTGGTTGAAGACAGAGCTACTGCCTCTGGGTACCGGGTAGCATAGTCTACCACGGTGAGAATGTATCGCTTTCCAGAGCTTCTGGGGATGGCCAGCGGGCCTACAATGTCCACCGCGATTCTCTGGAAAGGCTCCTCTATCACCGGCAAAGGAATAAGGGGAGCCTTAAGGGCAGGCCCCACCTTACCCACTTTTTGACAGGCGGCACAGGAGCGGCAGTAGGTCATGACTTCTGTCCCCATCTTGGGCCAATAGAAGTGTTGAGACAGCCGTGCCTTTGTTTTGCTGATCCCCAAGTGTCCAGCGAGTGGAATTTCATGGGCAATCCACAACAACTCAGTTCTGAACTGTAGGGGAGTGACTAGTTGTCTTTCCCTCAACCACTCCTTTTGAGGATCTCCGGGTACTGTCTCCCGGTACAACGTTCCTCGTTCCCAGAACACCCTCTCCTTATCAGGCTCGGAGGTGGGTGTCTCGGTGAGATGTCTCAATTTCTCCAGGCTGGCATCTGAGTGCAGAGCAGCCTGGAACTTCTTGCTGGAGGCTGCCAGAAGTGACGTCAGGGTTCCTTCCTTACTGGGACCCTCTGGAACCGGCTCTGGGGTCACCTCTGGTTCAGTCTCTCCAGTAGCAGAAGAGGGTCCAGAAGACAGGGCGCTACCTGCGATCTGGGCACTCTGACTGCGTGTGACAGCGGCTATGTATGCTGTCTCCCTGGAGATTTCTACAGACCCACCAATCGGCGCTGCTATGGGCCCTACCTCCCCATCCACCCCCAACACTTCAGGAGCAGTGCTACTTATGGGCCAGTTACCTTCCTCGGTGGCACTGTTCAGCTGCATGGCATTACCTTCCTCATGGCCCCCATGCACCTCCCCATTTCCTTGAGCACCGTTGCTTGCTCTTGCCAGGGGTTCCTCAGCCGTCTCACTCCGCAGAGTGATGGGGCTGAGCACTTCGGTACCTGTGGACACATCTACCGTTTCAAAGAAAGGGTTAACAGGTTCAGTCGGCACAGATACATCATCATTCCTAGGAAAAGAATGGTTATCAGATTTCTTTGGTACATTTACATCATGATCAGCATCATTCCTGGGGAAAGAATGGTTATCAGATTTCTTTGGTACATTTACATCATTACTCATCACTAGAGTTGAGCGAAACGGGTTGAAAAATTTCAAAAGTCGCCGACTTTTTGTAAAGTCGGGTTTCATGAAACGAAACCCGACACTAGGGTGAGGTCGGCCACGAGCTCGGCGACTTTAGCGCCAAAGTCGCGTTTCAAAAGTTTGTTTTCCGCCCTTTTTCAGCCAATCAGGATCCACGGACACTGTGGGCAACGTGATGACATAGGCAGGGGTCACCACCATCTTTGAGAAGGGCATGCAAGTGATTGGCTTGCTTTGAGGGGCGTCACAGGGGGTATAAAAGGACGTGCACGCCGACCGCCATGTTACTCATGCTGATCTCAGAATAGGGAGAGCTGCTGCTGCTGCTGCTTATTCTGTAGGGAGAGCGTTAGGCAGGGAAGAAGACACCAAAAACTGCTTCTGCTGCTAGTGATTTTGCCTGTACAACAAACCAGTCACTGTGTGTGCAGTGCAAGTGGAGGCTATATTTTGCTGGATCAGCTGTGTTGGTTGTTAGGCTGCCTTATAAGGCTTCCTGATAGCTGCATTGCTGTTTTCCCACTGCTCTGCAAACTGCTTTTTTAAAAGCAATCCAATTTTTTTTTTTGTCCTGGTGAGGTACTGAGCGTGCATTTTTTCACACCATACAGCGGTGTACGCTCCTCACACAGTACCGTGTAACGGCTGTTATCACGGCCACAGTGAAGCTATCTGTGTGTGACTTTGTAAGGATAAGTTGAGGACATGTTCCGTTCTTACAGACCTCCACCTTCTAGTTTTGTCTGGTTTTCAAACAGTTAAGTATATTTGCTGTTTGATCACATTCAAAACTATAGAGAGACAGCGTGTGTCAGTCCGTATACTTAAAAAACACGGAGCTTGACAATTTTACGGACACCGGACAGCGGTGTACGTGCACGCTCCTCTCTCAGTACTGTGTAACGGCTGTTATCACGGCCACAGTGAAGCTATCTGTGTGTGACTCTGTAAGGATAAGTCGAGGACTTGTTCCGTTCTTACAGACCTACACTCAAGGGAGATTTCTATTCTGCCCAATTCTATATACACCTTGTAGTTTGTCATACACTAGCCAATTTCTGCCTGTGACATAGCGGTGTGATATTCACTGGGCCTCACACAATCCAACAGTGTCCACAAGTGTGTTCAGAAATTCTACATCTCCCCTGTCCTATAGTGACAATTTTCACACCTACAACATTGAGCCTGTGACATAGCGGTGTGATATTCACTGGGCCTCACACAATCCAACAGTGTCCACAAGTGTGTTCAGAAATTCTACATCTCCCCTGTCCTATAGTGACATTTTTCACAACTGCGACATTGAGCCTGTGACATAGCGGTGTGATATTCACTGGGCCTCACACAATCCAACAGTGTCCACAAGTGTGTTCAGAAATTCTACATCTCCCCTGTCCTATAGTGACATTTTTCACACCTGCGACATTGAGACTGTGACATCGCGGTGTGATATTCACTGGGCCTCACACAATCCAACAATGTCCACAAGTGTGTTCAGAAATTCTACATCTCCCATGTCCTATAGTGACATTTTTCACAACTGCGACATTGAGCCTGTGACATAGCGGTGTGATATTCACTGGGCCTCACACAATCCAACAGTGTCCACAAGTGTGTTCAGAAATTGTACATCTCCCCTGTCCTATAGTGACATTTTTCACACCTGCGACATTGAGACTGTGACATAGCGGTGTGATATTCACTGGGCCTCACACAATCCAACAGTGTCCACAAGTGTGTTCAGAAATTCTACATCTCTCCTGTCCTATAGTGACATTTTTCACACCTGCGACATTGAGCCTGTGACATAGCGGTGTGATATTCACTGGGCCTCACACAATCCAACAGTGTCCACAAGTGTGTTCAGAAATTCTACATCTCCCCTGTCCTATAGTGACATTTTTCACACCTACGACATTGAGCCTGTGACATAGCGGTGTGATATTCACTGGGCCTCACACAATCCAACAGTGTCCACAAGTGTGTTCAGAAATTCTACATCTCCCCTGTCCTATAGTGACATTTTTCACACCTGCGACATTGAGCCTGTGACATAGCGGTGTGATATTCACTGGGCCTCACACAATCCAACAGTGTCCACAAGTGTGTTCAGAAATTCTACATCTCCCCTGTCCTATAGTGACATTTTTCACACCTGCGACATTGAGCCTGTGACATAGCGGTGTGATATTCACTGGGCCTCACACAATCCAACAGTGTCCACAAGTGTGTTCAGAAATTCTACATCTCCCCTGTCCTATATACACCTTGTACCTTGTTTTACATTACTATATAGTTTGTGGGATTTTGTGTACATTTTTACCAAAAATGAGGAAGGGTGGTGGAAGAGGCCGTGGAATTGGGCGGGGGTTGCCAGCTGGTAATGATGGTGTTGGTGGTGGATCTGATGGTAGTGGCAAAAGCAAAATAGGACCGAATGCAGGAGGTGTTGAGCCTGCGTCATCGTCTGGCTCCACAAGACCTCGAAGGCTTAGTTTTCTAGGAGTTGGCAAACCGCTTTTAAAGCCAGAGCTTCAGGAAAAAGTTTTGGCTTACATTGCTGACTCAGCCTCCAGCTCTATCGCCTCCTCTTCTGAAGTTGTAAAAAATAAAAGCACTGAGTCATCATTGGAGGCTCATGTTCATGAACCACACCTTTCCTTGTGTCCTTCACCCCAACCAAGATTGAAGGATGACGCAGGCCATACAACTGATTACTCCATGGAGCTGTTTTCACATACCATGCCTGGGTTATCAAGTGAAATGGTGAATTACCCAGGCCAAGATGAATCTGACATGGAGTGCACTGATGCACAGCCGCTGATAGATGATTCTGCTGGTACATTCACTCAGAGCACTACATTGTCCACGCAGTGTAATGAGCCAGATTCTGACCCTGATGAGACTCGGGTGCCCCTTCCCGCATACTATACCATCATACACGGTGACACAGAGGAAGGTGCACATACATTGAAGAGGAGGTGATGGATGACCCAGTTGTTGACCCAGATTGGCATCCATTGGGGGAAGAGGGTGCTGCTTCCAATAGCTCAGATGAGGAGGAGGAGCATCCACAGGAGACATCGACATCGCAACAGCTGTTATCTGGCAGGCCCGGAGCACTCCAAAAACAGGTTCCAAAAATCAAAAGAGTTGCTGGACAGCTTGTCCAGAAGGTCAAAATAGCACAGCGTGCTAGGCCGCAAAATGTCTTCCAAAGTAGGAAGAGTGCAGTGTGGCACTTTTTTGAACAAAATCCTCATGATCAGGCCAAGGTTATTTGTAAGAAGTGCGCAAAGACCTTTAGCCGAGGGAAAAATCTGAAAAATTTGAATACCAGTTGCATGCTTAGACATTTAACCAGCATGCACTTGCAAGCGTGGACACAACACCAAACCTCAAGTACCACATGTGCAACTGATCACAAAGAAGGTAGTCAGCAACGCTACATTGTTTCCCCCACTGTAAGCCCACCAGTTAGCACGGCAGCAAATGTTGAGGTGTCGTTGCAAGGCCAAAGCAGTCAGGGAATCCCACTGTTATATCAACGAAAGACTGAATCTAGGCCATCAGAAAGAACACCAACTCCATCACCATCATCAACCCTCTCTCAGTCCGCCCTGTCCACCGCTAGTTCCACCATATGCAGCTCTCAAGTCCCGCTCACCCTCCCAGAGACTATGAGTAGGTCAAGAAAGTACTCAGTCTCTCATCCGCGTACACTGGGTTTGAACGTCCACATTGCCAAACTAATCTCGTTAGAGATGATGCCCTATCGGTTGGTAGAAAGCGCAGCTTTCCGCGAACTCATGGCCTATGCAGTACCACGCTATGACCTACCCAGTCGCCACTTCTTCTATCGCAAAGCCATCCTAGCCCTCCACCATCATGTGAAAGACCGCATTGTCCATGCACTCAAGCAGTCAGTGAGTGGAAAGGTGCACCTCACAACAGATGCATGGTCCAGTCGGCATGGCCAGGGCCGTTACGTGTCCATCACTGCGCACTGGGTTAATGTGGTGGATGCAGGGTCCACAGGGGACAGCGGTGGTGGGACAGTGCTGCCTAGCCCACGGTATAGGAAACAGTTGGCTGTAGGCGTTCGACCCACCTCCTCCTCCTCCTCCAGAAGCGAAAGCTCGTCCACAGAGCGCAGTCGTACGAGCACTCCATCTGCAGCTGCCACTGTTGCACACGAGGTGTCCCCCTATCGAGCAGCTAGTGGAAAGCGTCAGCAGGCTGTGTTGCAGATGATGTGTTTGGGCGACAGACACACCGCGGAGGTGCTGGCCGAGTACTTTCAGCGACAAACTGAGTCATGGCTGGGCAGTATACATCTTGAGGCAGGCAAGGTAGTTAGTGATAACGGCCGTAATTTTATGGCAGCCGTAGCCCTTTCAAAACTCAGCCACATACCTTGCTTGGCTCACACCTTGAACCTGGTGGTGCAGTGCTTCCTCAACAATTATCCGGAGTTAACAGCCCTGCTCCAGAAGGTGCGAAGACTGTGCGCGCACATCCGCTGGTCGCCTGTACACTCCATTCGTATGCAGAAGCTGCAGCGATTGCTCCACCTTCCCAACCACCGCCTCATTATCGACATTGCAACAAGGTGGAACTCCACCCTGCACATGGTTGAGCGGCTGTGTGAACAGAGGCAGGCCATAATGCATTTGTGGGAGGATACACGGCCAGGCACTTTGAGAGCAGACATGGAGTTGACAGGTGTGCAGTGGTTGAAGCTGAAAGACCTCTGTAAAGTCCTTCAGTGTTTTGAGGAATGCACACGGCTGGTAAGCGCAGACGACGCCATACTAAGCATGAGCATCCCACTTATGCGTCTGCTCATGCAAACTTTGACGCACCTTAAGGAGCAGGCGTCTGCAGCCAATGTTGACGAGGAGGAGGAGGAGGAGGGAATCCTTGATGACATTCAGCCATTGTCTGCTCAGGGACCTCTCCTGGACGAGGTGAAGGAAGAAGATAAGGAGGAGGATGATGATGGGGATGATTATTTAGGGGAGGAGGATGCATCTCGTGGGGCAAGTGAAAATGTTGGCGTGGCAAGGTCTGGTACAGGGTTTGTGCGTGACTGGAGGGATGTGGATTTGCCAGAAAGTGCTCCTCCAACCAGCACTCGCAGTGCATCATTGACACCGGGAACAGTGGCCCACATGTCAGATTATGCCTTGCAGATCCTAAAAAGGGACCCCTGCATTGCCAAAATGATGTACGATGACGACTACTGGTTGGCCAGCATCCTGGATCCACGCTATAAAGGCAAATTCCAAAACATCATGCCACAGGAGAACCTTGACCTAATATTGGCTAATAAACAAGCAACTCTGGTAAATCGGTTGCTTGAGGCATTCCCAGCACACAGCAGCGGTGATGGTTCTCTCACGAGCCGTACGGGCCGGGGGCAGCTTGGCAGAGGTGTTCGTGGTGCACACAGCAGAAGTGGCGTTGGAGACAGGGGTTTCATGACAATGTTGTGGACTGATTTTTCAAGTACCGCTCACACAACTGGTAATACTGCATCGATGGAAAGTGACAGGAGACAGCAGTTGTCAACTATGGTTACAAACTACTTCTCGTCCCATATCGATGTTCTCCCACACAGGTCATTCCCCTTTGACTATTGGGCCGCTAAACTGGACACCTGGCCTGAATTGGCACAATATGCCTTACAGGAGCTCGCTTGCCCAGCTGCAAGTGTGCTATCGGAAAGAGTCTTCAGTGCAGCTGGATCAATCCTGACAGAAAAAAGGACCTGTCTGTCAACCCAAAATGTGGATGATCTAACTTCATTAAAATGAACCATGCATGGGTTTCCAAGGATTTTGTCCCACCTTCCCTTGATGACACAGGTTGCCAGAAAAATGGCTTGCTTTTGTCCTCCTCCTATTCCGCGAACTTGACCTATTTTGCCTTTTGCAGCAGCTGAATGTCCCACATCAACATATGCCACTTTGTAAACCGCCCTAACTGGGCTTCCCCCCCCATGGCCGGGGTCACCACCTAGCGCACGAAACCGTGCGAGTGCCGTTGCCCTGGACAGGTGGGTAGGCCGACTCTTGGGCGCGGGCACTGGCACAGGGTCCCTCATAGTGCAATCAAGTGTCTCTGACTGTGGTGGTGCACACCCGCCGTCAGACACACCGCCGTACTATGAGGGGCCCAGTGCCAGTACCGATGCCCACGAGTGTGCCCCCCTTGCTTGGGCAGGGCCCCAGCATTTGCAATGTTTACCTCTTCCTGCTCCTCCGCTGTGTAGTCTGGGCTGTCAAATCCTTCACTGGGAGTGCCACTACAAATTGATTGAACTGAAAGATGATGGTTAAGATGTAGCTATGCCCTGTCCTGCTGGCTGGGCTCTAGCTCCAGATGATCAATGGCTTCCATTTCTTATGGACGTCGACTCACAATGACATGCAGTGGTGGTTTATCATCAGCTTTCACAGTTTTCCTACTCACAAACGTGTGACATACCGGCGCACATTTTAAAATGTGCCCTCTCATGCCAATCAAATAAAATTGCCTACGGCCTGTGGCTTCTGTCTTTTCCACTCCAAAGTTACGTGACAGATCATGATAGCCAGTGAGCACCATGTTTACATCGCTCCCTGTGATAAAAATTTGATTGAGATGAGTAACAGTGATGGAATCAACGGAAGTGCGATACAGCAAGACTTTATTCACAAAAAAATGTTTTCACTGTCTCAACACACAAATTAATTGAGGGTCAGCATCGCCTATGAGAATTGTGACGGAAGTTTTTCCCATGAATAGTAATTCCTAGAATTCTGCAATCACTCGCCTTTATGTCAGTAATTGTATGCATCTCATTTCCTATTGCAGAGAGGCTGGACTGTATTACTGAGACAGAAATATATATGAAGATTTAAAAATAACACCAAAAGTATATAGTTGTGTACGCCTCAAATGCATTTCCTTTTTTCCACTTTTTAGATTGCTGTGTAATCCATACTGAGAACACGGAGATTTTACATGTTTAAACTATGCTATATATACCTGCTATCCAGTGATAAAGTACCCTTTCTCAACTTTGTACAATCTGGTCAAATCCATACTGGGCCTGAGAACATCTGAGTCTGCCTCCTGATCTAAAGACATATATTTTTAATGTGTAAACTAGGCTACATATATACGTGTTATCCGGTGAAACTGTACCCTTTATCAACTTTCTACAATGTTGTTGAATCCATACTGGGCCTGAGAACGGCTGCCGAGCTGTTAAGCAAGCTACAGCACCTGTGGTTTGGACACGTAATTTTTTTCAGGAATGACGGTTAGGCCTAACTCCGGAATTGCGGTTGACCTGAACTTACTGGGAAATCATCGTTCGCGGGGAATAATCTGAATCCCAGATCCCCATCACTAACGGATTTCAGCAGGTTATCTGCACCTGTAAGCGACAAAAGCTGGTCCTTTCAGTGTAGCGTGCATGCAGCCCTGGACATGTACGGGAATGCTAGACCTGTTATTGCTCGATCTCACGTGCCAGAGCCTCGCTTATCCCTCTAGTAAGCTTGACACCTACTGCGGGGGCATGCCGGAGTCTCGGTTGTTAACGGAATAAAGCTGAGAAATCGCTAGCACGACTACAAGCACACATACCACACCACACACAGAATCGACAAAGCTTTCAAAGTGTGCATCTTTTCTTTAGGTGGCATGGTTGTGGTTTCCCGGGTGGAGTCCAATTAAGCCACAGGCTCCACTCCTGGTGGTGCCCTTTTGGACATTCCTTTAAGGTTCAGCTTTGCAATCATACTGCCCCCGGAAACCAAAAACTTTGCCTTCATGGACGCTGTTTGGAGGTTCGTGGGAATAACGCCGCCCGATCAGCAGTCGGCATATGGGTCGCCCTCCCAGGGCTGTGGGGTACTCGGTACCGGGCCGGTGTCAGTGGGATGTGTCACAGCAGCGGTGACCCGGACGGTGGCCCTGGGCGCCCATGTAAATGGCGTGGTATAATGGTAAAGAGTTTATATAGATAGTTTGACACCACCTGTGGTGTTTGGCAACATAGATGTTAGGCCGACGCTGCATGCAGATCCTCTGGGACTGATGGTGTTGTGCAGCAAAGATGGTGAAGCTCCCCACAGGTGGAGCTGGAGTCCCAGGGAAGTGTAGATGTAGTGATGAGGGAAAGGCACAGGCGGTGTAGGTGCTGGTACCCAGATGTAGCGGTGCTGGAATAACTGTAGGACACCAGAGCGTGCAGTTCCAAATCTTTACTCACAGTCTGCAGGTTACACAGATGCCTGCCTCCGTGCTGTGTCTTCCGGGTCTGGACCTCAGCCAACCTCCGGGACCAAAATGGAAAGCTCCCTTCCAACACTCCGCCAACATGTACCTTCCTGAACGTCTCCTTTCTAGCGCTTGTGGGGGAAGCACTCACAGGACCGTGGTTCACTGAAACGCCTCCTGTCTAACAGATGTTCCTCAGACTTTACTTGTATGGCAGACAGATGTAGCCTTTTCCTTCTGGCTCCCACACGTCGATGCTGGGGCCTCCAAGCCTTAGTTGGGTACAGAGCATCTATAGCTGCTACTTCCCTCGGTTTCAGCTGCAGGAACGTCAGTATCCCTACAAACTCGGAGACCGGAATCGGGACCATGCGCTCCAGCTAGGAGTGAGCCTTAACTCTGCTCATCCTCCAGCTCCCCTTCTCACGTCCACACACTTCCCCTTCCCTGCACAGAGTTCCCTAACTTACCTCCTCCCGACCACAGAGAGCAGCTCCTCAGCAGTCAGGTTCAGAGGTCTCCCTGCTAGCCTGGAGTGGGAAATGTGTTGTCTGTTGGTTTCACTGCTAGAGAGATCCTTCGTTGCTCCCAAGCTTGACAACACACTCCCTAGGAGGAAGGTAATGCCACAGTGGCGACCGTACTCTTGGGGACGCCACAAGTGCACTGAGGCCCACCCACTGCTGGATGATGCTGCTGGTACATTGATCCAGACCACTACATTCCCCTCGCACTCTACACTGCCAGAATCTGATCCAGAGGAAACTCAGGTTCCCCTTCCCACATACTATACCACCTTACACGGTCACTAGAAAAGATCAAAATATCATCCAGATAGATGATCAAAAACTTATCCACAAAGTCTCAGAAAATATCATTCATAAAGGACTGGAAGACAGAAGGGGCATTAGAGAGCCCAAAAGGTATCACCAGGTACTCAAAATGTCCCTCCGGAGTATTAAACACCGTCTTCCATTCATCCCCGCGCTTGATGCGAATAAGATTAAACGCCCCCCTGAGGTCAAGCTTAGTAAACCAGCAGGCACTCTTAACTCTGGAGAATAAATCAGACATCAGAGGTAACGGGTACTGATATTTAACCGTCCTCTTGTTAAGGGAACGATAATCAATACACGGTCTTAATGAACCATCTTTCTTGGCCACAAAAAAAAACAGTGCCTAAAGGTGACGAGGATGGTCTAATATGACCCTTCTCCAACGACTCCTTAATATAGTATCGCACAGCATCATGTTCGGGTACAGATAAGTTGAAAAGCCGACCCTTGGGAAATTTACACCCAGACATCAACTCAATTGCACAGTCATAACTCCTATGAGGGGGCAAAGACGCAGACTTACTCTCACTAAATACATCAGAGAAATCAGACAGATAATCAGGAATATCATGAGACTGAGGAGAGGTGGAGAAAACAGCAGCGTCCCTAAGAACACACTGACAACCCCAACTCACCACAGACCCAGACTTCCAATCCAAAACTGGGTTATGTGTTTGCAACCAGGGGAAACCCAGAACAATAGTTTCATGCAAATTATGCAGCACTAAAAATTTACAATTTTCTTGGTGGTCTGGGGCAACTCGCATTATCACCTGGGTCCAAAACTGAGGTTTATTCTCCGCCAAATGACTGGCATCAATACCCCTCAAAGGAATAGGCATCTGCAGAGGTGTCATGGACAAACCACAACGTTTAGCAAAGTCCAAATCCATCAGATTCAGAGCTTCTCCTGAATCCACAAAAGCCTTAGTTTAAAACGTGGACAAGGAGCAGATCAGAGTAATTGCCAAAAGGAACTTAGGTTGTACACTGCCCACAGCAAATGTGTGTGCAAAACGTTTCTCTAGGTTAGGGCAGACAGAAATAGTATGAGAGGCATCTCCACAGAAAAAACACACTTATTACACCTTCTAAACTCCTGATGTTGCGACCTAGACAAAACCCCATCACATTGCATAGGTTCTGACATTTGTTCAAAAGGTGTCAGCGCCTCCTGTGTAGTTTTACGTTCACGTAAACGCCAATCAACTTGAATGGCTAATGACATAGAGCCATCCAGACCAGAGGGAACAGGAAATCCCACCATAACATCTTTTACAGTCTCTGATAAACCTTTCCGAAAGAGAGCCGCCAATGCACTATCATTCCATGTAGTAAGGACCGCCCACTTTCTGAATTTTTGACAGTATAACTCTGCAGGATCCTGACCCTGGTTTAATGCCAACAGGGTTCTCTCAGCTTGATCAATGGCATTAGGTTCATCATACAACAACCCCAAGGCCTGAAAAAATGCATCCACATTAGTCAGAACAGGATTTTCAGGTGTCAGAGAAAACGCCCAATCCTGGGCATCGCCGCGCAGCAAGGAGATGACAATTTTAACCTGCTGCACAGAGCTCCCCAATGAGTTAGGCTTCAAGGCAAGAAATAATTTACAATTATTCTTAAAATTCAGAAATTTAGACCGATCCTCAGAAAACACATCAGGAGTAGAGATCTTAGGTTCAGCAGCATGTGACTGAATGAGGTAGGTGGAAATTCCCTGCACTTCAGCAGCAAGTTGCTCCACACGATCAGACAATTGCTTAATCTCCATTAGGAAAAAAAAAAATCCTCCTATGGCCCCAGAAAAAAAAAGAGGAAAAAAAAAAATTCTGACACTTTTTTTTTTCTCTTTTTTTTTTAACAACCTTCTCCTGCTTTGATTACCCTAGAATCTGTGGTATGGCTGGTGATTCTGTTATAAATGGGTCGCCGAGGAGGAAAAAAAACAACACAGGGTAAGTCTCAGAAAACCAGAGAGGTTGGTAGCTATGCAGACTGCAGATCCCAGATCCTAACCACGCAACTAGCAGCAGTCGTGGAGCATTCCTACGATGGTCCTAGATGCCTCGTCACAACCGGAGAGCTAAATAAGCCTAAAGCAGGAAAAGAGGAAAACTAACTGCCCCAGAGCAGACCCCAAAGGAAAGACAGCCCCCCAGCTGTATTGACGGTGAAACAAGATGAAAACACAAACAAAGGCAGGAAAATAGGCTGAGCAAACGATGGGGCCAAACTAACTAGACAGGAAAGGAAAGACACTGTCTGCAATCTGCCAAAAACCCTACCAAAAATAATGTTCAACACATCTGATAGCAAAATTAACCCTGAAGTCACTAGACTTCTCCCACTATATCAGCACTCTGAAATATTCTGAGACAGAGCAAAAAGAGGCCAATCTAATAAGGGACAAAAAAAGGCAAATTGGCAAATACAGATAAATAAAAGTGGAAATTCAGCACAGCCCAGCCGGGCTGGCTGACCACACAAAAAACTGAATTGACCAACAAGAGCAAGTGTGAACATTAGTAAAAACAAACTTAACTTGAGAAGACTGGAACAGAGCTGAGTCCAAGACCTGAGAAGCAGACTGAATCAACAGCACCAGGATAGGGCGTCGGCTGTCTTATATCCAGTCTGATATTCCAGAGATCCAATCGTTATCCTCCTCATCAGGTGGCAAATCACTAGCAATTAAACCAACCTCACTACCTCCTGTCACCACCAGAGGGAGAACGGAAGGAGAACTCTCAACTGGTGGAGCAGAAAATGAGCTCAAAACAGGTGACATTATGCACAGGACCTCTGTATATCGTGAGGTAATACAGTGGTCACTGGTGACATTGTACGAAGGCACTCTGTATATAGTGTACAGGTAATACAGTGACCACTGGTGACATTATACACAGGAGCTCTGTATATAGTGTCAGTGTACAGATAACACAGTGATCAGTGGTGACTGTTATGATTGAGTCACCGTAGGAGGCAAAAACAAAAATGCTAGCTAAGTCCAGAAAACTAGAGAGGTTGGCAGCTATCGGATTGCAGACCCCTGATCCTATCACAACAACTAACAGTAGCCGTGGGGGGTTCCTACGATGCCCTAGACCCCTCGATCACAGCCGGAGAATTAAATAGGCCTAAAGAAAGAAAGGGGAAATCTAAACTGCCCCAGAGCAGACCCCAAAGCAATAGGCAGCCCCCAACATATAATGACGGTGAAGCAAGATGAAAACACTAACACAGACAGAAAGATAGACTGAGCAAAGACGGGGCCCAAAACTACCTAGATAGGAAAGGACAGGAAGGCTGCTGTCTGCAATCCGTGAAAAACCCTATGAAAATAAGAGCCAACAGACTGACAGTGAAAGACAGAGCAACAGGCAAAAGGAGATTCAGCTCACCCCAGCAGGGAATGGCAGAATCCAGAAAAGCAAGGCAAACAAAAACAAAACACAAATGCAAAAAGGCAAAGCAGAAAACTTAACTTTAGGGGAGCAGGAATCAGACTGGTGTCCTAGAAGTCCACAGAGAAATCACCCGCAGGGCAGAAGGGCGTCGGCAGCCTTATATCGAGTCTGTGACTCCACTCAGCTAGTCATCCTCATTAGACTCAGGTGCCTGATAATCAGGCTCATTACCTTCCTTTACCAGAATAGGGAATTCCCCTGACCTCAGTGAAGAAGGGGAAAATGAACTCACAACAGTACCTCCCCCTTGAGGAGGGGTCACCGAACCCTCAACCATGCCACCAGGGCGATCAGGGTGAGCCCGATGAAAGGCACGCACCAATCTTTTGGCATGAATATCAGAGGCAGAGACCCAGGAATTATCCTCCTGACCATAACCCTTCCATTTAACCAAATACTGGAGTCTCCGTCTAGCCAGACGGGAATCCAGTATTTTCTCTACCTCATATTCCATGTTACCTTCAACCAATACAGGGTCTGGAGGTGCCACCCCAGGAACAACTGGTTCAACAAACCTCTTCAACAAGGACTTATGGAACACATTATGGATTTTAAATGTGACAGGAAGAGCCAAACGAAAAGAGACCGGATTAATAATCTCCAAAATCTTGTAAGGTCCAATAAATCTAGGTTTAAACTTAGGAGAAGCCACCTTCATAGCAATATTTTTTGAAGATAACCACACCATATCACCAATCTTAAACTGGGGACCAATGGTCCTATGTCGATTGGAAAACCGCTGGGCCTTTTCCTGGGAGAGAGATAACTTATCCACCACTTGGTCCCAGATCTGGTGCATTCTCTCCACCACAGTGTCAACACCTGGGCAGGCAGAAGGCTCCACCTGCCCAGAAGAAAATCGAGGATGAAACCCAAAGTTACAAAAAAAAGGTGACATCAAAGTGGCAGAACTAGCTCTATTATTTAAAGCAAATTCGGCCAAGGGCAAAAATGAAACCCAATCATCCTGATCAGCGGAAATAAAACATCTCAAATACGACTCCAAGGTCTGGTTTGTTCTCTCTGTCTGCCCATTGGTCTGAGGGTGAAAAGCAGAGGAGAAGGACAACTGAATTTACAGCTTGGAACAGAAAGTCCTCCAAAATCTAGACACAAACTGAACTCCTCTGTCAGATACAATGTTCTCAGGAATCCCGTGCAAGCGAACCACCTGTTGCAAAAACAGGGGCACCAACTCAGAGGAAGATGGCAACTTAGGGAGTGGTACAAGATGAACCATCTTAGGGAACCTATCACAAATCACCCAAATAACAGTCATTCTTTGAGAGACCGGCATATCAGAGATGAAATCCATTGAAATATGGGTCCATGGCCTCCTGGGGACCGGCAAAGGCATCAACAACCCACTAGAGCGAGAACAAGATTTAGACCGGGAGCAAGTCCCACAGGACTGCACAAAATTCCTGACATCATGAGACAAGGTGGGCCACCAAAAAGAGCGACTCACCAGATCTCTAGTACCAAAAATACCTGGATGACGAGCCAATGCAGAGCAATGAACTTCAGACATCACTCTCTTCTTCCACTGATCAGGAACATACAACTTTCCACTGGGACAACGCTCAGGTTTGTCCTCCTGGAACTCTTGCAGAGCAAGTCTCAAATCGGGCGAGATGGCAGAAAGAACTACCCCTTCGCCTAAGATGGTAGCAGGCTTGGTCACCACAGGAGAATCAGCAAAGAAACTCCTTTTTAAGGGCGTCTGCCTTGACATTCTTAGTTCCAGGAAGAAAAGAAACCACAAAATCAAAACGTGTAAAAAACAAGGCCCACCTAGCCTGTCTAGGGTTCAAGCGTTTAGCTGACTCTAGGTAAATCAAATTCTTGTGGTCAGTGAGGACCACAACTTGATGTTTAGCTCCCTCCAACCAATGTCTCCACTCCTCAAATGCCCATTTCATGGCCAACAGTTCCCGATTCCCCACATCATAGTTACGTTCAGATGGAGAGAACTTTCGGGAAAAGAAAGCACAGGGATTCATTTTAGATGTTACAGGATCCTTTTGGGACAAAACAGCTCCTGCACCAATCTCAGAAGCATCCACCTCTACCTGGAACGGGAGTGAGACATCTGGTTGCCGCAAAACCGGGGCGGAGGTAAATCTTCGCTTCAGCTCCTGAAAGGAAGCAACAGCCTCCGGAGACCAATTCAACACATCAGCACCCTTCTTAGTCAGATCAGTCAATGGCTTGGCAATACTAGAAAATTTTGCTATAAATTTCCGATAAAAATTAGTAAACCCCAAAAACTTCTGGAGGGCCTTCAAAGAAGTGGGCTGAACCCAATCATAAATGGCCTGTACCTTGGCCGGGTCCATTTCAATAGTTGACGGAGACAAAATAAATCCCAAAAATGAAATCCTCTGTACTCCAAAAAGGCACTTCGATCCTTTGACATACAGGGAATTCTCCCTTAAGATCTGGAACACAGTCCGAACATGTTCCACATGACAATCCCAATCCTTGGAGAAGATCAAAATATCATCCAGATAGATAATCAAAAATTTATCGACAAAGTCTCGGAAAATATCATTCATGAAGCACTGGAAGACAGAAGGGGCATTAGTGAGCCCAAAACGCATCACCAGGTACTCAAAATGTCCCTCCGGAGTATTAAACGCTGTCTTCCATTCATCCCCCTGCTTAATGCGGATAAGATTATATGCCCCCCTGAGGTCAAGCTTGGTAAACCAGCAAGCACCTCTAACTCTAGAGAATAGATCCGAAATCAGGGGTATCGGATACTGATATTTAATAGTAATTTTATTGAGGGCACGATAATCAATACAAGGCCTTAAAGAACCATCCTTTTTGGCCACAAAAAAAAACCCGGCACCTAAGGGTGAAGAGGATGGTCTAATATGACCCTTCTCCAACGCCTCCTTAATATAGGACCGCATAGCCTCGTGCTCGGGTACAGATAAATTGAAGAGCCGACCCTTGGGAAATTTACACCCCGGGCTTAGTTCAATTGCACAGTCATAACTCCTATGAGGAGGCAAGGACGCAGACTCATTCTCACTAAATACATCATAAAAGTCCGCCAAATAGTCAGGAACATCATGCGACTGAGGAGAGGTGGAAAAAACCGGAGCCTCACTAAAGGCACATCAACAACCCCAACTCACCACAGACACAGACTTCCAATCCAAAACTGGATTATGAATTTGCAACCAGGGAAACCCCAGAACAACGGCATCATGCAGACCATGCAACACCAAAAATCTGCAATTTTCTTGATGGTCTGGGGCGACCTGCATGACCACCTGGGTCCAAAACTGAGGTTTATTTTTAGCCAAAGGAGTAGCATCAATCCCCCTCAAAGGGATAGGCGTCTGCAGAGGTGTCATCGGAAATCCACAACGTTTAGCAAAATCCAAGTCCATTAGGTTTAGCGCTGCTCCCGAATCCACAAAAGCCTTGGCGGAAAATGTGGACAGGGAGCAGATCAGAGTAATTGCCAGAAGAAACAGGTTGAACACCACCAACAGAAAACATGTGTGCAAAGCGTTTCTCTCGTTTAGGACAAACAGAAATAATATGCGAGGCATCTCCACAGAAAAAACACAGCTTATTACTCCTTCTGAACTCCTGACGTTGCACCTTAGACAAAACTCTATCACATTGCATAGGTTCAGACGTCAGTTCAACCGGTGTGCAACACCTCTCGTGCAATCCTGCGTTCACGTAAACGCCGATCAACCTGAATGGCTAATGACATAGATTCGTCCAGACCAGAGGGAACAGGAAATCCCACCATAGTATCTTTTACGGCTTCTGACAAACCCTTCCGAAAGAGAGCAGCCAAGGCATTATCATTCCAGGTAGTAAGGACCGCCCACTTTCGGAACTTTTGACAGTACAACTCTGCAGAATCTCGACCCTGGTTTAATGCCAACAGGGTCTTTTCAGCCTGATCAATAGCATTAGGTTCGTCATACAACAACCCCAAAGCTTGAAAGAATGTGTTCACATTAGTCATAATAGGAACATCTGGTTTCAAAGAAAACGCCCATTCCTGGGGATCGCCACGCAGCAAAGAGATGACAATTTTAACCTGCTGCACGGAGCTCCCTGACGAGTTAGGCTTCAAGGCAAAAAATAATTTACAATTATTTTTGAAACTCAAAAATTTAGATCGATCCCCAAAAAATACATCAGGTGTAGGGATCTTTGGTTCAACAGCATGCGAACGAGCAAGGTAGGCGGAAATTCCCAGCACTTCCGCAGCGAGCTGCTCCACACGATCAGACAATTGCTTTATCTAAATTGAGAGAAAAAAAAAATTCCCCCTACGGCCTCAGAGATATAGAGGAAAGAATACACACACACCTTTTTTTTTTTTTTTTAAACACAATTCTTTCCTGCTATTGAGTACCCTAGGATCTGCGGTATGGCGGGTGATTCTGTTATGATTGAGTCACCGTAGGAGGCAAAAACAAAAATGCTAGCTAAGTCCAGAAAACCAGAGAGGTTGGCAGCTATCGGATTGCAGACCCCTGATCCTATCACAACAACTAACAGTAGCCGTGGGGGGTTCCTACGATGCCCTAGACCCCTCGATCACAGCCGGAGAATTAAATAGGCCTAAAGAAAGAAAGGGGAAATCTAAACTGCCCCAGAGCAGACCCCAAAGCAATAGGCAGCCCCCAACATATAATGACGGTGAAGCAAGATGAAAACACTAACACAGACAGAAAGATAGACTGAGCAAAGACGGGGCCCAAAACTACCTAGATAGGAAAGGACAGGAAGGCTGCTGTCTGCAATCCGTGAAAAACCCTATGAAAATAAGAGCCAACAGACTGACAGTGAAAAAGGCCCTGAAGACGCTAGGCTTCAAAAAAGCTATGTCAGTACTCAGGAATATTCTGAAGACAGAGCAACCGGCAAAAGGAGATTCAGCTCATCCCAGCAGGGAATGGCAGAATCCAAAAAAGCAAGGAAAACAAACACAAAACATAAATGCAAACAGGCAAAGCAGAAACTTAGCTTTAGGGAAGCAGGAAACAGACTGGTGTCCTAGAAGTCCACAGAGAAATCACCCGCAGGGCAGGAGGGCGTCGGCAGCCTTATATCCAGTCAGTGACTCCACTCAGCCAGTCATCCTCATTAGACTCAGGTGCCTGATAATCAGGCTCATTACCTTCCTTTACCAGAATAGGGAGTTCCCCAGACCTCAGTGAAGAAGGGGAAAATGAACTCACAACAGGTGACATTGTACAAAGGCACTCTGTATATAGTGTATAGTTTCAGTGTACAGGTAACACACTGACTCACCAGTGATGTCTCTAGGTGAAGTCCTTCATCTTTGTTTTTCATCTTTCATCCAGAACACACCGCCATCACGTCTTCCAGCCAGGGCTCGTCTCTGCAGGAAATAACAGAATTATCTAGAGCTCCGCTTGCAGAACACATTCCTTATATTTTTCCCAACTTCTACACTACACCAGATGAAGAAAAAAAGGCGACATAGTGTCGCTCTGCACAGTAACAGAACCGCCCCCCCATTTAAAACAGTATCCTCAAAAAAATAAAATAAATACATCACTGCAGTAATAATATCCCTTAATTAGCCCCTATGGTAATAATATCCCCCATCCTGAACCCTGTGTGTCTCATTCCTGACTTCAGCCATATTTTCTCTCATCCTGCCCTCATGAGTATCCATTCTTCCCCCATATGATCTCCTGATCCTGTCCCGTCTACATCGTATCCATCCTGCCCCATGATCCTGCACCATGTGTCTCCCATCCTGTCCCGTGTCTCACATTCTGCCCCATCCTGTGTCTCACTTTCACATTCTGCCCCTCCTGTGTCTTACTGTCACATTCTGCCCCGTGCCTCACATTCTGCCACTCCTGTGTATCACTGTCACATTCTGCCCCCTCCTGTGTCTCACTGTCATATTCTGCCCTCTCCTGTGCCTTACTGTCACATTCTGCCCCCTCCTGTGTCTCACTGTCACATTCTGCCCTCTCCTGTGTCCTACTTTCACATTCTGCCCCTTCCTGTGTCTTACTGTCACATTCTGCCCCCATGCCTCACATTCTGCCCCCTCCTGTGTCTCACTGTCACATTCTGCCCCCTCCTGTGTCTCACTGTCACATTCTGCCCCCTCCGGTGTCTCACTGCCACATTCTGCCCCCTCCGGTGTCTCACTGTCACATTCTGCCCCCTCCGGTGTCTCACTGTCACATTCTGCCCCATGTCCATTCTGCCCCAATGTCTCACATTCTGCCCCCTCCTGTGTCACTACTGTCACATTCTGCCCCCTTCTGTGTCTCACTGTCACATTCTGCCCCCCTCATGTGTCTTACTGTCACATTCTGCCCCCTCCTGTGTCTCACTGTCACATTCTGCCCCCTCCTGTGTCTTACTGTCACATTCTGCCCCCATGTCTCACATTCTGCCCCCATGTCTCACATTCTGCCCCCTCCTGTGTCATTACTGTCACATTCTGCCCCCTCCTGTGTCTCACTGTCACATTCTGCCCCATGTCTCACATTCTGCCCCCTCCTGTGTCTCCCTGTCACATTCTGCCCCATGTCTCACATTCTGCCCCCTGCTGTGTCTCACTGTCACATTCTGCCCCATGTCTCGCATTCTGCCCCCTCCTGTGTCTGATTGTCACATTCTGCCCCTGCTGTGTCTTACTGTAACATTCTACCCCCATGTCTTGCATTCTGCCCCCATGTCTCACTTTCTGCCCCCTCCTGTGTCTCACTGTCACATTCTGCCCTATCCTGTCTTACTGGCACATTCTGCCCCCATGTCTGCATTCTGCCCCCATCATATCTGCATTCTGCCCCCATGTCTTGCATTCTGCCCCCATCATGTCTGCATTCTGCCCCATCATGTCTTGCATTCTGCCCCATCATGTCTTGCAATCTGCCCCCATCATGTTCAGCATTCTGCCCCCATCATGTCCAGCATTCTGCCCCCATCATGTCCAGCATTCTGCCCTACCATGTCTTGCATTCTGCCCCATCATGTCTTGCATTCTGCCCCCATCATGTCTTGCATTCTGCCCCTATCATGTCTTGCATTCTGCGCCCATCATGTCTTGCATTCTGCCCCCTTCAAGTCTTGCATTCTACCCCCATGTCTTGCATTCTGCCCCCATCATGTCTGCATTCTGCCCCCATCATGTCTTACATTCTGCCCCATCATGTCTTGCATTCTGCCCCATGTCTTGCATTCTGCCCCCATCATGTCTTGCAATCTGCCTCCATCATGTCTTGCACTATGCCCCATCATGTCCAGCACTCTGCCCCCATCATGTCCAGCAATCTGCCCCATCATGTCCAGCATTCTACCCCCATCATGTCTTGCATTCTGCCCCCATCATGTCTTGCATTCTGCCCCCATATCTGCATTCTGCCCCATGTCTTGCATTCTGCCCCATCATGTCTTGCAATCTGCCCCATTGTTATGAGCTCATTTTCTGCTCCAGCAGTTGAGAATTTTCCTTCCGTTCTCCCTCTGGTGGTGACAGGAGGTAGTGAGGTTGGTTTAATTGGTAGTAATCTGCCACCTGAGGAGGAGGATAATGATTGGATCTCTGGAGTATCAGACTGGATATAACACAGCCGACGCCCTATCCTGGTGCTGGTGAGTCAGTCTGCTTCTCAGGTCTTGGATTCAGCTCTGTTCCAGTCTTCTAAAGTTAAGTTTGTTTTTGCTAATGTTCACACTTGCTCTTGGTCAATTCAGTTTTTTGTGTGGTCAGCCAGCCCGGCTGGGCTGTGCTGAATTTCCACTCTTATTTATCTGTATTTGCCAATTTGCTCTTTTTTTGTCCCTTATTAGATTGGCCTCTTTTTGCTCTGTCTCAGAATATTTCAGAGTGCTGATATAGTACGAGAAGTCTAGTGACTTCAGGGTTAATTGTTATGAATGAGTCACCGTAGGAGGCAAAAACAGAAATACTAGCTAAGTCAAGAAAACCAGAGAAGTTGGCAGCTATCGGATTGCAGACCCCTGAACCTAACAACAACAACTAGCAGTAGCCGTGGGGGGTTCCTACGGTGCCCTAGACCCCTCGATCACAGCCGGAGAACTACATAGCCTAAAGACAGAAAGGGAAATCTAAATTGCCCCAGAGCAGACCCCAAAGCAATAGGCAGCCCCCAACATATAATGACGGTGAAGCAAGATGAAAAAACACTCACACAGATAGAAAGATAGGCTGAGCAAATGATGGGGCCCAAGCTAACTAAATAGGACAGGATAGAAAAGCTGCTGTCTGCAATCCGCCAAAACCCTCTCAAAACAAGAGCCAACAGACTGATAGGGAAAAAAGCCCTGAAGATGCTAGGCTTCAAAAAGACTATATCAGTACTCAGGTATTTTCTGAAGACAGAGCAAAAAGGAATTCAGCTCACCCAGCAGGGGAAGGCAGAAATCCAGAAAAAAACAAGGCAAAACAAAACCAAAACACAAATGCAAAAAGCAGAGCAGAAAACTTAGCTTTTGAGGAGCAGGAATCAGACTGGTCTCTTAGAATCCCTCAGAGAGATCACCAGCAAGGCAGAAGGGCGTCGGCTGCCTTATTTCCAGTCAGCAATTCCAGTCACCCAGTCATCATCATTCTGCTCAGGTGCTTTGTAATCAGCCTCACTACCTTCCTTCACCAGAAGAGGGAGTTCATCAGACCTCAATGGTGAAGGGGAAAATGAACTCACAACAGTTAATTTTGCTATCAGATGTGTTGGACATTATTTTTGGTAGGGTTTTTGGCAGATTGCAGACAGTGTCTTTCCTTTCCTGTCCTTTCTAGTTAGTTTGGCCCCATCGTTTGCTCAGCCTATTTTCCTGCTTTAGGCTTATTTAGCTCTCCGGTTGTGACGAGGCGTCTAGGACCAACGAAGGAACGCTCCACGACTGCTGCTAGTTGCGTGGTTAGAATCAGGGATCTGCAGTCTGCATAGTTACCAACCTCTCTGGTTTTCTGAGACTTAGCTTGTGTTGTTTTTTTTTTCCTCGGCGACCCATTCATAACACCCCATCATGTCTTGCATTCTGCCCTATCATGTCCAGCATTCTGCCCCATCATGTCTGCATTCTGCCCCCATCATGTCTTGCAATCTGCCCCCATCATGTCTTGCATTCTGCCCAATCATGTCCAGCATTCTGCCCCCATCATGTCCAGCGATCTGCCCCATCATGTCCAGCATTCTGCCCCCATCATGTCTTGCATTCTGCCCCCATCATGTCCAGCATTCTGCCCCTATCATGTCCAGCATTCTGCCCCCATCATGTCTTGCATTCTGCCCCCATCATGCCTTGCATTCTGCCCCCATCATGTCTGCATTCTGCCCCCATATCTTGCATTCTGCCCCCATTTCTCCATATTTGCCCCTGTGTGTCTCCAGTCCTGCCCCCGGATCTCCATTCTGCCAGGGAAACATATTGCCCCCTTCAATAATAAAATAAAATAAAAACCTTTTTCTTACCTGGCCTCGCTCCTGCGTTGAAGTTGGAGCTGCAGCTGTGTGAGGCTGAGCTGAAAGGACCTGTGGTGACGTCATCGTCATGTGATCAGGGGGCGGGCTGATCAATGATGAAGGACTGTGGTAATGATGACGTCACCACAGGTCCTTCAGCTCTTCTGTAGCTTTGGATGTCGGCCGCTGTGGCGGCTCTGCTGATGTGTGCGCTGCAGGCCCGGCTGCAGCGCACACTTGGGGCCTGACCGGTGACCGCAGCGCACACTTGGGGCCCGCCTGGCGCCCCATGACATGCAGCACTTGGGGCCCGATGACTGTAAGCACAGGAGCGGGGCCCCTGATCTGTGGGGCCCCCTTCTGTACTGCTGTTCATCGGGCCCCATACAGCAGTAAGGGCTGTCATGCCCTAATGGCGGCCCTGCCTGTGGTACTCCACTGCTAACCATGAACCAGTCCGAGTGTGCTCCATAAATAACCACCCTTTGATTCCTATCCCTGCGCCAGCTCTTAACACACTTACAAATATTTTCCCCTATCCCCATTGTTCTCATTTTATGTATCAAACTTTATAACAGATAAGCGCATCCGCCTGTCAACTGACAATGCTGACAATGCTGACAGGCTGACTCTTAGAAAAATGAACAAGGGCTGGATAGGGCAAGATTTCTGTACATCACTGAATGAAACCATCGAAACATAACCTCAAATTATTTTTTGGGCAGGTTGGCGAGGTGTATTCTCATGCACCTCTTCACAATCACACATGGTTATCCACTTCTTGAGTGGGTCTGTTTGGTGTTATCCTCCTCCTTACCCTCATCCTCATCATCCACAACCAGTAGAACACCAGGGTGAATGTATTCCATGATGCAAGTCACTCACTTTTTATTTATATCCCTGTCTCTGAGCTGTTGCTAGGGACAAACATATCTTGTTGGACACATTCTGGCTTCATATCTATGAGCCTGTGTTCGCCCCTCCCTTTTAATATTTTTTTTCATAGGTGGATTCACATTTTTAATTTATTTGTTTGATTTCAGTATGATTTATCATTATGTCTCCTCATTCTCCACCACTAGATGACCAGGGTTAATGTCTTCTGTGCTGCTATAGGCAGTCCAATTTTTGCTAAGGGTGTCTATGATGACCATAGTATATTTTGAAAAAATGTAACCCCTATGGTGAAATGTTTGTCAGCCCATGCACTGCGTGTATGGGTGTTACAAGTCTAGGAGACCTGCTCCTTAACATTGGTCCTAGTTTTTAATGAGGCCTTCATCAATGTCTCCTCCTTCTCCACCACTAGATGAGCAGGGTTAATGTGTTCTGTGCTGCCACAGGCAGTCCAATTTTTGGCAAGGGTGTCTATGATGCTCATAGCATATTTTGAAAAAAGGTACCCCCATGGGGAAATGTTTGTCAGCCCATGCACTGCGTGTATGGGTGGTACAAGTCTAGGAGAACCGCTCCTTAACATTGGGCCTAGTTTTTACTGAGGCCTTCATCAATGTCTCCTCCTTCTCTGCCACTAGATGACCAGGGTTAGCGTATTCTATGCTGTTACAGCCAGTCCAATTTTTGGTAAGGGTGTTTTTATGATTCCATATGATGGTTTAAACTAATTTTAAACCAAAACAAATTTTACTCCCCGAGGGGGAAATCTCATACAAATGAGATGTATGTATATTCTTCCCATTTATTCTTATATTTACCATTTTTCCTATCTGTGGAACATCCTTTTATGACCTAGTGTATACCTCTCCAATGTAAAAATAGTGAAATCCTATTCTATTATATTTTATCTCATTGAACACATTCTGGCTTCATATCTATGAACCTGTGTTCACCCCTCCCTTTTGTTATTTTCTTTCATAGGTGGATTAACATTTTTAATTTTTTTGTTTGATTTCAGTATGATATATCATTAGGTCTCCTCCTTCTCTGCCACTAGATGACCAGGGTTAACGTGTTCTGGGCTGCTACAGGCAGTCCAATTTTTGGTAAGGGTGTCTATGATGCCCATATTATACTTTTAAAAATGTACCCCCCATGGGGAAATGTTTGTCAGCCCATACACAGTGTAAGGACATTACGAGTCTAGGAGACCCGCTCCTTTGTAATGGGACATTTTGTTTTAGGAGGCCCTCCTCCATGTTTCATCCAAGGGGGGGATTGGGGTGCGTGCAAATTTGGGTCAAGGCGGCCCTTGCATTCAATACATAAGGAAACTGGCAGGACCAACTGAAGACTGTAAAGTGGGTTTTCATGTGGCCTTCCAGTGTCTGGGTCCAAAGGCATATTGGGGTGCATATAACTTGATATCAGGGCAGACCTTCCATTCAGTGCAACATTTTTCAGGAGACCCTCCTGTACCTCTCGTGAAAGGGGTATTGGGGTGCATTGTAATTCTTGGCAGCCCAGCCACTCACTGCATAGGCAATAACAGCATAGGAGACCCACTGTTCAATAATGGCCCTTTAAGCAGATTAATGCCGCCTGATGCCCATCTAAAAATAGGCTTTGTGACTTTAAGAGTCCCCCCGTCAGAAATGAAAAAAGAAGTGTCTCCTTATGTGTCACACACCACATGGCCAGCAAGAGTTGTTAAATGTTACAATGATATTTACCAGTGAACACATTAGTATTGGTTGAAAGCAATGTTAAAGTTGAAAAACGCTTCAAAAACGCGGCGTGTGAACATCGCCCAAGTGTGGGAGGAACATTTTGGTCTGGGGTTATTTACTCGTATTTTACAGTCATTAACCTGGAAAGGATGTACCTTAACATATTTCCCAGCAAAATCCGTTTTGGTTTCGTTTTGGTATGTTTTTTGGTGCATAGGTAAAAATGGCATGAAGCTCTGAAAATATTGCTTAAAGCTGTGAACTAGGAGTCAGGAATGCTTCCAGGGGCGATCACCATGATGTCCCCATGTCATTTGATCAGTGTTTCTAACATTTTCTGACGGTTTTAGACCTTAAAAGGACCCCCGGGGCAGATCGCGGTAAAAATGCTCAGGTCTCCCATAGACTTACATTGGGCTCATTGATCTGTGCGAGTATCCGAGGATTCCAATTTGCTCGACCCAAACAACGAGCACCTGAGCATTTTAGTTGTAACAACCCTGCTGGCATCACTGCATGGCCTCCCATCCCCCGCACACCAACTTACTTTCTGCTTCAAGCCATGCTGTGAATTCTGTCTGTTGCCAGTCCTGTGCATCTGCTCTCCATGTTTCCTGACTGTGTGTATAGGGGGGCGGCGCCTGAACTCTCTGGTTCTTATGCAGTCAGGGTGCACCTGTGTAATATGTCCCTGACCAATCACCTAGAGCCCTTGACTATTTAGTTTTGCCACACCCACTGACCTTTGCCTGTGCAATGTCTATACTCAGTTAGAATCTTGCTGCTGAGGAAGCCAGGCCCTGTTCTGTGTATCTCCTTCTCTGTAGGAATACTCTTTGTCTCGCTTTGTACCTTGTCCGCCTGCCAGGAGGCAGAATATCCTGGCCCTTGAGTCTTGTTCCCAGTGCCTTGTTTGTTCTCTGTCCGCCTGCCAGGAGGCAGAATATCCTGGTCCTTGTGTCTTTGTCCCTGTGTCTCTGTCTGAACTCAGTCTTACCTCTGTCTGTCAGTCTCCTTGTTTGTGGTTCCTTCTCTGCCGTGTCTTTCCTTGTGTCCTCCCTGTCTGTGCATCTGCACCCTCGCAGCTCTATCTGTGCATCTGCACCCTCGCAGCTCTATCTGTGCATCTGCACCCTTGCAGCTTTATCTGTGCATCTGCACCCTCGCAGCTTTATCTGTGCATCTGCACCCTCGCAGCTTTATCTGTGCATCTGCACCCTCGCAGCTTTATCTGTGCATCTGCACCCTCGCCGCTCTGCCTGCACGGCTCTCTAGCCGCTCTGCCTCCTCTGCTCCCTAGCCGCTCTGCCTGCCCGGCTCCCTTGGAGCCCAGCCTACTCCACACTCCTGCAGCTCCGCCTACCTGCACCTCCTGTGTGAACAGGTCCAAACCTGTTCCCTCATATTCCACTCCTTCCTGCCTATATCCATAACTGCACCTCCTGTGTGAACAGGTCAAAACCTGTTCTCTCATATACCACTCCTGCTAGCCCTATGTCTCAAGCCGTCACCTACCTGCCCAGTGTCTCCAAGCTGTGCCCGCTTGCCCAGTGTCTCCAAGCCGTGCCCGCTTGCCCAGTGTCTCCAAGCCGTGCCCGCTTACCCAGTGTCTCCAAGCCGTGCCCGCTTGCCCAGTGTCTCCAAGCCGTGCCCGCCTGCCAGTGTACCAAGCCGTGTCTGCTTGCCCAGTGTCTCAGCCTGCCTGTTAGTCACACCTGTCCAAGTGACTTGTCCCCGAGTGGGATCAGCAGCCACAGCCAGACACCACCCTGGAGTGGCACCCGACAGCTACCTGCCGCACAAGCCTGACCTCACCATCAGAGGCTCCAGTGAAGACCGAGGTAGCTGTCGTAGTCACGCACCTTCCAGGGTAGTCTGGTTTGTGGCACAGTGGGGCCACAAACCCCCCGGCTCACACCAGTCAGCCAAGGCATGAGCGTGACATTAGTGCTTGCCCATCACTAGACATGACCAAAGTACTCGATCTGAGTCCGGAACAGGTGACATTTTTGAGGTTTCACTTTTAGCCCTTACCTCTGTAGACAGCTCAGCACCTGTTCAAGTCTCCGTAAATGGTCTTCAAACGAGGCAGCATACACAATGATGTCATTCAAGTAGATAAGAGTGGCCTGAAAGTTCAAGTCGCCTAGACACCTCTCCATCAGCCGCTGGAACGAACTGAGGGCATTGGCCAAGCCAAACGGCATTCCGTTGAATTCAGAGAAGCCCATGGGGAGTATGAAGGCCGTCTTCGCCCGATCCTTTTCAGACATGGGCACTTGCAAGTAGCCACTGGCAAGATGCAGCGTGGAAAAGAATTTGGCCTTTCCCAATGCAGACACTCTTCGATTCGGGGCAGGGGATTTGAGTCGCGTACCGTGCAGGCATTAAGCTTATGGTAGTCCACAAAGATCCTCAAGGTTTCATCCTTTTTCTGGACTAGTATGATAGGGGCCGCCCATTGACTCTGGCTTACTCTTATGACACCCACCTGCAACATCTGACCAAGTATTTCTCTTACTTCTTGGTACAGCTGAGGGGGAATCTGTTGGTAGCGTTTTCGTATGGGCGCTGTCTCCCCCCGTAGGAACTTCATGGGTAATTACTGTGGTGCAGCCAAAGTCATCCTCATCATCATCACTCATCATCATGACTCAAAAAAATGGATTGATATCACCCAGCAACACCTCTACTTGATGTACTTGGGAAGGAGTGAGCTCAAACAGTTCAGCACACATCTGTTCTAGAACGCGCCTACCCTCTCGGATGTACTGCGGCTCTGCCGTCAGGGAGGTAGTGACTTTCACCGACCATGGGTCTTCCATACTCACCGTTAGCTGTATGTCCTGGGATGGTAAAATATCCTCAGGCATGCCCACTACTTGGGCTACTTCACATCTGCGTGGGATGACAATCTCCTGATCGGTGAGGTTCACACAACGCTCTAGTACTGTTGCCTCTTGTACCACGGCCAGTGTACGGTCCACCAACAATCCCGCACGCAGTTGTACTACAGGAGGTTCCAGTTGGACTTCCACCCCCTCCAGTGGGGCATGGGCTCGGACGGGTAGAGTTAACAGTCTGTCCCGGTGGTAGGGTGAGTTGCGCGGACGCCGGTACCACCACTTTCCCCAGCCTTTCCCCTTGACTGGAGACTTCCTGCACCTGGGCCATATGAATCAACTGCTGGAACACCCACCGCTGAGGGGTGTGCGAACTCCACTGACTTAAAGACGAATGCGAGGGCTAATCACTCAGGAACTTTCAGAATATTCATGCCTAGTGTCACAGTGTGGCCGTGGCCAGCCTCTCCTTGGGTCAATATGATGCCCCTCCGCCCGAGATCTTTCCCACATAGGGAGACCTGCATCCATACCACCCCTGCGACTGGGATGGGCAGGTGATTTGCAGCTCTCAATTTCACTACTGGGCCCCATTCAGGCCTGAGGGTTTCTGGGAAGTGCTGAAGCAAGTATGCTTACGGCATTGTGGTCAATGGGGTCCCGGTATCCACCAGGCAACGCACGGCCCGACCATCGAATTCGGCCAACACCAGTGGACATATAGAAACTAGATTTGTGGGACTTTCACTACTCCTTCCTTTCCATTCTGGCTCCGGGCAATGTCCCCCAAGCTCAGAGCCCTTTAGTTTAATGGGCGGCATGGACGGGGCCCAGCTCCTCGCGGACATTCTCTAGCCAGATGTCCTACTGCTCCGCAATTATAGCATGCAAAAGACCTCGGCCGACGGGCCCTTCAGTCCTCACTACGGGCATTTGTCCCCCTTGGCTAGTCTCAACTTTTACCTTCATTTGGGCCAGCTTTCCTTGAATATTCACCAGTTCTCGATGCATTTCTTCTACCCATTGGGGTTCGACTGTCGATTGAACTGCGACTTCACCACTCTGAACCTTCCCTACCGAGACTCTCACCCCCTGCTCCTGTTCATGTGAGCGGGCCTCTCTCCCTATCTCAGCAAAAGTAATGCGTGGGTCTACCCGTACCCGCTCTCTCAGGGTCTGTTTGGTCGAAGCGTCCCGTAGACCAGTCACCAACAAGTCACGCACCACGACATCCGTCGGCCCTATCCCCATCCCATCCTTTCTAACAATGGTGGTGTGCAGTTCTTGTAGGGCATTCATGTATTGTGTGACAGTCTCCCCCTCTCTTTGCATCCGGCTAAAAAAACGTGTCCTAAGTTCCCGTACGTCGGTGGGGTCCCCATGGGTCGCCCCTAAGATCTAGAGTACTTTAGCAAATGTGTCTCGGTCTCGGGGGGGGTGCGCAACTTCACAGAATCTTGAGCCTCTCCATCTAGAGCCATAATGGCCACCTCAGCCTCGTCTGATGCAGTGAGTAACTGGAGACAGAGAAGTGTTAACAAGTATTTACTAAACAATCAATAATAGTAATACTCCTCTCAGGGAGGTAAAGACAATGGCAAAAGATTATACAAGATAAATGTAACATTTATTGGTTAAAGCTCTGACAGGGGGAAGGCTGGCATATCTTCCGGCGGCGTCTCAAACGGTGCACAAAGTCTCTGGCTCTGTTACGAAGAAACGAATAACACTGTCGCCCGACAGTGCTGAAGGATTCAGTCCTTTTTGTCTTTGGTATGCTGGATTGTGGAAACAGTCTTGCTTGAATGTCCCAGAAATGGCGCCGGGCACGGGTCGCGAGCACGTGTACTAGCCGCAACAATCCGCGGTCTCTCGGAGTAGTCCTTAAGCTATTGTTCTGGTATCCTGGGTAAAGCAGGGGCAGTCAGCGGTACAGCTACAGATGGTAATTTAATAGCGTCAAGAGTATTCTCAGAGTAAGCAAGTGGAGGTCTGGGCACAGAGGGGTTGTCAGTAGGAACTGTGGAGAGGGTGTCAACCATCTCCTGTCGCCTTCCTGCCAAGTCTGACCTGTTCCTCCGCTCAGGCCCCCTTAAGTACCCCATGCCCCCTGCTGTCTGATCAGATGGTCTCTTCCTCTCAGAGGAAATCTCCACTAGCAGTGGTGACAACCCCGATAGTTCTGGCCTTAAAGGGCACCGCACACCACTGACTCCGTCTTGTCTCACTTCCTTACACCAGCCCTAGGCTGCAAGGGTCTTGTGGCTCCGAGGGTCTCTGCCAGTCTTAACACTGGGCTGCAGTGGTCTTGTGGCTCCGGAGCTCTCTGCCTGTCTCAGCACTAGGCTGCAGTGGTCTTGTGACTCTGGGGGTCTCCGCCAGTCTTAGCACTGGGCTGCAGTGGTCTTGTGGCTCCGGGGGTCTCTGTCAGTCTTAGTACTAGGCTGCAGGGGTCCTGTGGCTTCACCTTATATTACAGCTGCAAAGTGAATAATAACCATGAGGGACCCTGAACCATCGGCCACGGAACCAAAGGGAATTTAGTAGAGTAGTTTGGGGGACATTTTAATCGCTTTTTATTCTGCTGTTTTGTAATACCATGGCCGCCGGGGGTAGCTTCTGTGGTCACTCCAGTACTCACTGTGCTGGAGGCTATTCCATCTCCGGTATGCTGTTCACTTTGGGGACTCAATTGACTGCAGGCAGAGGCTGGAAACAACTTTAACAACTCAGCTTTATTCTCTTCAGGGCACAGCATATCCACAATGGCTACAGGACTCTTTACTCGGTAACAGTAATACATCTTCATTCACAGCAGTACTTTACTTCTTCTTCCGTTACACATGTATGAACCACACAAGCAAGCGGACATGCCACATGGAACACGGTGAACACAGAACTATGACCCTTCTTCCTGAGACTGACTTCAGCCCACGACGGTACCTGTCTTATCTGTTACAGCTCACCCCTTTACAGCACTGTTGCTCCTGTACGTGTCCTAGATTTGGAGCTCACTAGACTCTTCACACAGCTCCTGTACTCCAGCTGCCACTTCTATAGGGGGCTCTCCCACTGGCCTCCCTGGCTTGACAATTCCAGACATGGGCTGGTTTCCATAGACTGGCATGGTTGTCACTTCAGCTCTTCCTTGTTAGCTGACTTGACCACTGAGACTACTCCGGTAGTCTCCCTAGTCCTGCAGTTCCCAGTCTAACTGTAGGACCTCCAGTGACCTTCCTCACTGGCTACTGCTGTAGGCATCTGCTGTACTCCACTGTCCAATGTGGCTACCCCCGGCTCAACCTTCATGAGGGAAAACTATCTCCGTTTTGACCAGGCTAGCCACTCCTCTAAATTAACCCTCTCCACAGGTTCCCTCAGCTATGCTCGGTGCCCCTGTAATGTAATGTCTGCAAAGTATGATGTTTACTGTTGGAACCTTCCAGAATCTCCCCTTGCCTTCTGTGTTACATTGTACACTGTAAGCTTGTAGCAGTCCCTTCCCCCAAGTCTTATCAGCTCTGCCAGCATCTGAAACCTGAGAGCGAGCATTTCCTCTTGAAGTCTCCCCCCTTGGCCATGCCAGGACAGGAAGTCTTTTGTCTCTAGACATGTGCTGGGATCAATATGAGAAGTATTAAATCAAGTCATATTGCAAAAACCATACACAGCACGGATATAACAATCATATTTCTGTGATCTGTGTGGACCCGGCTTCGCTACGGTACCTCTTGCGTAGTTCTAGGACCTCCAGAAACTGATAAATGGATTGCTCCCAAACAAAGCGTCCTACGTACGGCAAGCTTGATGTCTTCGGATTCTATTCAGTGAATCACAAACAATGATGCCCTATGCCCTATGTGTGTTGGTACAGGTTTTTATCGTTTAGATATAGTTATTCTAAGTTTTGTGGTTTGATTCTAAATCCAAGAGTAGGGGGCAGACCCTCTCCAGACTGCCCCTTCCGTGATGTCACACCGCAGAGGCTATAAGGCCTTCCCTTGGCAAAACTAGCTCAGAGCAGCTCAAGTCCTCGTGCCAGGGAGACATGCCGATGAGTGGCGACGTTTGGTTAAGTGCCCCTCCCTCTCCAGCCACATGGGATGCCTAAAGATTCATAAGCAACCGTGAGTGTACTTTCTGTTTTCATCCACTTTTGTTTTATACTTGTATGTGTACATATTTTATGTCTCAACTTTATAGCAACTTTTATCTGTATAATCACTGCCCACATTTTGTGAATAAATCGTAAAATTATCAGTTTGTCTCCATTCTCTAAGAAACGAACTATACGCCTTTTTTAGATAATCGCTACTAATTTGGGGTTAGTCACGGACCCTGTTAATTAACTCTGTGATTAAGTAAAGCGTGGCTGGTGGCAGCGTGGTGTGCGCGGCTGGCGAGACTAGCTGGTAGTACAGACGGGTCTTATATTGCTGAATGAGGGGCTGCGCCACCGCATTGATAATTCCCTTATTGCAGTAGTCTAGCAGCCCATGCACAACAAGCAGCCTGTCCGGCGACTAATTATCCTAGGTGCAGTTCCCTGACTGACCTGAGGGTAAGGGGGCACCGGAGAGCTGCGAGTTCCAAAGTGGAACTGAGAAAATGGGAAATACATAAATCCCCGCAGTATCTTGGAAGGTTGTTAGCAGTGGTGGGGCATCCAAAATACCCCCCTGCGGTAAATTGTTAGAGCAAGGTTAGCTTGCTGAATTATTGTCACATGGTGCCAGTGGTGGGATAACTAAGATAAGCCCCCACTGTGCCTGTGATAGTAGTGTGCCGGTGTTATGGAAATATATATGTATATGTATTTCATATAGATCTCACTTGCCTGCCATAGGCTATATACTCCATATACTTCTATATACTCATGTACTCTTATATATTCTTATATGCACATAGATACATATTCACAGTTTGAACCTTGTAACTAGTTGGTAGAAATGACCTACTGCCCCCCATGAGATAGTCTGGGGAGCAGATGGTATTTTATGATAGCATTGTCTTGTGATATTTGTCCCAGACATAGAAAGAGGAAGTTTAGGCCAGATGTGCCAGTCGATATCAGAACATTGCTGACATTGTAAGACAAAGAGCAGTATATCATCTGATGCTTAAGTCACCTTAGGTCGACGCCCATATATGTTTATGCATTAAAACTGACCAATTAGCTAAGAAGTAAAGCCTCTATGTTAATGAGTAGCCACTCCTTTCTGTACAACTGATAAAACCAAGTATATTCAATAAACTTCCAGAGTTTTGCTGGGAGGTATTGCTCCCAACCAAGTCTGGCGTCATTCCTTCTTTGAACGCTCAATAAGACTCTGTCTAATTAGGACAGGCCACAGTATGCACAGGGGTAAATCTACCCAAATCAAAAGTAAATCCATCCACAACACCGGCAGTGTGTCGCGTCCCTCCGTCTGCTGATACACCCGTGTCAGTGGTGGGATTGTGACATAGTGGTGACACAGGGTCCGCTGTCCATCGCGTTTTGGTGTCAGCGCGACCCCCGTTCGTCACATATTGGTGGCAGCGGTGGGCTGTTCATCACATATTGGTGGCAGAGCGGTGCGATAATCCTAGAGCATTAGTGATTTGGTTTGAGCAATCATTCCTCTCACTAAAGACCTGCACGGTTCCTGCGGGAATCCTGCATCATAGGTTTTGGAGAACAGACTCAGTGGTTACTAGTCCTGAGACATTTTTGTGTACTTGCAGGTATTCCCTCCTTTCTTCATTTTTCTTTTCTGTCTTTTATTTGGCAACCATGGCGGCAAAAGGAGAACACTGGTATAGACAGCAGAAAAAGGAGAACCTTGCTGCAGTATACATGTACCGAGGCATTGACGCCACAAACAAAACCAAAGACCAACTGATCGCGGCTCTGGTGCAGCTGGACAACGACCAGAATCCAGCGGGCACAGAAGTTGGCCCAAGTGACAATGGAGCTGCAGCAGAGGCTCCACTCCTGAGCGCTGGCCCCACATTCAACCAGAGCACGCTGGACCCCTACCTGCAAGCAATCTTGGATGCACTCCCGCCGAAGACAGTGAGCAGTGGGTGAGGCTGATCCAGCAATATCGGCAGGAGGCCCGAGCCGAACGCCAGGCAGAGGCTGAGAGAGCTGAGCGCCAAACAGAAGCTCAGAGAGCCCATGAACTGGAGATGCTCCAACAAGGGCGGAATTCCCCCACAGCCCGAAGCAGTGAGCCCAGCAGCGCCCAGACTCCTAAACCCCGGCCAGAGCATTTTCCCGTGATGGAGAAGGACGGGGACTTGGACACGTTTCTGCGAGCCTTTGAGAAAGGCTGCAGACAGTACCAACTGGAGAAGGTCAAATGGGCTAGGTACTTGACCCCAGGCCTAAAAGGCAAAGCTCTGGAGGCGTTTGCTTCTCTTCCGCCAGAAGACGATGATGACTATGATGCCATAAAGCAGGCCCTGATCACCAAATACCGGCTGACACCTGATGTATACCGAAAGAAGTTCCGGCACCTCCAACGTGGCCCACATGATAGCTATAGTGATGTTGTGCAAGGACTCAGGACCCACTTTGACTAGTGGATCCATGGACTGTCAGTGAACACCTTTGAGCAGCTACGGGACCTGATGATCAAAGACAAGTTCCCGCATCTTTGCCCAGCTGAGGTCCGACAGTTCATCCTGGACCGCGAACCAACGAACGCGGACAAAGTGGCGCAGATCGCCGACAACTACGAGGCCAACAGGAAGCCAGAGACGCAGAGGCCAGTCACCACCAACTGGAGAGGGGGTAAGCCTGTAACCAACCCCAGTGCCCCAGCCAGCCGTCCCACCGGAGGCCCTGTCCCTGTTGCTAACAGCAGGCTGGCTACTCACAGTCGCCTGTGTCACCACTGCAAGCGGCCTGGTCACTTCTTTTACAGCTGTCCGGATAGGCCGAAGAACCCCCCAGCCAAGGCCTCTGGGTCCAACGCCTCTGTTCTTTTGGTGGGAGGTGTGGTTGGGAGGAATGATGACAACATTCAACCTGTCCAGGTGGGGGCCCGTCTTGCTGCAGGATTTGGATGTTTCGCCCCCAGCAGTTCGCCCTGGGTACATTTTGCCCCCGCACATTTCGTCCCCAGCATTTGGCCCCCAGGAGGTTTCGCCCCCGCACATTTCACCCCCGTACATTTCGCCCCCAGCAGTCCCCAGCAGTTCGTCCCTGGATGTTTCGCCCCCAGCAGTTCGCCCCCGGATGTTTCGCCCCCAGCAGTTCGCCCCCGGATGTTTTGCCCCCAGCAGTTCGCCCCACGATTTTTCGCCCAAAGCAGTTCGCCCCCAGATGTTTCGCCCCCAGCAGTTCGCCCCCAGATGTTTTGCCCCCAGCAGTTCACCCCCGGCAGTTCGCCCCCGGATGTTTCGCCCCCAGCAGTTGGCCCCTGGATGTTTCGCCCCCAGCAGTTCGCCCCCGGATGTTTCGCCCCCAACAGTTCACGCCTGGATGTTTTGCCCCCGGATGTTTCACCCCCAGCAGTTCGCCCCCGGATGTTTTGCCCACAGCAGTTCGCCCCCGGATGTTTCACCCCCGGATGTTTCGCCCCCAGCAGTTCGCCCCCGGATGTTTCGCCCCTGGATGTTTCTCCCCAGCGGTTTGCCCCCGGATGTTTCGCCCCCAGCAGTTCGCCCCCGGATGTTTTGCCCCCAGCAGTTCGCCCCCGGATATTTCGCCCCCGGATGTTTCGCTCCCAGCAGTTCGCCCCCGGATGATTCACCCCCAGCAGTTCGCCCCCGGATGTTTCACCCCCGGATGTTTTGCTCCTAGCAGTTCACCCCCTGGATGTTTTGCCCCCAGCAGTTCGCCCCCGGATGTTTTGCCCCCGTATGTTTCACCCCCAGCAGTTCGCCCCCAGCATTTCGCCCCCGTATGTTTCGCCCCCAGCAGTTCGCGCTTGGATGTTTCGCCCCCAGCAGTTTGCCCCTGGATGTTTCGCCCCCCCGGATGTTTCGTCCCCAGCGGTTCGCCCCTGGATAATTTGCCCCCAGCAGTTTGCCCCCGGATGTTTCGCTACCAGCAGTTTGCCCCCGGATGTTTCGCCCCCAGCAGTTCGCCCCCGGATGTTTCGCCCCAGGATGTTTCTCCCCCAGCAGTTCGCCCCCGGATGTTTCGCCCCCAGCAGTTTGCCCCCGGATGTTTCGCCCCCAGCAGTTCGTCCCCGGATGTTTCGCCCCCGGGTGTTTCGCCCCAAGCAGTTCGCCCCCGGATGTTTCGCCCCGGATGTTTCGCCCCCAGCAGTTCGCCCCCAGCAGTTCGCCCCCGGATGTTTCGCCCCCAGCGGTTCGCCCCCGAATGTTTCACCCCCAGCAGTTTGCCCCCGGATGTTTCGCACCCAGCAGTTTGCCCCCGGATGTTTCACCCCCAGCAGTTCGCCCCCCGATGTTTCGCCCCCAGATGTTTTGCACCTGGATTTTTTGCCCCCAGCAGTTTGCCCCTGGATGTTTCACCTACAGCATTTTGTCCCTGGATGTGTCACCATCTGATGTTTTGCCCCTAGCATTTTGACCCCAGATGTTTCACCCTCTGTTTTTGGGGTCAACATGCAGGGAACAAATCATCTAGGGCTAAACATACCTGGGGGTAAAATATAACGGACCCCAGTAGCTGGGGATTCTTGTGGCTGCCTTTTCAGCAGCTCTATTGGCTGGCCTTACAGGAGTATTGTCACCCTAGAACACAAAAAAACTGACATACTTACCTGTCGCAGCTGCAGCTCCTTGGGTCCCGGAGTGCAGTCTAGCGGTTCCCCGTGACGTCTTCTCCTGCTTCTGGCTGTCTTTTCATCTTGCCTGGATCACTGATCCATGAAGCATGAAGAATGCTGTGGCAGTGAGGCCGAATATCTCCTGGCCGCTCACTGACATGACGTCACTCATGCCCCATTCATCAGTCATTCCAGGGGGCAGGATGCCTCTCCTGTCACCAAAACACTGCTGCACATGAGCAATGCCGCGATGAGATCAGGCAGAAGAAGAGGACGCTGGGAAGAAGGAGAGGACTCGTGGTGGCCTCTGGATCCAACATGGCGATCGCCAGCCCACACAGCCAGGAGAAGATCAGACAAAGATGAGCAGAAGACCTCTAGGTAAGTACCAGGAGGGGAAGATCGGCAGCATGCTTACCACAACATGATTGCTGAAAGCATGCTGCCTTATTTTGCTGTTCGGCATGAGAATACCCCCTTAATGCAGGCTATGTATGGAAGCAGCGGGACTGTTGACTGACTACAGGGTTAATCCCACCAACCATCTCTGCAGAACTGAGATATTGGCTTTGCTGAACTAAAGTGGTCGTTAACCGGCTTCTACAGAACCTCTTTATCAGGTCTTCAGAAGGGGGGTTTTAGGATTAGCCCTCACAGAACACTCTGCCAGTATACCAAAGAATGGAGCAGCAGATAAAAGTGGTATTCTCACTTCAGGATCCCTTTTTCTATTGATGCTCAATCCTCAGATTAGGCCAAGAATAGGGTCCAGTTGTATTCTGCATTGAACCAGCTGTTTATCAGCAGCTTTCAGCACCAACAACAAGGACAAGTAACTGGAAGCTGCAGCCATAGCTCTCCATGATTTCAGTGAGATCCAGGGAAGATGTGACAGCGCTTGGTAAAGAGCTGATCCACCGTGACATGCCTTATACAGGGGCATGCACTGCTCTGTGCAGAGAAATGCATGTTCTGGACGGGACTCGATTGTGTGCATCTGGTCTTTCAGTAACAAACGGCCCTTTGGGGACAACCATTAAATTGGCGTAGCCCTTGGTGAATATTAGGTTGGCACCCCTGATCTAAGACACGTGACCATCATTTTACTGTCATGTACTAGTGGTGTTACACTTAATGGCTTCTTCTTGTCATCCATTACATATCATAATATACCTAGTGATGAGCAAACCCGATCTGGAAAGTTCAGGTTTCGTATCGAACATTGCCTGCTCGGGTTCAACCACACCGACCCAAAACAGGCAATGTTTGGAGTTTGCTCATTAAAAAAGAAAAATCGCTTCTCTCCCCTTTGCCAAGGTCCCTACCTGTGTGGAGAGTCTTCTTGATCAAGGGAATCCCTAGCTAGGAATAATGAAAGGGAGTCCCTTGGGAACGATGACATATTCACACAATGTGGAAGTGCATGGAAGGGGACTGAAGAGGACCCTCCGCGTCTGTCGGTACCTCATAGAACCATAGGAAAAAGGATGATCACAAGGCAATTATTTGTGTGTATAAAAATATAATTTTTATTGAAACAAATTCCTTTAAAACCATACTGCCAAAACTGGGGAAGTAGGAGAGTACAGATACACTCATTGCTCACAGTCACTTATTAATTCATAATTAACGCGCAAATCCAGGAAGAGACAGCTACCACGAAAACGGATAGACACAGCAATATAATGCAGCTACAAGGGGCAGAACTGAAAAAGCCCTAATAATAAACTACTACAAATATTAATATAGCCATAATTATATCGCAAGGTGTATAGGCCACATCACAGATTATGATCTAGATGTCCACCATAAAACAATGCCACTTGCTTGGCAATAACCCTCATACCCATAATTACAATAATACTCCGCAGATATAATCAGATAACCGTGGTCACTTCTGGTCCGCGTGACTGGAAGTAGCGCTTATCACCCGGATGTGACACGTCACATCCGGGTGGTGAGTGTCACTTCCGGTCGCGTGGTATACCACGCTGTGGCTGGGAGATATAAATAATGGAGACACATGGTTGGTAGCAGGCCCCTTGAGAAAGGAGCTGAAACGCGCGTTGGGGCGGACGCGCTAGTCCAGGAGGTAGCGGCACCCTGTATAAGAGATACCCAAAGGTAATTTTACCTGATTATATTAAAAAACACACTCACCTTGAAAAAGCAAATGCGAAACGCACGATGGGGTACCGCCACTACTTAAGGTAATGTAGCAACACTTTCTTTTATACATCTTCCTTCTACCTTAGCTTTCAAATCTCTAATGTGTACTCTGGTCATTTCTGCCACTTGGATTAACTTTTCTCTACCTATAGTTGCATATTTTTTCTTGGACACTTAGGCTGGTTTCACACTAGCGTTACTGGGCGCAGCGCAGGGCCGCCGCTAAGCTCCGCCCCTGGCCGCGCCCCCTCCTGTCAGCTGCATGCGATCAGCATACGCTATACTTAGCATTGGTTACGCTGGTCGTGCGCTGGTACACTTTTGCCCATGCATCTGTCCTTTTTGCGCTGCGCCCACGTGCGCCAAACGCACTGTGTTGCATTTTTGTGCGCTCGGTGCAGCGCAAAAAGGGCGGATGCATAACAGAGAGTTTTGGGATGAATTCACAATAAATTTTCCTAATCAGAAGCATCCGTTGTTCATATCTCACATTAAAAACTCACATTTAGTTTCAGATTTTCTGATTTTATGACACAAACATTAAATTGAAGCAAAATCTGGTGTGAAGGAGCTAAACAATAGTTTTTTCTACGACATGTATTGTCCCAGTGGAAAATGATATATTCCTGTTTAAAAATGCCTCCAAGATTCAAAAATGTCACATTTTCAAAGTCGTGAAAGGAATATCGGTGGCAGAAACTAGCAAAATGCAGAATTCCATGATAATAAAAGGTTTACATCAGGAAAAACAAGCAAACATGTAAGAAGTATTTGTGAAAAAAGCATACTAACTCAACGGTTCATTAGGTCAGGGTCATATGCAGCGTAAATGTCTAAATCCCATCCACATGCTCATGAAAAAATGCACAGTTAAAAAAAATGACATGCAGTGCAGCAGTGGCATACCTACCATGTAGGCAGGGGACGCCACTGCCCTCGGGCCGTCAGGGGCCTGCCGCCAAGGGGTGTAATGCGCCCATGAACAGCGGGCCCCCTGGATCTATCATGCTCTGGTATGTGCCTGTCTCCTCCTGGAGCATGGCAAGGATAAACTAATACCGCCTGCTGCTGTGCTGCTTTCCTCACTCTGCTTCGATACAGATCCTGAGACGTGAGCGATCACGATTGCATACATCATTCCAGGTCCTGTATCAAAGCAGCGTGTGGCAGCAGGTGGTGAATATTAATTAACCTGCCATGTTCCGGTAAGTGACCGGCACCTACCGGGGCATGGTGTACCCTCTTCCCAGCACTAATTCAGCATTGGAACTTCATTTCAGGCTGTTGGCAGGGGGCATGGCTAAAGGGGCAGGGCAGAGGTTAGGAGACATGTTAATGAATCCTTAAGGTCCATTCACATGCAATAAGGAGTTGCAGCAGACAATCTTCAGCTAATTTATAGCAGCAGAAAATTCTACACTAAAATTGACATCTAGTGATGCGGGTTTGATGCAACAACCTTGTCCTCTGGCTGTGATTGACAATGGCTGGATACCTGCAAAATCATGGTTGGTGGACAAGGTTACCACTCTGCTTATGAACATGGCAGACCACTGTATCTCAATGGCAGGACTTCTACTTTGAAGCTGAGCAGAGAATCAGACTGCAACTAAAAAAGTGAGGCATAGTTGGAATCAGTAGGCCTCACCCTACATTAAGCTATCCTCAAAGTTTCCCTTTAAGGTAAAATAATCACATAGTATTCTATATCAGCACTTTGTAATAGATAATTTTTCACATTTGTGCAACATAAACTTTGCATTAATTCTATATAATGGAAATGTTAAATGCTCACCAGAGTCATGCAGAAGGAACTGCTGCTGGATACCATCAATATTGATCCCCTGGAACTCCTGGGGAATAACAAGTTGATCAAGGGTTTGGGGCAACCTTGGAATATTGCCAAGTTGCCTTGCTAATTGTATTGTCCTCTTCAGTGATGCTTTCCTTGGGAGAAGTGCTGCAACATTAGAATGGGCTCCTGAAACGACGTCTGTGAGAATCTGTTGTGGTGTCTCCTGTGTTGTCCTTGCCCTGGTGAGCGCCTCATTGACAAGTCGGATTGCTTCAGGTCTTGCTGCTTGTGCTGCGTGGTTGTGGGGATTGGTTACTTGCAAGTCAACCGTTTTTCACAGACCCAGATGGAATGGACATCGTCAGCCGTCCGTTTGGAAAATACGTAAATGTGATTCTCGTAGACCAACTTCTTGTTCCCACGTTTGGATAGAACTGAATTCATACTTGTAGAAAGTGAATTGCTGTGGAAGCTGACTGATGTTTTGTGCTAGTACACCTCTCTCTTTGTAGAGATTTTAGATACTGCTATATTCTGATGTAAAGATGGAATAAAAGCTAGTCTAATGTAACTTGCAGGACACCTGACATGAAAATTGTTACATCTGCAACAAAACTTGCAAAAAAGCAGCTCAGTGCTGGGTCAGATAAAAGTTCACAAAATGTTTTGATTTTAGAGTGGTTTACATTCCCCACCTAATCAGGTCTTATTCACACTACATTTTTTGAATCCGTTTATTTTTTTCATGTTATGTTTATGTAACACAAAAACGTTTCAGAAACGTTTTGGAAAATGTCTTGTTAAAATTGCGGCAAAATGCTCTGACACTATAATGCAATCAGTTGTTGTGAGGTTTACAGATGGAAACAGTTTAAAATGTCACAAAAGTGCAGCACTCAGTACAGTACTTTTGTGACATGTGAATTGATGACGGACAGGAATTCATGAACCACAAGGACAAACTGGCAAAACATCCAAACACAAAATTCTGGGGGCAAAACAGGGTACACACATCCGGGGGCAAACTACCGTGGTGAACTGCTGGGGATGAAACATCCGGGGGCAAAAAATCCGGAGGCGAAAAATCCGGGGGCGAAACATCCGAGGACGAACTGCTGGGGCGAAACATCCGGGGGTGAACTGTCAGGGGCGAAAAATCTGGGGGTGAAAAATCCAGGGGAGAACTGCTGGGGGCGAAACGTCCGGGGGCGAACTGCTGGGGGCGAAACATCCGGGGGCGAGCTGCTGGGGCGAAACATCCGGGGGCGAACTGCTGGGGGCGAAACATCCGGGGGCCAACTGCTGGGGGCGAAACATCCGGGGGCGAACTGCTGGGGGCGGAAAATCTGGGGGTGAACTGGCGGGGGCGAACTGCTGGGGGTGAAGTGCTGGGGGCGAAACATCCGGGGGCGAACTGCTGAGGGCGAAAAATCCAGGGGCGAACTGCTGGGGACGAAAAATCCGGGGGCGAAACATCTGGGGTCGAAAAATCTGGGGGCGAACTGGCGGGGGCGAACTGCTGGGGGTGAAACGTACGGGGGCGATACGTGTGGGAGCGAATCCTCCTGGGGGCGAAATGATAGGGGCGAAATGTGCGGGGGCAAAATGTACCTGGGGCGAACTGCTGGGGGCGAACTGCTGGGGGCGAAACTTCCTAAAACCCTTGCTACAGGCCTCAAAGACACCGGGGCTGAACGAACCCTCATCCGTCCTGGACTGGCGGCCCCTGAAGAGTTTGTTGAGGGGAAAACCCTGACTGTCACCGGGATTGGAGGCACCCGTTGTCCCTTGCCAGTGGCCCGGGTTTTTCTTGATTGGGGTGCTGGGAGTGGGTTGAGGGAGGTGGGAGTGTCTGAAAACCTGCCTACTGATGTTCTATTGGGGACTGACTTGGGGAGGATGGTCGCATACTACGTCCCTGACACCCCACCCAAGTTTGATAATAAGGGTAACATTAACCCTGATGATGATGATGGGAAACTGAATGTGTTACCTGCTAATGCCTTGATGAGTAATGATGCAACTAACAACCATTCTTTCCCCAGGAATGATGCTGATAATGATGTAAATGTACTAAAGAAATCTGATAACCATTCTTTTCCTAGGAATGATGATGTATCTGTGCCGACTGCACCTGTTAACCCTTTCTTTGAAACTGTAGATGTGTCCACAGGTACCGAAGTGCCCCGTCACTCTGCGGAGTGAGACGGCTGAGGAACCCCTGGCAGGAGCAATCAACGGTGCTCAAGGAAATGGGGAGGTGTATGGGGGCCATGAGGAAGGTAATGCCATGCAGCTGACCAGTGCCACCGAGGAAGGTAACTGGCCCATAAGGAGCACTGCTCCTGAAGTTTTGGGGGTGGATGGGGAGGTAGGGCCCATAGCAGCGCCGATGGGTGGGTCTGTAGAAATCCCCAGGGAGACAGCATACATAGCCGCTGTCACACGCAGTCAGACTGCCCAGATCGCAGGTAGCGCCCTGTCTTCTGGACCCTCTTCTGCTACCGGAGAGAATGAACCAGAGGTGACCCCAGAGTCGGTTCCAGAGGGTCCCAGTAAGGAAGGAACCCTGAAGTCACTTCTGGCAGCCTCCAGCAAGAAGTTCCAGGCTGCTCTGCACTCAGATGGTAGCCTGGAGAAATTGAGACACCTGTTATAATAATTGTAATAAAGTCATTTCTTTTGTGTGCATGGGTGTATGTGTATATATATATATATACCCATGCGTGTATGTATGAGTGTGTGTATGTGTATATATATATGTATGTATATATGTATCTATGCACATGACTGCATATATGCCATTTATTTTGCTTAAGACTTTGAAACTCTTTTCAGCTGATGTAATACATGGGTGTTACTTTTGGGCATTACTTTTTGTGAACGTTAGCAGCTTTCCTTGTCTTACGTGACTTCTCTGGTAACTGTAGATAAGAATTTCTAACAAGCTCAGCATATTGTATGTACTCTTTTTTGCAAATGTAGTGTTTTCAACGCCTTTTGGCTTTGCTATTTAAACTCTTAAGAATATGTATTGAGTTAGACAGAGGACGGCCCACACCTGGTGTGGCTGTCATTCTCTCTCCATGCCGGCATGTCCAATAAAGAAGCATCTTACTTATTCAGGTCTGGACGATTTCTAATTGGAAGACTGAAACTCCCTTGACATTTTGGTGCGTTGGCCGGGAATCCAACACCTTTCCCTCACCGGTGAGTACTGTAAACCGTGCACGGGGGAGTCTGGGACTCCTTAAGTAAGTCCTCCGCCTTGACATTAGGCGTCACCAGGGGCATTAATCAGTTATCCCTGTCTGAGGGAAAGTGACGGATTTCGTATAGTCTAAGGATCTCTGGGAATCGTCTGTATCTGAATACAGGTAAGAACATTTAATAATTTTCATTATATTCTGTAACCTTGTTAATCCAGTATGAATGTTATTCTTGGAATTGAATGGGAACTGTGATTGTAGACTTTTCCAATTGGGGTTTGTGAGAGGCTCTTGTAAGTTGGAAGTTTACATGCAATTGGAATTTGTGAGAAACTCCTGTAAATTGCTAAGCTCCATAGGAATGGGGTTTTGTTGTTCTTGTAAAATATTCCGAAGAATAATAGTAATCTTTATTTTTTTTATTTTTATTTTTGAATGGGATGAATGTTATTTTAGGAATTGAATAGGGAACTGGTAGACTTTTCCAATTGGGGTTAGTGAGAGGCTCCTGTAAGTTGGAGGTTTACATGCAATTGGCGTTATAATAACTCCTGTAAATTGCAAAGCTCCATAGATTTGGGGTTTGTTTGTTCTTTTAAGATATTCCGCTAAATAACAATAATCTCTATTTATTTTATTTTTTATTTTTTGAATGGGTACAAAGCCAGTGTGAGAAGGCTACTGTGGAATAAAAAACTCCGTGTGCACGTTAAATTGATCTAGATGGGAGAATCGAGGGAGATTCTCGTTAGATTAACCCCTTAATGATAGCCAATATATCTTTTTTCTGACCTGAGATATAAGAGAATATCATCCCCACACAGGTGACGATCCAGCAGCTGTCGGCTATCTACTATAGCTGACAACTTGCTGTATCCTGCTATACCACTTTGCATTAATTCCTGTAAATCACCTGAAGGGTTAATAAACTATCTGACAGAAGTTTTCAATATGTCAGGGGGTGCTGTTTTTAAAAAGGGCTACTAAGGGGTTAAGGAATCCGGTATAAGATGAATTTTTGCCGGTATTGTTTTGTCTTCTGTACTTTGTTGAATGTTGTTTTCTGTTAAGTGTGCTGTTTTGTCTGTCTTTTAAAACTACATAGAACTAAAACGCCATAAATATATGTTTTATGTTACACATGAGACTCCTTGAATGTTATCTTGAGTGAATGTATGAGGATTGAAATAAAATCCAGACTGTATAAGGGAGTCCAGTAGGCGTGGTCAACAGTCATCTGTGGACTGGAGACAAATCATAGGTTATTATAGTGGTATAAATCACCTAGGTACATGTCACCTGATCCCCATAGAGAATATTCTATGTTGTTTTGTTGTATGTTTTTCTTTTAATAACACAGAGTGACTGAACCCTCCTCGTTTAAAAAGTGGACACAAAGTCAGATTTGTGGCGGTCAAATGGGACCTTATCACGATCACTGAGGAGTTAGTAGAGTCCGCGCCGGTGGTGCTCTGAATACCTGATTTTAAGAACGGGAACGTCTCTGGATATAAAGAGGCGGTGTCATTAGACTTTATCTCAGCACTTCAGGTCTAGGAGTACGAGGGAACTTTACTCTCTTGTCTTATGTCTCTGTGTACGTGTGTCTGTCCAGTCTCTAACTGTGGAAGCTGTTGTATGTTGTGTGTTTGCACTGTTACACTGGTCAGAAGTCCCTGTGAGCATATTTATCTCGTTCAGACCAGTGACCACATTTATCATCGTGACCCCATTCCTTGGGGACCATTCACGTTTGTCACACTGTGTTGTCATACTAGGCCCTTACAGGCCTTTATTGGACAGAGATGGCAAGATATAGAGATACAAGCAGGTAAATATCTGGGACATAGTGTAATCAGTGAGGATTATTTAGATCCTGGATATTAGGAGCAGTAATTGAATTGTTGCTGTTGGTTTTTTATCTTCTTGTTGACATATTAATTTCACTGATATTTGTCAAACTTCTTAAAAGTGGGTAGAAATCCATTGTGCTCCAGGGTTTATATTGTGTATAGTCCTCATCTTGTTGTTTGTCTTTTTGTGTTTAAGAATTTTATGTAACATCATTATGGGACTTTATCCCATAGATAAATATATTTTAAGATCTTGTCCTCATTGTAATGCAGAATTGCTATTGACCATTTCATCTGATGGCTGGAAAGTTATTAAGATTGTACCAAGACGGTATCCCTGGAATGAGACTGGATATGGTCCTTTCTCATCAGGTACCCAGAGATAAGTCTTCAGTTTAGATGTGCAATGAGTCCTTATTGGGAACTTATAGGCCTAACTCTTATATATTGTAACAAATAGAGAGTGAAAATTGTATATCGCTGTAAATGTCTTTTTAGTCTTGACAAACAAGGAGTAGGCACCACCCAGAGCACACAGTCCTGAGGGTGGGAGATAAGCTATTAACATGATGAACGATACCCCCTATGAACAGCAATTAAAAACCGCCTTCTTAAAGGGTTGTCAGTCCCAAATAAGTGTGTATATTACCAAACACATGGTTACACATAGGACAGCCCGACTGACTGAAGTTTTAGATTACGCCAGACACGCAGACCAGTACTTTAAGGACAAAAAAATAAAAATAAAAGTTAAAAAAGGTCAAGTATTTTTAGTTGATGATAGGTGTGAGATCTTCGTTGCCCAAAAAGATCCAAATAAAGGACAAGGACACAGGGGTAGAGGAAGGGGGAGAGGTAAGAGAGCAGGAGACAGACTATCTTGTTGTCATTGTGGGAAGACTGGACACTTTATCCGACAATGCCCAGATAGACAATACGCCCCAAATATACAAAACCAATGACTAATGGCAACTGATAAAAACAGCATCACATCACAAATATCAGATCCCTTTTTGCCAGAGGAAAACAGTAGGATTCCTGAAGTAATATTTAACTTGAATGAAGTAGAAATGTATATACAGAACACTGTATTTCCAGAAGTAACTCTCCTTGTGGGAAGCCATGAGGTCACTTTTCTTGTTGATTCAGGAGCCCCTAGAACCTTAGTACATCCAGAAGAGATACCGACTATTGGACTGTCTGCTGCCTGCATAATGGTAAAAGGAGCAAGTGGTAAGACACAGAGAGCCATTGTCTATGCCTGTAGAGACACCGGTCCCTCGGCACAGGTAAAAGTGCAATTTCACAAATTATATTATCAGCTGTGTGGGAGGGATATGATGCAAGCCCTGAGCCTGGGAATAATTCCTACTGCTGCAGGACTATAGGTGAAATCCATGGCTGAGACAATGGTGCTCCAGAGGTATGGAGAATCTAGATATTATTACAGTCTAGATCTAATAACTGCAGGACCATCCTTTATTACTGAGTCCTTCATCAAGGAAGCAATAGATAAAGGTATACAAATGTAGATGTTCACACACCTGAAGAACTACACTGCTCCTTGTACTACAGGTATTTCAGGGGTCCTGATATAAAATATGGGAATTTTCATGCTCTAGATTGTTCTTTGCACACCATATACTGGAATTATAAAGGGAACTGTGCCGTCAGTTGTAAACTGTCAGAACAAATTAAATTGTTGTTTTTGCTTTTTAGAGGCACCGTGCCACATGTTTCCCTCTCCAGATGTAAAGGTAGATCATGGAAATTCCTTGGTGATTTTGTTGGAGTGTAAGGAAAGTAACAATGGGAGGATTTGGGTGATGGCTCATTTTATAATGCCAGACTGCAGGCATGTTCACAAGTACTAAAGTGGAACACCATTTCTAAACCCAGTGTCCACCTGCAGCGAGGCGGGGGAACGAGTGAGAAATGCTGATCCTTTCCTAGAATTAGAGGAAGAATTGACCACATACCCAGAATCTTTGTGGTCCTCATGACCTGCAGATGTGGGATCGATTAAAGGGGTGATTATACCCTGTCCAGCTCACCTTGTAACACAGCCTTGTTTCCAGTAGGGAGGGCGCCCCCATCTGTAAACGAGGCGGTGATAACAAGAGCCCCCACAGTGCCGGACCCCCATACTCTGCTGAATGACTGGAGGCTGGAACATAAGGTCTTTACAGTGATGTCAGTAATGTCTTCTTCAGCATCCTGGTACATCCAGATAGCCAGGTTTGGTTTGCATTCACATATAAGGGGAGCAGGTATACATTCACCAGAATCCCACAAGGGTACTGTGAATCACCTACTATTGTTTACCAGGTAAAATTGGCTAACCTAGCTCAATGTGAGTCACCAGAATGGAGCCAGATACTCTTATATGTGGATAACATGCTATTGGCATTTAAAAAAAAAAATTAAAAAAAAAAAAATTGGTAACCAAAGGGGTTATTTCTTTATAGATGACCTATATGTATGAATTGCCCAGTGACCTCCTAAGATATGTCACAGTATTGAGCCATGGCATAAGCTATGTCTCAACAGGAGGAATGGTAGAGGTCATATCTTATGTATTTATGACATATGGCTTTACTATTAAAAATTTTTGTTTAATCTGCATTACTTGTGCAAAAATAATTCCTAAGGGAACCTGAGACCAGAGAGAGGACAATGTCCTCACCCTGAATAGTTATTCCAACACATTTGTATGGATTTTATTGAACAAGTGTGAGGGAAAAAGTACGGCCTTGTTATTATAGATGTTTTCAGCAGGTGGATTGAAGCTGTCCACCCTGATGCATTAATGGTACCGAAGGCCCTTCTAAAGGCCAGAAAATATATAGTAAACTAAGTAATGTTATTATTACCTAAAACATTGTCAATTGAGTTGGGAAACCGCTGTGCCTGTCATCCTCAGTCAGCCGGACTGGTTGGGAGACACAGTGGGAGCTTGAAAAATAGGTTGACAAAGACTATGCAGGAAACAGGAAAGATTGGTTGTACTGTCTCCTATTGGTTGTACTAAATATGTATGTCACACGGACATCGGTAGTGCTGACAGCCTTTGAAGTCATATATGGGAGATCTTTTCTGTTACCTCAGCTAAAGCTCTTTAGAAGGATAGATGAGGAAGCTGGTTGTACATTAGCAGAATATATGGCTAAGATATTAACTCACAAAGAAGTTTCTACTCGTAGTTTTGTTCCAGGAAAACCCACTAACAAAACCTGAGATCTTGAAACCTGCAGACTGGTTCCTTGTGAAGGTGATAAAGAAGAGACACCAGCACCATCCTAAGTGGGAAGGTCCTTACCAAGTCCTGTGGACTTCTCCTACTGCGGTCAAGATTCTTGGGTCCATCGCTCACACTGTAAACTTGTCAGACAGGTAGGGACAGAGTAGGATCTGACTTGCTTGTCAAAGTCCAGCTACAAAGGGAGGTTTTCCATAAGGGAAAGCTTGTCTCAAACTGGTGAAGTCTCCCATTCATCCCCCTACCCGGACAAGACGGTCAGATCTAGGATGTGTACATCAGGGTTAGTCACAGGTATATTCTTTGTGACCATGGTGATGGGAGATTGGAGGGTAATAGACCCAGCAGGAGAGGAAAGTCCAGGGTGGTATAATGGTTTCAGATTTAAGACTTTACATCTTACTTTTGAAATTGGGCAGGAGGCTGCCATGTTAGTGGATTTCTGTCTGTTGTATAAATGATACAGAGATAGGGAACAAGCTGTGAAACTAGCAGAATCTGATAAGTATGCTTCTGTTATAAGCTCTGATAGCAGAAGGGATGGATGTGTGTGACTGGAGTAAAGGGGGTTTTACACTAAGCAATATCGCTAGCAATATCGCTAAAACGTCACTGGTTTTGTGACGTTATAGCGATATTGCTAGCGATATCGCTATGTGTGATACTTACCAACGACCGGCTCCCCCGCTATTCATCGCTGATCGCGCGAGAATGTCCGGCTCCATTTCTCGTTGTCTGCTTCCTGCTGGGCTTCCTGCTGTGACGTCCAGCGACGCGTGGAGGCGGGCGGGAGGACGCAGGATCGCTGTGTGTGAAAGGTGAGTATCGTGCGCTGCGTCGCTGCTGCATCGCTGTGAGATCTTTCTGTATGAAAGCTCACTAGCGATCATTTAGCGATGCACCAGCGATCCTGACCGGGTCGGATCGCTCGTCGGATCGCTGGTGCATCGCTAAATGTAAAAGGGCCATAAAGCAGCATGGACAATTGTAGCCCGAGATTATAGGTATAAGCCTTATGGCTACATAGATTTAAAGCCTGATTCCCCAGTAGGAAAAAGGAGATCCCCTTACACAAATAAGAATAATTGTAATCAGCTACTGAGAAATTTTAAAAAACCCTAAGATGAGGGATCAAAGGTTAGAAGAGCTGATATGTCAGGATCAAACCCAATAGGACATTTCTACATAGAAGTTCAGAATAATAGTATACCTAGATCCAAGGAAGGTATGTCAGAAAAAAACCCTAATAGAGTCTATAGGGTTCATAGTTAGATTGTCTAACCTAACTTATGAAGATAAACTAGCTCTAGAGAGAGGCTGTGAGAAGAATGAATGGCTAGAATGGCTTAACTACATTGCAAAAAGCTTAAAAAAAAAAAAAAAAAATTAAGTTGTATAGTAAAACTTATGTCTGCTCAGAAAGGGAAGGAAAATGTAAAATGTTATCATCATTATATCCTCCACTTGAGAAAGCGGATATCCCACCACAGGTGATTCCTGGTAACTATACTTGTTTTAGTCTTCCAGGGCATGGACACGACTTCGGAGAGCTCCAAGGCGATTCTTGTAGAGAATGGATCATTGTCTCCCACAGGGCCGAGTACTCAGCCATATGGTCAGACCACACTATCCTGAGAGCGGATATATGGTGGTTATGCGGTGATAAGCGCATAAGAGCCAGACTACCACATGGTTCCCGAGGGGATTGTGCGGTGGTCCAGCCAATCATGCCGTTCCACTTGTTGTCAACAGGGATATGGCCAAAGGTACGTAGTGGAAGAGACAGAAGTGTGAAACTCTGCAAGGATAATTCGATTCTAGTATCTACAGAGATGACATTGGAGTTCCCAGGGGAGTGACCAACGAGTACAAGGCTAGGAACCAGGTAGCAGCCGGGTGGGAATCCATAATTTGGTGGGTGATTATAAAAATGAATGTAGATTGGATAAACTACTTATACTATAACCAGCAGAGATTTGTTAATTATACCCGAGATGCAGTTAAAGGGATAGCTGAGCAATTAGGACCAACTCCTCTCATGGCTTGGTAGAATAGGATGGCATTAGACAAGTTCTTAGCAGAAAAGGGAGGTGTATATAAAATGTTTGGAGGATTTTTGTTGCACCCTTTATCCTTAATACAGATCCTGATGGAAGTATCTCCAAAGCTCTTGATGGACTGACTGCCCTGTCAAATGAATTAGCTGAGAACTCTGGATATGACGATACATTCCTGGACTGAAGGATGGTTTGGGAAATGGTCCGGATTATTCACTTCTGCGTTGACATCTCTTACCATCGTGGCCAGAGTGCTGACTGTTTGTGGACGCTGTGCTATTCTATGCATTAGAGGACTTGTTCAAAGGCTGATTGACTCTGCCATAACAAAAACTATGCATCAAGGAATGGAGACCTTGGAATCCAACGAAAGAATGAAAATTTTTGGACTTAATGATAAATATACTGAGCATATTACTCTTCCTCTAGATTATATGAAGATCTTCTGTGAAATCTGACAAAAATAAATCTGTCTCCAATGTGTACAGATAAATGATTTTATTACAAGATGAGGGAATGTTATAATAATTGTAATAAAGTCCTTTCTTTTGTGTGCATGGGTGTATGTGTATATACACTCACTGGCCACTTTATTAGGTACACCATGCTAGTAACGGGTTGGACCCCCTTTTGCCTTCAGAACTGCCTCAATTCTTCGTGGCAGAGATTCAACAAGGTGCTGGAAGCATTCCTCAGAGATTTTGGACCATATTGACATGATGGCATCACACAGTTGGCGCAGATTTGTCGGCTGCACATCCCTGATGCGAATCTCCCGTTCCACCACATCCCAAAGATGCTCTATTGGATTGAGATCTGGTGACTGAGGAGGCCATTTGAGTACAGTAAACTCATTGTCATGTTCAAGAAACCAATCTGAGATGATTCGAGCTTTATGACATGGCGCATTATCCTGCTGAAAGTAGCCATCAGATGTTGGGTACATTGTGGTCATAAAGGGATGGACATGGTCAGCAACAATACTCAGGTAGGCTGTGGCGTTGCAACGATGCTCAATTGGTACCAAGGGGCCCAAAGAGTGCCCAGAAAAAATTCCCCACACCATGACACCACCACCACCAGCCTGAACCGTTGATACAAGGCAGGATGGATCCATGCTTTCATGTTGTTTACGCCAAATTCTGACCCTACCATCCGAATGTCGCAGCAGAAATCGAGACTCATCAGACCAGGCAACGTTTTTCCAATCTTCTACTGTCCAATTTCGATGAGCTTGTGCAAATTGTAGCCTCAGTTTCCTGTTCTTAGCTGAGAGGAGTGGTACCCAGTGTGGTCTTCTGCTGCTGTAGCCCATCTGCCTCAAAGTTCGACGCACTGTGCGTTCAGAGATGCTCTTCTGCCTACCTTGGTTGTAACGGGTGGCAATTTGAGTCACTGTTGCCTTTCTATCAGCTCGAACCAGTCTGCCCATTCTCCTCTGACCTCTGGCATCAACATGGCATTTCCGGCCACAGAACTGCCGCTCACTGGATTTTTTTTCTTTTTCGGACCATTCTCTGTAAACCCTAGAGATGGTTGTGCGTGAAAATCCCAGTAGATCAGCAGTTTCTGAAATACTCAGACCAGCCCTTCTGGCACCAACAATCATGCCACGTTCAAAGGCACTCAAATCACCTTTCTTCCCCATACTGATGCTCGGTTTGAACTGCAGGAGATTGTCTTGACCATGTCTACATGCCTAAATGCACTGAGTTGCCGCCATGTGATTGGCTGATTAGAAATTAAGTCTTAACACACAGTTGGACAGGTGTACCTAATAAAGTGGCCAGTGAGTGTATATATATACAGTGGGGCAAAAAAGTATTTAGTCAGTCAGCAATAGTGCAAGTTCCACCACTTAAAAAGATGAGAGGCGTCTGTAATTTACATCATAGGTAGACCTCAACTATGGGAGACAAACTGAGAAAAAAAAATCCAGAAAATCACATTGTCTGTTTTTTTTTCATTTTATTTGCATATTATGGTGGAAAATAAGTATTTGGTCAGAAACAAAATTTCATCTCAATACTTTGTGATATATCCTTTGTTGGCAATGACAGAGGTCAAACGTTTTCTGTAAGTCTTCACAAGGTTGCCACACACTGTTGTTGGTATGTTGGCCCATTCCTCCATGCAGATCTCCTCTAGAGCAGTGATGTTTTTGGCTTTTCGCTTGGCAACACGGACTTTCAACTCCCTCCAAAGGTTTTCTATAGGGTTGAGATCTGGAGACTGGCTAGGCCACTCCAGGACCTTGAAATGCTTCTTACGAAGCCACTCCTTCGTTGCCCTGGCGGTGTGCTTTGGATAATTGTCATGTTGAAAGACCCAGCCACGTTTCATATTCAATGCCCTTGCTGATGGAAGGAGGTTTGCACTCAAAATCTCGCGATACATGGCCCCATTCATTCTTTCATGTACCCGGATCAGTCGTCCTGGCCCCTTTGCAGAGAAACAGCCCCAAAGCATGATGTTTCCACCACCATGCTTTACAGTAGGTATGGTGTTTGATGGATGCAACTCAGTATTCTTTTTCCTCCAAACACGACAAGTTGTGTTTCTACCAAACAGTTCCAGTTTGGTTTCATCAGACCATAGGACATTCTCCCAAAACTCCTCTGGATCATCCAAATGCTCTCTAGCAAACTTCAGACGGGCCCGGACATGTACAGGCTTAAGCAGTGGGACACGTCTGGCACTGCAGGATCTGAGTCCATGGTGGCGTAGTGTGTTACTTATGGTAGGCCTTCTTACATTGGTCCCAGCTCTCTGCAGTTCATTCACTAGGTCCTCCCGCGTGGTTCTGGGATTTTTGCTCACCGTTCTTGTGATCATTCTGACCCCACGGGGTGGGATTTTGCGTGGAGCACCAGATCGAGGGAGATTATCAGTGGTCTTGTATGTCTTCCATTTTCTAATTATTGCTCCCACAGTTGATTTCTTCACTCCAAGCTGGTTGGCTATTGCAGATTCAGTCTTCCCAGCCTGGTGCAGGGCTACAATTTTGTTTCTGGTGTCCTTTGACAGCTCTTTGGTCTTCACCATAGTGGAGTTTGGAGTCAGTCTGTTTGAGGGTGTGCACAGGTGTCTTTTTATACTGATAACAAGTTTAAACAGGTGCCATTACTACAGGTAATGAGTGGAGGAAAGAGGAGACTCTTAAAGAAGAAGTTACAGGTCTGTGAGAGCCAGAAATCTTGATTGCTTGTTTCTGACCAAATACTTATTTTCCACCATAATATGCAAATAAAATGAAAAAAAACCAGACAATGTGATTTTCTGGATTTTTTTTTCTCAGTTTGTCTCCCATAGTTGAGGTCTACCTATGATGTAAATTACAGACGCCTCTCATCTTTTTAAGTGGTGGAACTTGCACTATTGCTGACTGACTAAATACTTTTTTGCCCCACTGTATATATGTGTGTATATATATACCCATGCGTGTATGTATGTATGAGTGTGTGTATGTGTATATATATATGTATGTATATATGTATCTATGCACATGACTGCATATATGCCATTTATTTTTGCTTAAGACTTTGAAACTCTTTTCAGCTGATGTAATACATGGGTGTTACTTTTGGGCATTACTTTTTGTGAACGTTAGCTGCTTTCCTTGTCTTACGTGACTTCTCTGGTAACTGTAGATAAGAATTTCTAACAATCTCAGCATATTGTATTTACTCTTTTTTGCAAATGTAGTGTTTTCAACGCCTTTTGGCTTTGCTATTTAAACTCTTAAGAATATGTATTGAGTTAGACAGAGGACGGCCCACACCTGGTGTGGCTGTCATTCTCTATCCATGTCCAGACCTGAAGAAGCATCTTACTTATTCAGGTCTGGACGATTTCTAATTGGAAGACTGAAACTCCCTTGACACACCTCGCCGAGACACCCACCTCCGAGCCTGATAAGGAGAGGGTGTTCTGGGAACGAGGAAGGTTGTACCGGGAGACAGTACCCGGAGATCCTCAAAAGGACTGGTTGAGGGAAAGACAGCTAGTCGTTCCCCTACAGTTCAGAACTGAGTTGTTGCGGATTGCCCATGAGATTACACTCGCTGGACACTTGGGGTTCAGCAAAATAAAGGCACGGCTGTCTCAACACTTCTATTGGCCCAAGATGGGGACAGATGTCATGACCTACTGCTGCTCCTGTGCCGCCTGTCAAAAAGTGGGTAAGGCGGGGCCTGCCCTTAAGGCTCCCCTTATTCCTTTGCCGGTGATAGAGGAGCCTTTCCAGAGAATCGCGGTGGACATTGTAGGCCCGCTGGCCATCCCCAGCACCTCTGGAAAGCGATACATTCTCACCGTGGTAGACTATGCTACCCGGTACCCAGAGGCAGTAGCTCTGTCTTCAACCAGGGCAGATAAGGTGGCTGACGCACTGGTGACCATCTTTTCAAGGGTAGGATTTCCCAGGGAGATGCTTACCAATCAAGGGACCCAATTCATGTCTCGCCTAATGGAGGCTCTCTGTGAGAAAATTCAGGTGAAGCACCTGGTGTCGAGTGCGTATCACCCACAGACTAATGGTTTGTGTGAATGCTTCAACGGTACCCTCAAACAGATGCTCCGCATGCTGGTTGAGACCCAAGGGCGCGACTGGGAGCGGTACCTCCACACCTGCTGTTCACTTACAGAGAAGTTCTGCAGGCCTCGACCGGGTTCTCCCCCTTCGAGCTCCTGTATGGCAGGCGAGTCCGGGGACCCCTTGGGTTGATAAGAGAATCCTGGGAAGATGAGCCAAACCCCACAGAAGTGTTCATTGTGGATTATGTCATGCGCTTCCGTGACAAGATGCAGACCTTCAAAAAAGGAAGAAAAAGACATCACTGCAACAAGCACACACTATACCAATTAAAAAAGAATGTTTATTGATGCAAAAGAGTTACATATTAAAAACATAGTAAAAACATGGTGAGCATCCCACAATACATAACAGTAGAATATGGCATATACCACATATGAAACATAATATAATAACCCATATGTAATCCATATGTGATCCAACCCTACTGTAAAATATCACAGCCACCACCCTATAGCTAGGCTCATGGAGACCAATGGCCCTAATATTGCACAATAACCGCATGAAATCAATCAATGCATTTAGCCCTACATACTTCCTGGTTTAGGCATATAGGCCATAATAGGCCGCACAGCCAAAATGGCCAAGATCAACAATCCAATGCTCAATTATGCCACACCAGACAATCTCCAAAACGCTATGGGAACTAAAGGCTGCAATGAGAGGATATAAGAAGTGGGTGCTACACCCAGGACCATACCCCACGCGTATTGCCACAACCCGTGCGGCTTCGTCAGGGGAAGTGACTGACCAAGGTCCAATTGCTTTAAATACCTTACCAAGGTCCAGGTGGATGTACATGTGCACCATAGAAAACACTTCCATCTGGAAATTCCAATCAGTGAAAAAATACCGGAGTCCCGGTCACATGAAAAAACATGGCCGCCACGCATGCGCTATGTGCTGTGTAAACAACTATGACCCAGAGGCAAAAAGCTCCACCGCACATGCGTCCAGTGGAACGCATGGAGCTCTCCCATGGAAACCAAAACCCAAACACTGGCATGCTGCACCATGTATGTCCATCCATATACGGCGCATAGGGCAGTCAGCCCATTTAGTCTCGCCAACACAAAGTGCGAGGCTACAATAATATAAGGCGCGCAATGCTCCCGGGAGCGCAGTACATGAAAGACAAACATAAACACCACATACAGAGATACACAAGGAGGGGAATACAAAACATAAAGGAAAAATAAGCTGGATGATGGTATGATAAGGCGTCATCAAGATGAAAAACCAACAGATCCAAAAGGGAAAGAGAAGGGGATATAATGGCCCAACCATATACAGAGACCAAGTCTCCTAATTGTTCCAAAACGTAGGGAAAGGGCATAAAAAAAATTATATATATAAATCATGGACACCGATCCATGATACAATAGTGATAAATTGGTATATGCCAACCAGCTTTCCATTGATCTATAAGTGGATATGGATATGCCACAAAAAACAACAGGACTCACAGAAGTCAATGATAATTGTAAGACATACCATGCATCAATCATTAGCATAGTGTCCATATAGATAGTTTTTATCCTAACATGAGCCCATGATGATAAGCAGATGTAGAAATTACCCAAAAAAATGAAAAAGGAGAACAAATATATGATAAAAAATATACACATATATATACATGAAGTATATACACATGTCATGTATGTACATATAGACCAAGGTTACTCTAACAACCAAACCAATAAACTGCATCCCTATACCAAATCAGCTGTAATCACCCCATTGTAGCTAATCCAGGACCAATGGAGAAAACCAAGATCCTACCCAATGGTCCCCATGAGCCCAGATCTAAAGATATACCACACAGGTCCACAGACCCTAATGAATCAAGGGGACAATAAATAATCCGTTAAAGGGTCAAAAAAGCCCAACACTATGTAGGCTAACCTCATAAACCAAAGGTACTGATGAAAATGATATCCCCTATGGAACCCCCACTAAACAGAGCATTGGCCAAAATAGAGGAACCCCTCAGAAGGCTGTCAGAAATACCATACATCCATATCTAATGGAGCAGAATTGATCAAATCAGTTGTACCAAACTTTATTCAATTATATAATACACATGAGAGAACAAAACCCCAAAGCGATGTATCCTAGAAGCGATTCCAAAAAGTTGTAGGGTGACCGTCTTCACCATTGATGGTAATGTCCAGGTAGGATAACTGCATAAGAATAGAAAAGAGGGGAACATCGTAAATAATCAACCTAAGAACCCCGTAAACAGAAGCTCCTCGTTTAAACCCCTCGGGCTCAGTGAGTCCAAGTTGAAAATCCATCTGGATTCCACTTGTAATAGTAATTTCTTAGGTGAACCCCCTCGATTAGACAATAATATTTTCTCCAATCCAACCACCGTAGTGCCAGCAACCTTACCAGCATGGTGGGTCAGGAAATGGGCTGCCACAGATGTCAAGGTCTTGCCCTTGGTTTGATCAATTTGTGCCAAATTGATTGTCGAGAAATGTTTCTGTATCCTCCTGCGTAGTTCCTGGGAAGTTTGACCGATGTATACCTGATGACATGGACAAATTAATGCATAAACCACACAAGTAGTTTTGCAATTAATATATGACATTAACCTATATCTGGTACCATCTCTTGGGTTCACAAAATAATCCCTGGTGGAGTGCATATGGGGGCATATGGTACAATTGCCACATGCAAATGAACCCCTTAGTGTTATTCCCCTATCCAACCCAATTGTTGGTCTCATGTAATGACTTTTTGTTAGAATGTCTCTAAAATTCGGAGGCCTTCTTGCTGTTATGCAAGGCCGTTCCGGTACAAGGGCATATGTCTGCAAATCCGTCGTAAGTATACCCCAATGTCTCCCAAGCACTTCTCTCACCTGTGACCATTGACTATTATATTGTGTAATGAACCAGGGCATCGAATCTCGAATCTTTTCACGTGGAACCTAGAGAGAATCCTGTGTACATCCATTTGCTCGTTGATAAGCTCGTGAAATACTACCCCGAGGATAATTTCTCTTCTTAAAGCGCTTTGTTAGATGTAAGGCTTCCTCACGAAACACTTCATCCGATGTGCAATTTCTTCGTACTCTAAGAAATTGCCCTACGGGAACTCCATTTCTCGTATGGGATGGATGGAAACTTGTATAGTCCAACAGACTATTTGTAGCGGTAGGCTTTCTGAACAATCTTGTAGAAATACCCCCATTCATATTAGAAACTGTAAGGTACAAGAAAGTAACTGAAATAGAGGACACAGTGTAAGTGAGCACGATGTTATATGGATTAGAATTCAATAATCCCATAAAAGCCTCACATTCCTCTGCCGTACCAGTCCAAATGAAAAAAATGTCATTGATAAATGACCAATGTCGCACTTTATCTCTGAACATTCCTGTTACATATACCCGAGTGGCCTCCCACCATCCGAGAAACAGATTCGCCAAAACCGGGGCACATCTGGCCCCCATAGCCACACCGGAGGTCTGGAGATAATAAGATCTGTCAAAAAGGAAAAAATTGTGCTTCATAATAAACCCTAGCAGATCCACAATGAATGAATCATGCATTCTATCCGACTGGACTGCCTGATCAAGAAAATATAGTACCGATGTGATACCGTCAGAATGGTCAATGTTTGAATAAAGCGATTCCACATCGCAAGTAACCAACAAGGCCCCAGAGGGTAAGGTAACATCCCGATATTTCCTAATAAAATTAGAAGTGTCCTGTATGTAGGATGGTAAAGTCTTCAGTATAGGCTGGAGGAAATAGTCAACATAAATAGATGCCTTTTCACATAAACTGCCTATGCTGGCAACTATCGGTCGGCCCGGAGGTCTCACAAGGTCCTTGTGGACCTTGGGCAACATGTAAAAGGTAGGCGTAATGGGATGTTCGACCCACAAAAATTCCATCTCTTTCTTACTAATGATACCCAACTCAAAAGCCCTATCCAATAGCCTCCTAAATTTAATAGAGAAGGGTCCTGTTGGATCTGATGGTAATCTTTTGTAGAATCAGACATTATCCAATTGGCGGTGTGCCTCCTCCTGATATAGTTCATGCGGTGTGTGGTGTTGTGTAATCCAGATGGATTTTCAACTTGGACTCACTGAGCCCGAGGGGTTTAAATGAGGAGCTTCTGTTTACGGGGTTCTTAGGTTGATTATTTACGATGTTCCCCTCTTTTCTCTTCTTATGCAGTTATCCTACCTGGACATTACCATCAATGGTGAAGACGGTCACCCTACAACTTTTTGGAATCGCGTCTAGGATACATCGCGTTGGGGTTTTGTTCTCTCATGTGTATTTTATAATTGAATAAAGTTTGGTACAACTGATTTGATCAAATTCTGCTCCATTAGATATGGATGTATGGTATTTCTGACAACCTTCTGAGGGGTTCCTTTATTTTGGCCGATGCTCTGTTTAGTGGGGGTTCCATAGGGGATATCATTTTCATCAGTACCTTTGGTTTATGAGGTTAGCCTACATATTGTTGGGCTTTTTTGACCCTTTAACGGATTATTTATTGTCCCCTTGATTCATTAGGGTCTGTGGACCTGTGTGGTATATCTTTAGATCTGGGCTCATGGGGACCATTGGGTAGGATCTTGGTTTTCTCCATTGGTCCTGGATTAGCTACAATGGGGTGATTACAGCTGATTTGGTATAGGGATGCAGTTTATTGGTTTGGTTGTTAGAGTAACCTTGGTCTATATGTACATACATGACATGTGTATATACTTCATGTATACACTCACTGGCCACTTTATTAGGTACACCATGCTAGTAAGGGGTTGGACCCCCTTTTGCCTTCAGAACTGCCTCAATTCTTCGTGGCAGAGATTCAACAAGGTGCTGGAAGCATTCCTCAGAGATTTTGGACCATATTGACATGATGGCATCACACAGTTGGCGCAGATTTGTCGGCTGCACATCCCTGATGCGAATCTCCCGTTCCACCACATCCCAAAGATGCTCTATTGGATTGAGATCTGGTGACTGAGGAGGCCATTTGAGTACAGTAAACTCATTGTCATGTTCAAGAAACCAATCTGAGATGATTCGAGCTTTATGACATGGCGCATTATCCTGCTGAAAGTAGCCATCAGATGTTGGGTACATTGTGGTCATAAAGGGATGGACATGGTCAGCAACAATACTCAGGTAGGCTGTGGCGTTGCAACGATGCTCAATTGGTACCAAGGGGCCCAAAGAGTGCCCAGAAAAAATTCCCCACACCATGACACCACCACCACCAGCCTGAACCGTTGATACAAGGCAGGATGGATCCATGCTTTCATGTTGTTTACGCCAAATTCTGACCCTACCATCCGAATGTCGCAGCAGAAATCGAGACTCATCAGACCAGGCAACGTTTTTCCAATCTTCTACTGTCCAATTTCGATGAGCTTGTGCAAATTGTAGCCTCAGTTTCCTGTTCTTAGCTGAGAGGAGTGGTACCCAGTGTGGTCTTCTGCTGCTGTAGCCCATCTGCCTCAAAGTTCGACGCACTGTGTGTTCAGAGATTCTCTTCTGCCTACCTTGGTTGTAACGGGTGGCAATTTGAGTCACTGTTGCCTTTCTATCAGCTCGAACCAGTCTGCCCATTCTCCTCTGACCTCTGGCATCAACATGGCATTTCCGGCCACAGAACTGCCGCTCACTGGATTTTTTTTCTTTTTCGGACCATTCTCTGTAAACCCTAGAGATGGTTGTGCGTGAAAATCCCAGTAGATCAGCAGTTTCTGAAATTCTCAGACCAGCCCTTCTGGCACCAACAATCATGCCACGTTCAAAGGCACTCAAATCACCTTTCTTCCCCATACTGATGCTCGGTTTGAACTGCAGGAGATTGTCTTGACCATGTCTACATGCCTAAATGCACTGAGTTGCCGCCATGTGATTGGCTGATTAGAAATTAAGTCTTAACACACAGTTGGACAGGTGTACCTAATAAAGTGGCCAGTGAGTGTATATATGTGTATATTCTTTATCATATATTTGTTCTCCTTTTTCATTTTTTTGGGTAATTTCTACATCTGCTTATCATCATGGGCTCATGTTAGGATAAAAAGTATCTATATGGACACTATGCTAATGATTGATGCATGGTATGTCTTACAATTATCATTGACTTCTGTGAGTCCTGCTATTTGGGGCATATCCATATCCACTTATAGATCGATGGAAAGCTGGTTGGCATATACCAATTTATCACTATTGTATCATGGATCGGTGTCCATGATTTATATATATAATTTTTTTTATGCCCTTTCCCTACGTTTTGGAACAATTAGGAGACTTGGTCTCTGTATATGGTTGGGCCATTATATCCCCTTCTCTTTCCCTTTTGGATCTGTTGGTTTTTCATCTTGATGACGCCTTATCATACCATCATCCAGCTTATTTTTCCTTTATGTTTCGTATTCCCCTCCTTGTTTATCTCTGTATGTGATGTTTATGTTTGTCTTTCATGTACTGCGCTCCCGGGAGCATTGCGTGCCTTATATTATTGTAGCCTCGCACTTTGAGTTGGCGAAACTAAATGGGCTGACAGCCCTATGCGCCGTATATGGATGGACATACATGGTGCAGCATGCCAGTGTTTGGATTTTGCGTTCCATGGGAGAGCTCCATGTGTTCCACTGGACGCATGCACGGTGGAGCTTTTTGCCTCTGGGTCATAGTTGTTTACACAGCACATAGCGCATGCGTGGCGGCCATGTTTTTTCATGTGACCGGGACTCCGGTATTTTTTCACTGATTGGGATTTCCAGATGGAAGTGTTTTTCTATGGTGCACATGTACATCCACCTGGATCTCGGTAAGGTATTTAAAGCAATTGGACCTTGGTCAGTCACTTCCCCTGATGAAGCCACATGGGTTGTGGCGATACGCGTGGGGTATGGTCCTGGGTGTAGCACCCACTTCTTATATCCTCTCATTGCAGCCTTTATTTCCCATAGCATTTTGGAGATTGTCTGGTGTGGCATAATTGAGCATTGGATTGTTGATCTTGGCCATTTTGGCTGTGCGGCCTATTATGGCCTATATGCCTAAACCAGGAAGGTATGTAGGGCTAAATGCATTGATTGATTTCATGCGGTTATTGTGCAATATTAGGGCCTTTGGTCTCCATGAGCCTAGCTATAGGGTGGTGGCTGTGATATTTTACAGTAGGGTTGGATCACATATGGATTACATATGGGTTATTATATTATGTTTCATATGTGGTATATGCCATATTCTACTGTTATGTATTGTGGGATGCTCACCATGTTTTTACTATGTTTTTAATATGTAACTCTTTTGCATCAATAAACATTCTTTTCTAATTGGTTTAGTGTGCGCTTGTTGCAGTGGTGTCTTTTTCTTCCTTTTTTGATAGTCAATCCCACTGTTGCGGCACCTATAACCTTTACTTATACACTTGTCTATTGGCACAGTTAGTGCGCCCAATTTTATCTATTAAAGATGCAGACCTTGACGCAGTTGGTGCATGACAACATGAGGCAGGCTCAGGCTGACCAGAAGCACTGCTACGACCAGAACGCCAGGGAGCGGACCTACCAGGTGGGTCAAAAGGTGTGGGTGCTGGTCCCTATACCAACGGATAAGCTTCAGGCAGCCTGGGAAGGCCCATACGTCGTCCACCAATAGCTCAACCCAGTCACCTACGGGGTCACGCTTGACCATGCTCGGGGTAGGCGCAAGGCCTTTCACGTCAACATGCTGAAGGCGCACCACGAACGTGAAGCTTGCGTCCTGCCGGTCTGCAACCTGCCTGAGGATGCGGAGGAAGATCCCCTCCTGGACATGCTGGCCCAAGCCAAGGCCAATGGGTCCATGGAGGACATGGAGATAAGTGGTTTGCTAACCGTATCCCAGCGGTCGCAGTTGGTGAAAACCCTGGAACCCTTCCGGGCCGTGTTCACCAACCGACCTGGGAGGACGGAGTTAGCGGTTCATGAGGTGGACACCGGGAATCACACCCCACTTCAGTGAACACCTTATCGGATCTCTGAGGCGGTGCAACAAGTCATGCGCCAAGAGATCGATGAGATGTTAAGGCTAGGGGTGATTCGACTGTCAAAAAGCGCGTGGGCTTCACCTGTAGTCCTCGTGCCTAAAAAGGATCGAACCACCCGGTTCTGCGTGGACTACAGGGGACTCAAAGCCATCACAACCTCTGATGCCCACACGATGCCGCGCATCGAGGATCTGCTTGAGCGGTTGGCGAAAGCAAGGTACATATCCATCATGGATTTGAGTCGGGGATACTGGCAGATTCCCCTGAGTCCCGAGGCGCAGGAGAAATACGCCTTTGTCACCCCCTTTGGACTGTACGAGTCCACAGTCATGCCCTTCGGCATGCAAAATGCCCCTGCCACTTTCCAGCGGATGGTCAACCACCTGCGTCGGGGACTGGAGGAGTACTGTGGTACTGCGGTGGTGTACTTAGACGACATCGCCATCTTCAGTTCCACCTGGGAGGAACACCTTCAGCATCTCCAGGAGGTGCTCAAGCGTCTTCACCAGGCAGGCCTGACTATCAAGCCGGGAAAGTGCCAGATGGGCATGAGCGAGGTCCACTACCTGGGGCACCGGGTAGGTGGGGGTTCCATGAGTCCGGAGCCAGAAAAGGTGGACGCAATCGCGTCCTGGCCCACCCCCAGGACCAAGAAATAGGTGAAGTCCTTCTTGGTCACTGCCGGGTACTATAGGCGGTTTGTTCAAGACTATAGCGCCCTTGCAAAACCCTTGACTGACCTCACCAAGCAGAGGCTACCCCAAACAGTCAACTGGACAGATGACTGTGAGGCGGCTTTCCAAGCTTTGAAAGCAGCCCTGTGCAGCTCTCCAGTGTTGAGAGCAGTCGACAGCAGTCGCCCGTTTCTGGTACAGACAGACACCAGCGAGCTTTTCCTCGGTGCTGTGCTCAGCCAGGTCGACTCGGGGAACCAGGAGCACCCCGTGTTGTACCTGAGCTGGAAACTCTTGCCAAGGGAAGTGGCATACTCGACCATCGAGGAGTGTCTGGCCATGGTGTGGGCACTGCAACGTTAGCAGCCCTACCTGTACGGGCACGCCTTCACGGTGGTAACCGACCACAACCCTCTGAGCTGGTTGCACACCGTGTCCGGAACCAATGGAAGGTTGCTCCGCTGGAGCCTTGCCCTTCAACAGTACTACTTTACTGTACAACACAAAAAGGGCAGTGAACACGGCAATGCCGATGGGTTGTCCCGCCAGGGTGAACCCGCTGAGGTGCGCATGGCCGATTACCGTCAGGTAATGCCGCCGTAGCGCCCTCTAAAGGGGGGAGGTGTAATGTAATGTCTGCAAAGTATGATGTTTACTGTTGGAACCTTCCAGAATCTCCCCTTGCCTTCTGAGTTACATTGTACACTGTAAGCTTTTGCTCACTGTTGTGGAGGTAGTTATCAAACCAAACCAAACACCACCAAATGGCATGTTAGGTAAAAATTAATTTGTATTGAACAACATTAAAAAACAAAAATTACACAAAGAAAAAGTACTGGAAAAAATAATAATGAAAGAGGGACATACACCATAGGAATCCACCAAATACAATAACCAGATTATAGTCTACAATGGGCTGATAAGGAACTGGATTTACTGCTGAGTAACAATTAGTATACCTGCAACCCTGAATATTAATAAGTTGCTGCTAAAGTGCTCCATTATGTTCAGGATATATTGCAGCTTAATCCCCTTAATGAGACAACAGCATAATTGATGTAAATGCATACAGTTCAGATAATAATCAAAGCTAAAATCAGCATACCAAAGATCAGGTATGCTGATTTTGGCTTTGATTATTATCTGAACTGTATGCATTTACATCAATTATGCTGTTGTCTCATTAAGGGGATTAAGTTGCAATAAATCCTGAACATAATGGAGCACTTTAGCAGCAACTTATTAATATTCAGGGTTGCAGGTATACTAATTGTTACTCAGAAGTAAATCCAGTTCCTTATCAGCCCATTGTAGACTATAATCTGGTTATTGTATTCGGTGGATTCCTATGGTGTATGTCCCTCTTTCATTATTTTTTTTTCCAGTACTTTTTCTTTGTGTAATTTTTGTTTTTTAATGTTGTTTAATACAAATTAATTTTTACCTAACATGCCATTTGGTGGTGTTTGGTTTGATAACTACCTCCACAACAGTGACCAAATTATAGCTGTGGCATGTTTTTTCATGGTATACATGATGGCATGATTCTTTTTGGGGCAATGTTCTTGTGACTACACTGTAAGCTTGTAGCAGTCCCTTCCCCCAAGTCTTATCAGCTCTGCCAGCATCTGAAACCTGAGAGCGAGCATTTCCTCTTGAAGTCACCCCACCTTGGCCATGCCAGGACTGGAAGTCCTTTGTCTCTAGACATGTGCTGGGATCAATATGAGAAGTATTAAAACAAGTCATATTGCAAAAACCATACACAGCACGGATATAACAATCATATTTCTGTGATCTGCGCGGACCCGGCTTTGCTACGGTGCCTCTTGCGTAGTTCTAGGACCTCCAGAAACTGATAGATGGATTGCTCCCAAACAGAGTGTCCTACGTATGGCATGCTTGGTGTCTTCGGATTCTATTCGGTGAATCACAAACATTGATGCCCTATGTGTGTTGGTACGGGTTTTTATCGTTTAGATATACTTATTCTAAGTTTTGTAGTTTGATTCTAAATCCAAGAGTAGGGGGCAGACCCTCTCCAGACTGCCCCTTCCATGATGTCACACAGCAGAGGCTATAAGGCATTACCTTGGCAAAACCAGCTCAGAGCAGCTCAAGTCCTCGTGCCAGAGAGATGTGCCGATGAGTGGCGACGTTTGGTTAAGTTCCCCTCCCTCTCCAGCCACATGGGATGCCTAAAGATTCATAAGCAACCGTGAGTGTACTTTCTGTTTTCATCCACTTTTGTTTTATACTTGTATCTGTACATATTTTATGTCTCAACTTAATAGCAACTTTTATCTGTATAATCACTGCCCACATTTTGGGAATAAATCTTAAAATTATCAGTTTGTCTCCATGCTCTAAGAAACGAACTATACGCCTTTTTTAGATAATCGCTACTAATTTGGCGTTAGTCACGGACCCTCTTAATTAACTCTGTGATTAAGTAAAGAATGGCTGGTGGCAGCGTGGTGTGCGCGGCTGGCGAGACTAGCTGGCAGTACAGACGGGTCTTATATTGCTGAATGAGGGGCTGCGGCCACAGCATTGATAATTCCCTTACTGCAGTAGTCTAGCGGCCCATGCACAAGCAGCCCGTCCGGCGACTAATTCTCCTAGGTGCAGTTCCCTGACTGACCTGAGGGTAAGGGGGGCGCCGGAGAGCTGCGAGTTCCAAAGTGGAACTGAGAAAGTGGGATATACATAAATCCCCGCAGTATCTTGGAAGGTTGTTAGCAGTGGTGGGGCATCCAAAATACCCCCCTGCGGTAAATTGTTAGAGCAAGGTTAGCTTGTTGAATTTTTGTCACATGGTGCCAGTGGTGGGATAACTAAGATAAGCCCCCACTGTGCCTGTGATAGTCGTGTGCCGGCAGTGTGTCGCATCCCTCCGTCCGCTGATACACCCGTGTCAGTGGTGGGATTGTGACATAGTGGTGACACAGGGTCCGCTGTCCATCGTGTTTTGGTGTCAGCGGGACCCCCGTTCATCACATATTGGTGGCAGTGGTGGGCTGTTCATCACAGCCCCCATCTAGTGTTCCTTAATGATATTATAACTAACTCTATCTAACTATTGTCATGCAGCCGCAAACATACACACACGACATATATACTGCACACAGACATGTAAGTAACACAGTTAATACATAATAACAATATTTACAGGGCTAGGCTCTCATCTCCTTACAGTCCCCCTTCCTGAAAACTTTGCCGTCCCCAGCAAAGCAAAAGGTTACCAAAAAGTCACACATATTAATCTATACCATATGTACACTTCTATATCTTACTAAAAAAAATTTTTTTTTTACATTTTTTTTAAATGCTCCTACTAAGCATAAATACTTTTACTAGCACATATAAATATATACGTTTCTTCATATCAAGAAACATTTTTTTCATATATTTTTCCCATAAAATATATCAATCGTCCTTGTCTCCTTAGAAAACACAGTTGCACTGTACAAATTACAGCTACCCAAAATTGTTATGACGTCTTTTAAAAAATGCTGTAAAGACATTAAAGTGCAAACATTATTTTTGTTTTAATTTGAGGTAGATCCAATTTCAAAACACAGACAAGGAGAGAAAAGAGAAAAAAACAAACATGTTCTCTCCCCCCCTTTCTGTGAGGGGAGCACTTCCAGTGTTCAAGTTTCGCTGACAGGGACAAGCACACCCTGTGGCCGCAGTTCCACAGAAGGGGCTCAACAGGCGCCCATAAAAAAAAATATAGCAAGTTGAGGAGAAGAAGAAAAAAAACAGTTTCTTTAACAAGTTCCTGGACTGTAAACCGCTCTCCGTGAGAGCGTAGCAGGATTCCCATACCCTGTGGGGACGCGGAACAGTCCCGGTGGTGCAACAGGCACATTAGAGAGAAATTGTCAGGGTGTTCAGCGGTGCGGATCAGGAGCAGACGCATTTCCAGAGGCTCCTGGATGCAGTTCCGCAGTATTCCTGGAGGTCTCATCCTCCTTCGGGCACAAAATAACAGCCACGGCATAATAGCTGCGGGGGCAGTACTCCTTATAAAAGAAGACCCAGTCTCCAATTTTCAGGGCTCTACCGTGCTTCACAGAGGCAACATTAACGTAGACCTTACTGCGGGTGCCTTCCTCCTCTATGAAGCGGTAGCCCCGCTCCACATTCGTGTATGCCAGCTACTTGTAGGTACGTGGGACAGGCATGGCACTTTCTCCGCCTTGATGTAAGGGAGCCCACATCTCCTTATCCTTTGCCTTCTTTCTGGTGATGATGTCCGTGAGCCACACAGACGAGTAAGCAGGTGGCGGGGGACCGGTACCTCCAGGGGAGGGCTGGCCAAAAAGTGGAGGCTCCAGTGCCTCGGGGAGCACCTGGCGGGAGTGCGGGTGCTCAGCGGGATGGACCTTGGGCCGTGTGTCCCCACAGTGGGACAATGCTGGGGCCGTGTGATCCGCTACTGGTGGGAGGCTAAGTAGCACTCACCTCCTTCTGTGCCGCAGCTCCGCTTACACCAGCTTGCAGCTCCTCATAAACTTCTGCCAGCGGGAAGCCGGGGCCTCTTCCGGCTCTGTGGTCTCCCCCATCGCAATGTCATTGCCAGGCTGGTCCTCCGCAGTGTGCTGGGGTCCTTCCTCCTGCCGTCCAGCAGAAACATCCTCCGGGTCTTCAGGTTCCTCGGGATGAGGAGCGGGCTCCTCCTCTCGCAAGGTCTCCTGAGTTGAGGCCTGCAATGAGTGTGGGCGTATCTCCGATGCAGCAGGGCCAGGTGTCGGGGGCTCCATGGGCTGCGGGACTTCGGACCGCGTAAGAGCTTGGCATTCCTGTGGTTGCTCCCAGCTCTGGGTGACATGTCTGGCGTCCTACAGTTGCCAATGCCACTCCATGCGTCCGATGCCCCTGCAGCTGCACCGATACATCGCAGACGATTTCAGGCCACCGCACTCAGCACATTCTGCAGGACCACTCCCGTTCCAGGGTGGGGCTCTGGCCGGCCTCTCCACTCATACCTGTTGTGAACACTCTTGACCTGACTTCTGAGTTTGGGCTCCCTCTGGTGGTTGCTGCGGGTAGTGGAGCTGGTCGGGTTGACAGAAGTCAATCACCTGAAGAGGATGAGTGGAGGTCAGGTGTTACAGACTGGGAAGATTTAAGTGAGCAAGCTTCCCTCAGTTGTTGCTGGTGATTTGGTTTTCTTCCTGTGCATTTTGAAGACTGCTTGTCCCCTGCTTGGTCCTGCTTCGTTCAGATAAGTTATTTGTTTGCTGGAATCTTTTTGCATTTTATCCTGTTTTTGCCTTTCTCTGCTTTCTGCTTTGCTGTGTGGGTTCAGCATTGTTCCCCACTGGGATCGGTGCTGGTCCCCACTCCATATGTCACAGCTTATGTCAGTCTGTTCGGTATTGCTATTCCTCTGTTATATATTAGTATCTTTTGCTTTGCTTCCAGTTCACACCAGAATGCTGATCTAGCTGGGGAGAGGTCATTGTTATGATTGAGTCACCGTAGGAGGCAAAAACAGAAATGCTAGCTAAGTCCAGAAAACCAGAGAAGTTGGCAACTATCAGATTGCAGACCCCTGAACTTATCAACACAACTAGCAGTAGCCGTGGGGGGTTCCTACGATGCCCTAGACCCCTCGATCACAGCCGGAGAATTAAATTGGCCTAAAGAAAGAAAGGGGAAATCTAAACTGCCCCAGAGCAGACCCCAAAGCAATAGGCAGTCCCCAACATATAATGACGGTGAAGCAAGATGAAAACACTAACACAGACAGAAAGATAGACCGAGCAAAGACGGGGCCCAAGCTAACTACATAGGAAAGGACAGGAAGGCTGCTGTCTGCAATCCGTGAAAAACCCTATGAAAATAAGAGCCAACAGACTGACAGTGAAAAAGGCCCTGAAGACGCTAGGCTTCAAAAAGCTATGTCAGTACTCAGGAATATTCTGAAGACAGAGCAACAGGCAAAAGGAGATTCAGCTCACCCCAGCAGGGAATGGCAGAATCCAGAAAAGCAAGGAAAACAAAAACAAAACACAAATGCAACAGGCAAAGCAAAAAACTTAGCTTTAGGGGAGCAGGAATCAGACTGGTGTCCTAGAAGTCCACAGAGAAATCACCCGCAGGGCAGAAGGGCGTTGGCAGCCTTATATCCAGTCTGTGACTCCACTCAGCCAGTCATCCTCATTAGACTAAGGTGCCTGATAATCAGGCTCATTACCTTCCTTTACCAGAATAGGGCGTTCACAAGACCTCAGTGAGAAGGGGAAAATGAACTCACAACAGTACCTCCCCCTTGAGGAGGGGTCACCAAACCCTCAACCACGCCACCAGGGCGATCAGGGTGAGCCCGATGAAAGGCACGCACCAATCTTTTGGCATGAATATCAGAGGCAGAGACCCAGGAATTATCCTCCTGACCATAACCCTTCCACTTAGCCAAATACTGGAGTCTCCGTCTAGCCAAACGGGAATCCAGTATTTTCTCTACCTCATATTCCATGTTACCTTCAACCAATACAGGGTCTGGAGGTGCCACCCCAGGAACAACTGGTTCAACAAACCTCTTCAACAACAAGGACTTATGGAACACATTATGGATTTTAAATGTGACAGGAAGAGCCAAACGAAAAGAGACCGGATTAATAATCTCCAAAATCTTGTAAGGTCCAATAAATCTAGGCTTAAACTTAGGAGAAGCCACCTTCATAGCAATATTTTTTGATGATAACCACACCATATCACCAATCTTAAACTGGGGACCAATGGTCCTATGTCGATTGGAAAACCGCTGGGCCTTTTCCTGGGAGAGAGATAACTTATCCACCACTTGGTCCCAGATCTGGTGCATTCTCTCCACCACAGTGTCAACACCTGGGCAGGCAGAAGGCGCCACCTGCCCAGAAGAAAATCGAGGATGAAACCCAAAGTTACAAAAAAAAGGTGACATCAAAGTGGCAGAACTAGCTCTATTATTTAATGCAAGTTCGGCCAAGGGCAAAAATGAAACCCAATCATCCTGATCAGCGGAAATAAAACATCTCAAATACGATTCTAAGGTCTGGTTTGTTCTCTCTGTCTGCCCATTGGTCTGGGGGTGAAAAGCAGAGGAGAAGGACAACTGAATTCCCAGCTTGGAACAGAACGTCCTCCAAAATCTAGACACAAACTGAGCTCCTCTGTCAGATACAATGTTCTCAGGAATCCCGTGTAAGCGAACCACCTGTTGCAAAAACAGGGGCACCAACTCAGAGGAAGATGGCAACTTAGGGAGTGGTACAAGATGAACCATCTTAGAGAACCTATCACAAATCACCCAACTAACAGTCATTCTTTGAGAGACCGGCATATCAGAGATGAAATCCATTGAAATATGGGTCCATGGCCTCCTGGGGACCGGCAAAGGCATCAACAACCCACTAGAGCGAGAACAAGATTTAGACCGGGAGCAAGTCCCACAGGACTGCACAAAATTCCTGACATCATGAGACAAGGTGGGCCACCAAAAACAGCGACTCACCAGATCTCTAGTACCAAAAATACCTGGATGACCAGCCAATGCAGAGCAATGAACTTCAGACATCACTCTCTTCTTCCACTGGTCAGGAACATACAACTTTCCACTGGGACAACGCTCAGGTTTGTCCTCCTGGAACTCTTGCAGCGCAAGTCTCAAATCGGGCGAGATGGCAGAAAGAACTACCCCTTCGCCTAAGATGGTAGCAGGCTTGGTCACCACAGGAGAATCAGCAAAGAAACTCCTAGAGAGGGCGTCTGCCTTGACATTCTTAGTTCCAGGAAGAAGAGAGACCACAAAATCAAAACGTGTAAAAAACAAGGCCCACCTAGCCTGTCTAGGGTTCAAGCGTTTAGCCGACTCTAGGTAAATCAAATTCTTGTGGTCAGTGAGGACCACAACTTGATGTTTAGCTCCCTCCAACCAATGTCTCCACTCCTCAAATGCCCATTTCATGGCCAACAGTTCCCGATTCCCCACATCATAGTTACGTTCAGATGGAGAGAAATTTCAGGAAAAGAAAGCACAGGGATTCATTTTAGATGTTACAGGATCCTTTTGGGACAAAACAGCTCCTGCACCAATCTCAGAAGCATCCACCTCTACCTGGAACGGGAGTGAGACATCCGGTTGCCGCAAAACAGGGGCGGAGGTAAATCTTCGCTTCAGCTCCTGAAAGGAAGCAACAGCCTCCGGAGACCAATTCAACACATCAGCACCCTTCTTAGTCAGATCAGTCAATGGCTTGGCAATACTAGAAAATTTTGCTATAAATTTCCGATAAAAATTAGCAAAACCCAAAAACTTCTGGAGGGCCTTCAAAGAAGTGGGCTGAACCCAATCATAAATGGCCTGTACCTTGGCCGGGTCCATTTCAATAGTTGACGGAGACAAAATAAATCCCAAAAATGAAATCCTCTGTACTCCAAAAAGGCATTTAGATCCTTTGACATACAGGGAATTCTCCCTCCAGATCCGGAACACAGTCCGAATATGTTCCACATGAGAATCCCAATCCTTGGAGAAGATCAAAATATCATCCAGATAGATAATCAAAAATTTATTGACAAAATCTCGGAAAATATTGTTCATGAAGCACTGGAAGACAGAAGGGGCATTAGTGAGCCCAAAAGGCATCACCAGGTACTCAAAATGTCCCTCCGGAGTATTAAACGCCGTCTTCCATTCATCCCCCTGCTTAATGCGGATAAGATTATACGCCCCCCTGAGGTCAAGCTTGGTAAACCAGCAAGCACCTCTAACTCTAGAGAATAGATCTGAAATCAGGGGTAAGGAATACTGATATTTAATAGTAATTTTATTGAGGGCACGATAATCAATACAAGGCCTTATGGAACCATCCTTTTTGGCCACAAAAAAAAACCGGCACCTAAGGGTGAAGAGGATGGTCTAATATGACCCTTCTCCAACGCCTCCTTAATATAGGACCGCATAGCCTCGTGCTCGGGTACAGATAAATTGAAGAGCCGACCCTTGGGAAATTTACACCCCGGGCTTAGTTCAATTGCACAGTCATAACACCTATGAGGAGGCAAGGACGCAGACTCATTCTCACTAAATACATCATAAAAGTCAGCCAAATAGTCAGGAACATCATGCGACTGAGGAGAGGTGGAAAAAACCGGAGCCTCACTAAAGGCACACCGACAACCCCAGCTCACCACAGACACAGATTTCCAATCCAAAACTGGATTATGAATTTGCAACCAGGGAAACCCCAGAACAACGGCATCATGCAGACCATGCAACACCAAAAATCTGCAATTTTCTTGATGGTCTGGGGCGACCCGCATGACCACCTGGGTCCAAAACTGAGGTTTATTTTTAGCCAAAGGTGTAGCATCAATCCCCCTCAAAGGGATAGGCGTCTGCAGAGGTGTCATCGGAAATCCACAACGTTTAGCAAAATCCAAGTCCATTAGGTTTAGCGCTGCTCCCGAATCCACAAAAGCCTTGGCGGAAAATGTGGACAGGGAGCAGATCAGAGTAATTGCCAGAAGAAACTTAGGTTGAACACCACCAACAGAAAACGTGTGTGCAAAGCGTTTCTCTCGTTTAGGACAAACAGAAATAATATGCGAGGCATCTCCACAAAAAAAACACAGCTTATTACGCCTTCTGAACTCCTGACGTTGCGCCTTAGACAAAACTCTATCACATTGCATAGGTTCAGACGTCTGTTCAACCGGTGGCAACACCTCTCGTGCAATCCTGCGTTCACGCAAACCAACCTGAATGGCTAATGACATAGAATCGTCCAGACCAGAGGGAACAGGAAATCCCACCATAGTATCTTTTACGGCTTCTGACAAACCCTTCCGAAAGAGAGCAGCCAAGGCATTATCATTCCAGGTAGTAAGGACCGCCCACTTTCAGAACTTTTGACAGTACAACTCTGCAGAATCTCGACCCTGGTTCAATGCCAACAGGGTCTTTTCAGCCTGATCAATAGCATTAGGTTCGTCATACAACCCCAAAGCTTGAAAGAATGCGTTCACATTAGTCAGAATAGGATCATCTGGTTTCAAAGAAAACGCCCAATCCTGGGGATCGCCATGCAGCAAAGAGATGACGATTTTAACCTGCTGCGCGGAGCTCCCTGACGAGTTAGGCTTCAAGGCAAAAAATAATTTACAATTATTTTTGAAACTCAAAAATTTAGATCGATCCCCAAAAAATACATCAGGTGTAGGGATCTTTGGTTCAACAGCATGCGAATGAGCAAGGTAGGTGGAAATTCCCCGCACTTCCGCAGCGAGCTGCTCCACACGATCAGACAATTGCTTTATCTCCATTGAGAGAAAAAAAAATTCACCCTACGGCCTCAGAGATATAGAGGAAAGAATATACACACACCTTTTTTTTTTTTTTTTTTTAAGCACAATTCTTTCCTGCTATTGAGTACCCTAGGATCTGCGGTATGACGGGTGATTCTGTTATGATTGAGTCACCGTAGGAGGCAAAAACAGAAATGCTAGCTAAGTCCAGAAAACCAGAGAAGTTGGCAGCTATCGGATTGCAGACCCCTGAACTTATCAACACAACTAGCAGTAGCCGTGGGGGGTTCCTACGATGCCCTAGACCCCCTCGATCACAGCCGGAGAATTAAATAGGCCTAAAGAAAGAAAGGGGAAATCTAAACTGCCCCAGAGCAGACCCCAAAGCAATAGGCAGCCCCCAACATATAATGATGGTGAAGCAAGATGAAAACACTAACACAGACAGAAAGATAGACTGAGCAAAGACGGGGCCCAAGCTAACTACATAGGAAAGGACAGGAAGGCTGCTGTCTGCAATCCGTGAAAAACCCTATGAAAATAAGAGCCAACAGACTGACAGTGAAAAAGGCCCTGAAGACGCTAGGCTTCAAAAAGCTATGTCAGTACTCAGGAATATTCTGAAGACAGAGCAACAGGCAAAAGGAGATTCAGCTCACCCCAGCAGGGAATGGCAGAATCCAGAAAAGCAAGGAAAACAAACACAAAACATAAATGCAAACAGGCAAAGCAGAAACTTAGCTTTAGGGAAGCAGGAATCAGACTGGTGTCCTAGAAGTCCACAGAGAAATCACCCGCAGGGCAGAAGGGCGTCAGCAGCCTTATATCCAGTCCGTGACTCCACTCAGCCAGTCATCCTCATTAGACTCAGGTGCCTGATAATCAGGCTCATTACTTTCCTTTACCAGAATAGGGAGTTCACAAGACCTCAGTGACGAAGGGGAAAATGAACTCACAACAGGTTATATGGCCTCAGTATTTTTGCTTATCAGACGTGTTGGATATTTTAGGGTTTTTGCGTGATTGCAGACAGTATCTTTTCTGTCCTGTTCTATCTAGACAGTTTGGGCCACATCATTTGCTTACTCTATTTTCTGCCTGTGTTTGTACCTCATCTTGTCTCACCGGCAATATATGTTTGGGGGCAAACTATTCCTTTGGGGTTCTACTCCGGGGCAGTTTAACTTTCCCCTTTCTTGCTTTAGGCTTAGTTAACTCTTTGGCTGTGCCAAGGCGTCTAGGGCATCGTAGGCACGTCCCACGGCTAATTCTAGTTGTGTTGTTAGGTTTAGGGGTCTGCAATCCACTAAGTTACCAACCTTTCTGGTTGCCTAGCTTATTCCCCGGCTATCCTCCTCGGTGACCCTTTCATAACACATACCTCAGCATTCAGTGGGAAAGGATGGGTGTCCATCTGCACATACCACTCCTTCCAGGGGCGGACCCGACAATGTTGACTGTCCTCATTTGGCACCATCCAGATGCTGTCACACCCACGAAGTGCTCCTTGCTGACAAGGACAGTCCATTTTGGTGCCAGAATTCTCCCTCTTGGTGGCCGCCATTTTAGGTTTCACAGGGTTACTTTGCAGATCTTCTTCTTTGGTCACAATCAGTCTCTTGCAACAAATATGAACCTAGCACTCAACTTAAAGGTATTTGTAAGGCGGTTTATTATTTATATAGGAGAGGGGCAAACGTGCCTCCAGATGCAGTGTCCACCGGCCGGTGGACACTGCATCTGGAGGCACGTTTGCCCCTCTCCTATATACTGACAAGCTCATTACCTTAGAGAGATCATTCTCCTCAATGCCTAAAGCACCATCGTCCTTTCTGATAGATGCCTATAAGCTCTACACAATCTATATACCACACGTAACTGAAGAAGGTCACATTGACCGAAACGTCTTTTTTCTGTACTACAATAAACCGCCTTACAAATACCTTTAAGTTGAGTGCTAGGTTCATATTTGTTGCTTTAACGGTTTGGGAACCTAACCTTAGCACCATCTTGAGTTGTGCTCACGGTGTTCTTTCTATACAATCAGTCTCTTGGTCTCACTTTTCAGCACTTTTTCAGTCACAATTGGTATTTTAATCATCATCACTTGCCCATCACAGCACTCTTCAATCTGTACCTTTCTCCTTTCTTCACCTCCGATGCGGTCTCACCACCATTTTGGGCAGAGAGATCCTGCCGACTATGCCAAATGTAGTACCATGGCACCTGGGGGGGTGTAGCTTCTGCGGTCGCTCCAGTACTCACTGTGCTGCAGGCTATTCCATCTCCGGTATGCTGTTCACTTTGGGGACTCAATTGACTGCAGGCAGAGGCTGGAAACAACTTTAACAACTCAGCTTTATTCTCTTCAGGGCACAGCATATCCACAATGGCTATAGGACTCTTCACGCGGTAACAGCAATACATCTTCATCTACAGCAGTACGTTACTTCTTCCTCCATTACACATGTATGAACCACACAAGCAAGTGGACACGTCACACGGAACACGGTGAACACGGAACTACGACCCATCTTTCTGAAACCGACTTCAGCCCACGACGGTACCTGTCTTATCCCTTACAGCTCACCCCTTTACGGCACTGTTGCACCTCTACGTGTCCTTGATTTGCAGCTCACTAGACTTCACACAGCTCCCGTACTCCAGCTGCCACTTCTACAGGGGGCTCTCCCACTGACTTCACTGGCTTGCACAACTCCAGACACGGGCTGGTTTCCATAGACTGGCTTGGTTGTCACTTCAGCTCTTCCTTGTTAGCTGACTTCACCACTGAGACTCCTCCGGTAGTCTCCCTAGTCCTGGAGTTCGCCTGTCCAGTGTGGCTACCCCCGGCTCAACCCTCATGAGGGAAAACTATCTCCTTTTTGACCAGGATAGCCACTCCTCTAAATTAACCCTCTCCACAGGTTCCCTCAGATGCACGGTGCCCCCATCTAGTGTCCCTTAATGATATTACAACTAACTATCTCTCTAACTATTGTCATGCAGCCGCAAACACACACACACACATGACATATATACTGCACACAGACATGTAAGGAACACAGTTAATACATGATAACAATATTTACAGGGCTAGGCCCTCACCTCCTTACAGGATGTGAGGTAGGATGTAGAAAAAGACGGCAATTCTGCTAATGTTTTCTATTATGTGACTGTACAGCCCCCTTCACATGACCTATCATGTTTTTCACAGATGCCACGTGTCCCCTATTTGACCTATGGTGCTGGACTCATGGCCGTCTTTTCCCAGCAGCACAGATGACAAGGGCCAATACAAGTCTATGGGTCCATGTTAACATGCCGTCCCTGTGTCGGTCATATGCCGTCCGTGTGTCATCCGTGTGCCATCTGTGTTTATTATGCAATTGTCTCTTCAGACAGTCTCCATCTGCGTTTAACATGGGAAGTATATGAGAAGCTTTGTAATTTGATGTCCATTATCCACACTGGAAACATGGATGCCACATGGATGGCACACAGATTGAAATCACTGGCGACACCGATATCGGTGTAACATGTACATGTTTTATATGCACATGGGGGGCCCAACTTTGAATTTTGCCTAGGGCCCCAATTTGTCTAAAACTGGCCCTGTACTGCGAAGATTACTATTAGATACTTATAGAATCATAGAATCGTAGAGTTGGAAGGGACCTCCTGGGCCATCTGGTCCAACCCCCTGCTCAAAGCAGGATTCGCTAAATCATCCCAGTCAGATGTCTGTCCAGCCTCTGTTTGAAGACTTCCATTGAAGGAGAACTCACCACTTCTCGTGGCAGCCTGTTCCACTCATTGATCACTCTAACTGTCAAAAAGTTTTTTCTAATATCTAATCTGTGTCTCCTCCCATTCAGTTTCATCCCATTGCTTCTAGTCTTTCCTTGTGCAAATGAGAATAAAGTTGATCCTTCTACAGTGTGACAGCCCTTTAGATATTTATAGATAGCTATTAAGTCTCCTCTCAGTCTTCTCTTTTGCAAACTAAACATTCCCAAATCCTGCAACCTTTCCTCATAAGACAGGGTTTGCAGACCGGTCACCATTCTGGTCGCTCTTTTCTGAACTTTCTCCAGTTTGTTGATGTCTTTTTTAAAATGTGGTGCCCAAAACTGGACACAATATTCCAGATGAGGTCTGACCAAAGAGGAGTAGAGGGAAATAATGACTTCACGTGATCTAGACTGTATGCTTCTGTTAATACATCCTAGAATTGCATTTGCCTTTTTTGCTGCTGCATCACACTGTTGACTCATATTCAGTCTGTGATCTATTAGTATACCCAAGTCTTTTTCATATGTGCTGTCACTTAGCCCTATTCCTCCCATTCTGTATATGCTTTTTTCATTTTTATTGCCCAGATGTAGTACTTTGCATTTCTCCCTGTTAAAAACCATTCTGTTAGTTGCTGCCCACTTCTCCAATTTATTTATATATTTTTGAATCCTCTCTCTTCTCTAGTATTAGCTATCCCTCCTAGCTTTGTGTCATCAGCAAATTTAATCAGTTTACCCTCAATTCCTTCATCTAAATCATTGATAAAGATGTTGAACAATACAGGGCCCAGGACAGAGCCCTGTGGTACCCCACTTGAGACATTCTTCCAACTGGATGTGCAGCCATTTACGACCACTCTTTGGGTCCGATCACTAAGCCAGTTATGAATCCACCTAACAGTTGCCTTGTCCACTCCATACTTAGTCATTTTTTCAATAAGGATTGTATGAGAGACTTTGTCAAATGCTTTGCTGAAGTCAAGATATACTATATCTACAGCATTTCCTTGATCCACCCAATCAGTGATTCCGTCATAGAAGGAAATTAAGTTAGTCTGACATGACCCATGCTGACTCTGTTTAATCACTTCATTCTTATCCAGGTACTGACATACATGTTGTTTAATAATTTGTTCAAAGATCTTTCCTGGTATAGAAGTCAGACTCACCGGCCTATAGTTGCCTGGGTCCACCTTCTTCCCCTTTTTGAAGATAGGAACAACATTTGCTCTTCTCCAGTCTTCTGGCACTTCTCCTGTTCTCCAAGAATTTTCAAAGATTATGGAGAGGGGTTCAAAAATTTCTTCTGCTATCTCCTTCAGTACTCTGGGGTGTAATTCATCTGGACCTGGAGACTTGAATTCATTTAGGTTAGCTAAGTGTTTCCTCACTATCTTTCTGTTTATAGATATCCTGGATTCTTCTATTCCCTTAATAGGACAGTGAAGAACAGTTGATGTTACATTTCCTTTGTCAGAGAAAACAGATGCAAAATAGGAATTTAAAAGTTCAGCCTTCTCAGCATCCTGTCTTACCATTTCATCATTTTCATTCTGTAAAAATCCTAGAGCATCTTTGACTTTTCTTTTACTTTTGACATATCCCCAAAATCCTTTATTATTGCTTTTGACATCTCTCGCAAGCCTCAATTCATTTTCAGCTTTAGCTAATCTGATCTGTGCCCTGCAGGTTCTGCAGACAGCATTTTATTCTTCTTTAGATATGCCTCCCTCTTTCCATTTTATAAACATTTTTTTCTTCCTTTTTAGCCTGTGCTTAAGTTCTGTGTTCATCTATCCTGGTTTCCTTAAATGCTTCCTATTCTTCCCTCTTTTCGGAATTGTTAACAACTGTGCTTTGAGAATTTCATTTCTCAAGATTTCCCATCCTTCCTGGACATTTTTGTCTTTAAGGATATCCAGCCATAGGATCCCTCCAATTCTCTTTCTGAATCCCTTAAAATCTGCCTTTCTGAAATCTAACCTTGACGTCTGAGTCTTCACAGGTCTTCCGCCTCTAGTTATGCAAAATTCTAAAATAGCATGGTCGCTACCTCCTAGGGTCCCAGCCACTTTTACCTCCTCAACCATTTCCTCCCTGTTTATAAGGATTAGATCCAAGGTAGCAGTTCCTCTTGTTTTCTCCCCTACCTTTTGGAATATAGAGTTGTCAGCAAGAGAGGATAAGAATTTCCTTGACCTGTTAGTTTTGCCTGAGAGAGATTCCCAATGTCTGGATAGTTAAAATCTCCCATGACAACTATGTCATATTTTTTGGAGAACTTGGCCATTTGATGCATAAAGAGTTCATCCATATCTTCAGCTTGCACAGGCAGCCTGTAGTAAATACCTACAATGGTGTCCTTTCCGTTGTTCTGTCAATGTATTCTTACCCAAACAGTTTCCACAGAACTCCCAGTCTCTGAAGCTTCAATCTCTGTGCAGATATACGCGTTTCTAACATACAATGCGACACCTCCTCCTCGTTTATCAAGTCTGTTTCTTGCAAATAAGTTGTATCCTTCTAGTCTTGTATTCCAATCATGTGTAGTGTCCCACCAAGTTTCAGTGATTCCAATGACATCATATTTCTTTTCCTGTGTTAGTAGTTCCAATTCTCCTTGTTTGTTGCCCATGCTTTGTGCATTAGTATAGAAACATTTTAGCTTATGATAGGTTTCTCTTTCTCCAATATTTTTATTAATTAGATTATTTTGTCTTTGTTCTTCCTTTCCACTTCTAATAGCAGAGTTCTCAATAGCATTTGTCAGGTGTGTGGCTTTTTCTGGTCTTTTGCTTCCCTTCCCATGTTGTTCTAGTTTAAAGCTCTCCTTACAAGTGTAGCAAGGCGACTTCCAAATACATGCTTTCCAGTCTTCGTAAGGTGCACCCCATCTCTAGCAAGTAGTCCATCGTATAAGTAATTCATTCCGTGATCCAGAAATCCAAATCGTTGCTGACGGCACCATCGACGTAGCCAGTTGTTCACCTACAGAATCTTATTCCACCTCCTTGTTCCATGGCCATCCACTGGGAGGATGGAAGAGAAGACCACCTGCGCTCCCAGTTCTTTCACTTTCTTGCCTAAGTCTTCAAAGTCTCTGCAGATGGTTTCCAGGTCATTTCTTGCGGTGTCATTTGTCCCCACATGTAGTAGCAGGAATGGGTATTCATCTGTAGGTCTGAAGAGTCCTGATATCCTGTCAGACACATCTTTAATTCTTGCACCTGGAAGACAGCACATTTCTCTTGAAGTTATATCCGGTCTGCAGATAGCGGCCTCTGTTCCTCTCAACAGGGAATCCCCCATGACCACCACTCTCCGTTTCTTCTTCACAACATTTTTCTTTCTCCATCCAGGAGGACTCTGAGGGCGTACAAGGTTGCTGTTTGTTGGCAAAGTCTTATCCTGATGTATTTCTTCATCGTTTTCCTGCGTGAGAGCCTGGTACTGGTTCCTGAGAAGTATGGGTGCTGACTGCCTCCTGATCCTCCTGCTTCTCTGGGTCACATGTCTCCATTCCTCTGTTTCTTCAGGTGCACTACTAATTTCTTCTCTTTCTGTAACATGAAGAGATAATTCTGCTCTGTCCAAGAACTCTTCACCTTCCTTAATGATCTTCAACATAGCTAACCTCTCTTCGAGATTTTGCAACTTTTCCTCCAACAGGGACACAAGCTTGCATTTGTGGCATGTGAAGTTTGGCTTTTCCACTGGTAAGTCTGTGAACATGTAGCATGAAATGCAGCTCACCAAATGGCTCCTGGCCTCTTCCATATTGAGATTTCTTAAAAACAATGAAAGATAAGCCAAAATATGCAAATGATCTCCTCAAGACTCTTCCCCTGGTTTTCCTCTTTTCAGCTGCAACGGCCAAAACCCAGTGATCGTTCAGCTCGCGGAGACTCTTCACTTATCCCAGAAGGCACTGGGAATATGCAAATGATCTCCTCAAGACTCTTCCCCTGGTTTTCCGATTTCCTCTTTTCAGCTGCAACGGCCAAAACCCAGTGATCGTTGAGCTCGCGGAGACTCTTCACTTATCCCAGAAGGCACTGGGAATATGCAAATGATCTCCTCAAGACTCTTCCCCTGGTTTTCCGATTTCCTCTTTTCAGCTGCAATGGCCAAAACCCAGTGCTCGTTGAGCTCGCGGAGATGCTTCACTTATCCCAGAAGGCACTGGGAATATGCAAATGATCTCCACAAGACTCTTCCCCTGGTTTTCCGATTTCCTCTTTTCAGCTGCAACGGCCAAAACCCAGTGATCGTTGAGCTCACGGAGACTCTTCACTTATCCCAGAAGGCACTGGGAATATGCAAATGATCTCCTCAAGACTCTTCCCTTGGTTTTCCGATTTCCTCTTTTCAGCTGCAACGGCCAGAACCCAGTGATCGTTGAGCTCGCGGAGACTCTTCACTTATCCCAGAAGGCACTGGGAATATGCAAATGATCTCCTCAAGACTCTTCCCCTGGAAACTTGAGATTTGTTTTCTTCACTGCATATAAATAATGAATTCTTTCTGGGAGATAAATTCATACAATCCCAATGTCTCCATCCCAGATTGCAGTCAGATGTCTGAGCGTCTTGTACTGAATATTTACAGCTTTTCTTGGTGACGTCGCGTCTCTTGATTGTGGCTCCTATCGAACACGAGTGTGCATGTCACTGCTGGTTTAATCTGAAGCTGTGAATGCATCATTCGGCTTGGAGTGTTACATTACCTCTTTGCATATATAATATACATTTCATTCAATGTATTTTTTGATGTAATACAATGTTTATGTATATATATATATATATATATATATAATCGTCTTATCGTGTCTGTCTGTCTGTAACCGAAATCCTGAGGCGCTGATTGGTCACGGCCGCCAGGGTGAGGGTGACCATGCATACCAGGATAGGGGGGTGAGGGTGACCATGCATACCAGGATAGGGGGGTGAGGTTGACCATGCATATCAGGAAAGCAGGGTGAGGGTGACCATGCATACCAGGATAGGGGGGTGAGGTTAACCATGCATATCAGGAAAGCGCGGTGAGGGTGACCATGCATACCAGGATAGGGGGGTGAGGTTGACCATGCATACCAGGAAAGGGGGGTGAGGGTGACCATGCATACCAGGAAAGGGGGGTGAGGGTGACCATGCATACCAGGATAGGGGGGTGAGGGTGACCATGCATACCAGGATAGGGGGGTGAGGGTGACCATGCATACCAGGATAGGGGGGTGAGGGTGACCATGCATACCAGGATAGGGGGTGAGGGTGACCATGCATACCAGGATAGGGGGGTGAGGTTGACCATGCATACCAGGAAAAGGGGGTGAGGGGGACTATGCATACCAGGAAAGGGAGGCGAGGGGACCATGCATACCAGGAAAGGGGGTGAGGGGGACCATACATACCAGGAAAGGGGGGTGAGGGGACCATGCATACCAGGAAAGGGGGGTGACAGGACCATGCATGCCAGGAAAGGGGGGTGAAGGGACCATGCTTACCTGGAAAGAGGGGTGAGAGGCCCATGTATACCAGGATTGGGGGGGTGAGAGGACCATGCATTCCAGGATTGGAGGGTGAGGGGACTATGCTTACTAGGATTGGGGGGTGAGGGGTACCATGCATACCAGGATAGGGGGGTGAGGGTGACTATGCATACCAGGATAGGGGGGTGAGGTTGACCATGCATATCAGGAAAGCGGGGTGAGGGTGACAATGCATACCAGGATAGGGGGGTGAGGGTGACCATGCATACCAGGAAAGGGGGGTGAGGGTAACCATGCATACCAGGAAAGGGGGTGAGGGTGACCATGCATACCAGGATAGGGGGGTGAGGGTGACCATGCATACCAGGATAGAGGGGTGAGGTTGACCATGCATACCAGGATAGGGGGGGGAGGTTGACCATGCATACCAGGAAAGGGGCATGAGGTAGACCATGCATAACAGGAAAGGGAGGTGAGGGGACCATGCATACCAGGAAAGGGGGTGAGGGGGACCATGCATACCAGGAAAGGGGGTGAGGGGACCATGCATAACAGGAAAGGGGGGTGACGGGACCATGCATACCAGGAAACGGGGGTGAGGGGGACCATGCATATCAGGATTGGGGCGTGAGGGGACCATGCATACCAGGAAAGGGGGGTGACAAGACCATGCATGCCAGTAAAGGGGGGTGAGGGGGACTATGCATACCAGGAAAGGGGGGTGAGGGGACCATGCTTACCTGGAAAGAGGGATGAGAGGACCATGCATACCAGGATTGGGGGGGTGAGAGGACCATGCATTCCAGGATTGGAGGGTGAGGGGACTATGCTTACCAGGATTGGGGGGGTGAGAGGACCATGCATATCAGGACTGGGGGTGAGGGGACCATGCATATCAGGATGGGGACGTGAGGGGACCATGCATATCAGGATTGGGGGGTGAGAGGACCATGCATATCAGGATTGGGGGGTGCATTATTGCATTATTATTAAAACTTCATAAATAAACTACGTACATATTCTAGAATACCCGATGCGTTAGAATCGGACCACCATGTAGTCTACTATATAATTGTCTAATTCTGTCTGTCTGTAACGGAATTCCCGTCTCGCTGATTAATCAGCGACAGTCGCTTAGTCATCGCGGCAACACAGCCGTTAAAGGCATCACTGCTGCATCGCTCATTACATAGGCACAGTCCTGTACATATTCTAGAATACCCGATGCGTTAAAATTGGGCCACCATCTAGTTTTTTTTATATTTACTGTTTGTATGATGTTGATTTATTACTGTGACAATCCCCATTTATATCACATTGCCTTGTCTCTGTGATATGGCATATGAGCAGTGTTCACACTAGTAACCAGGGTTGGACTGGCCCACTAGAGATCGGGAGAATCTTCTGGTGGGCCCTGGCTTCTACTTCAGGAGAGTTCATAGTGCAAACCTTGCAGTTGCTATGGGGCTCTTCAGTGGGGGAGAAAGGTGGGCCCTCAGAATCAAATTCTCTGATGGACCCAATATTCTTCAGTCTGACACTGCCCTGTGCCCATGTGCTGCTGTGCCCCCTACAGTACTGTACCCTGTGCCCCCTACAATACTGTACCTTGTGCCCATGTGCTGATGTGCCCCCTACACTACTCTACCCTGTGCCAATGTGCTGCTGTGCCTCCTACACTACTGTACCCTGTGCCCATGTGCTGCTGTGCCCCCTACACTACTGTACGCTGTGCCCATGTGCTGCTGTGCCCCCAACATTACTGTACGCTGTGCCCATGTGCTGCTGTGCCCCCTACACTACTGTACCCTGTGCCCATGTGCTGCTGTGCCCGCTACACTAATGTACCCTGTGCCCATGTGCTGCTGTGCCCCGTACACTACTGTACCCTGTGCCCCCTACACTACTGTACCCACTACACTACTGTACCCTGTGCTGCTGTGCCCCCTACACTACTGTACCCTGCACCCCCTACACTACTGTACCCACTACACTACTGTACCCTGTGCTGCTGTGCCCCCTACACTGCTGTACCCTGTGCCAATGTGCCTGGGTCGCACTCCCAGGGCTGTGGGGTACACGGTACCGGGCCCGATGAGCTTCAATGGGAGCTGTCACGGTAGCTGGGACCCGGCCCATGGCCCTGGGCGCCCATTGTAAAAAGGGGAAAGTTTATGAATGATTCGTGATGCCACCTGTGGTGTTCGGCAATGAAGATGCAAGCCGACGCTGCATACAGATCCTCTGGGACAGATGGTGTGGTGCAGCAATGATGTTATAGCCCTCCACAGGCAGGGCTGTAGTCCCAGGGCAGAGTAGATGAAGTGACACTTAGATGGTGTAGTGTCGGGCGCAAGGGATGTAGCAGTGCTGGGCGGGTTGGTGCAGGAATAAGTGGAGGACACCAGGGCATGTAGTTCCAAAGCTTTACTCACAGTCTGTTGCAGGTACAAGTGCCCGCATCCGTGCCGTGCCCTCCAGGTCAGGAGCTCAGCCAACTTCCAGGCAAGATGAAGTACTCCTTTCCAACACTCCGCCAACATATGTGCCTTTTCTGAACGTCTCCTCTAATAGCGCCTTTGAATGAAGTACTCCTAGTACTGAGTTACACTGGAGTTCCTCCTGTCAGCTGTTCCTATGAACTCTACTTGTATGGCAGACAGCTGTAGCCTGCTTCGGGGACTCCTTCTACCTAGTCCCGGCTCACACACTTTGCTGTTGTGCCCCCAAGTCTTGTGTGGGAATAAAGTGGTCACTACTTCTATACCTCCGGTGTCTGCTGCAGGACCATTAGTATCCATACAACTTCGGGGACCGGACCCCGGCCTTGTGCTTAGAACTTGGGAAGGGTTCCCTCTTCCAACCCTGATCCTTTGTTCTCTTATTCTCCTTACGTTCCGTGCTAATCCTTCTTCCCAATGGAGAATCAAGCTTCCTTTCTGTGTCTTTCCTGTGCCAGCAGACCCAGATCACTGTGGCCTGCTGCAGCACTTCCTTCTTCCATCCCTCTCCCGGGGATCTTCTCTGTCTCACTCTCTGTCCGTCTACAACCTCACTCACTGACTGAATGAATGACTGAACTGGCTAAACTCAACTCTTCCTGCTCCTTTATGTAAACTCAGCTCCACCCACCTCCCAGCACGTTTCGTGATCCAAGCAGGGAGCCACCAAGGGGTGCTATGCTACACTCCAAGAGGGAGCTGCCGAAGGTGCTTTGCTACTCTACTTTGTGGTGTGGGGTGCAGGTGTTGGAGTGTGGTCAGGTGTCTCCACCTTACCTGGATTGTGGGGTACCACACCTCAGGAGGAGGTGCAGTACCTCTGTGGCGACTGAACCCTCAGGGGTGCCACATATCCCCCCGTTAAACCCAGCACATCAGCGGGCTGCAAGAAAACAAAGGTTGACAAATACAGGAACATACAAAAATTTTAGAATGCTAATAAACAGTTCTTATCTAAACATCCCAATGTGGGAGGCACTGACTCTTGAACGTTGCAAACAATTTTAACTAACTATCTGTATCTTACTACAGTTCCTAGTTCAAAGTGCTATTTCAAGCATTATCATTCATCACTTCTTCTTTCACATTTTCAACTTTCTTTTATTAACCTTAAGTGACAACAGTTGATGCCTGGTTCGTCACCTGCATTTTTCCAATCTTCATCTTTATTCAAATTTCTTTATTAAAACATTCCTATTAGTCATTGCTATTAACTAGATCTAATATATAAAGCTCAAAGTGTGTATGTATGTATGTGTGTGTGTGTGTGTGTGTGTGTGTGTGTGTATGTCCGGGATTGGCATCCGCACCGTCACAGCTACAGCCACAAAATTTGGCACCGTCACACGTCTGGACCCCGAGAGCATCCTAGGCTATGTTGTTAGGCGAAATTTTAACCCAGCGTGTTCCAATTTACCAAACAATTTTGCCCCTATCTACATAGTGGGGAAAAAGTGTGTGCGTGTCAAGCCCCGCCCCTCATTATGATGTCATAATGCCCCGATCTACATAATGGGGAAACAGTGTGTGCGTATCAAGCCCCGCCCCTCATTATGATGTCATAATGGTTGTCATGGCGACGCTGATGTCATCATAGGTTGCAAGCCCCCCGCTCATTATGATGTCATAATGGTTGATTATGGGATGGAGGATGTGTGATGGGTATATGGGCACTGGACTGTGGGATGGAGGATATGTATGATGGGTATATGGGCACGGGACTATGGGATGGCGGATATGTATGATGGGTATATGGGCACGGGACTATGGGATGGAGGATATATATGATGGGTATATGGGCATGGGACTATGAGATGAAGGATGTGTGATGGATATATGGGCACTCGACTATGGGATGGCGAATATGTATGATGGGTATATGGGCAAGGGACTATGGGATGGAGGATGTGTGATGAGTATATGGGCATGGGACTATGGGATGGAGGATGTGTGATGGGTATATGGGCACTCGACTATGGGATGGAGGATATGTATGATGGGTATATGGGCACGGGCCTATGGGATGGAGGATGTGTGATGGGAATATGGGCACAGGCCTATGGAATGGAGGATATGTATGATAGGCATATGGGCACGGGCCTATGGGATGGTGGATATGTATGATGGGTATATGGGAGCGGGACTATGGGATGGAGGATAATTATAATTTGTTATAACTAACCACAGTTAGTTACTATGCCCAGGCAGCGCCGGGCTCTTCAGCTAGTTCTATATAAAAGCTATTCTCTATTAATACTTTCATAAGGCACATTATAAAATACTTCACATCAAAACTTCAATAATTCTTATAAGTGCAGGACACCGCTCCCAGCCGGGATCTCTTGCAGTGTCCTTTTGGTAGGAGCCATGCTCCACGATGAGGTAGTTCTTATTCCAGGAAAGTCCTATGCAAAACCAAGAGAGAGCACCTAAAGAGGTGCAAACTATTTACATGACAGGTCTGGATCATTCAATGTCCATGATCTCCACAGTTCAGTAAAGAAAACGCTGCCAATAAAACTGGGCAACAAAACTGGAAAAACATGATGAATAAACAAAAATAAATTCTAAAGCACAATGGTGCAAATACCCTCCTGAGTAACAGAGTTAGTTATTTGGAATATTATGGCTAGTTGTCCCCTCCTGGGGTTCTGGAAGCTGGTTGCTTGGGCTGCTTCCAGTGGAGATGCTCTGGGTGTCCACCTCCTGGTGCTGGCGGTCTACAAATTGCAGGTATTCCTTTTCTCCTGGGGTGAGGTTGGCATCTACTGGTATAGATAGCACATCCACTGTTGCTGGTGGTATCTCTGCTACCAACAAGGGCTGTAGCCGGTACCGATAGATGCTGCTCTGCGATCCCAAGTGGTAACACAGTTGGCGGTACTATGGCCGGTTGTTGCGGGCTGGATGGCATTGGAGTGTCACCAGTCATGGTCCTGGTAATCACCGGACCATTTCTGTCCACAGGCACGGCTCCTAGTACCAGGATCATGGCAGGGGCGGCGACCATACCTGGTGCTTCCCGGTGATGTTCTGACTCCTGCTTAGGTACCGGGTGGCAAATGATGGCAGCCGCAACCTCTGGAGTGGGTTGATGAACGGCCGGTAGCTGCATCCGTGTCGGCACAAGATGGGGGCATGCTGGTAAAAGCCTGCGCGGCCGCGCCAGATCCGGGCTGGGACTCAGCTCCTGTCCCACAGCCTCCGGAACCCTCATGTACCTTCTCCTGGCAGGCCGCATCCAGTGACAGCACCGGCCTGGAGGTGGTGGCGGGCGCTGTAAAGGGTGTCGCAGCGGCCGTATGCTTCGCGGGTGTTGCCTGGGGGAGGAGGGCTTCTCCCCGCCATTTTCTCCTGGCCTCCGCGCTCCATCATGGCGTTCTTTCCTCTCTCTTCTTCTTCCTTTCTGGCCTCTTCTTTCTACTCCTCCATACCATGCCAGTATACGAACCCCTCGGGGGGTGGGCCATGTTGCTGTCGCATAGAAGTTCAGACAGGGGAGGCCCAGGACAGTTTGCGGTCTTTTCTTAGGACCACCCATGTTGTCATGCCCTTCTTCTCCGCGCTGGCGGCCATTTTTAGCATTCATTTTACAGCCTATCAAATTGGGTCTTTTACTCATTTCCACAAACTTTTAAGTCCAATAAATCGTAGGCACACAGAACCCGGTGGCACCGGGCTTCGTCATTCTGCTCGTGATGCCAAGTTGGGTCGCCCTCCCAGGGCTGTGGGGTACTCGGTACCAGGCCCGATGAGCTTCAATGGGAGCTGTCATGGTAGCTGGGACCCGGCCCGTGTAAAAAGGGGAAAGTTTATGAATGATTCGTGAGGCCACCTGTGGTGTTCGGCAATGAAGATGTAAGCCGACGCTTCAGACAGATCCTCTGGGACAGATGGTGTGGTGCAGCAATGGTGTTATAGCCCTCCACAGGCAGGGCTGTAGTCCCAGGGCAGAGTAGATGAAGTGACACTTAGATGTAGTGTCGGGCGCAAGGGATGTAGCAGTGCTGGGCGGGTTGGCGCAGGAATAAGTGGAGGACACCAGGGCATGTAGTTCCAAAGCTTTACTCACAGTCTGTTGCCGATACAGGTGCCCGCATCCGTGCCGTGTCCTCCGGGTCAGGAGCTCAGCCAACTTCCAGGCAAGATGAAGTACTCCTTTCCAACACTCCGCCAACATATGTGCCTTTTCTGAACGTCTCCTCTTATAGCGCCTTTGAATGAAGTACTCCTAGTACTGAGTTACACTGGAGTTCCTCCTGTCAGCTGTTCCTATGAACTCTACTTGTATGGCAGACAGCTGTAGCCTGCTTCGGGGACTCCTTCTACCTAGTCCCGGCTCACACACTTTGCTGTTGTGCCCCCAAGTCTTGTGTGGGAATAAAGTGGTCACTACTTCTATACCTCCGGTGTCTGCTGCAGGACCATTAGTATCCATACAACCTCGGGGACCGGACCCCGGCCTTGCGCTTAGAACTTGGGAAAGGTTCCCTCTTCCAACCCTGATCCTTTGTTCTCTTATTCGCCTTACGTTCCGTGCTAATCCTTCTTCCCAATGGAGAATCAAGCTTCCTTTCTCTGTCTCTTTCCTGTGCCAGCAGACCCAGATCACTGTGGCCTGCTGCAGCACTTCCTTCTTCCATCCCTCTTCCGGGGATCTTCTCTGTCCATCTACATCCTCACTCACTGACTGAATGAATGACTGAACTGACTGAACTCAACTCTTCCCGCTCCTTTATGTAAACTCAGCTCCACCCACCTCCCAGCACATTTCGTGTTCCAAGGGGTGCTATGCTACTGTTACACCCGGTCCCTGTCCTGGTGCTGCACCCAGGTCTGTCGCTGTTACACCTGGCCCCCGTCCTGGTGCTGTGTCCAGGCCTGTCGCTGCTTTCCGTTCTGGGCACTAACCTCGAGCCTCTCAGGCAGCTGCTCAGGGTTCTGTCCTCCCTCCTGCCTCATCCTCCTGGCGTCCTGTGAGATCTGTAGCTAAGACTATTAGGGCACGCCCGCCCGCTCTCTTGCCTTCTTAAAGGGGCGGCGCGCATTATTCAAAAAATACAATTAACCAGTGGCAGCCCACTGGCTGCTATTTCTGGCCTCTGCTCCATAGGGAGAGCGCCGGAGCTACGAGTATCTATCATTGCTACATCCGGTTCTCATGCTAACCTGTCTGCGCTGCATCAGCAGTCTCTGTGCATTGTCTAATGCTCTGTTTCCACAGCATATCAGTATCCTGTGTTACCTGGTTATATCAGCAACCATGTGGGCCTAAGCCATCCCGTTCCGCCTACAGCCATCCGAGTCCAAGGACTGTGTGAAGGTCACTGGAACCGACTCCTTACCAACTAACCGGATCCAGGACCCAGCGCATTACGGACTCTGCTGTAACTTTTGTTATCCCTTTTGGTCCCGCTGGGACAGCTGCCACGTGTTCGGGGTCTAACTGGAGGTAGCACCTGTCTCCTCCGGGTATTCCATTCTGGCCCTGCCTGAGGGGCTTTACTACGAGTGCCCGGGGATCACTAGTCACGCCCCCTTCGGAGACCTCCAGACCGTGGTCCCGATGTTCCACTTCAAAAATAAAAACGAATGTGAACTTCACCATCTCTGCCTCCGCTTCCATTCGTTACAGCTTCACTCCAAGCAGGGAGCCGCCGAAGGTGCTTTGCTACACTACTTTGTGGTGTGGGTGCAGGTGTTGGAGTGTGGTCAGGTGTCTCCACCTTACCTGGATTGTGGGGTACCACAACTCAGGAGGAGGTGCAGTACCTCTGTGGCGACTGAACCCTCAGGGGCGCCACATGCCCCCTACACTACTGTACCCTGTGCCCCGACACTACTGTACCCTGTGCTCATGTGCTGCTGTGCCCCCTACACTACTGTACCCTGTGCCCCGATACTACTGTATCCTGTACCCATGTGCTGCTGTTCCCAATAAACTACTGTACCCTGTGCTGCTGCGCCCCCTACACTACTGTACCCTGTGCCCCCTACACTACTGTACCCTATGCCCCTACACTACTGTACCCTGTGCTGCTGTGCCCTCTACACTACTGTACCCTGTGCCCCCTACACTACTGTACCCTGTGCTGCTGTGCCTCCTACACTATTGTACTCTGTGCCCCTTACACTACTGTACCCATGTACTGCTGTGCCCCCTACACTACTGTACCGTGCCCATGTGCTGCTGTGCCCCCTACACTACTGTACCCTGTGCCCATGCGCTGCTTTGACCCCTACACTACTGTACCGTGCCCATGTGCAGATGTGCCCCTACACTACTGAGCCCATGTGCTGCTGTGCCCCCTACACTACTGTGCCCATGTGTTGCTGTGCCCCCTACACTACTGTAACCTGTGCTGCTGTGCCCCCTACACTACAGTACCGTGCCCATGTGCTGCTGTGTCCCCTACACTACTGTGCCCATATGTTTCTGTGCCCCCTACACTACTGTACCCTATGCTGCTGTGCCCCCTACACTACTGTACCCTGTGCCCATGTGCTGCTGTGCCCCCTACACTACTGTACCGTGCCCATATGCTCCTGTGCCCCCTACACTACTGAGCCCATGTGTTGCTGTGCCCCCTACACTACTGTACCCTGTGCTTCTGTGCCCCCTACACTACTGTGCCCATGTGCTGCTGTGCCCCCTGCACTACTGTACCCTGTGCTGATATGCCCCCTACACTACTGTGCCCACTACACTATTGTACCCTGTGCTGCTGTCCCCCTACACTACTGTATTGTGCCCATGTGCTGCTGTGCCCCCTACGCTACTGTACCCCATGCCCATATGCTGCTGTGCCCCCTACACTACTGTACCCTGTGCCCATGTGCTGCTGTGCCCCCTACACTACTGTACCGTGCCCACATGCTCCTGTGCCCCCTACACTACTGTGCCCATGTGTTGCTGTGCCCCCTACACTACTGTACCCTGTGCTGTGCCCCCAACACTACTGTGCCCATGTGCTGCTGTGCCCCCTACACTACTGTACCCTGTGCTGCTGTGCCCCCTACACTACTGTACTGTGCCCATGTGCTGCTGTGCCCCCTACACTATTGTACCCTGTGCTGCTGTCCCCCTACACTACTGTACTGTGCCCATGTGCTGCTGTGCCCCCTACTATACTGTACTGTGCCCATGTGCTGCTGTGCCCCCTACACTATTGTACCCTGTGCTGCTGTCCCCCTACACTACTGTACTGTGCCCATGTGCTGCTGTGCCCCCTACACTACTGTACCCCGTGCCCATATGCTGCTGTGCCAACACTACTGTACCCCGTGCCCATGTGCTGCTGTGCCCCCTACACTGCTGTATCCCGTGCCCATGTGCTGCTGTGCCCCCTACACTACTGTGCCCATGTGCTGCTGTACTCCCTACACTACTGTACCCCGTGCCCATGTGCTGCTATGCCCCCTACACTACTGTACCATGCCCATATGCTGCTGTGCCCCCTACACTATTGTACCCTGTGCTGCTGTCCCCCCTACACTACTGTACTGTGCCCATGTGCTGCTGTGCCCCCTACACTACTGTACCCCGTGCCCATGTGCTGCTGTGCCCCCTACACTACTGTACCCTGTGCTGCTGTGCCCCCTACACTATTGTACTGTGCCCATGTGCTGCTGTGCCCCCTACACTATTGTACCCTGTGCTGCTGTCCCCCCTGCACTACTGTACTGTGCCCATGTGCTGCTGTGCCCCCTACACTACTGTACCCCGTGCCCATGTGCTGCTGTGCCCCCAACACTACTGTACCCCGTGCCCATGTGCTGCTGTGCCCCCTACACTACTGTGCCTGTAACGGACAGGGAAGGACAATGTCCGAGAGTGGACCCTCTGAGTCGCGGATCAGGAGCCCCTGGGTCGAGCGCGCCAGGTGATGACCGACCCCTATACAGGGATCATTAGGGAAGAGAACAGAACCGCGACAGCCGGTACCAGGAGGGACGGCTCGGGGACACGGAGCGACAGCGCAACCAAGATTACTGGACAGAGCAGGGTTATAGGATGAGGAGGCGGCAGGCAGCCGCTACTAGTGGGGATACCGGAGGAGGCACAGGAGCAGAGGAAGTGCACACTAGGGGAAACAGATGGAAGGACAAGGACGGTAGCATACGAGACCTAGGGAGCGGGGAGAGGAGAGACAAGGAGGAGGCGAGACAGAACTGAGACCAGCAGGGGGACGGAACGAGGACCTAAACTATATCCCTAACACGACAGAGGGGGCCAGAACAGAGTGTAAGGAAACACAATCCTCAGGCGTCCTCACTACGGAGAGAACGCCTGAAATATCAAAGGACCCGGAAGTGGGCGGTGCGCACCGCCCTCAGCGCCGCCCACCGCTGAGAGAAGAGAGAGCGCTGGCGCGCGCCCGCGACCTAAGGAGAGGGCGCAGGGATGTCGGAGGACGAAGGGCCGGGTAAGAGATCTCGCTGCGGCGGGAGCGCCGGCAGGGGGCGCGGCCGGGCACGGCCGAGAGCGCCACAGTACCCCCCCCTTTACATCCTCCCTTTCTGAGATTGGCCAGAAATCTTTTCAAAATAAGGGGGGCGTTGATGTTTTCTTGAGGCTCCCAGGACCTCTCCTCAGGACCAAACCCCTTCCAATCAATAAGAGGGATCTCCCCCTGACCTTTTTCATGGCTAAAATGTCCCTTATTTCAAAGATGTCATCCGAGCCAAAAGGCGAAGGAGGGGCAATGGAGGCTGGTTGGAACCGATTCAGAACTACAGGTTTCAGGAGCGAGATATGAAAGGCGTTGGGGACCCGCAGTGAAGCCGGCAATTTCAGTTTATAAGCCACCTCATTGATGCGTTTTAGCACCTCGAAGGGACCGATGTAACGAGGACTCAACTTATAGGAAGGAACTTTCAAGCGGATGTGCTTGGTCGAGAGCCAGACCTTGTCGCCAGGATGGTACGGAGGAAGGTCCCTTCGTCTTTTGTCCGCATGTTTCTTGATTCGAGCACTGGCATTCACGAGGGACTCTCTGGTCTCCCTCCAAATTTTAGAAAATTCTATGGCGAGAGCATCTGCTGCCGGAACTCCTGATGACGTGGTAAAGGGCAGTGGAACCCCCGGATTGCGACCAGAGACCACAAAGAACGGAGATTTGGTGGTCGACTCACTGGGGTGGTTGTTATGGGCGAATTCTGCCCAAGGTAGAAGTGAGACCCAGTTGTCCTGATGAGCGTTGGAAAAGTGACGCAGATAGGTTGTCAGGCCCTGATTTATCCGTTCCACTTGCCCGTTGGTCTGTGGATGATAAGCCGAGGAAAAATCGGTGGATGTACCCATAAGTCGGCAGAGAGCCCTCCAGAAGCGAGACGTTCCACGATCAGACACAATCCGTAGGGGGAGACCATGTAACCTGAAGATCTGGTGGATGAAGATCTCGGCCAATTTCGGAGCTGACGGCAATCCGGCCAGGGGGACAAAATGAGCCATCTTGGAGAAGCGGTCAGCTACGACTAAGATGGTGGTGCAACCGGCTGAGCGAGGCAAGTACTACGCATACGCCGACGTATTTAGTAAAAAAGAAGCCGATTCCCTGCCCCCGCATCGGGCCTATGACTGCCCCATCAACCTGATTCCCGGGGCCACGCCGCCCAGAGGGAGAACGTACCCCTTATCCCCAGCTGAGACCACAGCCATGACTGAGTACATACAGGAGAACTTGGCCAAGGGGTTTATTCGGAAATCCGCGTCCCCAGCAGGCGCAGGCTTTTTCTTCGTTCGGAAGAAGGACGGATCCCTCAGACCATGCATCGACTACCGGGGCCTGAACAATATCACGGTTAAGAATCGATACCCGCTCCCGCTGATTCCGGAATTGTTCGACCGGCTGAGAGGGGCTCGGATCTTCACGAAGCTGGATCTACGGGGAGCCTACAATTTGATCCGGATCCGCGCAGGGGATGAGTGGAAGACGGCCTTCAATACCCGTGACGGCCATTATGAGTATTTGGTCATGCCGTTTGGTCTCTGCAATGCTCCAGCCGTGTTCCAGGAGTTCGTTAATGAAGTGTTTCGGGACCTCCTGTATTCGTGCGTAGTAGTGTACCTAGATGATATTCTTATCTTTTCGCCTGATCTATCCTTTCATCGGAGAAGCGTACGCATGGAGGGTCTGCGTTCCCTAACCGATTCTCGAGCGCGTTCCAGGAACCGCAGGTCTATGCGCGTGGCCAGAGATATGAGATCCTCCAGGGTGGTTGGGGTATCCCGACCGGCAAGTTCATCCTTAATCTTACTTGAGAGGCCTCTCCAGAAGGCCCCCACAAGTGCCTCATTATTCCATCCAAGTTCCGACGATAAAGTCCGAAAGCGGATGGCGTACTGTCCCACCGTAAGAGACCCCTGGCGGAGGTTAAAGAGGGCCTCTGTAGTAGACGGTAAGCGTCCGGGCTCATCAAAAACTTTGCGAAATGTCTCCAGAAAGTTTTGGATACTAGACACGACAGGATCGTCCCTCTCCCATAGGGGATTCACCCAGGCCAGGGCTTCTCCCTCAAGATGGGAGACAATGAAGGCCACCTTGGCGCGATCAGTGGGGTATTGTTGGGGCAAGAGCTCAAAGTGCAGTCTGCACTGATTTAAAAATCCCCGACAAAGTTTAGGATCTCCGCCATACCGGGGAGGCTTTCCCAGTCGGGGGGGCGGAGACGCGGCGGCCGCCATATAACCCAAAATGTGGGACTGGGCATCGCGCTGCTGCGCGAGCTCCTGCTAAAGGCTGACTAGGAGGGGGGCATGTCCTGGGTCTGAGGTTTGCAGAGCAGACAACCGGGTGTCCATGGACTTCATGAAGGACATTATCCGGGTCTGATTTTCACGTAGGAACAGCAGTTCCTTCTGCGTGGCGGCCGCGGCACCGGCGGGGTCCATGGCCTGAGGATACTGTAACGGACAGGGAAGGACAATGTCCGAGAGTGGACCCTCTGGGTCGCGGATCTGGAGCCCCTGGGTCGAGCGCGCCAGGTGATGACCGACCCCTATACAGGGATCGTTAGGGGCAAAACCGCAGAGGACAGAACCGCGACAGCCGGTACCAGGAGGGACGGCTCGGGGACACGGAGCGACAGCGCAACCAAGATTACTGGACAGAGCAGGGTTATAGGATGAGGAGGCGGCAGGCAGCCGCTACTAGTGGGGATACCGGAGGAGGCACAGGAGCAGAGGAAGTGCACACTAGGGGAAACAGATGGAAGGACAAGGACGGTAGCATACGAGACCTAGGGAGCGGGGAGAGGAGAGACAAGGAGGAGGCGAGACAGAACTGAGACCAGCAGGGGGACGGAAAGAGGACCTAAACTAGATCCCTAACACGACAGAGGGGGCCAGAACAGAGTGTAAGGAAACACAATCCTCAGGCGTCCTCACTACGGAGAGAACGCCTGAAATATCAAAGGACCCGGAAGTGGGCGGTGCGCACCGTCCTCAGCGCCGCCCACTCCTGAGAGAAGAGAGATCGCTGGTGCGCGCCCGCGACCTAAGGGGAGGGCGCAGGGACGTCGGAGGACGAAGGGCCGGGTAAGCCCATGTGCTGCTGTGCCCCCTACACTACTGTACCGTGTGCCTGTGTCCCCTACACTACTGTACCCTGTGCTGCTGTACTCCTTACACTACTGCACCCTGTGCTGCTGTGCCCCATGTGCCTGTGCCCCCTACACTACTGTACCCTGTGTGCCTGTGCCCCATACACTACTGTACCCTGTGCTGCTGTACTCCCTACACTACTGTACCCTGTGCCCATGTGCTGCTGTACTCCCTACACTACTGTACCCCGTGCCCATGTGCTGCTGTGCCCATGTGCTGCTGTACTCCCTACACTACTGTACCCCGTGCCCATGTGCTGCTATGCCCCCTACACTACTGTATCGTGCCCATATGCTGCTGTGCCCACTACACTATTGTACCCTGTGCTGCTGTCCCCCCTACACTACTGTACTGTGCCCATGTGCTGCTGTGCCCCCTACACTACTGTACCCCGTGCCCATGTGCTGCTGTGCCCCCTACACTACTGTACCCTGTGCTGCTGTGCCCCCTACACTACTGTACCCTGTGCTGCTGTGCCCCCTACACTATTGTACTGTGCCCATGTGCTGCTGTGCCCCCTACACTATTGTACCCTGTGCTGCTGTCCCCCCTGCACTACTGTACTGTGCCCATGTGCTGCTGTGCCCCCTACACTACTGTACCCCGTGCCCATGTGCTGCTGTGCCCTACACTACTGTGCCCATGTGCTGCTGTACTCCCTACACTACTGTACCCCGTGCCCATGTGCTGCTGTGCCCCCTACACTACTGTACCGTGTGCCTGTGTCCCCTACACTACTGTACCCTGTGCTGCTGTACTCCTTACACTACTGCACCCTGTGCTGCTGTGCCCCCTACACTACTGTACCCTGTGTGCCTGTGCCCCCTACACTACTGTACCCTGTGCTGCTGTACTCCTTACACTACTGCACCCTGTGCTGCTGTGCCCCCTACACTACTGTACCCTGTGCTGCTGTACTCCCTACACTACTGTACCCCGTGCCCATGTGCTGCTGTGCCCCCAACACTACTGTACCCCGTGCCCACGTGCTGCTGTGCCCCCTACACTACTGTACCCTGTGCTGCTGTGCCCCCTACACTACTGTACCCATGTGCTGCTGTGCCCCCCTACACTACTGTACCGTGTGCCTGTGCCCCCTACACTACTGCACCCTGTGCTGCTGTGCCCCCTACACTACTGTACCCCGTGCCCATGTGCTGCTGTATCCCCTACACTACTGTACCCTATGACATCCAGGTTCACTCAAGTGTTGACACGTTAGGCACACATTTGATCAGACGTAGACACCTGCCAAACATTCGAGTAAGACTATGATTGTTCCACCCACAATTCTCTGCTTCATCCTACGTTTCTTTCCATCCCTAACAACAGCCACCGCTACATTTTTACAAGGCAGTTGCAACCACGCAAGCGCGGGCGTCCGACCGCTGCCATGACGACGGCACTTTATACACAGATGGCTACTGCTAATGCGCATGCGCCAGCATTTTGCACGTCATACACAGGCGGCAACTGCTAATGCGCATGCGCCAACTTATCACCGCGCCCGTGACAGCTGGAGAACTACCACGTGACACGCCACTGGCGAAGACGCACTTCCGGTGTTGACGCACTTCCGGTGCTGGCGTCCCCGCGCTCTATAAATACTCGCCACGTGCATTGTTTTGCCTGACAAAAAAGCGCGCGAACACGCCGACAGCGAACAGGTAATGAGCTTCTTCAATCAAATGACTGAAGAATTAAACTGGGCAATTGTTTAGGGTCCCAACTCACTCAGGGTCCTCCAGCCAGTGGCATGCCGCCATGGGGCCCGTGTGTCGGAGACGCCAGCCTATACTGGGGGGGGGGGGGGGTCTTCATTATGCTATGTGGGGGATTGCATTATACTATGTATGGTCTGCTTTATACTATGTGTGAGTCTGTTATGCTATATGGGATCCGCATTATACCGTAAGGGGTTTGCTTTATAATTGGGGATCTTCATTATACTATGTGGGGCTCTGCATTATACTATATGAAATACTCTGTATGGGGGCTCTGCATTATACTATATGTATTATACTAAATGTGGTTCTGCATTATACTATGCTAGCTATGAACCCATTCTATGCCTGGGTAGCGAGCATTTTCATTGGTATATGGTCTCCCATCCTGGTATGTGCTGCCCCCCTCCTATCCTGGTATGCATGGTCCTCTCATCCCCCCCAATCCTGGTATGCATGGTTCCCTCACCCCCCCCTTTCGTGGTTTGCATGGTCCCCTCGCCCTCCTTTCGTGGTATGCATGGTCCCCTCGCCCTCCTTTCGTGGTATGCATGGTCCCCTCGCCCTCCTTTCGTGGTATGCATGGTCCCCTCGCCCTCCTTTCGTGGTATGCGTGGTCCCCTCGCCCTCCTTTCGTGGTATGCGTGGTCCCCTCGCCCTCCTTTCGTGGTATGCGTGGTCCCCTCGCCCTCCTTTCGTGGTATGCGTGGTCCCCTCGCCCTCCTTTCGTGGTATGTGTGGTCCCCTCGCCCTCCTTTCGTGGTATGCGTGGTCACCTCGCCCTCCTTTCTTGGTATGCGTGGTCCCTTCACCCCCCTTTCCTGATATGCATGGTTCTCTCACCCCCCAATCCTGGTATGCATGCTACCTCTCACCCCCTATCCTGGTAAGCATGGTCCCCCTTAACCCTATTAAACTACACATACCAAAAAAAAAACCCATTTATACTCACCCCTCTTTCCTGTGTTCCAGCTCTGTCCTGTTCTGCTGGAGGCCGGGGGAGGAATGTGGCGCTGGAGTATGTGCATGCCCATAGCGCTGTCCGGCGCCATATTGCTGAAGACACATTGCAAATGTGTCTTCAGTAAAATGGCGCTGGACAGCGCTGTGCGCGATTCCGGCCGCACTCCTGCCCCGGTCTCTGGCCGAAGAGAAGCGCCACGGCAACGCTCCTCCCGGTCAGGTAAGTATGGTGCCCGAGATCGCAGTGCGCAGTGTGTACGCATACCGCCATCTCCGACGCCATACACACTCCTCACCACTGGGTGCCTCATTCTGTCTGGAGCCAGACTGCGCAGGCGCGTCGCGCTTGCACAGTCTGTAAAGGCTTCGAACAGAGTGACGCTTAGGGTGTTATATTATAGATGGTGTCTTCATATTGTGGGGTCTGCATTATACTATATGTAATATACTACATGTGGGTCTGCAATTTGCTGTGGGGGGTCTGCATCATGGTATACGGGGTTTGCATTATACTATATGGGTTTTTGCCTTATGCTATGAGGTCTTTATATTATCTGGGGTCTGCTTTATGCTATACGGAGTTCTGCATTATACTTTGTGGGGTTTGCATTATACTATGTGAGTGACTGCATTATGCTATTTGGGGGTCTGTATTATACTGTGGGTGTGTGTTATGCTACATGTGGTCTGCATTATACTATGTGGGGTGTGTATTATGCTATGTGTGGGTTTGCATTATACTATGTGGGGTCTTAATTATGCTATATGGGTTTTGCATTATATTTTGTGGGGTCTTAATTATGCTATATGTGGTTCTGCATTATAATTTGTGGGGTCTGCATTATGCTCTATGGGATTCTGCATTCTACTGTATGTGGGGTCTAATATATCCCATAATCTGATGATGGTAATCAACAAACAAGAAGAGATCCAGAATATTAAAATTTAAATATTTGATAGTCTATTAAAAACACAATGGAAATTCCCAGAAGAAGCCAGTGGTGAAATGCACGGCAGAGTGGGGAGCCATCACATGACTGATTATCAGGTAGTTATACATTATTTTTATGGATATTATTTGGCAACTTGGGTATTTCCCTCTTTACTGTTTAGTTGTCAGGCTAGCACAACATTTTGGGAATTTCATGTCAGGTTGCTTATTTATGAACATTTTCTGGTTACTTATGTGTTTTTGCTATGCAGACCATCACAGCATTCTATGTATCTTTTTGCCTGGTTGTTACATAATTGTTGTTCTATGGATATGTTCTAGTAACTCATAGGTCTCTCTTCACTGATAAGTTCACATGCTAATATAGCACTTAGGGAATTCTGTGGTGCCAGTCTAGAGAGTATATGTATTTTTCTTGGATAATTGCATATTATCTTCACATTATTTTTCTATATGTGAATATAGCATTAGGGGGACACTGTGCCTGATTATTTCTTCCATGTGATACACTATTGTTATCCTTATCTTGTATACCTGTTTATTACCATGAAGTTTCATGTTTTTAGTGGCGGCTCATTTTCATTGTGTTTTTAATAGACTATCAATGAGTAATTGAATTTTAAAACTATGGATTTCTTCTTCTTGTCTATTGATTACTATCATCAGATTGTGGGATATATTAGTTCATTTGAAGTGCGAGTCCAATATGTTTTCTGGATTTTTTGCTAAATGTATATGTGGGGTCTGCATTATACTCTATGTGAGGTCTGGAAACTAAGGAGGAAATGGAGTACCAGGTGATAAATAGGTAAAAATCAGTATAAATTTTATTAGATATTAAGAAAGTGCAAGTAAAATAGTACAATACAATCACATAGACTTCAAGACCATACAGATAGATGGTGATCACTCATTTTTAGCCAAGGATCAAATATCCATTAAATGCCAATATAGAGCCATAGTAAAAGCCTCAAAGAAAGTCATCCCAGATAAACACTGTGACATAATTAAAAAAGTGTAGTATAAATGTATATTCAGGGAGAGGCTTACCAAATGGATGTAGGGCAGTATACTGGTGACCCAAACGGGCAGGATGAGGAACCCCGACGCTCGTTTTGCTGGCCTTAATGCCGCGTACAGCCTGGTTCCCCCTTGCCTCCATTCCCGGTAAGTGTCCCTGGCGTTTACATTCCCCCACTCTCATACCGCAGCTTTACACCTGCGGTTTATTTTACTATAATGACGCCCTCTACCCTATTACAATTATCTTTTGGCCATTTTGCCTGGGCATTGTACATCAACCTTGTTTGTGGGGTTTAAGCACTCCCCGGGGACCTAGTCTGGGATTATTCTCCATCTATACGGAGGTTTGGGGCATCATGGGTGGATACTGTCTGTTTTTGTCCTTAAAATGTAAACTGTTACACACATGTTGTTTGTAGTACTTTACTTGAATAAAATTTGATATAATTTTTATTGCATGCTCTCTGTCTCCTCCTGGTATTCATTATATTATTTAAGGTCTGCATTATACTATATTGGGTTCTGCATTATACTATATTGGGTTCTGCATTATGCTATATGGGGTCTGCATTATACTATTTGGAGATTTGCATTATAATAATGGCGGTCTACATCATGGTATACTGGGTTCTACATTATTTGTGGGATCTGCATTAGGCTATACGGGGTTCTGCATTACGCTATGTGGGGTCTGCCTTATACTATATAAGTCTTCATTATGCTATGTGGGTTCTGCATTATACTTTGTGGGGTCTGTAATACTCTGTGTGGTCTGCATCCTTTGTTGTGGGATTCTGCATTATGCTATGTGGGGTCTGCATTATGCTATATGAGATTATGCTATAGGGTTAGCATTGTGCTCTGCGTCTCACGGCATTGTGCTCTGCGTCTCACGGCATTGTGCTCTGCGTCTCACGGCATTGTGCTCTGCGTCTCACGGCATTGTGCTCTGCGTCTCACGGCATTGTGCTCTGCGTCTCACGGCATTGTACTCTGCGTCTCACGGCATTGTACTCTGCGTCGCTCGGCATTGTACTCTGTGTCGTGCCACATTTTGTTAAATGGGGGTCCGTGTTGCGCTGTGCATGTCGCCTCGCATTGCACTCTTTGTCATAGGAAGTGGGTAATGTAAATAGAACCCTAAGTTACAGTACATAGTGAATAGTAGGGAATTTTACCTTGACTTATGTAAATTTAAGTTTTGTTTTTAAAGATTTATTAAAATATATCTGGACCTCTTGAAGCGTTGTTGCGAGAAATGGTTGTTGTCCACTCTGCCTCTCCCTGCATGCCTCTGTAACCTCCACATCATGTTTTAATCTTAATCCCAAGGTATGGAATAAAGGATTTTTTCACATTCATTTGAACTGGTCAGTGTTACATCTTTTTTTGTTCAATATTGCACATTAAAATACATCTGTATGTTATAATAGACTGTAAATAAAAATGATAGCCATGAACAGTTTGTCTATTTTTACTATTGCCTTGTTTCATCCGTTTGAAAAATGATGTGTTGTCAGGTAAGTGATCCCTTTGTCTGTTTCATTGTCTTTAACTTCGTGTCTGCATTACACTATGCGGGGGTCTGCATTATATTATGGGGAAATCAGCATTATATTATGTGGGATCTGCATTACACTATGTAGGGTTCTGTATTATACCATATGGGATCTGGATTGTTCTCTGGGGGCTGTGCCTTGTACTCTGTGGGGGTCTGCATTGTGCTCTGTCGCCCCTCATTCTGGGTCTCTGCATTGTGCTCTGTCACAGGAAGTGAGTAATATGAACAGAACCCTAAGTTACGATACATAGTAAATAGTAGGAAATTTTACCTTGACTTAAATTACAAGTGTTATTTGTTTTTAAAAATGTATTAAAATACGGATGAAAGTCATAATAGCCTGTAAATAAACATGTTAGTCATGAACAGCTTCAGTGCATTGTGTATTTATACTATTGCTTTGTTTCATCCGTGTGAAAAATGCTGTGTTGTCAGGTACTGTAAGTGTCTTTGTTTTATTGTCTTTAACTTCATGTCTGCATTACACTACATGGGGTCTGCATTATACTAGATGGGATCTGGACTGTACTCTGGGGGGATCTGCATTATACTCTGGAGGGTCCACATTGTACTCTGTGTCACAGGAAGTGGGTAATAGGAACAGAACCCCAAGTTACAGTACATAGTGAATAGTAGGGAATTTTACCATGACTTCAATTACAAAAGTTATTTGTTTTTAAATATTTATTAACATATATAGAATCGTAGAGTTGGAAGGGACCTCCTGGGCCATCTGGTCCAACCCCCTGCTCAAAGCAGGATTTGCTAAATCATCCCAGTCAGATGTCTGTCCTGCCTCTGTTTGAAGACTTCCATTGAAGGAGAGCTCACCACTTCTCGTGGCAGCTTGTTCCACTCATTGATCACTCTAACTGTCAAAAAGTTTTTTCTAATATCTAATCCGTGTCTCCTCCCATTCAGTTTCATCCCATTGCTTCTAGTCTTTCCTTGTGCAAATGAGAATAAAGTTGATCCTTCTACAATGTGACAGCCCTTTAGATATTTGTAGACCGCTATTAAGTCTCCTCTCAGTCTTCTCTTTTGCAAACTAAACATTCCCAAATCCTGCAACCTTTCCTCATAAGACAGGGTTTGCAGACCAGTCACCATTCTGGTCGCTCTTTTCTGAACTTGCTCCAGTTTGTTGATGTCTTTTTTTTAAAATATGGTGCCCAAAACTGGAAACAATATTCCAGATGAGGTCTGACCAAAGAGGAGTAGAGGGAAATAATGACTTCACGTGATCTAGACTGTATGCTTCTGTTAATACATCCTAGAATTGCATTTGCCTTTTTTGCTGCTGCATCACACTGTTGACTCATATTCAGTCTGTGATCTATTAGTATACCCAAGTCTTTTTCACATGTGCTGTTGCTTAGCCCTATTCCTCCCATTCTGTATATGCTTTTTTCATTTTTATTGCCCAGATGTAGTACTTTGCATTTTTCCCTGTTAAAAACCATTCTGTTAGTTGCTGCCCACTTCTCCAGTTTATTTATATCTTTTTGAATCCTCTCTCTCTTCTCTAGTATTAGCTATCCCTCCTAGTTTTGTGTCATCAGCAAATTTAATCAGTTTACCCTCAATTCCTTCATCTAAATCATTAATAAAGATGTTGAACAATACAGGGCCCAGGACAGAGCCCTGTGGTACCCCACTTGAGACATTGTTCCAACTGGATGTGCAGCCATTTACGACCACTCTTTGGGTCCGATCACTAAGCCAGTTATGAATCCACCTAACAGTTACCTTGTCCATTCCATACTAAGTCATTTTTTCAATAAGGATTGTATGAGATACTTTGTCAAATGCTTTTCTGAAGTCAAGATATACTATATCTACAGCATTTCCTTGATCCACTAAATCAGTGATTCCGTCATAGAAGGAAATTAAGTTAGTCTGACATGACTTATTAGTTACAAACCCATGCTGACTGTTTAATCACTTCATTCTTATCCAGCTACTGACATACATCTTGTTTAATAATTTGTTCAAATATCTTTCCTGGTATAGAAGTCAGACTCACCGGCCTATAGTTGCCTGGGTCCACCTTCTTCCCCTTTCTGAATAATAACCTGTAAAAAAAAATGTTAGCAATGAATTGTTTCAGTCTATTTATACTATTGCTTTGTTTCATCCACATGAAAAATGCTGTTGTCAGGTAAGTGATCTTTGTCTATTGTCTAACTTCATATCTGCATTTAACTATGTAAGGTCTGCATTACACTGTGAGGTCTCCATTACACTATGTGAAATGCTGCATTTTGCTATGTGCCATCTGCACTATACTATGAGTTCTGTATTACACTATGCCATAAGCCTATCATGAACTGGGGCACCTGCCTTAAGTCTAGCCCTTGTGCCTAGCCCTGGGGCCACCACCCTTATGCTTTGCCTACCCTGTTGCAACTGCCTTATATCTAGTTCGCCCTGGGGCACCTGCCTTAAGCCTCACCCGCCCTGGGGCTCCTGCTTTATGCCTATCCCTTATTAGTTTTATTTGTTGTATCATCTTTAACTTCATATCGGTTAGGCACAGAAAACAAGGCAATACACTCTTCGCTCTTGTCCTGTTTGAATGCGCATGTATGACTGTAAGTGGGGAAGAAGGCATTATCCATTTGCGGAGGACAGACAAGAAGTGCCTGGTCGCTTGGAGCATGGGGTTGTGTGGAATGGCCCTGTTCTGTTCAGTGAAGGATCTAGTCCACAATGTCCCAAGTACACAGTGTAGGGGTCAAAACTAGCTCTTCACCCCTATGGGTACGTCACCTTTTATGCAGAAAGTGCAATGAGTTAGCCTTATGCCTAGCCAGCCCTTGGGCCTATTCCTTACGCCAAGCCATCCCTACGGCACCTGCCTTAAGTCTAACCAGCACTGCTGCACCTGCCTTAAGCCCTATCCCACCCTGGTTCACCTGCCTTATGCTTAGCCAGGCCCGAGGGCTGCTGCCTTAAGCCTAGACCACCTCGGAGAGAGCTGCCTTAGGCCTAGCCTGCCCTTGGGCCTATCCCTTATGCCTAGCCTGCCCCGGAGGCACCTCCCTTAAGCCTAGCCCTCCCTGGTGAACCTGCCTTATGCCTAGCCCGGCCCTGAGGTACCTGCCTTATGCCTAGCCCGGCCCTGGGGCACCTGCCTTATATATCAATATAGGAGAAAAAAAAGTATTCAGCTCACCATTAGATGAATTCCTGTGGCTTTGGGTGTGGACTCCAGGATGGTGCTCAGAAAAAGCGGGTGTGATCAAGCAAAAAAAGTTCCAGCAACAAACATCCAAATCAGATTGTTGAATAGACGTTAAAACTTCATCTTTATTGCAATGTCTTTAACCCCTTTCTGTCATTTGACGTACTATCCCGTCCATGTGCCCTGCGACTTAATTCACAGGGACGGGATAGTACGTCACAGCGATCAGCGGCGCCACGTGGTGAGCGCCGCTGATCGCGGCCGGGTGTCAGCTGATTATCACAGCTGACACCGGGCACAATGTGTCAGGGGTGGTCACGGACCACCCCCACACGTTAACCCCTTGCACACCACGATCAAACATGATCGTGGTGTACAGGGGGTTAAAGGGAAGCATCGGCAGGGAAGGGGCTCCCTCCGTGCTTCCCTGAGCTCCCCACAGCAGCGCAATGTGCAGCGCTGCTGCGGGGGGTTGCATTCCTGCAGCTCCCCGAATCCAAGATGGCAACGGGGACCTTCGGGGGCCTGCAGGGAGCTGGCTTCCTCGTGCCTGCAAAGCGCAGGGAAGGAAGGAAGCCTTGTGCAGTGCCTGTGACAGATCGCTGATCTGTCACAGCGATCTCTCACATGACAGGTATGTCCCCCCTGGGACAATGTAATAAGGTTAAAAAAAGTGAAAAAATTAAAAAAAAAAAAAAAAAAAAAAAAAAAATTCCCTAATACATTTTTTGGAAATAATAAAAAACAATAAAAGTACACATTTGGTATCGCCGCGTCCGTAACGACCCGCCCTATAAAACTGTCCCATTAGTTAAGCCCTTTAGCGAACCCCTTAAAAAATAGAAATAAAAGACGAAGCAAAAAATAATAATTTATCATACCGCCGAACAAAAAGTGCAATAAGGCTCGATCAAAAAGACGCATATAAATATCCATGGTACTGCTGAAAACGTCATCTTGTCCGGCAAAAAACGAGCCGCCATACAGCATCAGCAAAAAAATAAAAAAGTTATAGCTTGCAGAATAAAGCAATGCAAAAATTATTTTTTATATAAAATTGTTTTCATTGCATAAAAGCGCCAAAACATAAAAAAAACCTAAATGAGGTATCGCTGTAACCATACTGACCTGAAGAATAAAAGCGCTTTATTAATTTTACCGCAGACGGAACGGTGTATACGCACCCCCCAAAAGAAATTCATGAAACGCTGGTTTTTGTTCATTCTGCGTCCCAAAAATCGGAATAAAAAGCGATCAAAAGATGTCACATGCCCGAAAATTATATTAATAAAAACGCCAACTTGTCCCGCAAAAAATAAGACCTCACATGACTGTGTCAAAATATGGAAAAATTATAGCTCTCAATATGTGGTGATGCAAAAACTATTTTTACAATAAAAAGCGTCTTTTAGCGCGCGACAGCTGCCAAAAATAAAAACCCGCTATAAATAGTATATCAAACCCCCCCTGTTATCACCCCCTTAGTTAGGGGAAAAATAATAAAATTAAAAGAAAATATATTTTTTTCCATTTTCCCATTAGGGCTAGAGTTAGGGCTGAGATTAGGGTTATAGGGGTGTGTTGGGGTTAGGGTTGGAGTTATAATTGGGGGGTTTCCACTGTTTGGGCACATCAGGTGCTCTCCAAATGCAACATGGCATCTGATCTCAATTCCAGCCAATTCTGCGTTGAAAAAGTCAAACGGCGCTCCTTCCCTTCTGAGCTCTGCCATGCGCCGAAACAGTGGTTCCCCCCACATATCAGGTATCAGCGTACTCAGGACAAACTGCACAATAACTTTTGCAGTCCAATTTCTCGTGTTACCCTTGGTAAAATAAAAAAAATTGAACCTGAAGTATTTTTTTTGTGAAAAAAAGTTAAATGTTCATTTTTTTTTTAAATATTCAAAAAATTCCTGTGAAGCACCTGAAGGGTTAATAAACTTCTTGAATGTGGTTTTCAGCACCTTAAGGGGTGCAGTTTTTTAGAATTGTGTCACTTTTGGGTATTTTCTATCATATAGACCCCTCAAAGTGGCTTCAAATGTGATGTGGTCCGTAAAAATAAAATGGTGTTGCAAAAATGAGAAATCGCTGGTCAACTTTTAACCCTTATAACTTCCTAACAAAAAAAAATTTTGGTTCCAAAATTGTGCTGATGTGAAGTAAACATGTGGGAAATGTTACTTAAGTTATATGTGTGCTGTATCTCTGTGATTTAAGGGCATAAAAATTCAAAGTTGGAAAATTGTGAAATTTTCGCCAAATTTCCATTTTTTTCACAAACGCAAGTTATTTGAATTAAATTTTACCACTAACATATGAAGTACAATATGTCACAAGAAAATGTCAGAATCACCAGGATCCATGGAAGCGTTTCAGAGGTATTACCTCATAAAGGGACAGTGGTCAGAATTGTAAAAATTGGCCCAGTCATGAACGTGCAAACCACCCTTAGGGGTTAAGGGGTTAAAAACATGCTGTTAAAATTGTGAATCCAGGGATTTTTTTGAGCACCTGCCTTACGCCTAGCCCGGCCCTGGGGCACCTGCCTTACGCCTAGCCCGGCCCTGGGGCACCTGCCTTACGCCTAGCCCGGCCCTGGGGCACCTGCCTTACGCCTAGCCCGGCCCTGGGGCACCTGCCTTACGCCTAGCCCGGCCCTGGGGCACCTGCCTTACGCCTAGCCCGGCCCTGGGGCACCTGCCTTACGCCTAGCCCGGCCCTGGGGCACCTGCCTTACGCCTAGCCCGGCCCTGGGGCACCTGCCTTACGCCTAGCCCGGCCCTGGGGCAACAGGCTCCTGCCTATCCCTACCCTGGAAGACCAGCCTTATGCCTAGCCCTCTCTGGGGCTCCTGCCTAAAGCCTAGCCCACCCTGGGGCTACAGCCTTAAGTCTAGCCCGCCCTGGGGCTCTTGCGTTTTTCCTAGCCCGCCTCGGAGCCACCTGCCTTAAGCCTAGCCTTAACTTCATGTCGGTTAGGCACACAACAAGGCAGTACACTCTTGGCTCTTGTCTGGTCTGAATGCGCATGCACGACTATAAGTGGGGAAGAAGGCATTACCCATTTACGGAGGACAGACAAGAAGTGCCTGGTAGCTTGGAGCATGGGATTGTGTTGTGGGCCCGCTCTGCAAAAAAGGATCTAGTCCTCCATGTCCAAGTACATAGTAGAGGGGTGAACACTTGCTCTTCACCCCTATGGGTGCCTCACCTTTTATGCAGAGAGTTAGCCTTAAGCCTAACCTGCCCTTGGGCTCCAGCCTTTAGGCATATTACTAATGCCTAGCCTGCCGTGAGGCACCAGCCTTATGCCTAGGTGGCCCTGGGGCACCAGCCTTATGCCTAGGTGGCCCTGGGGCACCAGCCTTATGCCTAGGTGGCCCTGGGGCACCAGCCTTATGCCTAGGTGGCCCTGGGGCACCAGCCTTATGCCTAGGTGGCCCTGGGGCACCAGCCTTATGCCTAGGTGGCCCTGGGGCACCAGCCTTATGCCTAGGTCGCCCTGGGGCACCAGCCTTATGCCTAGGTGGCCCTGGGGCACCAGCCTTATGCCTAGGTCGCCCTGGGGCACCAGCCTTATGCCTAGGTCGCCCTGGGGCACCAGCCTTATGCCTAGGTCGCCCTGGGGCACCAGCCTTATGCCTATCCTGCCCACCCTGGTGCACCTGCCTTATGACTAACCCGGCCCTGTGGTACCTGCCTTATGCCTAACCCGGCCCTGGGGCACATGCCTTATGCCTAGCCCGGCCCTGGGGCACATGTCTTATGCTCTGCATTGTACCCTGTGTCGCGCCGCATTGTACTCTGTTGCTCCGCATTTTGTTAATTGGGGGTCCGTGTTGCGCTGTGCATGTGGCCTCGCATTGCACTCTTAGTCATAGGAAGTGGGTAGCGTAAATAGAACCCTAAGTTACAGTACATAGTGAATAGTAGGGAATTTTTCCTTGACTTATGTAAATTAAGTTTTGTTTTTAAAGATTTATTAAAAAGTCTGGACCTGTGGAAGCGTTGTGAAAAATGATTGTTGTCCACTCTGCCTCCTTGCATGCCTCTGTAACCTCCACATCATGTTTTAAGGCCCCGTCACACACAGCGATTTCACTAGCGAGATCGCTGTGTGTGACGGGGATTAGCGACCGCCCCCCCCCCCCCCGCCGGTTATCGCTGATCGTGCAGCATCAGCTTGGGCCATTTTTCGATCGCTGGTCTCCCACTGGCCAGCACGCATCGCATCGCGTGTGGCAGCGAGAGACCAGCGATCAACGACGCTGGTTTCTAATGTAAACATCGGGTATCCAGGAGCCGCGGCTCCTAGATACCCGCTGTTTACCATGGAAACCGGCGTACACGCTGGTTTACAAGGTAAACAGCGGGTATCCAGGAGTCGCGCGGCTCTTAGATACCTGATATTTACTTTGGAAACCAGCGTCGCTGGTCCTGATCGCTGGGGCTGTCTATGTGACAGCTCACCAGCGATCAGCCTAACAATGTCCCAGCGATCCCATCATGTCGAATCGTTGTCTTAATCGTTGTCTTAATCTTAAGGTATGGAATAAAGGATTTTTTCACATTCATTTGAACTGGTCAGTGTTGCATCTTTTTTGTTCAATACTGTATATTAAAATACATCTGTATGTTATAATAGAATGTAAATAAAAATGATAGCCATGAACAGTTCGTCTATTTTTACTACTGCCTTGTTTCATCCGTATGAAAAATGCTGTTGTCAGGTAAGTGATCTCTTTGTCTGTTGTCAAACTTCATATCTGCATTTAACTTTGAGGTTTGCATTACACTGTGAAGTCTCCATTACACTATGTGAAAGGCTGCATTTTGCTATGTGCCATCTGCACTATACTTTGAGTTCTGTATTAATCCTAGCCTGCCCTGGGGCACCTGCCTTAAGCCTACCAAGAACTGGGGCACCTGCCTTATGTCTAACCCTTGTGTTATGAATGGGTCACCGAGGAGGACAAAAAAAAGCCAAGTCCCAGAAAATCAGAGAGGTTGGTAACTATGTAGATTGCAGATCCCTGATCCTATCCACACAACTAGCAGTAGCAGTGGAGCGTTCCTACGATGATCTAGACGCCTCGTCACCGCCGGAGGACTACATAAGCCTAAAGCAAGAAAAGGAGAAAACTAACAGCCCCAGAGCAGACTCCAAAGGAATAGACAGCCCCCACACATGTATTGATGGTGAAACAAGATGAAAACACAAACACAGGCAGGAAAATAGGCTGAGCAAACGATGGGGCCCAAACTAACTATAAAGGATAGGAAAGGAAAGACACTGTCTGCAATCTGCCAAAAACCCTACAAAAATAATGTCCAACACTTCTGATAACAAAATTAACCCTGAAGTCACTAGACTTCTCCCACTATATCAGCACTCTGAAATATTCTGAGACAGCAAAAAAGAGGCCAATCTAATAAGGGACTAAAAACAAATTGGCAAAAACAAATGAGTGGAAATTCAGCACAGCCCCAGCCGGGGCTGGCTGAACACATAAAAAACTGCATAGACCAACAAAATCAAGTGTGAACATTAGCAAAAACACTTAGCTTTGAGAAGGCTGGAACAGAGCTGAAAACCAATATTTGAGAAGCCAGAAGCAATCACCAGCACTGACTTAGGGCGTCGGCTGTCTTAAGTTCAGTCCAAGATTCCTGAGGTCCAATTGTCATCCTCATTATCAGGTGGTAGAGCTCTACTGATTAAATCAGCCTCATTACCTCCTGTTACCACCAGAGGGAGTCTGGAAGGAGAACTCACTACTGGTGGACCAGAGAATGAACTCTCAACACTTGTGCCTAGCAAGCCCTGGGGCCACCACCCTTATGCTTTGCCTGCCCTGTTGCAACTGCCTTATATCTAGTTAACCCTGGGGCACCTGCGTTAAGCCTAACCCGCCCTGGGGCTCCTGCTTTATGCCTATCACTTATTAGTTTTATTTGTTGTATCATCTTTAACTTCTTATTGGTTAGGCACACAAAACAAGGCAATACACACTTCACTCTTGTCCTGTTAGAATGCGCATGCACGACTGTAAGTGAGGAAGAAGGCATTACCCATTTGCGGAGGACAGACAAGAAGTGCCTGGTCGCTTGGAGCATGGGATTGTGTTGCGGCCCCGCTCTGTACAAAAAAGGATCTAGTCCTCCATGTCCAAGTACATAGTAGAGGGGTGAACACTAGCTCTTCACCCCTATGGGTGCCTCACCTTTTATGCTGAGTTAGCCTTAAGCCTAGCCTGCCCTTGGGCTCCAGCCCTTAGGCATATTACTAATGCCTAGCCTGCCGTGAGGCACCAGCCTTATGCCTAGGTGGCCCTGGGGCACCAGCCTTATGCCTAGGTGGCCCTGGGGCACCAGCCTTATGCATAGGTCGCCCTGGGGCACCAGCCTTATGCCTAGGTCGCCCTGGGGCACCAGCCTTATGCCTAGGTCGCCCTGGGGCACCAGCCTTATGCCTATCCTGCCCACCCTGGTGCACCAGCCTTATGTCTATCCTGCCCACCCTGGTGCACCTGCCTTATGACTAACCCAGCCCTGTGGTACCTGCCTTATGCCTAACCCGGACCTGGGGCACATGCCTTATGCCTAGCCCGGCCCTGGGGCACATGTCTTATGCTCTCCATTGTACCCTGTGTCGCACCGCATTGTACCCTATTTCGCTCCGCATTGTACTCTGTTGCTCCGCATTTTGTTAATTGGGGGTCCGTGTTGCGCTGTGCATGTGGCCTCGCATTGCACTCTTAGTCATAGGAAGTGGGTAGCGTAAATAGAACCCTAAGTTACAGTACATAGTGAATAGTAGGGAATTTTTCCTTGACCTATGTAAATTAAGTTTTGTTTTTAAAGATTTATTAAAAAGTCTGGACCTGTGGAAGCATTGTGAAAAATGATTGTTGTCCACTCTGCCTCCTTGCATGCCTCTGTAACCTCCACATCATGTTTTAAGGCCCCGTCACACACAGCGATTTCGCTAGCGAGATCGCTGTGTGTGACGGGGATCAGCGACCGCCCCCCCCCCCCCCGCCGGTTATCGCTGATCGTGCAGCATCAGCTTGGGCCGTTTTTCGATCGCTGGTCTCCCGCTGGCCAGCACGCATCGCATGTGGCAGCGAGAGACCAGCGATCAACGACGCTGGTTTCTAATGTAAACATCGGGTATCGAGGAGCCGCGGCTCCTAGATACCCGCTGTTTACCATGGAAACCGGCGTACACGCTGGTTTCCAAGGTAAACCGCGGGTATCCAGGAGTCGCGAGGCTCTTATATACCTGATATTTACTTTGGAAACCAGCATCCAGCGTCGCTGGTCCTGATCGCTGGGGCTGTCTATGTGACAGCTCACCAGCGATCAGCCTAACAATGTCCCAGCGATCCCATCATGTCGAATCGGTGGGATTGCTGGGACATCGTTATGTGTAACGGGGGCTTTAGTCTTAATCTCAAGGTATTGAATAAAGGATTTTTTCACATTCATTTGAACTGGTCAGTGTTGCATCTTTTTTGTTCAATACTGTATATTAAAATACATCTGTATGTTATAATAGAATGTAAATAAAAATGATAGCCATGAACAGTTCGTCTATTTTTACTACTGCCTTGTTTCATCCGTATGAAAAATGCTGTTGTCAGGTAAGTGATCTCTTTGTCTGTTGTCAAACTTCATATCTGCATTTAACTTTGTGAGGTCTGCATTACACTGTGAAGTCTCCATTACACTATGTGAAATGCTGCATTTTGCTATGTGCCATCTGCACTATACTTTGAGTTCTGTATTAATCCTAGCCTGCCCTGGGGCACCTGCCTTAAGCCTACCAAGAACTGGGGCACCTGCCTTATGTCTAACCCTTGTGTTATGAATGGGTCACCGAGGAGGACAAAAAAAGCCAAGTCCCAGAAAACCAGAGAGGTTGGTAACTATGTAGATTGCAGATCCCTGATCCTATCCACACAACTAGCAGTAGCAGTGGAGCGTTCCTACGATGATCTAGACGCCTCGTCACCGCCGGAGGACTACATAAGCCTAAAGCAAGAAAAGGAGAAAAATAACTGCCCCAGAGCAGACTCCAAAGGAATAGACAGCCCCCACACATGTATTGACGGTGAAACAAGATGAAAACACAAACACAGGCAGGAAAATAGGCTGAGCAAACGATGGGGCCCAAACTATAAAGGATAGGAAAGGAAAGACACTCTGCAATCTGCCACAAACCCTACAAAAATAATGTCCAACACTTCTGATAAAATTAACCCTGAAGTCACTAGACCTCCCACTATATCAGCACTCTGAAATATTCTGAGACATAGCAAAAAAGAGGCCAATCTAATAAGGGACTAAAAAGCAAATTGGCAAAAACAAATAAGAGTGGAAATTCAGCACAGCCCCAGTCGGGGCTGGCTGAACACACAAAAAACTGCATAGACCAACAAAATCAAGTGTGAACACTAGCAAAAACACTTAGCTTTGAGAAGGCTGGAACAGAGGTGAAAACCAATACTTGAGAAGCCAGAAGCAATCACCAGCACTGACTTAGGGCGTCGGCTGTCTTAAATCCAGTCTAAGATTCCTGAGGTCCAATTGTCATCCTCATCAGGTGGTAGAGCTCTACTGATTAAATCAGCCTCACTACCTCCTGTTACCACCAGAGGGAGTCTGGAAGGAGAACTCTACTGGTGGACCAGAGAATGAACTCGCAACACTTGTGCCTAGCAAGCCCTGGGGCCACCACCCTTATGCTTTGCCTGCCCTGTTGCAACTGCCTTATATCTAGTTAACCCTGGGGCACCTGCGTTAAGCCTAACCCGCCCTGGGGCTCCTGCTTTATGCCTATCACTTATTAGTTTTATTTGTTGTATCATCTTTAACTTCTTATTGGTTAGGCACACAAAACAAGGCAATACACTCTTCGCTCTTGTCCTGTTAGAATGCGCATGCACGACTAAGTGAGGAAGAAGGCATTACCCATTTGCGGAGGACAGACAAGAAGTGCTTGGTCGCTTGGAGTTGTGTGGAATGGCCCTGCTCTGTACAAAAAAGGATCTAGTCTTCAATGTCCCAAGTACACAGTGTAGGGGTGAAAACTAGGTCTTCACCCCTATGGGTGCCTCACCTTTTATGCAGAAAGTGCATTGAGTTAGTCTTATGCATAGCCAGCCCTTGGGCCTATTCCTTACGCCAAGCCATCCCTATGGCACCTGCCTTAAGTCTAACCAGCACTGCTGCACCTGCCTTAAGCCTATCCCTCTCTGATTCACCTGCCTTATGCTTGGCCCGCCCAGAGGGCAGCTGCCTTATGCCTAGACCGCCTCGGGGGCAGCTACCTTAGGCCTAGCCTGACCCGGGGGCAGCTGCTTTATGCCTAACCCGCCTCGGGGCAGCTGCCTTATGCCTAGCCTGCCCTGGAGCACCTGCCTTATGCCTAGCCTGCCCAGGAGGCACCTCCCTTAAGCCTAGCCTGCATCGGAGGCACCTCCCTTAAGCCTATCCTGCCCCTTTTGAACCTTATGCCTTGCCCGCCCTGGAGCACCAGGCTTATGCCTAGCTCACCATGGGGCTCCTGCCTTATGCCTAGCCCGCCCTGGGGCTCCTGCCTTATGCCTAGCATAGCACACCCGGGGCTCCTGCCTTATGCTTAGCCTGTCCGGGGGCTCCTGTCTTATGCTTAGCCCGCCCTGGGGCTCCTGCCTTATGCTTAGCCTGCCCTGGGGTTCCTGCCTTATGCTTAGCCCGCCATGAGGATCCTGTCTTAAGCCTAGCCCGCCCTGGGGCTCCTAACTTAAGCCTAGTCTGCCTTTGGGCTCTTGCCTTATGCCTTGTCCACCCTGGGGCTCATGCCTCATGCCTAACCCGCCCAGATGCTCCTGCCTTATGCTTAGCCCGCCATGAGGATTCTGTCTTAAGCCTAGCCCGCCCTGGGGCTCCTGCCTTAAGCCTAGTCCGCCTTTGGGCTCTTGCCTTATGCCTAGTCCACCCTGGGGCTCCTGTCTCATGCCTAACACGCCCAGATGCTCCTGCCTTATGCTTAGCCCACCCTGGGGCACCAGCCTTATGCCTAGCTTACCATGGGGCTCCTGCCTTATGCCTAGCATACCCTGGGGCTCCTGCCTTATGCTTAGCCCGCCATGGGGATCCTGTCTTAAGCCTGGCCCACCCTGGGGCTCCTGCCTTAAGCCTAGCCTGCCCTTGGGCTCCATCCCTTAGGCATATTCCTTATGCCTAGCCATCGCTATGGCACCTGCCCTAAGCCTAGGCCACTCTGGTGCAACTGCCTTAAGCCTAGCCCGCCCTGAGGCAACTGCCTTAAGCCTTGCCCGCCCTGGGGCTCCTGCCTTAGGCCCAACCCACCCTGGAACTCATGCTCTAAGCCTAGCCTGCCCTGAGGCACAAGCCTTATGCCTAGGTCGCCATGGGGCACCAGCCTTATGCCTAACCCCACCCTGTGGCACCTGCCTTATGCCTAGCCCGGCCCTGGGGCACATGTATGCTCCGCATTTTATCGTGTCGTGCTGCATTGCACCCTGTTTTGCTCCGCATTGTACTCTGGCTCCGCTTTTTGTTAATTGGGGGTCTGTGTTGTGCTGTGCATGTTGCCTGGCATTGCACTCTTAGTCATAGGAAGTGGGTAATGTAAATAGAACCCTTAGTTACAGTACATAGTGCATAGTAGGGAATTTTACCTTGACTTATGTAAATTTAAGTTTTGTTTTCAAAGATTTATTAAAATATATCTGGACCTGTTGAAGCGTTGTTGCGAAAAATGGTTGTCGTCCGCTCTGCCTCTCCCTGCATGCCTCTGTAACCTCCACATCATGTTTTAAAGCCCCGTCACACACAGCGATCTCGCTAGCGAGATCGTTGATTTTGTGACGCCACAACGAATTCGCCATTAAGATCGCTGTGTGTGATGGGGATCAGCGACCGCCCCCCTGCCGGTTACCGCTGATCGTGCAGCATCAGCCTGGGCAGTTTTTCGATCGCTGGTCTCCCGCTGGCCTCACATCGCTGCGTGTGGCAGTGAGAGACCAGCGATCAGCGACGCTGGTTTCTAATGTAAACATTGGGTATTCAGGAGCCGCGACTCGTGGATACCCACTGTTTACCATGTAAACCGGCGTACACGCTGGTTTCCAAGGTAGACAGTGGGGTATCCAGGAGTAACACGGCTCTTAGATACCTTATGTTTACCTTGGAAACCAGCATTTACGCTGGTTTCCAAGGTAAACAGCTGGTATCCAGGAGCTGCGGCTCCTGGATACCCGATGTTTACATTAGAAACCAGCGTCCAGCATCGCTGGTCCTGATCACTAGGGTTGTCTATATTACAGCTCATCAGCGATCAGCCTAACGATGTCCCAGCGATCCCATCATGTTGGATCGTTGGTGGGATTGCTGGGACATCGTTATGTGTAACGGGGGCTTTAGTCTTAATCTCAAGGTATGGAATAAAGGATTTTTTCACATTCATTTGAACTGGTCAGTGTTGCATCTTTTTTGTTCAATATTGTACATTAAAATACATCTGTATGTTATAATAGAATGGAAATAAAAATGATAGCCATGAAGTTTGCCTATTTTTACTAATGCCTTGTTTAATCTGAATGAAAAATGTGTTGTCAGGTAAGTGATCCCTTTGTCTGTTTTATTGTGTTTAACTTCATGTCTGCATTACACTATGCGGGGGTCTGCATTATACTATGGGGAGATCTAAGTTATATTATGTTGGATCTGCATTACACTATGTAGGCTTCTGTATTATACCATATGGGATCTGCATTGTACTCTGGGGGGCTGTGCCTTCTACTCTGTGGGGGTCTGCATTTTGCTCTGCGTCGCCTTGCATTGTGCTCTGCGTCGCCCCGCATTGTACTCTATGTCCTCCCCTCATTGTTCTGTTTCTTTGCATTGTGCTCTGTCACAGGAAGTGAGTAATATGAACAGAACTCTAAATTATGATACATCGTAAATAGTAGGGAATTTACAAGTTATTTGTTTTTAAAAATTTATTAAAATACGGATTAATGTCATAATAGCTTGTAAATAAACATGTTAGTCTGGAACAACTTCAGTGCATTGTGTATTTATACTATTTCTTTGTTTCATCCGTATGAAAAATGCTGTGTTGTCAGGTAAGTGATCCCTGTCTTAGTTTTATTGTCTTTAATTTCATGTCTGCATTACAAAACATGGGGTCTCCATTATACTAGATGGGATCTGCATTATACTCTGGAGGGTCCACATTGTACTCTGTCACAGGAAGTGGGTAATATGAACAGAACCCCAAGTTTCAGTACATAGTGAATAGTAGGGAATTTTACCATGACTTCAATTACAAAGTTATTTGTCTTTGAAGATTTATTAACATACTAGCTGAAGAGCCCGGCGCTGCCCGGGCATAGTAACTAACTGCCCATATACCCATCATACATATTCTCCATCCCATAGTCCCATGCCCCATATACCCATCACGCATCCTCCATCCCATAGTCCCGTGCCCAGATACCCATCACACATCATCTCATAGTCCCATGCCCATATACCCATCATACATATCCTCCATCCCATAGTCCCGTGCCCATACACCCATCATACATATCTGCCAACCCATAGTCCCGTGCCCATATACCCGTCATGCATATCCTCCATCCCATAGTCCAGTGCCCATATACCCATCATACATATCCTCCATCCCATAGTCCAGTGACCATATACCCATCACACATCCTCCATCCCATAGTCAACCATTATGACATAATGAGCGGCGGGACTTGCAACCTATGATGACATCAGCGTTGCCATGGCAACCATTATGACATGGGGCGGGGCTTGATACACACTTTTTTCCCATTTTGTAGATAGGGGCAAAATTGTTTGGTGAATTGGGATGCGCGGGGTTAAAATTTCGCCTCAGAACATAGCTTAGGATGCTCTCGGGGTCCAGACGTGACTGCCAAATTTTGTGGCTGTAGCTGCGACGGTGCGGATGCCTATCCCGGATATACACACACACATACATACACACCTGAGCTTTATATATTAGATATCCATTAACATATATCCATATGTCATAATAACCTGTAAAAAAAAATGTTAGCAATGAATTGTCTGTCTATTTTTACTATTGCTTTGTTTCATCCGCATGAAAAATGCTGTTGTCAGGTAAGTGATCTCTTTGTCTATTGTCAAACTTCATATCTGCATCTAACTTTGTGAGGTCTGCATTACACTATGTGAGGTCCCCATTACATTGTGAAATGCTGCATTTTGCTATGTTTTATCTGCACTATACTATGCACTATACTATACTGGGGCTCTTGCGTTTTTCCTAGCCCGCCTCGGAGCCACCTGCCTTAAGCCTAGCCTTAACTTCATGTCGGTTAGGCACACAAGAAGGCAGTACACTCTTGGCTCTTGTCTGGTCTGAATGCGCATGCACGACTATAAGTGGAGAAGAAGGCATTACCCATTTACGGAGGACAGACAAGAAGTGCCTGGTCGCTTGGAGCATGGGATTGTGTTGCGGCCCCGCTCTGTACAAAAAAGGATCTAGTCCTCCATGTCCAAGTACATAGTAGAGGGGTGAACACTAGCTCTTCACCCCTATGGGTGCCTCACCTTTTATGCTGAGTTAGCCTTAAGCCTAGCCTGCCCTTGGGCTCCAGCCCTTACGCATATTACTAATGCCTAGCCTGCCGTGAGGCACCAGCCTTATGCCTAGGTGGCCCTGGGGCACCAGCCTTATGCCTAGGTGGCCCTGGGGCACCAGCCATATGCCTAGGTCGCCCTGAGGCACCAGCCTTATGCCTAGGTCACCCTGGGGCACCAGCCTTATGCCAAGGTCGCCCTGGAGCACCAGCCTTATGCCTAGGTCGCCCTGGGGCACCAGCCTTATGCCTATCCTGCCCACCCTGGTACACCAGCCTTATGTCTATCCTGCCCACCCTGGTGCACCTGCCTTATGACTAACCCAGCCCTGTAGTACCTGCCTTATGCCTAACCCGGCCCTGGGGCACATGCCTTATGCCTAGCCCGGCCCTGGGGCACATGTCTTATGCTCTGCATTGTACCCTGTGTCGCGCCGCATTGTACGCTATTTCGCTCCGCATTGTACTCTGTTGCTCCGCATTTTGTTAATTGGTGGTCCGTGTTGCGCTGTGCATGTGGCCTTGCATTGCACTCTTAGTCATAGGAAGTGGGTAGCGTAAATAGAACCCTAAGTTACAGTACATAGTGAATAGTAGGGAATTTTTCCTTGACTTATGTAAATTAAGTTTTGTTTTTAAAGATTTATTAAAAAGTCTGGACCTGTGGAAGCATTGTGAAAAATGATTGTTGTCCACTCTGCCTCCTTGCATGCCTCTGTAACCTCCACATCATGTTTTAAGGCCCCGTCACACACAGCGATTTCGCTAGCAAGATCGCTGTGTGTGACGGGGATCAGCGACCGCCCCCGCCGGTTATCGCTGATCGTGCAGCATCAGCTTGGGCCGTTTTTCGATCGCTGGTCTCCCGCTGGCCAGCACGCATCGCGTGTGGCAGCGAGAGACCAGCGATCAACGACGCTGGTTTCTAATGTAAACATCGGGTATCCAGGAGCCGCGGCTCCTAGATACCCGCTGTTTACCATGGAAACCGGAGTACACGCTGGTTTCCAAGGTAAACCGCGGGTATCCAGGAGTCGCGCGGCTCTTAGATACCTGATATTTACTTTGGAAACCAGCGTCCAGTGTCGCTGGTCCTGATCGCTGGGGCTGTCTATGTGACAGCTCACCAGCGATCAGCCTAACAATGTCCCAGCGATCCCATCATGTCGAATCGTTGGTGGGATTGCTGGGACATCGTTATGTGTAACGGGGGCTTTAGTCTTAATCTCAAGGTATTGAATAAAGGATTTTTTCACATTCATTTGAACTGGTCAGTGTTGCATCTTTTTTGTTCAATACTGTATATTAAAATACATCTGTATGTTATAATAGAATGTAAATAAAAATGATAGCCATGAACAGTTCATCTATTTTTACTACTGCCTTGTTTCATCCGTATGAAAAATGCTGTTGTCAGGTAAGTGATCTCTTTGTCTGTTGTCAAACTTCATATCTGCATTTAACTTTGTGAGGTCTGCATTACACTGTGAAGTCTCCATTACACTATGTGAAATGCTGCATTTTGCTATGTGCCATCTGCACTATACTTTGAGTTCTGTATTAATCCTAGCCTGCCCTGGGGCACCTGCCTTAAGCCTACCAAGAACTGGGGCACCTGCCTTATGTCTAACCCTTGTGTTATGAATGGGTCACCGAGGAGGACAAAAAAAAGCCAAGTCCCAGAAAATCAGAGAGGTTGGTAACTATGTAGATTGCAGATCCCTGATCCTATCCACACAACTAGCAGTAGCAGTGGAGCGTTCCTACGATGATCTAGACGCCTCGTCACCGCCGGAGGACTACATAAGCCTAAAGCAAGAAAAGAGGAGAAAACTAACAGCCCCAGAGCAGACTCCAAAGGAATAGACAGCCCCCACACATGTATTGACGGTGAAACAAGATGAAAACACAAACACAGGCAGGAAAATAGGCTGAGCAAACGATGGGGCCCAAACTAACTATAAAGGATAGGAAAGGAAAGACACTCTGCAATCTGCCACAAATCCTACAAAAATAATGTCCAACACTTCTGATAAAATTAACCCTGAAGTCACTAGACTTCTCCCACTATATCAGCACTCTGAAATATTCTGAGACATAGCAAAAAAGAGGCCAATCTAATAAGGGACTAAAAAGCAAATTGGCAAAAACAAATAGTGGAAATTCAGCACAGCCCCAGCCGGGGCTGGCTGAACACACAAAAAACTGCATAGACCAACAAAATCAAGTGTGAACACTAGCAAAAACACTTAGCTTTGAGAAGGCTGGAACAGAGGTGAAAACCAATACTTGAGAAGCCAGAAGCAATCACCAGCACTGACTTAGGGCGTCGGCTGTCTTAAATCCAGTGAGGTCCAATTGTCATCCTCATCAGGTGGTAGAGCTCTACTGATTAAATCAGCCTCACTACCTCCTGTTACCACCAGAGGGAGTCTGGAAGGAGAACTCACTACTGGTGGACCAGAGAATGAACTCGCAACACTTGTGCCTAGCAAGCCATGGGGCCACCACCCTTATGCTTTGCCTGCCCTGTTGCAACTGCCTTATATCTAGTTAACCCTGGGGCACCTGCGTTAAGCCTAACCCGCCCTGGGGCTCCTGCTTTATGCCTATCACTTATTAGTTTTATTTGTTGTATCATCTTTAACTTCTTATTGGTTAGGCAGACAAAACAAGGCAATACACTCTTCGCTCTTGTCCTATTAGAATGCGCATGCACGACTAAGTGAGGAAGAAGGCATTACCCATTTGCGGAGGACAGACAAGAAGTGCTTGGTCGCTTGGAGTTGTGTGGAATGGCCCTGCTCTGTACAAAAAAGGATCTAGTCTTCAATGTCCCAAGTACACAGTGTAGGGGTGAAAACTAGCTCTTCACCCCTATGGGTGCCTCACCTTTTATGCAGAAAGTGCAGTGAGTTAGTCTTATGCATAGCCAGCCCTTGGGCCTATTCCTTACGCCAAGCCATCCCTATGGCACCTGCCTTAAGTCTAACCAGCACTGCTGCACCTGCCTTAAGCCTATCCCTCTCTGATTCACCTGCCATATGCTTGGCTCGCCCAGAGGGCAGCTGCCTTATGCCTAGACCGCCTCGGGGGCAGCTACCTTAGGCCTAGCCTGCCCCGGGGGCAGCTGCTTTATGCCTAACCAGCCTCGGGGCAGCTGCCTTATGCCTAGCCTGCCCTGGAGCACCTGCCTTATGCCTAGCCTGCCCAGGAGGCACCTCCCTTAAGCCTAGCCTGCATCGGAGGCACCTCCCTTAAGCCTATCCTGCCCCTGTTGAACCTTATCCCTTGCCTGCCCTGGAGCACCAGCCTTATGCCTAGCTCACCATGGGGCTCCTGCCTTATGCCTAGCCTGCCCTGGGGCTCCTGCCTTATGCCTAGCCCGCCCTGGGGCTCCTGCCTTATGCCTAGCCCGCCCTGGGGCTCCTGCCTTATGCCTAGCCCGCTGTGGGGCTCCTGCCTTTTGCCTAGCCCACCCTGGGGCTTATGCCTAGCCCGCCCTGGGGCTCCTGCCTTATATCTAGCCCGCCCTGGGGCTACTGCCTTAAGACTATACTGCCCTGGGGCCTTATGCCTAGCCCGCCCTTGGGCTCCTGCCTTATGCCTAGCCTGCCCTGGGGCTACTGCCTTACGCCTAATCCGCCCTGGGGCTACTGCCTTATGCTTAATCCGCCCTGGGGCTCCTGCCTTAAGCCTAGCCCGACCTGGGGCTACTGCCTTATGCCTAGCCCTCCCTGGGGCTACTGCCTTATGCCTAATCCGCCCTGGGGCTCCTGCCTTAAGCCTAGCTCGCCCTGGGGCTCCTGCCTTATGCCTAGCCCGCCATGGGGCTACTGCCTTAAGCCTAGCTCGCCCTGGGGCTCCTGCCTTATGCTTAATCCGCACTGGGGCTCCTGCCTTATCTCTATCTTGCCCTGGTGCTCCTGCCTTAAGCCTAGCCCGCCCTTGGGCTCCTGCCTTATGCCTAGTCCGCCCTGGGGCTCCAGCCTTAAGACTAGCCCGCCCTGGGGCTCCTGCCTTATGCCTAGCCCACCCTGGGGCTCCTGCGTTATGCCTAGCCCGCCCTGGGGCTCCTAACTTATGCCTAGCCCGCCCAGGGGCTCCTGCCTTATGCCTAGCCTGCCCTGGGGCTCCTGCCTTATGCCTAGCCCGCCCTGGGGCTCCAGCCTTAAGCCTAACCTGCCCTGGGGCAACTGCCTTATGCCTAGCCTGCCCTGGGGCTCCTGCCTTATGCTTAATCCACCCTGGGGCTCCTGACTTATGCTTAATCCACCCTGGGGCTAATGCCTTATGCCTAGCCCGCCCTGGGTCTCCTGCCTTATGCCTAGCCCGTCCTGGGTCTCCTGCCTTATGCCTAGCCCGTCCTGTGTGTCCTGACTTATGCCAAGCCCGCCCTGGGGCTCCTGCCTTATGCCTAGCCCGCCCTGGGGCTCCAGCCTTATGCCTAGCCCGCCCTGGGTCTCCTGCCTTATGCCTAGCCCGCCCTGGGGCTCCTGCCTTATGCCTAGCCCTCCCTGGGCTCCTGCCTTATGCCTAATCCGCCCTGGGGCTCCTGCCTTAAGCATAGCCCGCCCTTGGGCTCCTGACTTAAGCCTAGCCCGCCCTGGGGCTACTGCCATATGCCTAGCCCTCCCTGGGGCTACTGCCTTATGCCTAATCCGACCTAGGGCTCCTCCTTAAGCCTAGCCTGCCCTGGGGCTCCTGCCTTTTGCCTAGCATGCCCTGGGGCTCCTGCCTTATGCCTAGCCCGCCCTGGGGATCCTGCCTTATGCCTAGCCCGTCCTTGGGTCCTGCCTTATGCCTAGCCCGCCCTGGGCCTCCTGCCTTATGCCTAGCCCTCCCTGGGGATCCTGCCTTATGCCTAGCCCGCCCTGGGGCTCCTGCCTTATGCCTAGCCCGCGCTAGTGCTCCTGCCTTATGCCTAGCCCACCCTTGGGCTACTGCCTTACGCCTAGCCCGGCCTAGGGCTACTGCCTTACGCCTAATCCGCCTTGGAGCTCCTGCCTTAAGCCTAGCATGCCTTTTGGCTTCTGTCTTATGCCTAGCCCGCCCTGGGACCACTGCCTTATGCCTAGCTCGACCTGGGGCTACTGCCTTATGCCTAGCCCGCCCTGGGGCTACTGCCTTAAGCCTAGCCCGCCCAGGGGCTTCTGCCTTATGCCTAGCCCGCCCTGGGGCTCCAGACTGATGCCTAGCCCGCCCTGGGGCTCCTGACTTATGCCTAGCGCCCGCCCTGGGGCTCCTGCCTTATGCCTAGCGCCTGCCCTGGGGCTCCTGCCTTATGCCTAGCCCGCCCTGGGGCTCCTGCCTTATGCCTAGCCCGCCCCTGGGCTCCTGCCTTATGCCTAGTCTGCCCTGGGACTCCTGCCTTATGTCTAGCCCGCCCTGGGGTTCCTGCCTTATGTCTAGCTCGCCCTGGGGATCCTGCCTTATGCCTAGCCCGCCCTGGGGCTCCTGCTTTATGCCTAGCCCACCCTGGGGCTCCTGCCTTATGCCTAGCCCGCCCTGGTGCTCCTGCCTTATGCCTAGCCATCCCTGGGGCTCCTGCCTTAAGCCTAGCCCGCCCTGGGGTTCCTGCCTTATGCCTAGCCCGCTCTTTGGCTCCTGCCTTACGCCTAGCCCGCCCTAGGGCTACTGCCTTACACCAATTCCGCCCTGGGGCTCCTGCCTTAAGCCTAGCCCACCCTGGGGCTACTGCCTTATGCCTCGCTCGCCCTGGGGCTACTGCTTTATGCCTAGCTCGCCTGGGGGCTACTGCCTTATGCCTACACCCCCCTGGGGCTACTGCCTTAAGCCTAATCCGCATTGGGGCTCCTGCCTTAAGCCTACCCTCCCCTTGGGCTCCTGCCTTATGCTTTGCCCGCCCTGGGGCTCCTGCCTTATGCCTAGCCCGCCCTGGGGCTCCTACCTTATGCCTAGCCCGCCCTGGGGCTCCTACCTTATGCCTAGCCCGCCCTGGGGCTCCTGCCTTATGCCTAGCCCGCCCTGGGGCTCCTGCCTTATGCCTAGCCTGCCCTGGGGATCCTGCCTTAGGCCTAGCCCGCCCTTGGGCTCCTGCGTTTTTCCTTGCCCGGCTCGGAGGCACCTGCATTATGCCTATGCTGTAATTGTTTTCTTTAAATTCAAGTCGGTTTGGCACACAAAACAAGGCAGTACACTCTTCGCTCTTGTCCGGTCTGAATGCGCATGCATGACTGTAAATGGGAAAGAAGGCATTACCCATTTGCGGAGGACAGACAAGTAGTGCCTGGTCGCTTGGAACATGGGGTTGTGGAGTGGCCCCGCTCTGTACAACAAAGGATCTAGTGCTCAATGTCCAAGTACACAGTAGGGGGGTGAACACTAGCTCTTCACACCTAAGGGTGCCTCAACTTTATGCAAAGAGTGCAAAGAGTTAAAGCATTATGCCTAGCCTGCCCTTGGGCTCCATCCCTTAGGCATATTCCTTATGACCAGCATCCGCTATGGAACCTGCCTTAAGCCTAGTCCACACTGGAGCAACTGCCTTAAGCCTATCTTGCCCTGAGGCAACTGTCTTAATCCTAGCTTGCCCTGAGGCAACTGCCTTAAGCCTAGCTTGCCCTGAGGCAACTGCCTTAAGCCAAGCCTGTCCTGGGGTTACTGCCTTAGGCCTAACTCACCCTGGGGCTCCAGCCCTAAGACGAACCTGCCCTGGGGCTCCTGCCTTATGTCTAGCCCTCCCTGGGGTTACTGCCTTATGCCTAATCCGCCCTGGGGCTCCTGCCTTATGCCTAGCCCACCCTGGAGCTCCTGCCTTATGCCTAGCCCGCCCCTGGGCTCCTGCCTTATGCCTAGCCTGCCCTGGGGCTCCTGCCTTATGTCTAGCCCGCCCTGGGGTTCATGCCTTATGTCTAGCCCGCCCTGGGGCTCTTGCCTTATGCCTAGCCCGCCCTGGGGCTCTTGCTTTATGCCTAGCCCACCCTGGGGCTCCTGCCTTATGCCTAGCCCGCCCTGGTGCTCCTGCCTTATGCCTTGCCCGCCCTGGGGCTCCTGCCTTATGCCTAGCCCGCCCTGGGGCTCCTGCCTTAAGCCTAGCCCGCCCTGGGGCTCCTGACTTATGCCTAGCCCGCCCTGGGGCTCCTGTCTTATGCCTAGCCCGCCCTGGGGCTCCTGACTTATGCCTAGCCCGCCCTGGGGTTCCTGACTTATGCCTAGCCCGCCCTGGGGTTCCTGCCTTATGCCTAGCCCATCCTGGGTCTCCTGCCTTATGGCCTAGCCCATGCTGGGTCTCCTGCCTAGCCCGCCCTGGGGCTCCTGCCTTATGCCTAGCCCGCCCTGGGGATCCTGCCTTATGCCTAGCCCGCCCTGGGGCTCCTGCCTTATGCCTAGCCCGCCCTGGGGCTCCTGCCTTATGCCTAGCCCGCCCTGGGGCTCCTGCCTTATGCCTAGCCCGCCCTGGGGCTCCTGCCTTATGCCTAGCCCGCCCTTGGACTCCTTCCTTATGCCTAGCCTGCCCTGGGGCTCCTGCCTTAGGCCTAGCCCGCCCTTGGGCTCCTGTGTTTTTCCTTGCCCGGCTCGGAGGCACCTGCCTTATGCCTATGCTTTAATTGTTTTCTTTAAATTCAAGTCGGTTTGGCACACAAAACAAGGCAGTACACTCTTCGCTCTTGTCCGGTCTGAATGCGCATGCACGACTGTAAATGGGAAAGAAGGCATTACCCTTTTGTGGAGGACAGAGAAGTAGTGCCTGGTCGCTTGGAGCATGAGGTTGTGGAGTGGCCCCGTTCTGTACAACAAAGGATCTAGTGCTCAATGTCCAAGTACACAGTAGGGGGGAGAACACTAGCTCTTCACCCCTAAGGGTGCCTCACCTTTATGCAAAGAGTGCAAAGAGTTAAAGCCTTATGCTTAGCCTGCCCTTGGGCTCCAGCCCTTAGGCATATTCCTTATGACTAGCCATCGCTATGGAACCTGCCTTAAGCCTAGTCCACACTGGGGCAACTGCCTTAAGCCTAGCTTGCCCTGATGCAACTGCCTTAAGCCTAGCTTGCCCTGAGGCAACTGCCTTAAGCCTAGCCTGTCCTGGGGTTACTGCCTTAGGCCTAACTCACCCTGGGGCTGCAGCCCTAAGACGAACCTGCCCTGGGGCTCCTGCCTCATGCCTAGCCCACCCTGGGTCTCCTGCCTTATAACTCGCCCACCCTGGGGCTCCTGCCTTAAGCCAAGCCTACCCTGGGGTTCCTGCCTTATGCCTAGCCCGCCCTGGGGCTCCTGCCTTATGCCTAGCCCGCCCTGGGGCTCCTGCCTTATGCCTATCCCGCCCTGGGGCTCCTGCCTTATGCCTAGCCCGCCCTGGGGCTCCTGCCTTATGCCTAGCCCACCCTGGGGCTCCTGCCTTAAGCCTAGCCCGCCCTGGGGCTTCTGCCTTATGCCTAGCCCGCCCTGGGGCTCCTGCCTTATGCCTAGCCCGCCCTGGGGCTCCTGCCTTATGACTAGCCCGCCCTGGGGCTCCAGCCTTATGCCTAGCCCGCCCTGGGGCTCCTGCCTTATGCCTAGCCGTCCCTGGGGCTCCTGCCTTATGCCTAGCCCGCCCTAGGGCTCCTGCCTTATGCCTAGCCCGCCCTGGGGCTTCTGCCTCATGCCTAGCCCGCCCTGGGATTCCTGCCTTATGCCTAGCCCGCCCTGGGGCTCCTGCCCGCCCTGGGGCTCCTGCCCGCCCTGAGTCTCCTGCCTTATGCCTTGACCGCCCTGGGGCTCCTGACTTAAGCCTAGCCCGCCCTGGGGCTACTGCCATATGACTAGCCCTCCCTAGGGCTACTGCCTTATGCCTAATCCGACCTAGGGCTCCTGCCTTAAGCCTAGCCTGCCCTGGGGCTCCTGCCTTTTGCCTAGCACGCCCTGGGGCTCCTGCCTTATGCCTAGCCCGCCCTGGGGATCCTGCCTTATGCCTAGCCCGCCCTTGGGTCCTGCCTTATGCCTAGCACGCCCTGGGGCTCCTGACTTATGCCTAGCCCGCCCTGGGGATCCTGCCTTATGCCTAGCCCGCCCTTGGGTCCTGCCTTATGCCTAGCCCGCCCTGGGGCTACTGCCTTATACCAAGCCCTCCCTGGGGCTACTGCCTTATGTCTAATCCGACCTAGGGCTCCTGCCTTATGCCTAGCCCGCCCTGGGGCTCCTGCCTTATAACAAGCCCGCCCTGGGGCTCCTGCCTTATACCTAGCCTGCCCTGGGGCTCCTGCCTTATACCTAGCCTGCCCTGGGGCTCCTGCCTTATGTCTAGCCCGCCCTGGGGCTCCTGCCTTATGCCTAGCCCACCCTGGGGCTCCTGCTTTATGCCTAGCCCACCCTGGGGCTCCTGCCTTATGTCTAGCCAGCCCTGGGGCTACTGCCTTAAGACTATCCTGCCCTGGGGCCTTATGCCTAGCCCGCCCTTGGGCTCCTGCCTTATGCCTAGCCTGCCATGGGGCTACTGCATTACGCCTAATCCGCCCTGGGGCTACTGCCTTATGCTTAATTCGCCCTGGGGCTCCTGCCTTAAGCCTAGCTCGCCCTGGGGCTACTGCCTTATGCCTAGTCCTCCCTGGGGCTACTGCCTTATGCCTAATCCGCCCTGGGGCTCCTGAATTAAGCCTAGCCCGCCCTGGGGCTCCTGCCTTATGCCTAGCCCGCTCTGGGGTTCCTGCCTTATGCCTAGCCCTCCCTGGGGCTACTGCCTTATGCCTAATCCGCACTGGGGCTCCTGCCTTATCTCTATCTTGCCCTGGTGCTCCTGCCTTAAGCCTAGCCCGCCCTGGGGCTCCTGCCTTATGCCTAGCCCTCCCTGGGGTTACTGCCTTATGCCTAATCCACCCTGGCGCTCCTGCCTTATCTCTATCTTGCCCTGGTGCTCCTGCCTTAAGCCTAGCCCGCCCTGGGGCTCCTGCCTTATGCCTAAGCCGCCCTGGGGCTCCAGCCTTAAGACTATCCCGCCCTGGGGCTCCTGCCTTAAGCCTAACCCGCCCTGGGGCAACTGCCTTATGCCTAGCCTGTCCTGGGTCTCCTGCCTTATGCCTAGCCCGTCCTGTGTGTCCTGACTTATGCCAAGCCCGCCCTGGGGATCCTGCCTTATGCGTAGCCCGCCCTTGGGTCCTGCCTTATGCCTAGCTCCCCCTGGGGCTACTGCCTTATATCAAGCCCTCCCTGGGGCTACTGCCTTATGCCTAATCCGACCTAGGGCTCCTGCCTTATGCCTAGCACGCCCTGGGGCTCCTGCCTTATGCCTAGCCCGCCCTGGGGCTCCTGCCTTATACCAAGCCCGCCCTGGGGCTCCTGCCTTATACCAAGCCCACCCTGAGGCTCCTGCCTTATACCAAGCCTGCCCTGGGGCTCCTGCCTTATACCAAGCCCGCCCTGGGGCTCCTGCCTTATGCCTAGCCCGCCCTGGGGCTCCTGCCTTATGCCTAGCCCGCCCTGGGGCTACTGCCTTTTGCCTAGCCTGCCCTGGGGCTACTGCATTATTCCTAATCAACCCTGGGGCTCCTGCCTTAAGCCTAGCCCACCCTGGGGCTACGTCTTATTCCTAGCCTGCCCTGGGGCTACTGCCTTATGCCTAATCCGCCCTGGGGCTACTGTCTTAAGCCTAGCCCGCCCTGTGGCTACCGCCTTATGCCTAATCCGCCCTGGGGCTCCTGCCTTATGCCTAGCCCGCCCTGGGGCTCCTTCCTTATGCTTAGCCCGCCATGGGGCTCCTGCCTTATGCCTAGCCCGCCCTGGGGCTCCTGCCTTATGCCTAGCCCGCCCTGGGGCTCCTGCCTTATGCCTAGCCCGCCCTGGTGCTCCTGCCTTATAGCTAGCCCTCCCTTGGGCTACTGCCTTACGCCTAGCCCGGCCTAGGGCTACTGCCTTACGCCTAATCTGCCTTGGGGCTCCTGCCTTAAGCCTAGCATGCCCTTGGGCTTCTGTCCTATGCCTAGCCTGCCCTGGGGCTACTGCCTTATGCCTAGCCTGACCTGGGGCTGCTGCCTTATGCCTAGCCCACCCTGGGGCTACTGCCTTATTCCTAATCCGCCCTTGGGGCTCCTGCTTTAAGCCTAGCCCGCCCTGGGGCTTCTGCCTTATGCCTAGCCCGCCATGGGGCTCCTTACTTATGCCTAGCCTGCCCTGGGGCTCCTGACTTATGCCTAGCGCCCGCCCTGGGGCTTCTGCCTTATGCCTAGCGCCCGCCCTGGGGCTACTGCCTTAAGACTATCCTGCCCTGGGGCCTTATGCCTAGCCCGCCCTTGGGCTCCTGCCTTATGCCTAGCCTGCCCTGGGGCTACTGCCTTACGCCTAATCCGCCCTGGGGCTACTGCCTTATGCTTAATCCGCCCTGGGGCTACTGCCTTATGCTTAATCTGCCCTGGGGCTCCTGCTTTAAGCCTAGCCCGCTCTGGGGATACTGCCTTATGCCTAGCCCTCCCTGGGGCTACTGCCTTATGCCTAATCCACCCTGGGGCTCCTGCCTTAAGCCTAGCCCGCCCTGGGGCTCCTGCCTTATGCCTAGCCCTCCCTGGGGCTACTGCCTTATGCCTAGCCCGACCTGGGGCTGCTGCCTTATGCCTAGCCCGCCCTGGTGCTACTGCCTTATACCTAATCCGCCCTTGGGGCTCCTGCCTTAAGCCTAGCCTGCCCTGGGGCTTCTGCCTTATGCCTAGCCCGCCCTGGAGCTCCTGACTTATGCCTAGCCCGCCCTGGGGCTCCTGACTTATGCCTAGCGCCCGCCCTGGGGCTCCTGCCTTATGCCTAGCCCGCCCTGGGACTCTTGCCTTATGCCTAGCCCTCCCTGGGGCTCTTGCCTTATGCCTAGCCTGCCCTGGGGCTCCTGCCTTATGTCTAGCCCGCCCTGGGGCTCCTGCCTTATGTCTAGCCCGCTCTGGGGCTTCTGCCTTATGCCTAGCCCACCCTGGGGCTCCTGCTTTATGCCTAGCCCACCCTGGGGCTCCTGCCTTATGCCTAGCCAGCCCTGGGGCTACTGCCTTAAGACTATCCTGCCCTGGGGCCTTATGCCTAGCCCGCCCTTGGGCTCCTGCCTTATGCCTAGCCTGCCATGGGGCTACTGCATTACGCCTAATCCGCCATGGGGCTAGTGCCTTATGCTTAATTCGTCCTGGGGCTCCTGCCTTAAGCCTAGCCCGCCCTGGGGCTACTGCCTTATGCCTAGCCCTCCCTGGGGCTACTGCCTTATGCCTAATCCGCCCTGGGGCTCCTGCCTTAAGCCTAGCCCGCCCTGGGGCTCCTGCCTTATGCCTAGCCCGCTCTGGGGCTCCTTCCTTATGCCTAGCCCTCCCTGGGGCTACTGCCTTATGCCTAATCCGCACTGGGGCTCCTGCCTTATCTCTATCTTGCCCTGCTGCTCCTGCCTTAAGCCTAGCCCGCCCTGGGGCTCCTGCCTTATGCCTAGCCCTCCCTGGGGCTACTGCCTTATGCCTAATCCGCCCTGGGGCTCCTGCCTTATCTCGAACTTGCCCTGGTGCTCCTGCCTTAAGCCTAGCCCGCCCTGGGGCTCCTGCCTTATGCCTAAGCCGCCCTGGGGCTCCAGCCTTAAGACTAGCCCGCCCTGGGGCTCCTGCCTTAAGCCTAACCCGCCCTGGGGCAACTGCCTTATACCTAGCCCGCCCTGGGGCTACTGCCTTATGCCTAATCCGACCTAGGGCTCCTGCATTATGCCTAGCACGCCCTGGGGCTCCTGCCTTATGCCTAGCCCGCCCTGGGGATCCTGCCTTATGCCTAGCCCGCCCTTGGGTCCTGCCTTATACCAAACCCGCCCTGGGGCTCCTGCCTTATACCAAGCCCGCCAAGGGGCTCCTGCCTTATGCCTAGCCCGCCCTGGGGCTCCTGCCTTATGCCTAGCCTGCCCTGGGGCTACTGCCTTATGACTAATCCGCCCTGGGGCTCCTGCTTTAAACCTAGCCCGCCCTGGGGCTCCTGCCCTATGCCTAGCCCGTCCTGGGTCTCCTGCCTTATGCCAAGCCCGTCCTGTGTCTCCTGCCTTATGCCTAGCCCGCCCTGGGGCTCCAGCCTTATGGCTAGCCCACCATGGGGCTCCTGCCTTATGCCTAGCCCGCCCTGGGGCTCCTGCCTTATGCCTAGCCCACCCTGGGGCTTATGCCTAGCCCGCCCTGGTTCTCCTGCCTTATGTCTAGCCCTCCCTGGGGCTATTGCTTTGAGACTATCCTGCCCTGGGGCCTTATGCCTAGCCCGCCCTTGGGCTCCTGCCTTATGCCTAGCCTGCCCTGGGTATACTGCCTTATGCCTAATCCGCCCTGGGGCTCCTGCCTTAAGCCTAGCCCGACCTGGGGCTACTGCCTTATGCCTAGCCCTCCCTGGGGCTACTACCTTATGCCTAATCCGCCCTGGGGCTCCTGCCTTAAGCCTAGCCCGCCCTGGGGCTCTTGCCTTATGCCTAGCCCGCCCTGGGGCTCCTGCCTTATGCCTAGCCCACCCTGGGGATCCTGCCTTATGCCTAGCCCGCCCTGGGGCTCCTAACTTATGCCTAGCCTGCCCTGGGGCTCCTGCCTTATGCCTAGCCTGCCCTGGGGCTCCTGCCTTATGCCTAGCCCGCCCTGGGGCTCCTGACTTATGCCTAGCCCGCCCTGGGGCTCCTGACTTATGCCTAGCGCCCACCCTGGGGCTCCTGCCTTATGCCTAGCCCGCCCTGGGGCTCTTGCCTTATGCCTAGCCCGCCCTTTGGCTCCTGCCTTACGCCTAGCCCGCCCTAGGGCTACTGCCTTACGCCAATTCCGCCCTGGGGCTCCTGCCTTAAGCCTAGCCCACCCTGGGGCTACTGCCTTATGCCTAGCTCGCCCTGGGGCTACTGCCTTATGCCTAGCTCGCCCGGGGGCTACTGCCTTATGCCTACCCCCCCTGGGGCTACTGCCTTATGCCTAATCCGCATTGGGGCTCCTGCCTTAAGTCTAGCCTCCCCTGGGGCTCCTGACTTATGCTTAGCCCGCCCTTGGGCTCCTGCCTTATGCCTAGCCCGCCCTGGGGCTCCTACCTTATGCTTAGCCTGCCCTTGGGCTCCAGCTCTTAGGCATATTCCTTATGACTAGCCATCGCTATGGAACCTGCCTTAAGCCTAGTCCACACTGGGGCAACTGCCTTAAGCCTAGCTTGCCCTGATGCAACTGCCTTAAGCCTAGCTTGCCCTGATGCAACTGCCTTAAGCCAAGCCTGTCCTGGGGTTACTGCCTTAGGCCTAACTCACCCTGGGGCTCCAGCCCTAAGACGAACCTGCCCTGGGGCTCCTGCCTTATGCCTAGCCCACCCTGGGTCTCCTGCCTTATAACTCGCCCGCCCTGGGGCTCCTGCCTTAAGCCAATCCCACCCTGGGGTTCCTGCCTTATGCCTAGCCCGCCCTGGGGTTCCTGCCTTATGCCTAGCCCGCCCTGGGGCTCCTGCCTTAAGCCTAGCCCGCCCTGGGGGTACTGCCTTGTGCCTAGCCCGCCCTGGGGCTACTGCCTTATGCCTTGCCCACCCTAGGGCTTCTGCCTTATGCCTAGCCCGCCCTGGGGCTCCTGCCTTATGCCTAGCCCGGCCTGCGGCTCCTGCCTTATGCCTAGCCCGCCCTGGGGCTCCTGCCTTATGCCTAGCCCGCCCTGGGGCTCCTGCCTTATGCCATGCCCTCCCTTGGGCTCCTGCCTTATGTCTAGCCCGCCCTGGGGCTCCTGCCTTATGCCTAGCCCGCCCTGGGGCTTCTGCCTTATGCCTAGCCCGCCCTGGGATTCCTGCCTCATGCCTAGCCCGCCCTGGGGCTCCTGCCCGCCCTGGGGCTCCTGCCCACTCTGGTGCTCCTGCCTTATGCCTTGACCGCCCTTGGGCTCCTACCTTATGCCTTGCCCGCCCTTGGGCTCCTGCCTTATGCCTAGCCCGCCCTGTTGCTCCTGCCTTATGCCTAGCCCTCCCTGGGGCTCCTGCCTTAAGCCGAGCCTCCCCTGGGGCTCATGTCTTAAGCCGAGCCTGCCCTGGGGCTCATGCCTTATGCCTAACCTGCCCTGGGGCTCATGCCTTATGCCTAACCCACCCTGGGGCTCCTGTCTTATGCCTAGCCTGCCCTGGGGCTAGTACCTTATGCCTAGTCCGCCCTGGGGCTCCTGCCTTATGCCTAATCTGCCCTGGGGCTCCTTTCTTAAGCCTAGCCTGCCCTGGGGCTCATGCCTTATGCCTAGCCCGCCCTGTGGCTTCTGACTTATGCCTAGCCCGCCCTGGGGCTCCTGCCTTATGCCTAGCCCGCCCTGGAGCTCCTGCCTTATGCCTAGCCCTCCCTGGAGCTCCTGCCTTAAGCCTAGCCTGCCCTGGGGCTACTGCCTTAAGCCTAGCCTGCCCTGGGGCTACTGCCTTATGCCTAATCCGCCCTGGGGCTCCTGCCTTAAGCCTAGCCTGCCCTGGGGCTCCTACCTTTTGCCTAGCCTGTACTGGGTCTCCTGACTTATGCCTACCCCGCCCTGGGGCTCCTGTCTTATGCCTACCCCGCCCTGGGGCTCCTGTCTTATGCCTAGCCCGCGCTGGGGCAACTGCCTTATGCCTAGCCTGTCCTGGGGCAACTGCCTTATGCCTAATCCGCCCTGGGGCTCCTGCCTTATGCCTAGCCTGTCCTGGGTCTCCTGCATTATGCCTAGCCCGCCCTGGGGCAACTGCCTTATGCCTAATCCGCCCTGGGTCTCATGCCTTATGCCTAGCCCGCCCTGGGGCTCCTGCCTTATGCCTAGCCTGCCCTGGGGCTCCTGCCTTATGCCTAGCCTGCCCTGGGGCTCCTGCCTTATGCCTAGCCCGCCCTGGGGCTCCTGCCTTATGCCTGGCCCGCCCTGGGGCTCCTGTCTTATGCCTAGCCCATGCTGGGGCTCCTGCCTTATGCCTAGCCGGCCCTGGGGCTCCTGCCTAATGCCTAGCCGGCCCTGGGGCTCCTACCTTATGCCTAGCCCTTGCTGGGGCTCCTGCCTTATGCCTAGCCAGCCCTGGGGCTCCTGCCTTATGCCTAGCCGGCCCTGGGGCTCCTGCCTTATGCCTAGCCGGCCCTGGGGCTCCTGCGTTATGCCTAGCCCTCCCTGGGTCTCCTGCCTTATGCCTAGCCCGCCCTGGTGCTTCTGCCTTATGCCTAGCCCGCCCTGGGATTCCTGCCTTATGACTAAACCCGCCCTGGGGCTCCTGGCCGCCCTGGGGCTCCTGCCTTATGCCTAGACCGCCCTTGGGCTCCTGCCTTATGCCTAGCCTGCCCTGGGGCTACTGCCTTATGCCTTGCCTGCCCTGGGGCTCCTATCTTTATGCCTCATCTGCCCTGGGGCTCCTGCCTTAAGCCTAGCCCGCCCTGGGGCTTCTGCCTTATGCCTAGCCCGCCCTGGGGCTCCTGCCTTATGCCTAGCCCACCTAGGGGCTCCTGCCTTATGCCTAGCCCACCCTGGGGCTCCTGTCTTATACCTAGGCCGCCTTGGGGCTCCTGCCTTATGCCTAGCCCGCCCTGGGGTTCCTGCCTTATGCCTAGCCCGTCCTGGGGTTCCTGCCTTATGCCTAGCCCGTCCTGGGGCTCCTGCCTTATGCCTAGCCCGTGCTGGGTCTCCTGCCTAGCCCGCCCTGGGGCTCCTGCCTTATGCCTAGCCCGCCCTGGGGCTCCTGCCTTATGCCTAGCCTGCCCTGGAGCTCCTGCCTTAGGCCTAGCCCGCCCGTGGGCTCCTGCTTTTTTCCTTGCCCGGTTCGGAGGCACCTGCCTTATGCCTATGCTTTGTTTTTTTTAAATTCAAGTCGGTTTGGCACACAAAACAAGGCAGTACACTCTTCGCTTTTGTCCGGTCTGAATGCGCATGCACGACTGTAAATGGGAAAGAAGGCATTACCCATTTGCGGAGGACAGACAAGTAGTGCCTGGTCGCTTGGAGCATGGGATTGTGGAGTGGCCCCACTCTGTACAACAAAGGATCTAGTGCTCAATGTCCAAGTACACAGTAGGGGGGTGAACACTAGCTCTTCACCCCTAAGGGTGCCTCACCTTTATGCAAAGAGTGCAAAGAGTTAAAGCCTTACGCTTAGCCTGCCCTTGGGCTCCAGCCCTTAGGCATATTCCTTATGACTAGCCATCGCTATGAACCTGCCTTAAGCCTAGTCCACACTGGGGCAACTGCCTTAAGCCTAGCTTGCCCTGTTGCAACTGCCTTAAGCCTAGCTTGCCCTGAGGCAACTGCCTTAAGCCTAGCCTGTCCTTGGGTTACTGCCTTAGGCCTAACTCACCCTGGGGCAACTGCCTTATGGCTAGCCCGCCCTGGGGCAACTGCCTTATGCCTAATCCGCCCTGGGGCTCCTGCCTTATGCGAAGCCTGTCCTGGGTCTCCTGCCTTATGCCTAGCATGTCCTGGGTCTCATGCCTTATGCCTAGCCCGCCCTGGGGCTCCTGCCTTATGCCTAGCCCTCCCTGGGGCTCCTACCTTATGCCTAGCCTGTACTGGGTCTCCTGCCTTATGCCTAGCCTGCCCTGGGTCTCCTGCCCTATGCCTACCCCGCCCTGGGGCTCCTGTCTTATGCCTAGTCCACCCTGGGGCAACTGCCTTATGCCTAGCCCGCCCTGGGGCAACTGCCTTATGCCTAATTTGCCCTGGGGCTCCTGCCTTATGCCTAGCCTACCCTGGGGCTCCTGCCTTATACCTAGCCTGCCCTGGGGCTCCTGCCTTATGCCTAGCCTGTCCTGGGTCTACTGCCTTAAGCCTAGCCTGTCCTGGGTCTCCTGCCTTAAGCCTAGCCTGCCCTGGGTCTCATGCCTTATGCCTAGCCCGCCCTGGGGCTCCTGCCTTATGCCTAGCCCGCCCTGGGGCTCCTGCCTTATGCCTAGCCCGCCCTGGGGCTCCTGCCTTATGCCTAGCCCGCCCTGGGGCTCCTGCCTTATGCCTAGCCCACCCTGGGGCTTCTGCCTTATGCCTAGCCCACCCTGGGATTCCTGCCTTATGCCTAGCCCGCCCTGGGGCTCCTGCCCGCCCTGGGGCTCCTGCCTTATGCCTAGACCGCCCTAGGGCTCCTGCCCGCCCTGGGGCTCCTGCCTTATGCCTAGACCACCCTTGGGCTCCTGCCTTATGCCTAGCCCGCCCTTGTGCTCCTGCCTTATGCCTAGCCCGCCCTGGGGCTGCTGCCTTATGCCTAGTCCGCCCTGGTGCTCCTGCCTTATGCCTAGCCCGCCCTGGGGCTCCTGCCTTATGCCTAGCCCGCCCTAGGGCTCCTGCCTTACGCCTAGCCCACCCTAGGGCTCCTGCCTTACGCCTAATCCGCCCTGGGGCTCCTGCCTTAAGCCTAGCCCGCCCTGGGGCTACTGCCTTATGCCTAGCTCGCCCTGGGGCTACTGCCTTATACCTAGCTCGCCCTGGGGCTACTGCCTGATGCCTGGCCTGCCCTGGGGCTACTGCCTTATGCCTGGCCCGCCCTGGGGCTACTGCCTTATGCCTTGCCCGCCCTGGGGCTACTGCCTTATGCCTTGCCCGCCCTGGGGCTACTGACTTACGCCTTGCCCGCCCTGGGGCTACTGACTTATGCCTAATCCGCCCTGGGGCTCCTGCCTTAAGCCTAGCCCGCCCTGGGGCTCCTGCCTTATGCCTAGCCTGCCCTGGGGCTTCTGCCTTATGCCTAGCCCGCCCTGGGGCTCCTGACTTATGCCTAGCCCGCCCTAGGGTTCTTGCCTTATGCCTAGCCCGTCCTGGGTCTCCTGCCTTATGCCTAGCCCGTGCTGGGTCTCCTACCTAGCCCGCCCTGGGGCTCCTGCCTTATGCCTAGCCCGCCCTGGGGCTCCTGCCTTATGCCTAGCCCGCCCTTGGGCTCCTTCCTTCTGCCTAGCCTGCCCTGGTGCTCCTGCCTTAGGCCTAGCCCGCCCTTGGGCTCCTGCGTTTTTCCTTGCCCGGCTCAGAGGCACCTGCCTTATGCCTATGCTTTAATTGTTTTCTTTAAATTCAAGTCGGTTTGGCACACAAAACAAGGCAGTACACTCTTCGCTCTTGTCCGGTCTGAATGCGCATGCACGACTGTAAATGGGAAAGAAGGCATTACCCATTTGCGGAGGACAGACAAGTAGTGCCTGGTCGCTTGGAGCATGGGGTTGTGGAGTGGCCCCGCTCTGTACAACAAAGGATCTAGTGCTCAATGTCCAAGTACACAGTAGGGGGGTGAACACTAGCTCTTCACCCCTAAGGGTGTCTCAGCTTCATGCAAAGAGTGTAAAGAGTTAAAGCCTTATGCTTAGCCTGCCCTTGGGCTCCAGCCCTTAGGCATATTCCTTATGACTAGCCATCGCTATGGAACCTGCCTTAAGCCTAGTCCACACTGGGGCAACTGCCTTAAGCCTAGCTTGCCCTGATGCAACTGCCTTAAGCCTAGCTTGCCCTGAGGCAACTGCCTTAAGCCTAGCCTGTCCTGGGTTTACTGCCTTAGGACTAACTCACCATGGGGCTCCAGCCATAAGACGAACCTGCCCTGGGGCTCCTGCCTTTTGCCTAGCTCACCCTGGGTCTCCTGCCTTATAACTCGCCCGCCCTTGGGCTCCTGCCTTTAGCCAAGCACGCCCTGGGGCTCCTGCCTTAAGCCTAGCCCGCCCTGGGGCTACTGCCTTATGCCTAGCCCGCCCTGGGGTTACTGCCTTATGCCTAGCCCGCCCTGGGGTTACTGACTTATGCCTAACCCGCCCTGGGGCTCCTGCCTTATGCCTAGCCCGCCCTGGGGCTCCTGCCTTATGCCTAGCCCGCCTTGGGGCTCCTGCCTTATGCCTAGCCCGCCCTAGGGCTCCTGCCTTATGCCTAGCCTGCCCTGTGGCTCCTGCCTTATGCCTAGCCCGCCCTGGGGCTCCTGCCTTATGCCTAGCCCGCACTGGGGCTCCTGCCTTAAGAATAGCCCGCCCTGGGGCTCCTGCCTTATGCCTAGCCCGCCCTGTGGCTCCTGCCTTATGCCTAGCCCGCCCTTGGGCTCCTGCCTTACGCCTAGCCCGCCCTGGGGCTACTGCCTTACGCCTAATCCGCCCTGGGGCTCCTACCTTAAGCATAGCCTGCCCTGGGGCTACTGCCTTATGCCTAACTCGCCCTGGGGCTACTGCCTTATGCCTAATCCTCCCTGGGGCTTCTCCCTTATGCCTAGCCCGCCCTGGGGCTTCTCCCTTATGCCTAGCCCGCCCTGGGGCTACTGCCATATGCCTATCCCGCCCTGGGGCTCCTGCCTTAAGCCTAGCCAGCCCTGGGGCTCCTGCCTTATGCCTAGCCCGCCCTGGGGCTACTGCCTTATGCCTAGCCCGCCCTGGGGCTACTGCCTTATGCCTAGACCGCCCTGGGGCTCCTGCCTTATGCCTAGCCCGCCCTGGGGCTCCTGCCTTATGCCTAGCCCGCCCTGGGGCTCCTGCCCCATGCCTAGCCCGCCCTGGGGCTCCTGCCTTATGCCTAGCCCGCCCTGGGGCTCCTGCCTTAAGCCTAGCCCGCCCTGGGTCTCCTGCCTTATGCCTAGCCCGCCCTGGGGCTCCTGCCTTATGTCTAGCCCACCTTGTCCCTAGCCCGCCTTGTGGCTCCTGCCTTATGCCTAGCCCGCCCTGTGGCTCCTGCCTTATGCCTAGCCCTCCCTGGGGCTCCTGCCTTATGCCTAGCCCGCCCTGGGGCTCCTGCCTTATGCTTATGCCACCCTGGGGCAACTGCCTTATGCCTAGCCCGCCCTGGGGCTCCTGCCTTATGCCTAGCCTTCCCTGGGGCTCCTGCCTTACGCCTAGCCTGCCCTGGGGCTGTTGCCTTATGCGTATCCTGGCCTGGGGCTCAAGACTTATGCCTAGCCTGGCCTGGGGCTCCTGCCTTATGCCTAGCCTGGCCTGGGGCTTCTACCTTATGCCTAGCCTGGCTTGGGACTCCTAACTTAAGCCTGCTACTGCCTTATGCCTAGCCCGCCCTGGGGCTCCTGCCTTAAGCCTAGCCTGCCCTGGGGCTACTGCCTTATTCCTAGCCAGCCCTGGGGCTACTGCCTTACGCCTAATCAGCCCTGGGGCTCCTGCCTCAAGCCTAGCCCGCCCTGGGGATACTGTCTTATGCCTAGCCCGCCCTGGGGCTACTGCCTTATGCCTAATCCGCCCAGGGGCTACTGCCTTATGCCTAATCCGCCCTGGGGCTCCTGCCTTATGCCTAATCCGCCCTGGGGCTCCTGCCTTATGCCTTGCCGTCCCTGGGGCTACTTCCTTATGCCTAATCCGCCCTGGGGCTCCTGCCTTATGCCTAGCCTGCCCTGGGGCTATTGCCTTTTTCTTAGCCTGCCCTGGGGTTACTGCCTTATCCGTAATCCGCCCTGGGGCTCCTTCCTCAAGCCTAGCCTGCCCTGGGGCTACTGCCTTATGCCTAATCCGCCCTGGGGCTCCTGCCTTATGCCTAGTCCTCCCTGGGGCTCCTACCTTATGCCTAGCCTGTACAGGGTCTCCTGCCTTATGCCTAGCCTGCCCTGGGGCTCCTGCAATATGCCTACCCCACCCTGGGGCTCCTGTCTTATGCCTAGCCCGCCCTGAGGCAACTGCCTTATGCCTAGCCTGCCCTGGGGCAACTGCCTTATGCCTAATTCGCCCTGGGGCTCCTGCCTTATACCTAGCCTGCCCTGGGGCTCCTGCCTTATACCTAGCCTGCCCTGGGGCTTCTGCCTTATACCTAGCCTTCCCTGGGGCTCCTGCCTTATGACTAGCCTGTCCTGGGTCTACTGCCTTAAGCCTAGCCTGTCCTGGGTCTCCTGCCTTAAGCCTAGCCTGTCCTGGGTCTCCTGCCTTAAGCCTAGCCCGTCCTGGGGCTCCTGCCTTAAGCCTAGCCCGTCCTGGGGCTCCTGCCTTATGCCTAGCCCGCCCTGGGGCTCCATCCATATGCCTAGCCCGCCCTGGGGCTCCTGCCTTATGCTTAGCTCGCCCTGGGGCTCCTGCCTTATGCCTAGCCCACCCTTTGATTCCTGTCTTATGCCTAGCCCACCCTGGGGCTCCTGCCCGCCCTGGGGTTCCTGCCTTAAGCCTAGACCGCCCTTGGTCTCCTGCCCGCCCTGGGGCTCCTGCCTTATGCCTAGACCGCCCTCCTTATGCCTAGACCGCCCTTGGGCTCCTGCCTTGTGCCTAGCCCGCCCTTGTGCTCCTGCTTTATGCCTAGCCCGCCCTGGGGCTGCTGCCTTATGCCTAATCCGCCCTGGTGCTCCTGCCTTATGCCTAGCCCGCCTTGTCCCTAGCCCACCTTGTGGCTCCTGACTTATGCCTAGCCCGCCCTGTGGCTCCTGCCTTATGCCTAGCCCGCTCTGGGGCTCCTGCCTTATGCCTAGCCTGCCCTGGGGCTCCTGCCTTAGGCCTAGCCCACCCTTGGGCTCCTGCGTTTTTCCTTGCCCGGCTCGGAGGCACCTGCCTTATGCCTATGCTTTAATTGTTTTCTTTAAATTCAAGTCGGTTTGGCACACAAAACAAGGCAGTACACTCTTCGCTTTTGTCCGGTCTGAATGCGCATGCACGACTCTAAATGGGAAAGAAGGCATTACCCATTTGCGGAGGACAGACAAGTAGTGCCTGGTCGCTTGGAGCATGGGGTTGTGGAGTGGCCCCGCTCTGTACAACAAAGGATCTAGTGCTCAATGTCCAAGTACACAGTAGGGGGGTGAACACTAGCTCTTCACCCCTAAGGGTGCCTCAGCTTTATGCAAAGAGTGTAAAGAGTTAAAGCCTTATGCTTAGCCTGCCCTTGGGCTCCAGCCTTTAGGCATATTCCTTATGACTAGCCATCGCTATGGAACCTGCCTTAAGCCTAGTCCACACTGGGGCAACTGCCTTAAGCCTAGCTTGCCCTGATGCAACTGCCTTAAGCCTAGCTTGCCCTGAGGCAACTGCCTTAAGCCTAGCCTGTCCTGGGGTTACTGCCTTAGGCCTAACTCACCCTGGGGCTCCAGCCCTAAGACGAACCTGCCCTGGGGCTCCTGCCTTTTGCCTAGCCCACCCTGGGTCTCCTGCCTTATAACTCGCCCGCCCTTGGGCTCCTGCCTTAAGCCAAGCCCGCCCTGGGGTTCCTGCCTTATGCCTAGCCCGCCCTGGGGCTCCTGCCTTATGCCTAGCCCGCCCTGGGGCTCCTGCCTTATGCCTAGCCCGTCCTGGGGCTCCTGCCTTATGCCAAGCCCGCCCTGGGGCTCCTGCCTTAAGCCTAGCCCGCCCTGGGGCTACTGCCTTATGCCTAGCCTGCCCTGGGGTTACTGCCTTATGCCTAGCCCGCCCTGGGGCTCCTGCCTTATGCCTAGCCCGCCCTGGGGCTCCTGCCTTATGCCTAGCCCGCCTTGGGGCTCCTGCCTTATGCCTAGCCCGCCTTGGGGCTCCTGCCTTATGCCTAGCCCGCCCTGGGGCTCCTGCCTTATGCCTAGCCCGCCCTGTGGTTCCTGCCTTATGCCTAGCCCGCCCTGGGGCTCCTGCCTTATGTCTAGCCCGCACTGGGGCTCCTGCCTTAAGAATAGCCCGCCCTGGGGCTCCTGCCTTATGCCTAGCCCGCCCTGTGGCTCCTGCCTTATGCCTAGCCCGCCCTTGGGCTCCTGCCTTACGCCTAGCCCGCCCTGGGGCTACTGCCTTATGCCTAATCCGCCCTGGGGCTCCTACCTTAAGCATAGCATGCCCTGGGGCTACTGCCTTATGCCTAACTCGCCCTGGGGCTACTGCCTTATGCCTAATCCTCCCTGGGGCTCCTGCCTTAAGCGTAGCCCGCCCTGGGGCTTCTCCCTTATGCCTAGCCCACCCTGGGGCTACTGCCATATGCCTAGCCTGCCCTGGGGCTCCTGCCTTAAGCCTATCCTGCCCTGGGGCTACTGCCGTATGCCTAGCCCGCCCTGGGGCTCCTGCCTTAAGACTAGCCCGCCTTGGGGCTACTGCCTTATGCCTAGCTCGCCCTGGGGCTACTGCCTTATGCCTAATCCGCCCTGGGGCTCCTACCTTATGCCTAGCCTGCCCTCGGGCTCCTACCTTATGCCTAGCCCGCCCTGAGGCTCCTACCTTATGCCTAGCCCGCCATGGGGCTCCTGCCTTATGCCTAGCCCGCCCTGGGGCTCCTGCCTTATGCCTAGCCCGCCCTGGGGCTCCTGCCTTATGCCTAGCCCGCCCTGTGGCTCCTGCCTTATGCCTAGCAAGCCCTGTGGCTCCTGCCTTATGCTTAGCCCGCCCTGGGTCTCCTGCCTTATGCCTAGCCCGCCCTGGGGCTCCTGCCTTATGCCTAGCCCGCCTTGTCCCTAGCCCGCCTTGTGGCTCCTGCCTTATGCCTAGCCCGCCCTGTGGCTCCTGCCTTATGCCTAGCCCTCCCTGGGGCTCCTGCCTTATGCCTAGCCCGCCCTGGGGCTCCTGCCTTATGCCTAGCCCACCCTGGGGCAACTGCCTTGCGCCTAGCCTGCCCTGGGGCTGTTGCCTTTTGCGTATCCTCGCCTTGGGCTCAAGACTTATGCCTAGCCTGGCCTGGGGCTCCAGCCTTATGCCTAGCCTGGCCTGGGGCTTCTACCTTATGCCTAGCCTGGCATGGGACTCCTACCTTAAGCCTGCTACTGCCTTATGCCTAGCCCGCCCTGGGGCTCCTGCCTTAAGCCTAGCCTGCCCTGGGGCTACTGCCTTATTCCTAGCCAGCCCTGGGGCTACTGCCTTGCGCCTAATCAGCCCTGGGGCTCCTGCCTCAAGCCTAGCCCGCCCTGGGGATACTGTCTTATGCCTAGCCCGCCCTGGGGCTACTGCCTTATGCCTAATCCGCCCTGGGGCTACTGCCTTATGCCTAATCCGCCCTGGGGCTCCTGCCTTATGCCTAATCCGCCATGGGGCTCCTGCCTTATGCCTAGCCGTCCCTGGGGCTACTTCCTTATGCCTAATCCGCCCTGGGGCTCCTGCCTTATGCCTAGCCTGCCCTGGGGCTTTAGCCTTTTTCTTAGCCTGCCCTGGGGTTACTGCCTTATCCCTAATCCGCCCTGGGGCTCCTTCCTCAAGCCTAGCCTGCCCTGGGGCTATTGCCTTATGCCTAATCCGCCCTGGGGCTCCTGCCTTAAGCCTAGTCCTCCCTGGGTCTCCTACCTTATGCCTAGCCTGTACTGGGTCTCCTGCCTTATGCCTAGCCTGCCCTGGGGCTTCTGCAATATGCCTACCCCGCCCTGGGGCTCCTGTCTTATGCCTAGCCCGCCCTGAGGCAACTGCCTTATGCCTAGCCTGCCCTGGGGCTCCTGCCTTAGGCCTAGCCCGTCCTGGGGCTCCTGCCTTATACCTAGCCTGCCCAGGGGCTCCTGCCTTATACCTAGCCTGCCCTGGGGCTTCTGCCTTATACCTAGCCTGCCCTGGGGCTCCTGCCTTATGAATAGCCTGTCCTGGGTCTACTGCCTTAAGCCTAGCCTGTCCTGGGTCTCCTGCCTTAAGCCTAGCCTGTCCTGGGTCTCCTGCCTTAAGCCTAGCCCATCCTCGGGCTCCTGCCTTAAGCCTAGCCCGTCCTGGGGCTCCTGCCTTATGCCTAGCCCACCCTGGGGCTCCATCCTTATGCCTAGCCCGCCCTGGGGCTACTGTCTTATGCATAGCCCGCCTTGGGGCTCCTGCCTTATGCCTAGCCCACCCTTTGATTCCTGCCTTATGCCTAGCCCGCCCTGGGGCTCCTGCCTTAAGCCTAGACCGACCTTGGTCTCCTGCCCGCCCTGGGGCTCCTGCCTTATGCCTAGACCGCCCGCCTTATGCCTAGACCGCCCTTGGGCTCCTGCCTTGTGCCTAGCCCGCCCTTGTGCTCCTGCCTTATGCCTAGCCCGCCCTGGGGCTGCTGCCTTATGCCTAATCCGCCCTGGTGCTCCTGCCTTATGCCTAGCCCGCCCTGGGGCACCTGCCTTATGCCTAGCCCACCCTGGGGCTCCTGCCTTATGCCTAGCCCGCCCTGGGGCTCCTGCCTTATGCCTAGCCCGCCTTGTCCCTAGCCCGCCTTGAGGCTCCTGCCTTATGCCTAGCCCGCCCTGTGGCTCCTGCCTTATGCCTAGCCCTCCCTGGGGCTCCTGCCTTATGCCTAGCCCGCCCTGGGACTCCTGCCTTATGCCTAGCCCACCCTGGGGCAACTGCCTTATGCCTAGCCCGCCCTGGGGCTCCTGCCATATGCCTAGCCTTCCCTGGGGCTCCTGCCTTATGCCTAGCCTGCCCTGGGGCTGTTGCCTTATGCGTATCCTGGCCTGGTGCTCAAGCCTTATGCCTAGCCTGGCCTGGGGCTCCTGCCTTATGCCTAGCCTGGCCTGGGGCTCCTACCTTATGCCTAGCCTGGCTTGGGACTCCTACCTTAAGCCTAGCCCGACCTGGGGCTACTGCCTTATGCCTAGCCCGCCCTGAGGCTCCTGCCTTAAGCCTAGCCTGCCCTGGGGCTACTGCCTTATTCCTAGCCAGCCCTGGGGCTACTGCCTTACGCCTAATCAGCCCTGGGGCTCCTGCCTCAAGCCTAGCCCGCCCTGGGGATACTGTCTTATGCCTAGCCCGCCCTGGGGCTACTGCCTTATGCCTAATCCGCCCTGGGGCTACTGCCTTATGCCTAATCCGCCCTGGGGCTCCTGCCTTATGCCTAATCCGCCCTGGGGCTCCTGCCTTATGCCTAGCCGTCCCTGGGGCTACTTCCTTATGCCTAATCCGCCCTGGGGCTCCTGCCTTATGCCTAGCCTGCCCTGGGGCTATTGCCTTTTTCTTAGCCTGCCCTGGGGTTGCTGCCTTATCCCTAATCCGCCCTGGGGCTCCTTCCTCAAGCCTAGCCTGCCCTGGGGCAACTGCCTTATGCCTAATCCGCCCTGGGGCTCCTGCCTTAAGCCTAGTCCTCCCTGGGGCTCCTACCTTATGCCTAGCCTGTACTGGGACTCCTGCGTTATGCCTAGCCTGCCCTGGGGCTCCTGCAATATGCCTACCCCACCCTGGGGCTCCTGTCTTATGCCTAGCCCGCCCTGAGGCAACTGCCCTATGCCTAGCCCGCCCTGGGGCAACTGCCTTATGCTTAATTCGCCCTGGGGCTCCTGCCTTATACCTAGCCTGCCCTGGGGCTCCTGCCTTATACCTAGCCTGCCCTGGGGCTTCTGCCTTATACCTAGCCTGCCATGGGGCTCCTGCCTTATGACTAGCCTGTCCGGGGTCTACTGCCTTAAGCCTAGCCTGTCCTGGGTCTCCTGCCTTAAGCCTAGCCTGTCCTGGGTCTCCTGCCTTAAGCCTAGCCCGTCCTGGGGCTCCTGCCTTAAGCCTAGCCCGTCCTGGGGCTCCTGCCTTATGCCTAGCCCGCCCTGGGGCTCCAGACTTATGCCTAGCCCGCCCTGGGGCTCCTGCCTTATGCCTAGCCCGCCCTGGGGCTCCTGCCTTATGCCTAGCCCACCCTTTGATTCCTGCCTTATGCCTAGCCCGCCCTGGGGCTCCTGCATGCCCTGGGGCTCCTGCCTTAAGCCTAGACCGCCCTTGGTCTCCTGCCCGCCCTGGGTCTCCTGCCTTATGCCTTGACCGCCCGCCTTATGCCTAGACCGCCCTTGGGCTCCTGCCTTGTGCCTAGCCCGCCCTTGTGCTCCTGCCCTATGCCTAGCCCGCACTGGGGCTGCTGCCTTATGCCTAATCCGCCCTGGTGCTCCTATCTAATGCCTAGCCCGCCCTGGGGCTCCTGCCTTATGCCTAGCCCGCCCTGGGGCACCTGCCTTATGCCTAGCCCGCCCTGGGGCTCCTGCCTTAAGCCTAACCCGCCCTGGGGCTACTGCCTTATGCCTCGCTCGCCCTGGGGCTACTGCCTTATGCCTAGCCCACCCTGGGGCTCCTGCCTTATGCCTAGCCCGCCCTGGGGCTCCTGCCTTATGCCTAGCCCGCCCTGGGGCTCCTGCCTTAAGCCTAGCCCGCCCTGGGGCTACTGTCTTATGCCTAGCTAGCCTTGGGGCTACTGCCTTATACCTAGCCCGCCCTGGGGCTACTACCTTATGACTTGCCCGCCCTGGGGCTACTGCCTTATGCCTTGCCCGCCCTGGGGCTACTGCCTTATGCCTAATCCGCCCTGGGGCTCCTGCCTTAAGCCTAGCCTGTACTGGGTCTCCTGCCTTATGCGTAGCCTTCCCTGGGGCTCCTGCCCTATGCCTACCCCGCCCTGGGGCTCCTGCCTTATACCTAGCCTGCCCTGGGGCTTCTGCCTTATACCTAGCCTGCCATGGGGCTCCTGCCTTATGACTAGCCTGTCCGGGGTCTACTGCCTTAAGCCTAGCCTGTCCTGGGTCTCCTGCCTTAAGCCTAGCCTGTCCTGGGTTTCCTGCCTTAAGCCTAGCCCGTCCTGGGGCTCCTGCCTTAAGCCTAGCCCGTCCTGGGGCTCCTGCCTTATGCCTAGCCCGCCCTGGGGCTCCAGACTTATGCCTAGCCCACCCTGGGGCTCCTGCCTTATGCCTAGCCCGCCCTGGGGCTCCTGCCTTATGCCTAGCCCACCCTTTGATTCCTGCCTTATGCCTAGCCCGCCCTGGGGCTCCTGCCTGCCCTGGGGCTCCTGCCTTAAGCCTAGACCGCCCTTGGTCTCCTGCCCGCCCTGGGTCTCCTGCCTTATGCCTTGACCGCCCGCCTTATGCCTAGACCGCCCTTGGGCTCCTGCCTTGTGCCTAGCCCGCCCTTGTGCTCCTGCCCTATGCCTAGCCCGCACTGGGGCTGCTGCCTTATGCCTAATCCGCCCTGGTGCTCCTATCTAATGCCTAGCCCGCCCTGGGGCTCCTGCCTTATGCCTAGCCCGCCCTGGGGCACCTGCCTTATGCCTAGCCCACCCTGGGGCTCCTGCCTTAAGCCTAACCCGCCCTGGGGCTACTGCCTTATGCCTCGCTCGCCCTGGGGCTACTGCCTTATGCCTAGCCCACCCTGGGGCTCCTGCCTTATGCCTAGCCCGCCCTGGGGCTCCTGCCTTAAGCCTAACCCGCCCTGGGGCTACTACCTTATGACTTGCCCGCCCTGGGGCTACTGCCTTATGCCTTGCCCGCCCTGGGGCTACTGCCTTATGCCTAATCCGCCCTGGGGCTCCTGCCTTAAGCCTAGCCTGTACTGGGTCTCCTGCCTTATGCGTAGCCTTCCCTGGGGCTCCTGCCCTATGCCTACCCCGCCCTGGGGCTCCTGTCTTATGCCTAGCCCGCCCTGAGGCAACAGCCTTATGACTAGCCCACCCTGGGGCAACTGCCGTATGCCTAGCTCGCCCTGGGGCAACTGCCTTATGCCTAGCCTGTCCTGGGTCTACTCCCTTAAGCCTAGCCTGTCCTGGGTCTACTGCCTTAAGCCTAGCCTGTCCTGGGTCTCCTGCCTTATGCCTAGCCTGTCCTGGGTCTCATGCCTTAGGCCTAGCCCGCCCGTGGGCTCCTGCGTTTTTCCTTGCCCGGTTCGGAGGCACCTGCCTTATGCCTATGCTTTAATTGTTTTCTTTAAATTCAAGTTGGTTTGGCACACAAAACAAGGCAGTACACTCTTCGCTCTTGTCCGGTCTGAATGCGCATGCACGACTGTAAATGGGAAAGAAGGCATTACCCATTTGCTGAGGACAGACAAGTAGTGCCTGGTCCCTTGGAGCATGGGGTTGTGGAGTGGCCCCGCTCTGTACAACAAAGGATCTAGTGCTCAATGTCCAAGTACACAGTAGGGGGGTGAACACTAGCTCTTCACCCCTAAGGGTGCCTCACCTTTATGCAAAGAGTGCAAAGAGTTAAAGCCTTATGCTTAGCCTGCCCTTGGGCTCCAGCCCTTAGGCATATTCCTTATGACTAGCCATCGCTATGGAACCTGCCTTAAGCCTTGTCCACACTGGGGCAACTGTCTTAAGCCTAGCTTGCCCTGATGCAACTGCCTTAAGCCTAGCTTGCCCTGATGCAACTGCCTTAAGCCTAGCCTGTCCTGGGGTTACTGCCTTAGGCCTAACTCACCCTGGGGCTCCAGCCCTAAGACGAACCTGCCCTGAGGCTCCTGCCCTAATATGAACCTGCCCTGGGGCTCCTGCCTTATAACTCGCCCGCCCTGGGGCTCCTGCCTTATGCCTAGCCCGCCCTGGGGCTCCTGCCTTAAGCCTAGCCCGCCCTGGGGCTCCTGCCTTACGCCTAGCCCGCCCTAGGGCTACTGCCTTACGCCTAATCCGCCCTGGGGCTCCTGCCTTAAGTCTAGCCCGCCCTGGGGCTACTGCCTTATGCCTAGCTAGCCCTGGGGCTACTGCCTTATGCCTTGCCCACCCTGGGGCTACTGCCTTATGCCTAGCTCGCCCTGGGGCTACTGCCTTATGCCTAGCTCGCCCTGGGGCTACTGCCTTATGCCTAGCCCGCCCTGGGGCTCCTGCCTTATGCCTAGCCTGCCCTGGGGCTTCTGCCTTATGCCTAGCCCGCCCTGGGGCTTCTGCCTTATGCCGAGCCCGCCCTGGGGCTCCTGCCTTATGCCTAGCCTGCCCTGGGATTCCTGACTTATGCCTAGCCCGCCCTGGGGCTCCTGCCCGCCCTGGGGCTCCTGCCTTATGAATTGACCGCCCTTGGGCTACTGCCTTATGCCTAGCCCGCCCTGGGGCTCCAGTCTTATGCCTAATCCACCCTGGGGCTCCTGCCTTAAGCCGAGCCTGCCCTGGGGCTCATGCCTTAAGCCTAGCCTGCCCTGGGGCTCATGCCTTATGCCTAACCTGCCCTGGGGCTAGTACCTTATGCTTAGTCCGCCCTGGGGCTCCTGCCTTACGCCTAGCCCGCTCTAGGGCTACTGCCTTATGCCTAATTCGCCCTGGGGCTCCTGCCTTATACCTAGCCTGCCCTGTGGCTCCTGCCTTATACCTAGCCTGCCCTGTGGCTCCTACCTTATACCTAGCCTGCCCTGGGGCTCCTGCCTTATGCCTAGACTGTCCTGGGTCTACTGCCTTAAGCCTAGCCTGTCCTGGGTCTCCTGCCTTAAGCCTAGCCTGTCCTGGGTCTCATGCCTTATGCCTAGCCCACCCTGGGGCTAGTACCTTATGCCTAGTCCGCCCTGGGGCTCCTGCCTTACGCCTAGCCCGCTCTAGGGCTACTGCCTTATGCCTTATTCGCCCTGGGGCTCCTGCCTTATACCTAGCCTGCCCTGTGGCTCCTGCCTTATACCTAGCCTGCCCTGTGGCTCCTACCTTTTACCTAGCCTGCCCTGGGGCTCCTGCCTTATGCCTAGACTGTCCTGGGTCTACTGCCTTAAGCCTAGCCTGTTCTGGGTCTCCTGCCTTAAGCCTAGCCTGTCCTGGGTCTCATGCCTTATGCCTAGCTCGCCCTGGGGCTACTGCCTTAAGCCTAGCCTGCCCAGGGGCTACTGCCTTATGCCTAATCCGCCCTGGGGCTCCTGCCTTAAGCCTAGCCTGCCCTGGGGCTCCTACCTTTTGCCTAGCCTGTACTGGGTCTCCTGCCTTATGCCTACCCCGCCCTGGGGCTCCTGCCTTATGCCTAGCCTGCCCTGGGATTCCTGACTTATGCCTAGCCCGCCCTGGGGCTCCTGCCTTATGCCTTGACTGCCCTTGGGCTACTGCCTTATGCCTAGCCCGCCCTGGGGCTCCAGTCTTATGCCTAATCCACCCTGGGGCTCCTGCCTTAAGCCGAGCCTGCCCTGGGGCTCATGCCTTAAGCCGAGCCTGCCCTGGGGCTCATGCCTTATGCCTAACCTGCCCTGGGGCTAGTACCTTATGCCTAGTCCGCCCTGGGGCTCCTGCCTTACGCCTAGCCCGCTCTAGGGCTACTGCCTTATGCCTAATTCGCCCTGGGGCTCCTGCCTTATACCTAGCCTGCCCTGTGGCTCCTGCCTTATACCTAGACTGCCCTGTGGCTCCTACCTTATACCTAGCCTGCCCTGGGGCTCCTGCCTTATGCCTAGACTGTCCTGGGTCTACTGCCTTAAGCCTAGCCTGTCCTGGGTCTCCTGCCTTAAGCCTAGCCTGTCCTGGGTCTCATGCCTTATGCCTAGCCCGCCCTGGGGCTAGTACCTTATGCCTAGTCCGCCCTGGGGCTCCTGCCTTACGCCTAGCCCGCTCTAGGGCTACTGCCTTATGCCTAATTCGCCCTGGGGCTCCTGCCTTATACCTAGCCTGCCCTGTGGCTCCTGCCTTATACCTAGCCTGCCCTGTGGCTCCTACCTTATACCTAGCCTGCCCTGGGGCTCCTGCCTTATGCCTAGACTGTCCTGGGTCTACTGCCTTAAGCCTAGCCTGTCCTGGGTCTCCTGCCTTAAGCCTAGCCTGTCCTGGGTCTCATGCCTTATGCCTAGCCCGCCCTGGGGCTACTGCCTTAAGCCTAGCCTGCCCAGGGGCTACTGCCTTATGCCTAATCCGCCCTGGGGCTCCTGCCTTAAGCCTAGCCTGCCCTGGGGCTCCTACCTTTTGCCTAGCCTGTACTGGGTCTCCTGCCTTATGCCTACCCCGCCCTGGGGCTCCTGCCTTATGCCTACCCCGCCCTTAGGCTCCTGCCTTAAGCCTAGCCTGCCCTGGGGCTCCTACCTTTTGCCTAGCCTGTACTGGGTCTCCTGCCTTATGCCTACCCCGCCCTGGGGCTCCTGCCTTATGCCTACCCCGCCCTGGGGCTCCTGCCTTATGCCTAGCCTGCCCTGGGGCTCCTGCCTTAGGCCTAGCCCGCCCGTGGGCTCCTGCGTTTTTCCTTGCCCGGTTCGGAGGCACCTGCCTTATGCCTATGCTTTAATTGTTTTCTTTAAATTCAAGTCGGTTTGGCACACAAAACAAGGCAGTACACTCTTCGCTCTTGTCCGGTCTGAATGCGCATGCACGACTGTAAATGGGAAAGAAGGCATTACCCATTTGCGGAGGACAGACAAGTAGTGCCTGGTCGCTTGGAGCATGGGGTTGTGGAGTGGCCCCGCTCTGTACAACAAAGGATCTAGTGCTCAATGTCCAAGTACACAGTAGGGGGGTGAACACTAGCTCTTCACCCCTAAGGGTGCCTCACCTTTATGCAAAGAGTGCAAAGAGTTAAAGCCTTATGCTTAGCCTGCCCTTGGGCTCCAGCCCTTAGGCATATTCCTTATAACTAGCCATCGCTAAGGAACCTGCCTTAAGCCTAGTCCACACTGGGGCAACTGCCTTAAGCCTAGCTTGCCCTGATGCAACTGCCTTAAGCCTAGCTTGCCCTGAGGTAACTGCCTTAAGCCTAGCCTGTCCTGGGTTTACTGCCTTAGGCCTAACTCACCCTGGGGCTCCAGCCCTAAGACGAACCTGCCCTGGGGCTCCTGCCTCATGCCTAGCCAGCCGTGGGATTCCTGCCTTATGCCTAGCCAGCCGTGGGATTCCTGCCTTATGCCTAAACCCGCCCTGGGGCTCCTGCCCGCCCTGGGGCTCCTGCCTTATGCCTAGACCGCCCTGGGGCTCCTGCCTTAAGCCTAGCCTGCCCTGGGGCTACTGCTTTATGCCTAATCCACCCTGGGGCTCCTGCCTTAAGCCTAGCCCGCCCTGGGGCTTCTGCGTTATGCCTAGCCCACCCAGGGGCTTCTCCTTATGCCTAGCCTACTCTGGGGCTTCTGCCTTATGCCTAGCCCGCCCTGGGGCTCCTGACTTATGCCTAGCTCGCCCTGGGGCTACTGCATTATGCCTTGCCCGCCCTGGGGCTACTGCCTTATGCCTAGCTCGCCCTGGGGCTACTGCCTTATGCCTTGCCCGCCCTGGGGCTACTGCCTTATGTCTTGCCCGCCCTGGGGCTACTGCCTTATGCCTAATCCGCCCTGGGGCTCCTGCCTTAAGTCTAGCCCGCCCTGGGGCTCCTGCCTTATGCCTTGCCCGCCCTGGGGCTCCTGCCTTACGCCTAGCCCACCCTGGGGCTCCTGACTTATGCTTAGCCTGCCCTAGGGATCCTGCCTTATGCCTAGCCCGTCCTGGGTCTCCTGCCTTATGCCTAGCCCGTCCTAGGTCTCCTGGCTTATGCCTAGCCCGTGCTGGGTCTCCCACCTTATGCCTATCCCGCCCTGGGGCTCCTGCCTTATGCCTAGCCCGCCCTGAGGTTCCTGACTTATGCCTAGCCCGCCATGGGTCTACTGCCTTAAGCCTAGCCTGTCCTGGGTCTCATGCCTTATGCCTAGCCTGTCTTGGGTCTCATGCCTTATGCCTAGCCCGCCCTGGGGCTCCTGCCTTATGCCTAGCCCGCCCTGGGGCTCCTGCCTTATGCCTAGCCTGCCCTGGGGCTCCTGCCTTAGGCCTAGCCCTCCCTTGGGCTCCTGCGTTTTTCCTGGTCCGGCTCGGAGGCACCTGCCTTATGCCTATGCATTAATTGTTTTCTTTAAATTCAAGTCGGTTTGGCACACAAAACAAGGCAGTACACTCTTCGCTCTTGTCCGGTCTGAATGCGCATGCACGACTGTAAATGGGAAAGAAGGCATTACCCATTTGCGGAGGACAGACAAGTAGTGCCTGGTCGCTTGGAGCATGGGGTTGTGGAGTGGCCCCGCTCTGTAGAACAAAGGATGTAGTGCTCAATGTCCAAGTACACATTAGGGGGGTGAACACTAGCTCTTCACCCCTAAGGGTGCCTCACCTTTATGCAAAGAGTGCAAAGAGTTAAAGCCTTATGCTTAGCCTGCCCTTGGGCTCCAGCCCTTAGGCATATTCCTTATGACTAGCCATCGCTATGGAACCTGCCTTAAGCCTTGTCCACACTGGGGCAACTGTCTTAAGCCTACCTTGCCCTGATGCAACTGCCTTAAGCCTAGCTTGCCCTGATGCAACTGCCTTAAGCCTAGCCTGTCCTGGGGTTACTGCCTTAGGCCTAACTCACCCTGGGGCTCCAGCCCTAAGACGAACCTGCCCTGAGGCTCCTGCCCTAATATGAACCTGCCCTGGGGCTCCTGCCTTATGCCTAGCCCACCCTGGGTCTCCTGCCTTATAACTCGCCCGCCCTGGGGCTCCTGCCTTAAGCCAAGCCCGCCCTGGGTTTCCTGCCTTATGCCTAGCCCACCCTGTGGCTCCTGCCTTATGCTTAGCCCGCCCTGGGGCTCCTGCCTTACGCTTAGCCCGCCCTGGGGCTCCTGCCTTACGCCTAGCCTGCCCTGGGGCTACTGCCTTATGCCTAGACTGCCCTGGGGCTCCTGCCTTATGCCTAGTCCGCCCTGGGGCTTCTGCCTTATGCTTAGCCCTCACTGGGGTTCCTGCCTTATGCCTAGCCGCCCTGTGGCTCCTGCCTTATGCGTAGCCTGCCATGGGGCTCCAGCCTTATACCTAGCCTGCCCTGGGGCTCCTGCCTTATGCCTAGCCTGCGCCCTGGGGCTCCTGCCTTATGCCTAGCCTGCGCCCTGGGGCTCCAGCCTTATGCCTAGCCGGCCCTGGGGCTCCTGCCTTATGCCTAGACCGTCCTGGGGCTCCTGCCTTAAGCCTAGCCCGCCCTGGGGCTCCTGCCTTCTGCCTAGCCCGCCCTGGGGCTCCTGCCTTATGGCTAGCCCGCCCTGGGGCTCCTGCCTTATGCCTAGACCATGCTGGGGCTCCTGCCTTATGCCTAGCCGGCCCTGGGGCTCCTGCCCTAAGCCTAGCCGGCCCTCGGGCTCCTGCCTTATGCCTAGCCGGCCCTGGGGCTCCTGCCTTATGCCTAGCCCATGCTGGGGCTCCTGCCTTATACCTAGCCGGCCCTGGGGCTCCTGCTTTATGCCTAGTCCGCCCTGGTGCTTCTGCCTTATTCCTAGCCCGCCCTGTGATTCCTGCCTTATGCCTAAACCCGCCCTGGGGCTCCTGCCTTATGCCTAGACCGCCCTTGGGCTCCTGCCTTATGCCGAGCCCGCCCTGGGGCTACTGCCTTAAGCATAATCCACCCTGGGGCTCCTGCCTTAAGCCTAGCCTGACCCTGGAGCTACTGCTTTATGCCTAATCCGCCCTGGGGCTCCTGCCTTAAGCCTAGCCCGCCCTGGGGCTTCTGCCTTATGCCTAGCCCGCCCTGGGGCTTCTGCCTTATGCCTAGCCCGCCCTGGGGCTTCTGACTTATGCTAAGCCCGCCCTGTGGCTCCTGACTTATGCCAAGCCCGCCCTGGGGCTCCTGCCTTATGCCTAGCCCGCCCTGGGGCTCCTGCCTTATGCCTAGCCCGCCATGGGGCTCCTGCCTTATGCCTAGCCCTCCCTGGGACTCCTGCCTTATGCCTAGCCCGCCCTAGCACTCCTGCCTTATGCCTAGCCCGCCCTAGGTTTCCTGCCTTTATGCCTAGCCCGTCCTGGGTCTCCTGCCTTATGCCTAGCCCGTGCTGGGTCTCCTGCCTAGCCCGCCATGGGGCTCCTGCCTTTTGCCTAGCCTGCCCTGGGGCTCCTGCCTTATGCCTAGCCTGCCCTGGGGCTAGTACCTTATGCCTAGTCCGCCCTGGGGCTCCTGCCTTACGCCTAGCCCGCTCTAGGGCTACTGCCTTATGCCTAATTCGCCCTGGGGCTCCTGCCTTATACCTAGCCTGCCCTGTGGCTCCTGCCTTATACCTAGCCTGCCCTGTGGCTCCTACCTTATACCTAGCCTGCCCTGGGGCTCCTGCCTTATGCCTAGACTGTCCTGGGTCTACTGCCTTAAGCCTAGCCTGTCCCTCCTGCCTTAAGCCTAGCCTGTCCTGGGTCTCATGCCTTATGCCTAGCCCGCCCTGGGGCTACTGCCTTAAGCCTAACCTGCCCAGGGGCTACTGCCTTATGCCTAATCCGCCCTGGGGCTCCTGCCTTAAGCCTAGCCTGCCCTGGGTCTCCTACCTTTTGCCTAGCCTGTACTGGGTCTCCTGCCTTATGCCTACCCCGCCCTGGGGCTCCTGCCTTATGCCTACCCCGCCCTGGGGCTCCTGCCTTAAGCCTAGCCTGCCCTGGGGCTCCTACCTTTTGCCTAGCCTGTACTGGGTCTCCTGCCTTATGCCTACCCCGCCCTGGGGCTCCTGCCTTATGCCTACCCCGCCCTGGGGCTCCTGCCTTATGCCTAGCCTGCCCTGGGGCTCCTGCCTTAGGCCTAGCCCGCCCGTGGGCTCCTGCGTTTTTCCTTGCCCGGTTCGGAGGCACCTGCCTTATGCCTATGCTTTAATTGTTTTCTTTAAATTCAAGTCGGTTTGGCACACAAAACAAGGCAGTACACTCTTCGCTCTTGTCCGGTCTGAATGCGCATGCACGACTGTAAATGGGAAAGAAGGCATTACCCATTTGCGGAGGACAGACAAGTAGTGCCTGGTCGCTTGGAGCATGGGGTTGTGGAGTGGCCCCGATCTGTACAACAAAGGATCTAGTGCTCAATGTCCAAGTACACAGTAGGGGGGTGAACACTAGCTCTTCACCCCTAAGGGTGCCTCACCTTTATGCAAAGAGTGCAAAGAGTTAAAGCCTTATGCTTAGCCTGCCCTTGGGCTCCAGCCCTTAGGCATATTCCTTATAACTAGCCATCGCTAAGGAACCTGCCTTAAGCCTAGTCCACACTGGGGCAACTGCCTTAAGCCTAGCTTGCCCTGATGCAACTGCCTTAAGCCTAGCTTGCCCTGAGGTAACTGCCTTAAGCCTAGCCTGTCCTGGGTTTACTGCCTTAGGCCTAACTCACCCTGGGGCTCCAGCCCTAAGACGAACCTGCCCTGGGGCTCCTGCCTTATGCCTAGCCAGCCCTGGGATTCCTGCCTTATGCCTAAACCCGCCCTGGGGCTCCTGCCCGCCCTGGGGCTCCTGCCTTATGCCTAGACCGCCCTGGGGCTCCTGCCTTAAGCCTAGCCTGCCCTGGGGCTACTGCTTTATGCCTAATCCACCCTGGGGCTCCTGCCTTAAGCCTAGCCCGCCCTGGGGCTTCTGCGTTATGCCTAGCCCAACCAGGGGCTTCTCCTTATGCCTAGCCTGCTCTGGGGCTTCTGCCTTATGCCTAGCCCGCCCTGGGGCTCCTGACTTATGCCTAGCTCGCCCTGGGGCTACTGCATTATGCCTTGCCCGCCCTGGGGCTACTGCCTTATGCCTAGCTCGCCCTGGGGCTACTGCCTTATGCCTTGCCCGCCCTGGGGCTACTGCCTTATGTCTTGCCCGCCCTGGGGCTACTGCCTTATGCCTAATCCGCCCTGGGGCTCCTGCCTTAAGTCTAGCCCGCCCTGGGGCTCCTGCCTTATGCCTTGCCCGCCCTGGGGCTCCTGCCTTACGCCTAGCCCACCCTGGGGCTCCTGACTTATGCCTAGCCTGCCCTAGGGATCCTGCCTTATGCCTAGCCCGTCCTGGGTCTCCTGCCTTATGCCTAGCCCGTCCTAGGTCTCCTGCCTTATGCCTAGCCCGTGCTGGGTCTCCTGCCTTATGCCTAGCCCGCCCTGGGGCTCCTGCCTTATGCCTAGCCCGCCCTGAGGCTCCTGACTTATGCCTAGCCCGCCATGGGTCTACTGCCTTAAGCCTAGCCTGTCCTGGGTCTACTGCCTTAAGCCTAGCCTGTCCTGGGTCTCATGCCTTATGCCTAGCCTGTCTTGGGTCTCATGCCTTATGCCTAGCCCGCCCTGGGGCTCCTGCCTTATGCCTAGCCCGCCCTGGGGCTCCTGCCTTATGCCTAGCCTGCCCTGGGGCTCCTGCCTTAGGCCTAGCCCTCCCTTGGGCTCCTGCGTTTTTCCTGGTCCGGCTCGGAGGCACCTGCCTTATGCCTATGCATTAATTGTTTTCTTTAAATTCAAGTCGGTTTGGCACACAAAACAAGGCAGTACACTCTTCGCTCTTGTCCGGTCTGAATGCGCATGCACGACTGTAAATGGGAAAGAAGGCATTACCCATTTGCTGAGGACAGACAAGTAGTGCCTGGTCGCTTGGAGCATGGGGTTGTGGAGTGGCCCCGCTCTGTACAACAAAGGATCTAGTGCTCAATGTACAAGTACACAGTAGGGGGGTGAACACTAGCTCTTCACCCCTAAGGGTGCCTCACCTTTATGCAAAGAGTGCAAAGAGATAAAGCCTTATGCTTAGCCTGCCCTTGGGCTCCAGCCCTTAGGCATATTCCTTATGACTAGCCATCGCTATGGAACCTGCCTTAAGCCTAGTCCACACTGGGGCAACTGTCTTAAGCCTAGCTTGCCCTGATGCAACTGCCTTAAGCCTAGCTTGCCCTGATGCAACTGCCTTAAGCCTAGCCTGTCCTGGGGTTACTGCCTTAGGCCTAACTCACCCTGTGTTAAATATTAATAATCCGTTAATTTCTTATAGGACCCAGTTCTGTAGAATGCTTTAGCTTACATGACATAGGCTATTTTTAAGCTTGGCTCATGGTAGAAAGACAGCTCCATATATGTAGAGACCACGTGCTTTAGGAGACGTATATAATTCATGGCTAACTGTAGAGGTCGCTCCTCTTCTTCCCTCACCATCATGAGAGACAGACGCAAGATGACATGACATAACAGCTGGTATATTACTGGACGGCGATGTGAGAAGCCGAACTGAGACACAGCAGCCATTTGCTATTCAGGATCTCGGAGAGAAGAAGAATACATGTTGCTTTTGCCATTTGGGATCTCAGAGCATGATCTAATGGACAATTTCTCTTTCACCTATTTTTATTCATCTGTTTTTCTGTAATAACCTTTCTTTGATGGAAGAAACCAAATAAACCACTATATTTTTATCTGGTAACTAGTCCTGAGTATTTTACAGGATATGCATTATTTTACATTGGAGAGCCAGCCAGATCTGAATTTTTGTACTTTTTTGCGGATTTCCCTCAACTTGCACACACGGGGGATTGGACTTTGCTAACGTCAAATCATATGTGCAAGTTATCGGGAATTCCACTACTTACAAGAATCACATAGAACCTAGAAGTAAGAAGTACCAGATAGATTGAGAAGTACTACAAGTGCCAAAAGTACCAGACCTAAGCCAGACGTGTGAAGACAGGAACCCAGCGTTGTCCATCAAAGGAGCTGAGACATTTCAAGGTAAGATAAAATGGATGTCATTAATTGTCTTGCTAAGCAGAGTAAATTGAAATTTAAGTCTGTAGACAATTCTAATTCAGAAGTTTTATGGTTAAGTTTATATGCCGAGTGTGAACTCGAGAATCAGAGGTTAGATTCTAAGTTTTTCAATAGAGAAAGAGAGAGATTAAAAAATATTCTACAGATGGTAGATATATTTCATAGATCTGTGTCAGAGAAATCTAAAAATGATTGTGTAGAGGATAGTGATATTCCCGAGATTCACTGTAATGTGGAGAAACAGTTACAAGTAGTAGCAGCTATTGAAGGTGACCTTGCAGACGTGGAACAAGATGGAGAAGTAGGAGGAGACTTCAGAACTGACGTAGAGGACGTACAAGGGAAAGACGTACCACTAAAAATAGAAGACTCACAGGCCCAAATCCGAAGTAGCGTGAGGAAGGATTTGATAAAGATATGCCAAATAATTCCTGCTTATGACAACAAAATAGATGTTTATAGAAACTCTGAGATCTTTGAAAGTTGTACTGATAACTTTGATTTATCTAACGAGGAGAAGAATCAGTTGTTCAAAATGTGGATCCCTGTAAATTTTGCTAGGAGATTGTCTTTAAAGTTATCTGGTGAGACACATGAGAATTTAACTGATAAGGACAGATTAAAAATTCTCATTTTTTGTTCATCAAATGAAAATCATCCAGATATTGATATTCTTCAAAAATTAAGGATTGGTCGGAAGGAATGTATTTTTACGTTCATGTCCATATATGAACGTTTGTACAAAATGCTGAGTGAGAATGTCAAAACACCGTCCCTCATAAGGAGTTTTGTAAGCAAATTTTGGTTTCTAAATCCTGCATCTCGTGTTATTGCGTCACAAAAAGATTCTTTGTTTGAATGTGCGCAATTTCTTGATTTTGCCAGGAAACACGAGAATCGTGAAAGGAAAGTAAATTGTGCTAATTTTGGAAAGACAGGCAGAGTAAAATCTTATCAGAAGCCTGTATTAGCAAAACCTTCTAAAATGAGTTTTCCCCAAATATATGAAGTACAAAGGAGATCACATGTTTGTTATAAACCATATGGAATGATGCAAAAGAACACCGAAAAGACACAAATTGAATTAAGAAAAATGATGAGTTCTGATTTTCTTTCTGTAACAAAGATGGCCGAATTTAACAGACAGAAACAGGTGGTGAGTGACATCATGGCCTGTAAACTGAATACTCTGCTCCAAGAATCTATCAGCTTTAAAATGGCAAGAACCTTTCAGGATATTTTTTGCAGAGAAATAAGTATGGGTGTAGGAATTGGTTAGAAAAAGTAATATATATATTGTGTAACAGTGTTATACAATTAGTGAGTTATATGTAATTATTTTATAGAGTATAATCCTGTAGTTTTATGGTTTGTGGATATATACATAGTCATACAGTATATATAGAGTGTTTGTAGAAGTAGAAATAGTAGAACTGTATTTTTTAATGAAAATTAAAATCTACATCAGTAATAATATTTAGAATATGAATATGATATTAACCTTATTTTTTTATGTTTCCTTAGAATTTTCATTTCAAAGCAGGACTTAATCGAGAAAAATTCTCTTCCAAGGATTTATGCCTTTATTTACACAGGATGTTGCAATAATTGCATGATTTTATATATCTAACCCTTAAAAGGAAATAACCAATTGCTTTTTAAAATGTTCTGGGTGTGTGCTTTTTTACTGCATGGTTTGAATGACTACCACAGCAGGGGAATTTGAACCTTGTTCTAATAATACAAGTATACCAGTATACTATGTCCCTGTTCCTTAGGAAAAGAATTTTAAAGGGGGTCTCAACTTTTGCAAAGCAATGGAATTTTTTTTCCAGGCCTAAATGTCAAGTATAGCTATACATATATTTATGTCATGTGTATTTGGGGAATATTCAAAGAAATATTAAGAGACTAAATTGAAATAGTTTACAATGCATTGATAATTAGGATAATTTGGGTTAAAATACGTGTATTCATCACACTTTCATATATTTGGTTTAAACTTAATATGTGACACAGTCTGAGTGACAGTGACTGAGTGTATGAGCAGCTGCTGAGCGAGTAATGTGATACGTTTGTGAGACCTCAGGATCCTGAATGCATGAGAGAAAGAAAAAAAAAAAAAAAACCCCCAAAGCTTTTATCTTTAGGAGAAATATGCAGATCAGATAAATTATTAGAATATTAAGATACATAATGAAATATTATCTATACAAACATATATTTCTATATTTCTATAGTAATTATTTCTTGATTTAGTTAATTGTGGATAAGTGCAATCGCACAACAAAATAGAAAATAGTTTAGGAAGAAAATCTATTCTTTCCTTATCAGCTTTAGCTCTTTTAAACAGGCACCAGCACAGAGCCTGGTATTCACCAGCTGCATCTGGGAATAGTGGACCTTCCTTCTCTGTCCAAGTGTGTTAATCTTAAACTACATTTAAATTAATTTTTCCAAAGGATAATTTTATGATATTCAAATTAATTTTGATGGTTACACATCTTCAGACAAATAATGGTATAAGCAAGTATAAATTCACATAATTTATACATTAATTATTTTTAATTTTGGTTTTGATAAATGAATTATTTCATGAAACAATATTTTTTGGTATTAAGGGGGAAATATGTTTTTTATCCTGACTACATAATCACATTTGATTAATACCTCTTCTTCACACATTTTAATAGGAAAAAAAAATATTAATAAGGTACAATGGTATAAGTATTGGGTATAATAACAAGTATTATAAAGAGTCATTTCTTTACACTAAGAGGAATTACATGCAAAGTTGCATGATTTGAATATTTTGATAACACAAGTTTATGACAATTATGAAATAATCCAGATCATGGAAATATTAAGGGTGTATGTTACTGAAGACATAACTACACTGCATCAACATAAAGGCCTTATTCTTATTTTTATTTTTATTCTTATTTTTCATTATTTTTAATTCTTTCACCAATATTTAGTAAAGTAATATCTACTGAGAATATTGCTTCATTAAATATAGCAATTATATGGTTCTATTACTAAGAAAATGTTTCACTTCTGAGTTATATGCAACAATTCTTTTATTCATTCATTCGCTCACTCATATATTCTTATTTTGGTTCATGGCTATACATTCCTACATATTATTAGTATAATAAATATATTCCTTATTAATAAAGATGAAAACACTGGTTACATAAAACACAGTGACACCTATGGGTTGAAAAAGGTAATTACACCTATGACATAAAAATGTTCTATCACATGAAAAAAAAATGGATAATAATGTATTATCACTTATTATTGGTTTATTATTTCAAATATTGAAATCCATATACAGTACAAATTCTGATAATAATTATATGGATATTACTGATTGCTATGGTACGCTGTGATATTATGGGATAGGGAAATTACCAGATTTGGTATAGAATAGGGAATGAAGACTTCAAGCAAGATACTGAAATTATGTTAATAAAGACTTTTCACATTTCTAAACTTCATTGATTTTTATCAGTTGCAAGAAGAAGAATGCCGCGATCCAGAAATCCCAGAAGGTAACAAAGCTATGATTACTGAGTAATAGACTGTGTTAATTACAAATGCAGTATCCACCACTGACAGTCACAAGTGCAGTATCCACCACTGACAGTCACAATTAAAGTGTCTAACCTGACAACCAGAGGACGATGATCCTATGATGCTGAGATGAACGGTGTTATCACGTTCTTATCAAGTTCCAGAGGTTTTCAATCACCTGAAAAGCTTCGATGAAAGCTGGTGAACAATGAAGGTAATTATCAGGAAGCTACAACCCTGACATATGTCCTGTGCATTAGGACAAGGACTGGTTATGGTGCTATGTTTAGCAAGGAAGAGTCATTTTAACCCTTTCTTTGCTGACCAAAGACGTCACACCTGTTCAAAGACCAGTACCGATGGAGGATTCCAGAATATCCAAGGCGAGCCAATGTAAGCCCAGGTTTTTAAAGATGACACTGCACAGATATTAAAGCTGCATTTCATCTATAGACTTTGTTTCTTATCAACATTTGAATTTATGGACTTTGATTTGATACACCACACAATTCCTACAACATCTATATGCTATAAGAAAACTGTATTTTTAAAAGAACCAAGAAGAAGACAGAAGACATCAAAATGAAGACCAGATGACATCAGATGATGATGACTGGACCTGAGATGCTTCAATTTAGACTTAGGGAAGTATAATTATACATATTTTATATGAATATTGTTCACGACTTACCATAACATGAATTCACATCAATTATGTCATTGAGTACTTATAACGGTAATCTGATATTATTATTATTAATATTATTATTGATATTAAATTATTTTGTCAAAGAAGAAGAAAAGAAGAAAGAAGATCTTGTTATATTTGAGGGTTCCAATTAATGTCTGTCTCCCTCAAAAGGGGGAATTGTTAAATATTAATAATCCGTTAATTTCTTATAGGACCCAGTTCTGTAGAATGCTTTAGCTTACATGACATAGGCTATTTTTAAGCTTGGCTCATGGTAGAAAGACAGCTCCATATATGTAGAGACCACGTGCTTTAGGAGACGTATATAATTCATGGCTAACTGTAGAGGTCGCTCCTCTTCTTCCCTCACCATCATGAGAGACAGACGCAAGATGACATGACATAACAGCTGGTATATTACTGGACGGCGATGTGAGAAGCCGAACTGAGACACAGCAGCCATTTGCTATTCAGGATCTCGGAGAGAAGAAGAATACATGTTGCTTTTGCCATTTGGGATCTCAGAGCATGATCTAATGGACAATTTCTCTTTCACCTATTTTTATTCATCTGTTTTTCTGTAATAACCTTTCTTTGATGGAAGAAACCAAATAAACCACTATATTTTTATCTGGTAACTAGTCCTGAGTATTTTACAGGATATGCATTATTTTACACCCTGGGGCTACAGCCCTAAGACGAACCTGCCCTGAGGCTCCTGCCCTAATATGAACCTGCCCTGGGGCTCCTGCCTTATGCCTAGCCCACCCTGGGTCTCCTGCCTTATAACTCGCCCGCCCTGGGGCTCCTGCCTTAAGCCAAGCCCGCCCTGGGGTTCCTGCCTTATGCCTAGACCACCCTGTGGCTCCTGCCTTATGCATATCCTGCCCTGGGGCTCCTACCTTAAGCCTAGCCTGCCCTGGGGCACCTGTCTTAAGTCTAGCCTTCCCTGGGTCACCTGCCTTAAGCCTAGCCTGCCCTGGGGCACCTGCCTTATGCCTAGCCCTCCCTGGGGCACCTGCCTTTTGCCTAGCCCGCCCTGGGGCTCCTGGCTTGTGCCTAGCCGGCCCTGGGGCTTCTGCCTTGTGCCTAACCTGCCCTGGGGCTCCTGCCTTGTGCCTAGCCCACCCTGGGGCTCCTGCCTTGTGCCTAGCCCACCCTGGGGCTCCTGCCTTACGCCTAGCCCGCCCTTGGATTCCTGCCTTACGCCTAGCCCGCCCTTGGGCTCCTGCCTTACGCCTAGCCCGCCCTTGGGCTCCTGCCTTATGCCTAGCCCGCCCTTGGGCTCTTGCCTTACGCCTAACCCGCCCTTTGGCTCCTGCCTTACGCCAAACCCGCCCTTGGGCTCCTGCCTTACGCCTAGCCCGCCCTTGGGCTCCTTCCTTACGCCTAGCCCACCCTTGTGCACTTGCCCTATGCCTAGCCTGCCCTTGGGCTCCTGCCTTATGCCTAGCCCGCCCTTGGGCTCCTTCCTTATGCCTAGCCCACCCTTGGGCTCCTGCCTTATGCCTAGCCTGCCCTTGGCCTCCTGCCTTATGCCTAACCCGCCCTGGGGCTCCTGCCTTATGCCTAGCCCGCCCTGGGGCTCCTGCCTTAAGCCTAGCCTGCCCTGGGGCTCCTACCTTATGCATAGCCCAACCTTGGGCTCCTGCCTTATGCCTAGCCCGCCCTTGGGCTCGTGCCTTACGCCTAGCCTGCCCTGAGGCTACTGCCTTACGCCTAATCCGCCCTGGGGCTCCAGCCTTAAGCCTAGCCTGCCCTGGGGCTACTACCTTATGCCTAACCCGCCCTGGGGCTACTGCCTTATGCCTAATCTGCCCTGGGGCTCCTGCCTTAAGCCTAGCCCGCCCTGGGGCTTCTGCCTTATGCCTAGCCCGCCCTGGGGCTACTGCCGTATGCCTAGCCCGCCCTGGGGCTCCTGCCTTAAGCCTAGCCTGCCCTGGGGCTACTGCCTTATGCCTAGCCCGCCCTGGGGCTACTGCCTTATGCCTAATCCGCCCTGGGGCTCCTACCTTATGCCTAGCCCGCCCTGGGGCTCCTACCTTATGCCGAGCCCGCCCTGGGGCTCCTGCCTTATGCCTACCCCGCCCTGGGGCTCCTGCCTTATTCCTAGCCCACCCTGGGGCTCCTGCCTTATGCCTACCCCACCCTGGGGCTCCTGCCTTATGCCTAGCCTGCCCTGGGGCTCCTGCCTTATGCCTAGCCCGCCCTGCGGCTCCTCCCTTATGCCAAGCCTGCCCTGGGGCTCCTGCCTTATGCCAAGCCCGCCCTGCGGCTCCTGCTTTAAGGCTAGCCTGCCCTGGGGCTACTGCCTTATGCCTAATCCGCCCTGGGGCTCCGGCCTTATGCCTAGCCCTTCCTGGGGCTCCTTCCTTATGCCTAATCCGCCCTGGGGCTCCTGCCTTAAGCCAAGCCTTCCCTTGGGATCCTGCCTTTTGCCTAGCCCACCCTGGGGCTCCAGCCTAATGCCTAGCTCGCCCTGGGGCTACTGCCTTATGCCTAATCTGCCCTGGGGCTCCTGCCTTAAGCCTAGCCCCCCTGGGGCTTCTGCCTTATGCCTAGCCCCCCCTGGGGCTCTTGACTTATGCCTAGCCCACCCTGGGGCTCCTGACTTATGACAAATACGCCCTGGGGCTACTGCCTTAAGCCTAGCAAACCCTGGTGCTCCTGCCTTAAGCCTAGCCTGCCCTGGGGCTATTGCCTTTTTCTTAGCCTGCCCTGGGGCTACTGCCTTATGCCTAATCCGCCCTGGGGCTCCTTCCTTAAGCCTAGCCTGCCCTGGGGCTAATGCCTTATGCCTAATCCGCCCTGGGGCTCCTGACTTAAGCCTAGCCCTCCCTGGGGCTCCTACCTTATGCCTAGCCTGTACTGGGTCTCCTGCCTTATGCGTAGCCTGCCCTGGGGCTCCTGCCCTATGCCTACCCCGCCCTGGGGCTCCTGTCTTATGCCTAGCCCGCCCTGAGGCAACAGCCTTATGACTAGCCCGCCCTGGGGCTACTGCCTTATGCCTAGCCCGCCCTGGGGCAACTGCCTTATGCCTAATTCGCCCTGGGGCTCCTGCCTTATACCTAGCCTGCCCTGGGGCTCCTGCCTTATGCCTAGCCTGTCCTGGGTCTACTGCCTTAAGCCTAGCCTGTCCTGGGTCTACTGCCTTAAGCCTAGCCTGTCCTGGGTCTCCTGCCTTATTCCTAGCCTTTCCTGGGTCTCATGCCTTATGCCTAGCCTGTCTTGCTTCTCATGCCTTATGCCTAGCCTGCCCTGGGGCTCCTGAATTATGCCTAGCCCACCCTGGGGCTCCTGCCTTATGCCTAGCCCGCCCTGGGGCTCCTGCCTTATGCCTAGCCCGCCCTTGGGCTCCTGCGTTTTTCCTGGTCCGGCTCGGAGGCACCTGCCTTATGCCTATGCTTTAATTGTTTTCTTTAAATTCAAGTCGGTTTGGCACACAAAACAAGGCAGTACACTCTTCGCTCTTGTCTGGTCTGAATGCGCATGCACGACTGTAAATGGGAAAGAAGGCATAACCCATTTGCGGAAGACAGACAAGTAGTGCCTGGTCGCTTGGAGCATAGGGTTGTGGAGTGGCCCCGCTCTGTAGAACAAAGGATGTAGTGCTCAATGTCCAAGTACACAGTAGGGGGGGTGAACATTAGCTCTTCACCTCTAAGGGTGCCTTACCTTTATGCAAAGAGTGCAAAGAGTTAAAGCCTTATGCTTAGCCTGCCCTTGGGCTCCAGCACTTAGGCATATTCCTTATGACTAGCCATCGCTATGGAACCTGCCTTAAGCCTAGTCCACACTGGGGCAACTGTCTTAAGCCTAGCTTGCCCTGATGCAACTGCCTTAAGCCTAGCTTGCCCTGATGCAACTGCCTTAAGCCTAGCTTGCCCTGAGGCAACTGCCTTAAGCCTAACCTGTCCTGGGGTTACTGCCTTAGGCCTAACTCACCCTGGGGCTCCAGCCCTAAGACGAACCTGCCCTGCGGCTCCTGCCTTATGCCTAGCCCACCCTGGGTCTCCTGCCTTATAACTCGCCCACCCTGGGGCTCCTGCCTTATGCCTAGCCAGCCCTGGGGCTCCTGCCTTAAGCCTAGTCCGCCCTGGGGCTCCTGCCTTACGCCTAGCCCGCCCTAGGGCTACGGCCTTACGCCTAATCCGCCCTGGGGCTCCTGCCTTAAGCCTAGCCTGCCCTGGGGCTACTGCCTTATGCCTAGCTCGCCCTCGGGCTACTGCCTTATGCCTTGCCCGCCCTGGGGCTACTGCCTTATGCCTAGCTCGCCCTGGGGCTACTGCCTTATGCCTAGCTCGCCCTGGAGCTACTGCCTTATGCCTAGCCCGCACTGGGGCTCTTGCCTTATGCCTAGCCCGCCCTGGGGCTCCTGCCTTATGCCTAGCCCGCCCTGGGGCTCCTGCCTTATGCCTAGCCCGCCCTGGGGCTCCTGCCTTATGCCTAGCCTGCCCTGGGGCCTCTGCCTTATGCCTAGCCCGCCCTGGGGCTTCTGCCTTATGCCTAGCCCGCCCTGGGATTCCTGACTTATGCCTAGCCTGCCCTGGGGCTCCTGCCTGCCCTGGGGCTCCTGCCTTAAGCCTTGACCGCCCTTGGGCTCCTGCCTTATACCTAGCCCGCCCTGGGGCCCCAGTCTTATGCCTAATCTGCCCTGAGGCTCCTGCCTTAAGCCGAGCCTGCCCTGGGGCTCATGCCTTAAGCCGAGCCTGCCCTGGGGCTCATGCCTTATGCCTAACCTGCCCTGGGGCTCATGCCTTATGCCTAACCCACCCTGGGTCTCCTGCCTTATGCCTAGCCCGCCCTGGGGCTCCTGCCCGCCCTGGGGCTAATGCCTTATGCCTCGACCGCCCTTGGGCTCCTGCCTTATGCCTAGCCCGCCCTGGGGCTCCAGTCTTATGCCTAATCCGCCCTGGGGCTCCTGCCTTAAGCCGAGCCTGCTCTGGGGCTCATGCCTTAAGCCGAGCCTGCCCTGGGGCTCATGCCTTATGCCTAACCTGCCCTGGGGCTCATGCCTTATGCCTAACCCACCCTGGGGCTCCTGCCTTATGCCTAGCCCGCCCTGGGGCTAGTACCGTATGCCTAGTCCGCCCTGGGGCTCCTGCCTTACGCCTAGCCCGCCCTAGGGCTACTGCCTTACGCCTAATTCGCCCTGGGGCTCCTGCCTAATAACTAGCCTGCCCTGCGGCTCCTGCCTTATACCAAGCCTGCCCTGGGGCTCCTGCCTTATGCCTAGCCTGTCCTGGGTCTACTGCTTTAAGCCTAGCCTGTACTGGGTCTCCTGCCTTAAGCCTAGCCTGTCCTGTGTCTCATGCCTTATGCCTAGCCCGCCCTGGGGCTACTGCCTTAAGCCTAGCCTGCGCAGGGGCTACTGCCTTATGCCTAATCCGCCCTGGGGCTCCTGCCTTAAGCCTAGCCTGCCCTGGGGCTCCTACCTTTTGCCTAGCCTGTACTGGGTCTCCTGCCTTATGCCTACACCGCCCTGGGGCTCCTGCCTTATGCCTACCCCGCCCTGGGGCTCCTGCCTTATGCCTAGCCTGCCCTGGCGCTCCTGCCTAAGGCCTAGCCCGCCCGTGGGCTCCTGCGTTTTTCCTTGCCCGGTTCGGAGGCACATGCCTTATGCCTATGCTTTAATTGTTTTCTTTAAATTCAAGTCGGTTTGGCACACAAAACAAGGCAGTACACTCTTCGCTCTTGTCCGGTCTGAATGCGCATGCACGACTGTAAATGGGAAAGAAGGCATTACCCATTTGCGGAGGACAGACAAGTAGTGCCTGGTCGCTTGGAGCATGGGGTTGTGGAGTGGCCCCGCTCTGTACAACAAAGGATCTAGTGCTCAATGTCCAAGTACACAGTAGGGGGGTGAACACTAGCTCTTCACCCCTAAGGGTGCCTCACCTTTATGCAAAGAGTGCAAAGAGTTAAAGCCTTATGCTTAGCCTGCCCTTGGGCTCCAGCCCTTAGGCATATTCCTTATAACTAGCCATCGCTATGGAACCTGCCTTAAGCCTAGTCCACACTGGGGCAACTGCCTTAAGCCTAGCTTGCCCTGATGCAACTACCTTAAGCCTAGCTTGCCCTGAGGCAACTGCCTTAAGCCTAGCCTGTCTTGGGTTTACTGCCTTAGGCCTAACTCACACTGGGGCTCCAGCCCTAAGACGAACCTGCCCTGGGGCTCCTGCCTTATGCCTAAACCCGCCCTGGGGCACCTGCCCGCCCTGGGGCTCTTGCCTTATGCCTAGACCGCCCTTGGGCTCCTGCCTTATGCCTAGCCCACCCTGGGGCTACTGCCTTAAGCCTAATCCGCCCTGGGGCTCCTGCCTTAAGCCTAGCCTGCCATGGGGGCTACTGCTTTATGCCTAATCCACCCTGGGGCTCCTGCCTTAAGCCTAGCCAGCCCTGGGGCTTCTGCGTTATGCCTAGCCCGCCCAGGGGCTACTGCCTTATGCCTAGCTCGCCCTGGGGCTACTGCCTTATGCCTTGCCCGCCCTGGGGCTACTGACTTATGCCTAATCCGCCCTGGGGCTCCTGCCTTAAGCCTAGCCCGCCCTGGGGCTCCTGCCTTATGCCTTGCCCGCCCTGGGGCTCCTTCGTTATGCCTAGCCCGCCCTGGGGCTCCTGACTTATGCCTAGCTCGCCCTAGGGTTCCTGCCTTATGCCTAGCCCATCCTGGGTCTCCTGCCTTAAGCCTAGCCCGTCCTGGGTCTCCTGCCTTATGCCTAGCCCGTGCTGAGTCTCCTGCCTTATGCCTAGCCCGCCCTGGGGCTCCTGCCTTATGCCTAGCCGGCCCTGGGGCTCCTGCCTTATGTCTAGCCCTTGCTGGGGCTCCTGCCTTATGCCTAGCCGGCCCTGGGGCTCCTGCCTTATGCCTAGCTGGCCCTGGGGCTCCTGCCTTATGCCTAGCCGGCCCTGGGGCTCCTGCCTTATGCCTAGCCCTCCCTGGGGCTCCTGCCTTATGCCTAGCCCTCCCTGGGGCTCCTGCCTTATGCCTAGCCCGCCCTGGTGCTTCTGCCTTATGCCTAGCCAGCCCTGGGATTCCTGACTTATGCCTAAACCCGCCCTGGGGCTCCTGCCCGCCCTGGAGCTCCTGCCTTATGCCTAGACCGCCCTTGGACTCCTGCCTTATGCCTAGCCTGCCCTGGGGCTCCTGCCTTATGCCTAGACAACCTTGGGCTCCTGCCTTATGCCTAGCCCGCCCTTGGGCTCCTGCCTTACGCTTAGCCCGCCCTGAGGCTACTGCCTTACGCATAATCCGCCCTGGGGCTCCTGCCTTAAGCCTAGCCTGCCCTGGGGCTACTACCTTATGCCTAACCCTCCCTGGGGCTACTGCCTTACGCCTAATCTGCCCTGGGGCTCCTGCCTTAAGCCTAGCCCGCCCTGGGGCTTCTGCCTTATGCCTAGCCCGCCCTGGGGCTACTGCCGTATGCCTAGCCCACCCTGGGGCTCCTGCCTTAAGCCTAGCCCGCCCTGGGGCTACTGCCTTATGCCTAGCCCGCCCTGGGGCTACTGCCTTATGCCTAATCCGCCCTGGGGCTCCTACCTTATGCCGAGCCCGCCCTGGGGCTCCTGCCTTATGCCTACCCCGCCCTGGGGCTCCTGCCTTATGCCTAGCCCGCCGTGGTGCTCCTGCCTTATGCCTACCCCACCCTGGGGCTCCTGCCTTATGCCTAGCCTGCCCTGGGGCTCCTGCCTTATGCCTAGCCTGCCCTGGGGCTCCTGCCTTATGCCTAGCCCGCCCTGGGGCTCCTGCCTTATGCCAAGCCCGCCCTGGGGCTCCTGCCTTATGCCAAGCCCGCCCTGCGGCTCCTGCCTTAAACCTAGCCTTCCCTGGGGCTACTGCCTTATGCCTAATCCGCCCTGGGGCTCCGGCCTTATGCCTAGCCCTCCCTTGGGGCTCCTTCCTTATGCCTAATCAGCCCTGGTGCTCCTGCCTTAAGCCAAGCCTTCCCTTGGGATCCTGCCTTTTGCCTAGCCCACCCTGGGGCACCAGCCTAATGCCTAGCCCGCCCTGGGGCTACTGCCTTATGCCTGATCTGCCCTGGGGCTCCTGCCTTAAGCCTAGCCCCCCCTGGGGCTTCTGCCTTATGCCTAGCCCCCCCTGGGGCTCTTGACTTATGCCTAGCCCACCCTGGGGCTCCTGACTTATGACAAATACGCCCTCAGGCTACTGCCTTAAGCCAAGCAAACCCTCGTGCTCCTGCCTTAAGCCTAGCCTGCCCTGGGGCTATTGCCTTTTTCTTAGCCTGCCCTGGGGCTACTGCCTTATGCCTAATCCGCCCTGGTCCTCCTTCCTTAAGCCTAGCCTGCCCTGGGGCTAATGCATTATGCCTAATCCGCCCTGGGGCTCCTGACTTAAGCCTAGCCCTCCCTGGGGCTCCTACCTTATGCCTAGCCTGTACTGGGTCTCCTGCCTTATGAGTAGCCTGCCCTGGGGCTCCTGCCCTATGCCTACCCCGCCCTGGGGCTCCTGTCTTATGCCTAGCCCGCCCTGAGGCAACAGCCTTATGACTAGCCCGCCCTGGGGCAACTGCCTTATGCCTAGCCCGCCCTGGGGCAACTGCCTTATGCCTAATTCGCCCTGGGGCTCCTGCCTTATGCCTAATTCGCCCTGGGGCTCCTGCCTTATACATAGCCTGCCCTGGGTCTACTGTCTTAAGCCTATCCTCTCCTGGGTCTACTGCCTTAAGCCTAGCCTGTCCTGGGTCTCCTGCCTTATGCCTAGCATGTCATGGGTCTCATGCCTTATGCCTAGCCTGTCTTGCTTCTCATGCCTTATGCCTAGCCCGCCCTGGGGCTCCTGCCTTATGCCTAGCCCGCCCTGGGGCTCTGTTAAATATTAATAATCCGTTAATTTCTTATTACACCCAGTTCTGTAGAATGCTTTAGCTTACATGACATAGGCTATTTTTAAGCTTGGCTCATGGTAGAAATGTCAGCTCACTACATATTTAAGTTTAGCCTTGAGGTAAATGTCAAACTCCATATATACCGAGATCACGTGTTTCAAGAGACGTATATAATTCATGGCTAACTGTAGAGGGTGCTGTCTTCTTCCCTCACCATCATGAGACACAGACGCAAGATGACATAACTCAACAGCTGGTATGTTACTTTAGTACGAAGAAGCCGAACTGAGAGACAGACGCCATTTGCCATGTGGGATCTCAGAGTATGAACTATGGACAATTTCTCTTTCACCTATTTTTATTCACCTGTTTTTCTGTAATAACCTTTCTTTGATGGAAGAATCCAAATAAACCACTATATTTTTATCTGGTAACTAGTCCTGAGTATTTTACAGGATATGCATTATTTTACATTGGAGAGCCAGCCAGATCTGAATTTTTGTACTTTTTTGCGGATTTCCCTCAACTTGCCCACACGGGGGATTGGACTTTGCTAACGTCAAATCATATGTGCAAGTTATCGGGAATTCCACTACTTACAAGAATCACATAGAACCTAGAAGTAAGAATTACCAGATAGATTGAGAAGTACTACAAGTGCCAAAAGTACCAGACGTAAGCCAGACGTGTGAAGACAACAGGAACCCAGCGTTGTCCATCAAAGGAACAAGCTGAGACATTTCAAGGTAAGATAAAATGGATGTCATTAATTGTCTTGCTAAGCAGAGTAAATTGAAATTTAAGTCTGTAGACAATTCTAATTCAGAAGTTTTATGGTTAAGTTTATATGCCGAGTGTGAACTCGAGAATCAAAGGTTAGATTCTAAGTTTTTCAATAGAGAAAGAGAGAGATTAAAAAATATTCTACAGATGGTAGATATATTTCATAGATCTGTGTCAGAGAAATCTAAAAATGATTGTTGTGATGTTCCCGAGATTCACTGTAATGTGGAGAAACAGTTACAAGTAGCAGCTATTGAAGGTGACCTTGCAGACGTGGAACAAGATGGAGAAGTAGGAGGAGACTTCAGAACTGACGTAGAGGACGTACAAGGGAAAGACGTACCACTAAAAATAGACGACTCACAGGCCCAAATCCGAAGGAAAACTTTGATAAAGATATGCCAAATAATTCCTGCTTATGACAACAAAATAGATGTTTGTAGAAACTCTGAGATTTTTGAAAGTTGTACTGATAAATTTGATTTATCTAACGAGGAGAAGAATCAGTTGTTCAAAATGTGGATCCCTGTAAATTTTGCTAGGAGATTGTCTTTAAAGTTATCTGGTGAGACACATGAGAATTTAACTGATAAGGACAGATTAAAAATTCTCATTTTTTGTTCATCAAATGAAAATCATCCAGATATTGATATTCTTCAAAAATTAAGGATTGGTCGGAAGGAATGTATTTTTACGTTCATGTCCATATATGAACGTTTGTATAGAATGTTGAGTGAGAATGTCAAAACACCGTCCCTCATAAGGAGTTTTGTAAGCAAATTTTGGTTTCTAAATCCTGCATCTCGTGTTATTGCGTCACAAAAAGATTCATTGTTTGAATGTGCGCAATCCCTTGATTTTGCCAGAAAACACGAGAATCGTGAAAGGAAAGTAAATTGTGCTAATTTTGGAAAGACAGGCAGAGTAAAATCTTATCAGAAGCCTGTATTAGCAAAACCTTCTAAAATGAGTTTTCCCCAAATATATGAAGTACAAAGGAGATCACATGTTTGTTATAAGCCATATGGAATGATGCAAAAGAACACCGAAAGGACACAAATTGAATTAAGAAAAATGATGAGTTCTGATCTTCTTCCTGTAACAAAGATGGCCGAATTTAACAGACAGAAACAGGTGGTGAGTGACATCATGGCCTGTAAACTGAATACTCTGCTCCAAGAATCTATCAGCTTTAAAATGGCAAGAACCTTTCAGGATATTTTTTGCAGAGAAATAAGTATGGGTGTAGGAATTGGCTAGAAAAAGTAATATATATTTTGTGTAACAGTGTTATACAATTAGTGAGTTATATGTAATTATTTTATAGAGTATAATCCTGTAGTTTTATGGTTTGTGGATATATACATAGTCATACAGTATATATAGAGTGTTTGTAGAAGTAGAAATAGTAGAACTGTATTTTTTAATGAAAATTAAAATCTACATCAGTAATAATATTTAGAATATGAATATGATATTAACCTTATTTTTTATGTTTCCTTAGAATTTTCATTTCAAAGCAGGACTTAATCGGGAAAAATTCTCTTCCAAGGATTTATGCCTTTATTTACACAGGAAGTTGCAATAATTGCATGATTTTATATATCTAACCCTTAAAAGGAAATAACTAATTGCATTTTTAAATGTGTTCTGGGTGTATGCCTTTTCCTGCATGGCTTGAATGACAACCTCAACAGGTGAAAATTTCAACCTTGTTCTAATAATAAGTATACCAGACCAGTATACTATGTCCCTGTTCCATAGGGAAAGAATTTTCAAGGGGGTCTCAACTTTTGCAAACCAATGGAATTTTTTTTTCCAGGCCTAAATGTCAAGTATAGCTATACAACATATATTTATGTAATGTGGAGGAATATTCAAAGAAATATGAAGACTAAATTGAAATAGTTTACAATGCATTGATGATTAGGATAATTTGGGTTAAAATACGTGTATTCATCACACCTTCGTATGTGAGGTATTTGGTTTAAAGTTAATATGTGACACAGTCTGAGTGACAGTGACTGAGTGTATGAGCAGCTGCTGAGCGAGTAATGTGATATGTTTGTGAGGCCTCAGGATCCTGAATGCATGAGAGAAAGGAAAAAAAAAAAAACCCCAAAAGCTTTTATCTTTAGGAGAAATATGCAGATCAGTTAAATTAATAGAATATTAAGATACATAATGAAATATTATCTATACAACATATATTTCTATATTTCTATAGTAATTATTATTTCTTGATTTAGTTAATAGTGGATAAGTGCAAAGTGCAATCGCACATCAAAATGGTTTATGCAAATTAATTTTTCCAAAGGATAATTTTATGATATTCAAATTAATTTTGATGGTTACACATCTTCAGACAAATAATGGTATAAGCAAGTATAATATTTACACAATTTATAAATTAATTATTTTTAATTTTGGTTTTGATAAATGAATTATTTCATAGAACAATATTTTTTGGTATTAAGGGGGAAAATATGTTTTTTATCCTGACTACATAATCACATTTGATAAATACCTCTTCTTCACACATTTTAATAGGAAAAAATATTAATAAGGTACAATGGTATAAGTATTGGGTATAATAACAAGTATTATAAAGAGTCATTTCTTTACACTAAGAGGAATTACATGCAAAGTTGCATAATTTGAATATTTTGATAACACAAGTTTATGAAAATTATGAAATAATCCAGATCGTGGAAATATTAAGGGTATATGTTACTGAAGACATAACTACTCTGCATCAACATAAAGGCCTTATTCTTATTTTTATTTTTATTCTTATTTTTCATTATTTTTAATTCTTTCACCAATATTTAGTAAAGTAATATCTACTGAGAATATTGCTTCATTAAATATAGCAATTATATGGTTCTATTACTAAGGAAAATGTTTCACTTCTGAGTTATATGCAACAATTCTTTTATTCATTCATTCGCTCACTCATATATTCTTATTTTGGTTCATGGCTTTACATTCCTACATATTATTAGTATAATGAATATATTCCTTATTAATAAAGATGATAACACTGGTTACATAAAACACAGTGACACCTATGGGTTGAAAAAGGTAATTACACCTATGACATAAAAAAATGTTCTATCACATGAAAAATGCGGATAATAATGTATTATCGTTTATTATTTCAAATATTGAAATCCATATATGGTACAAATTCTGATAATAATTATATGGATATTACTGATTGCTATGGTACGCTGTGATATTATGGGATAGGGAAATTACCAGATTTGGTATAGAATAGGGAATGAAGACTTCAAGCAAGATACTGAAATTATGTTAATAAAGACTTTTCACATTTCTAAACTTCATTAATTTTTATCAGTTGCAAGAAGAAGAATGCCGCGATCCAGAAGTCCCAGAAGGTAACAAAGCTATGATTACTGAGTAACTGTGTTAATTACAAATGCAGTATCCACCACTGACAGTCACAAGTGCAGTATCCACCACTGACAGTCACAAGTGCAGTATCCACCACTGACAGTCACAAGTGCAGTATCCACCATCGACAGTCACAATTAAAGTGTCTAACCTGACAACCAGAGGACGATGATCCTATGATGCTGAGATGAACGGTGTTATCACGTTCTTATCAAGTTCCAGAGGTTTTCAATCACCTGAAAAGCTTCGATGAAAGCTGGTGAACAATGAAGGTAATTATCAGGAAGCTACAACCCTGACATATGTCCTGTGCATTAGGACAAGGACTGGTTATGGTGCTATGTTTAGCAAGGAAGAGTCATTTTAACCCTTGCTTTGCTGACCAAAGACGTCACACCTGTTCAAAGACCAGTACCGATGGAGGATTCCAGAATATCCAAGGCGAGCCAATGTAAGCCCAGGTTTTTAAAGATGACACTGCACAGATATTAAAGCTGCATAGACTTTGTTTTCGTATTAACATTTGAAATTATGGACTTTGATTTGATACACAACACAATTTCTATATGCTATAGAAAAACTGTGTTTTTAAAAGAACCAAGAAGAAGACAGAAGACATCAAAATGAAGACCAGATGACACCAGATGATGATGACTGGACCTGAGATGCTTCAATTTAGACTTAGGGAAGTATAATTATACATATTTTATATGAATATTGTTCACGGCTTACCATAACATGAATTCACATCAATTATGTCATTGAGTACTTATAACGGTAATCTAATATTATTATTATTATTATTATTATTATTATTATTATTATTATTATTATTAAATTATTTTGTCAAAGAAGAAGAAAAGAAGAAAAAAGATCGTTATATTTTGAGGGTTCCAATTAATGTCTGTCTCCCTCAAAAGGGGGAATTGTTAAATATTAATAATCCGTTAATTTCTTATTACACCCAGTTCTGTAGAATGCTTTAGCTTACATGACATAGGCTATTTTTAAGCTTGGCTCATGGTAGAAATGTCAGCTCACTACATATTTAAGTTTAGCCTTGAGGTAAATGTCAAACTCCATATATACCGAGATCACGTGTTTCAAGAGACGTATATAATTCATGGCTAACTGTAGAGGGTGCTGTCTTCTTCCCTCACCATCATGAGACACAGACGCAAGATGACATTACTCAACAGCTGGTATGTTACTTTAGTACGAAGAAGCCGAACTGAGAGACAGACGCCATTTGCCATGTGGGATCTCAGAGTATGAACTATGGACAATTTCTCTTTCACCTATTTTTATTCACCTGTTTTTCTGTAATAACCTTTCTTTGATGGAAGAATCCAAATAAACCACTATATTTTTATCTGGTAACTAGTCCTGAGTATTTTACAGGATATGCATTATTTTACAGGCTCCTGCCTTATGCCTAGCCCGCCCTTGGGCTCCTGCGTTTTTCCTGGTCCGGCTCGGAGGCACCTGCCTTATGCCTATGCTTTAATTGTTTTCTTTAAATTCAAGTCGGTTTGGCACACAAAACAAGGCAGTACATTGTTCGCTCTTGTCCGGTCTGAATGCGCATGCATGACTGTAAATGGGAAAGAAGGCATAACCCATTTGCGGAGGACAGACAAGTAGTGCCTGGTCGCTTGGAGCATGGGGTTGTGGAGTGGCCCCGCTCTGTAGAACAAAGGATGTAGTGCTCAATGTCCAAGTACACAGTAGGGGGGTGAACACTAGCTCTTCACCTCTAAGGGTGCCTCACCTTTATGCAAAGAGTGCAAAGAGTTAAAGCCTTATGCTTAGCCTGCCCTTGGGCTCCAGCACTTAGGCATATTCCTTATGACTAGCCATCGCTATGGAACCTGCCTTAAGCCTAGTCCACACTGGGGCAACTGTCTTAAGCCTAGCTTGCCCTGATGCAACTGCCTTAAGCCTAGCTTGCCCTGAGGCAACTGCCTTAAGCCTAGCCTGTCCTGGGGTTACTGCCTTAGGCATAACTCACCCTGGGGCTCCAGCCCTAAGACGAACCTGCCCTGCGGCTCCTGCCTTATGCCTAGCCCACCCTGGGTCTCCTGCCTTATAACTCGCCCACCCTGGGGCTCCTGCCTTATGCCTAGCCCGCCCTGGGGCTCCTGCCTTAAGCCTAGCCTGCCCTGGGGCTCCTGCCTTACGCCTAGCCCGCCCTGGGGCTCCTGCCTTAAGCCTAGCCTGCCCTGGGGCTACTGCCTTATGCCTAGCTCGCCCTGGGGCTACTGCCTTATGCCTAGCTCGCCCTGGGGCTACTGCCTTATGCCTAGCCCGCCTTGGGGCTCCTGCCTTATGCCTAGCCCGCCCTGGGGCTCCTGCCTTATGCCTAGCCCTCCCTGGGGCTCCTGCCTTATGCCTAGCCCGCCCTGGGGCTTCTGCCTTATGCCTAGCCCGCCCTGGGGCTTCTGCCTTATGCCTAGCCCGCCCTGGGATTCCTGACTTATGCCTAGCCCGCCCTGGGGCTCCTGCCCGCCCTGGGGCTCCTGCCTTATGCCTAGCCCGCCCTGGTGCCCCAGTCTTATGCCTAATCCGCCCTGGGGCTCCTGCCTTAAGCCGAGCCTGCCCTGGGGCTCATGCTTTAAGCCGAGCCTGCCCTGTGGCTCATGCCTTATGCCGAACCTGCCCTGGGGCTCCTGCCTTATGCCTAGCCTGTCCTGGGTCTTCTGCTTTAAGCCTAGAATGTCCTGGGTCTCCTGCCTTAAGCCTAGCCTGTCCTGGGTCTCATGCCTTATGCCTAGACCGCCCTGGGGCTACTGCCTTAAGCCTAGCCTGCACAGGGGCTACTGCCTTACGCCTAATTCGCCCTGGGGCTCCTGCCTTATAACTAGCCTGCCCTGTGGCTCCTGCCTTATACCTAGCCTACCCTGGGGCTCCTGCCTTATGCCTAGCCTGTCCTGGGTCTACTGCTTTAAGCCTAGCCTGTCCTGGGTCTCCTGCCTTAAGCCTAGCCTGTCCTGGGTCTCATGCCTTATGCCTAGCCCGCCCTGGGGCTACTGCCTTAAGCCTAGCCTGCGCAGGGGCTACTGCCTTATGCCTAATCCGCCCTGGGGCTCCTGCCTTAAGCCTAGCCTGCCCTGGGGCTCCTACCTTTTGCCTAGCCTGTACTGGGTCTCCTGCCTTATGCCTACACCGCCCTGGGGCTCCTGCCTTATGCCTACCCCGCCCTGGGGATCCTGCCTTATGCCTAGCCTGCCCTGGGGCTCCTGCCTAAGGCCTAGCCCGCCCATGGGCTCCTGCGTTTTTCCTTGCCCGGTTCAGAGGCACCTGCCTTATGCCTATGCTTTAATTGTTTTCTTTAAATTCAAGTCGGTTTGGCACACAAAACAAGGCAGTGCACTCTTCGCTCTTGTCCGGTCTGAATGCGCATGCACGACTGTAAATGGGAAAGAAGGCATTACCCATTTGCGGAGGACAGACAAGTAGTGCCTGGTCGCTTGGAGCATGGGGTTGTGGAGTGGCCCCGCTCTGTACAACAAAGGATCTAGTGCTCAATGTCCAAGTACACAGTAGGGGGGTGAACACTAGCTCTTCACCCCTAAGGGTGCCTCACCTTTTTGCAAAGAGTGCAAAGAGTTAAAGCCTTATGCTTAGCCTGCCCTTGGGCTCCAGCCCTTAGGCATATTCCTTATAACTAGCCATCGCTATGGAACCTGCCTTAAGCCTAGTCCACACTGGGGCAACTGCCTTAAGCCTAGCTTGCCCTGATGCAACTGCCTTAAGCCTAGCTTGCCCTGAGGCAACTGCCTTAAGCCTAGCCTGTCCTGGGTTTACTGCCTTAGGCCTAACTCACACTGGGGCTCCAGCCCTAAGACGAACCTGCCCTGGGGCTCCTGCCTTATGCCTAGCCAGCCCTGGGATTCCTGCCTTATGCCTAAACCCGCCCTGGGGCACCTGCCCGCCCTGGGGCTCTTGCCTTATGCCTAGACCGCCCTTGGGCTCCTGCCTTATGCCTAGCCCGCCCTGGGGCTACTGCCTTAAGCCTAATCCGCCCTGGGGCTCCTGCCTTAAGCCTAGCCTGCCATGGGGTCTACTGCTTTATGCCTAATCCACCCTGGGGCTCCTGCCTTAAGCCTAGCCAGCCCTGGGGCTTCTGCGTTATGCCTAGCCCGCCCAGGGGCTTCTGCCTTATGCCTAGCCTGCCCTGGGGCTTCTGCCTTATGCCTAGCCCGCCCTGGGGCTCCTGACTTATGCCTAGCGCCCGCCCTGGGGCTTCTGCCTTATGCTTAGCACGCCCTGGGGCTACTGCCTTATGCCTAGCTCGCCCTGGGGCTACTGCCTTATGCCTTGCCCGCCCTGGGGCTACTCCCTTATGCCTAATCCGCCCTGGGGCTCCTGCCTTAAGCCTAGCCCGCCCTGGGGCTCCTGCCTTATGCCTAGCCCATCCTGGGTCTCCTGCCTTATGCCTAGCCCGTCCTGGGTCTCCTGCCTTATGCCTAGCCCATGCTGAGTCTCCTGCCTTATGCCTAGCCCGCCCTGGGGCTCCTGCCTTATGCCTAGCCGGCCCTGGGGCTCCTGCCTTATGTCTAGCCCTTGCTGGGGCTCCTGCCTTATGCCTAGCCGGCCCTGGGGCTCCTGCCTTATGCCTAGCTGGCCCTGGGGCTCCTGCCTTATGCCTAGCCGGCCCTGGGGCTCCTGCCTTATGCCTAGCCCTCCCTGGGGCTCCTGCCTTATGCCTAGCCCTCCCTGGGGCTCCTGCCTTATGCCTAGCCCGCCCTGCTGCTTCTGCCTTATGCCTAGCCAGCCCTGGGATTCCTGACTTATGCCTAAATCCGCCCTGGGGCTCCTGCCCGCCCTGGAGCTCCTGCCTTATGCCTAGACCGCCCTTGGGCTCCTGCCTTATGCCTAGCCTGCCCTGGGGCTCCTGCCTTATGCCTAGCCCAACCTTGGGCTCCTGCCTTATGCCTAGCCCGCCCTTGGGCTCCTGCCTTACGCTTAGCCCGCCCTGAGGCTACTGCCTTATGCCTAGCCCATCCTGGGTCTCCTGCCTTATGCCTAGCCCGTCCTGGATCTCCTGCCTTATGCCTAGCCCGTGCTGAGTCTCCTGCCTTATGCCTAGCCCGCCCTGGGGCTCCTGCCTTAAGCCTAGCCCACCCTGGGGCTTCTGCCTGATGCCTAGCCCGCCCTGGGGCTACTGCCGTATGCCTAGCCCGCCCTGGGGCTCCTGCCTTAAGCCTAGCCCGCCCTGGGGCTACTGCCTTATGCCTAGCCCACCCTGGGGCTACTGCCTTATGCCTATTCCGCCCTGGGGCTCCTACCTTATGCCGAGCCCGCCCTGGGGCTCCTGCCTTATGCCTACCCCGCCCTGGGGCTCCTGCCTTATGCCTAGCCCGCCCTGGTGCTCCTGCCTTATGCCTACCCCACCCTGGGGCTCCTGCCTTATGCCTAGCCTGCCCTGGGGCTCCTGCCTTATGCCTAGCCCGCCCTGGGGCTCCTGCCTTATGCCTAGCCCGCCCTGGGGTTCCTGCCTTATGCCAAGCCCACCCTGGGGCTCCTGCCTTATGCCAAGCCCGCCCTGCGGCTCCTGCCTTAAACCTAGCCTTCCCTGGGGCTACTGCCTTATGCCTAATCCGCCCTGGGGCTCCGGCCTTATGCATAGCCCTCCCTGGGGCTACTTCCTTATGCCTAATCAGCCCTGGTGCTCCTGCCTTAAGCCAAGCCTTCCCTTGGGATCCTGCCTTTTGCCTAGCCCACCCTGGGGCTCCAGCCTAATGCCTAGCCCGCCCTGGGGCTTCTGCCTTATGCCTAATCCGCCCTGGGGCTCCTACCTTAAGCCTAGCCCCCCCTGGGGCTTCTGCCTTATGCCTAGCCCCCCCTGGGGCTCTTGACTTATGCCTAGCCCACCCTGGGGCTCCTGACTTATGACAAATACGCCCTCAGGCTACTGCCTGAAGCCAAGCAAACCCTGGTGCTCCTGCCTTAAGCCTAGCCTGCCCTGGGGCTATTGCCTTCTTCTTAGCCTGCCCTGGGGCTACTGCCTTATGCCTAATCCGCCCTGGGGCTCCTTCCTTAAGCCTAGCCTGCCCTGGGGCTAATGCCTTATGCCTAAACCGCCCTGGGGCTCCTGACTTAAGCCTAGCCCTACCTGGGGCTCCTACCTTATGCCTAGCCTGTACTGGGTCTCCTGCCTTATGCGTAGCCTGCCCTGGGGCTCCTGCCCTATGCCTACCCCGCCATGGGGCTCCTGTCTTATGCCTAGCCCGCCCTGAGGCAACAGCCTTATGACTAGCCCGCCCTGGGGCAACTGCCTTATGCCTAGCCCGCCCTGGGGCAACTGCCTTATGCCTAATTCGCCCTGGGGCTCCTGCCTTATACCTAGCCTGCCCTGGGGCTCCTGCCTTATGCCTAGCCTGTCCTGGGTCTACTGCCTTAAGCCTAGCCTCTCCTGGGTCTACTGCCTTAAGCCTAGCCTGTCCTGGGTCTCCTGCCTTATGCCTAGCATGTCATGGGTCTCATGCCTTATGCCTAGCCTGTCTTGCTTCTCATGCCTTAAGCCTAGCCCGCCCTGGGGCTCCTGCCTTATGCCTAGCCCGCCCTGGGGCTCCTGCCTTATGCCTAGCCCGCCCTGGGGCTCCTGCCTTATGCCTAGCCCGCCCTTGGGCTCCTGCGTTTTTCCTGGTCCGGCTCGGAGGCACCTGCCTTATGCCTATGCTTTAATTGTTTTCTTTAAATTCAAGTCGGTTTGGCACACAAAACAAGGCAGTACACTCTTCGCTCTTGTCCGGTCTGAATGCGCATGCACGACTGTAAATGGGAAAGAAGGCATAACCCATTTGCGGAGGACAGACAAGTAGTGCCTGGTCGCTTGGAGCATGGGGTTGTGGAGTGGCCCCGCTCTGTAGAACAAAGGATGTAGTGCTCAATGTCCAAGTACACAGTAGGGGGGTGAACACTAGCTCTTCACCTCTAAGGGTGCCTCACCTTTATGCAAAGAGTGCAAAGAGTTAAAGCCTTATGCTTAGCCTGCCCTTGGGCTCCAGCACTTAGGCATATTCCTTATGACTAGCCATCGCTATGGAACCTGCCTTAAGCCTAGTCCACACTGGGGTAACTGTCTTAAGCCTAGCTTGCCCTGATGCAACTGCCTTAAGCCCAGCTTGCCCTGAGGCAACTGCCTTAAGCCTAGCCTATCCTGGGGTTACTGCCTTAGGCCTAACTCACCCTGGGGCTCCAGCCCTAAGACGAACCTGCCCTGCGGCTCCTGCCTTATGCCTAGCCCACCCTGGGTGTCCTGCCTTATAACTCGCCCACCCTGGGGCTCCTGCCTTATGCCTAGCCCGCCCTGGGGCTCCTGCCTTAAGCCTAGCCTGCCCTGGGGCTCCTGCCTTACGCCTAGCCCGCCCTAGGGCTACTGCCTTACGCCTAATCTGCCCTGGGGCTCCTGCCTTAAGCCTAGCCTGCCCTGGGGCTACTGCCTTATGCCTAGCTCGCCCTGGGGCTACTGCCTTATGCCTTGCCTGCCCTGGGGCTACTGCCTTATGCCTAGCTCGCCCTTGGGCTACTGCCTTATGCCTAGCTCGCCCTGGGGCTACTGCCTTATGCCTAGCCCGCCTTGGGGCTCCTGCCTTATGCCTAGCCCGCCCTGGGGCTCCTGCCTTATGCCTAGCCCGCCCTGGGGCTCCTGCCTTATGCCTAGCCCGCCCTGGGGCTTCTGCCTTATGCCTAGCCTGCCCTGGGGCTTCTGCCTTATGCCTAGCCCGCCCTGGGGCTTCTGCCTTATTCCTAGCCCGCCCTGGGATTCCTGACTTATGCCTAGCCCGCCCTGGGGCTCCTGCCCGCTCTGGGACTCCTGCCTTATGCCTTGATCGCCCTTGGGCTCCTGCCTTATGCCTAGCCCGCCCTGGGGCCCCAGTCTTATGCCTAATCCGCCCTGGGGCTCCTGCCTTAAGCCGAGCCTGCCCTGGGGCTCATGCTTTTAGCCGAGCCTGCCCTGGGGCTCATGCCTTATGCCTAACCTGCCCTGGGGCTCATGCCTTATGCCTATCCCACCCTGGGGCTCCTGCCTTATGCCTATCCCGCCCTGGGGCTCCTGCCCGCCCTGGGGCTCATGCCTTATGCCTTGACCGCCCTTGGGCTCCTGCCTTATGCCTAGCCCGCCCTGGGGCTCCAGTCTTATGCCTAATCCGCCCTGGGGCTCCTGCCTTAAGCCGAGCCTGCCCTGGGGCTCATGCCTTAAGCCGAGCCTGCCCTGGGGCTCATGCCTTTTGCCTAACCTGCCCTGGGGCTCATGCCTTATGCCTAACCCACCCTGGGGCTCCTGCCTTATGCCTAGCCCGCCCCGGGGCTAGTACCGTATGCCTAGTCCGCCCTGGGGCTCCTGCCTTACGCCTAGCCCGCCCTAGGGCTACTGCCTTATGCCTAATTCGCCCTGGGGCTCCTGCCTTATAACTAGCCTGCCCTGTGACTCCTGCCTTATACCTAGCCTGCCCTGGGGCTCCTGCCTTATGCCTAGCATGTCCTGGGTCTACTGCTTTAAGCCTAGCCTGTCCTGGGTCTCCTACCTTAAGCCTAGCCTGTCCTGGGTCTCATGCCTTATGACTAGCCCGCCCTGGGTCTACTGCCTTAAGCCTAGCCTGCGCAGGGGCTACTGCCTTATGCCTAATCCGCCCTGGGGCTCCTGCCTTAAGCCTAGCCTGCCCTGGGGCTCCTACCTTTTGCCTAGCCTGTACTGGGTCTCCTGCCTTATGCCTACACCGCCCTGGGGCTCCTGCCTTATGCCTACCCCGCCCTGGGGCTCCTGCCTTATGCCTAGCCTGCCCTGGGGCTCCTGCCTAAGGCCTAGCCCGCCCGTGGACTCCTGCGTTTTTCCTTGCCCGGTTCGGAGGCACCTGCCTTATGCCTATGCTTTAATTGTTTTCTTTAAATTCAAGTCGGTTTGGCACACAAAACAAGGCAGTACACTCTTCGCTCTTGTCCGGTCTGAATGCGCATGCACGACTGTAAATGGGAAAGAAGGCATTACCCATTTGCGGAGGACAGACAAGTAGTGCCTGGTCGCTTGGAGCATGGGGTTGTGGAGTGGCCCCGCTCTGTACAACAAAGGATCTAGTGCTCAATGTCCAAGTACACAGTAGGGGGGTGAACACTAGCTCTTCACCCCTAAGGGTGCCTCACCTTTATGCAAAGAGTGCAAAGAGTTAAAGCCATATGCTTAGCCTGCCCTTGGGCTCCAGCCCTTAGGCATATTCCTTATAACTAGCCATCGCTATGGAACCTGCCTTAAGCCTAGTCCACACTGGGGCAACTGCCTTAAGCCTAGCTTGCCCTGATGCAACTGCCTTAAGCCTAGCTTGCCCTGAGGCAACTGCCTTAAGCCTAGCCTGTCCTGGGTTTACTGCCTTAGGCCTAACTCACACTGGGGCTCCAGCCCTAAGACGAATCTGCCCTGGGGCTCCTGCCTTATGCCTAGCCAGCCCTGGGATTCCTGCCTTATGCCTAAACCCGCCCTGGGGCACCTGCCCGCCCTGGGGCTCCTGCCTTATGCCTAGACCGCCCTTGGGCTCCTGCCTTATGCCTAGCCCGCCCTGGGGCTACTGCCTTAAGCCTAATCCGCCCTGGGGCTCCTGCCTTAAGCCTAGCCTGCCATGGGGGCTACTGCTTTATGCCTAATCCACCCTGGGGCTCCTGCCTTAAGCCTAGCCCGCCCTGGAGCTTCTGCGTTATGCCTAGCCCGCCCAGGGGCTTCTGCCTTATGCCTAGCCCGCCCTGGGGCTTCTGCCTTATGCCTAGCCCGCCCTGGGGCTCCTGACTTATGCTTAGCGCCCGCCCTGGGGCTTCTGCCTTATGCTTAGCACGCCCTGGGGCTACTGCCTTATGCTTAGCTCGCCCTGGGGCTACTGCCTTATGCCTTTCCCACCCTGGGGCTACTGCCTTATGCCTAATCCGCCCTGGGGCTCCTGCCTTAAGCCTAGCCCGCCCTGGGGCTCCTGCCTTATGCCTTGCCCGCCCTGGGGCTCCTTCGTTATGCCTAGCCCGCCCTGGGGCTCCTGACTTATGCCTAGCTCGCCCTAGGGTTCCTGCCTTATGCCTAGCCCATCCTGGGTCTCCTGCCTTATGCCTAGCCCGTCCTGGGTCTCCTGCCTTATGCCCAGCCCGTGCTGGGTCTCCTGCCTTATGCCTAGCCCGCCCTGGAGCTCCTGCCTTACGCCTAGCTGGCCCTGGGGCTCCTGCCTTATGCCTAGCCGGCCCTGGGGCTCCTGCCTTATGTCTAGCCCTTGCTGGGGCTCCTGCCTTATGCCTAGCCGGCCCTGGGGCTCCTGCCTTATGCCTAGCTGGCCCTGGGGCTCCTGCCTTATGCCTAGCCGGCCCTGGGGCTCCTGCCTTATGCCTAGCCGGCCCTGGGGCTCCACCCTTATGCCTAGCCCTCCCTGGGGCTCCTGCCTTATGCCTAGCCCTCCCTGGGGCTCCTGCCTTATGCCTAGCCCGCCCTGGTGCTTCTGCCTTATGCCTAGCCAGCCCTGGGATTCCTGACTTATGCCTAAACCCGCCCTGGGGCTCCTGCCCGCCCTGGAGCTCCTGCCTTATGCCTAGACCGCCCTTGGGCTCCTGCCTTATGCCTAGCCCGCCCTCGGGCTACTGCCTTAAGCCTAATCCGCCCTGAGGCTCCTGCCTTAAGCCTAGCCTGCCCTGGGGCTACTGCTTTATGCCTAATCTGCCCTGGGGCTCCTGCCTTAAGCCTAGCCCGCACTGGGGCTTCTGCGTTATGCCTAGCCCGCCCTGGGGCTTCTGCCTTATGCCTAGCCCGCCCTGGGGCTTCTGCCTTATGCCTAGCCCGCCCTGGGGCTCCTGACTTATGCCTAGCGCCCGCCCTGGGGCTCCTGCCTTATGCTTAGCCCACCCTGGGGCTCCTGCCTTATGCATAGCCCGCACTGAGGCTCCTGCCTTATGCCTAGCCCGCCCTGGGGCTCCTGTCTTATACCTAGCCCGCCCTGGGGCTCCTACCTTATGCCTAGCCTGTACTGGGTCTCCTGCCTTATGCCTAGCCTGCCCTGGGGCTCCTGCCCTATGCCTACCCCGCCCTGGGGCTCCTGTCTTATGCCTAGCCCGCCCTGAGGCAACTGCCTTATGCCTAGCCCGCCCTGGGGCAACTGCCTTATTCCTAATTCGCCCTGGGGCTCCTGCCTTAAATCTAGTCTGCCCTGGGGCTCCTGCCTTATACCAAGCCTGCCCTGGGGCTCCTGCCTTATGCCTACCCTGTCCTGGGTCTATTGCCTTAAGCCTAGCCTTTCCTGGGTCTCCTGCCTTAAGCCTAGCCTGTCCTGGGTCTCATGCCTTATGCTTAGACCGCCCTTGGGCTCCTGCCTTATGCCTAGCCCGCCCTGGGGCTACTGCCTTAAGCCTAATCCGCCCTGGGGCTCCTGCCTTAAGCCTAGCCTGCCATGGGGCTACTGCTTTATGCCTAATCAGCCCTGGAGCTCCTGCCTTATGCCTAGCCCACCCTGGGGTTTCTGCCTTATGCCTAGCCTGCCCTGGGGCTTCTGCCTTATGCCTAGCGCGCCCTGGAGCTCCTGACTTATGCCTAGCCCGCCCTGGGGCTACTGCCTTAAGCCTAATCCGCCCTGGGGCTCCTGCCTTAAGCCTAGCCTGCCCTGGGGCTACTGCTTTATGCCTAATCTGCCCTGGGGCTTCTGCCTTATGCCTAGCCTGCCCTGGGGCTTCTGCCTTATGCCTAGCGTGCCCTGGGGCTCCTGACTTATGCCTAGCGCCCGCCCTGGGGCTCCTGCCTTATGCTTAGCCCGCCCTCGGGCTCCTGCCTTATGCCTAGCCCGCCCTGGGGCTCCTGCCTTATGCCTAGCCCTCCCTGGGGCTCCTGTCTTATACCTAGCCCGCCCTGGGGCTCCTGCATTATGCCTTGCCCGCCCTGGGGTTCCTGCCTTATGCCTAGCCCGTCCTGGGGTTCCTGCCTTATGCCTAGCTTGTCCTGGGGTTCCTGCCTTATGCCTCGACTGCCCTGGGGCTCCTGCCTTAGGCCTAGCCCTCCCTTGGGCTCCTGCGTTTTTCCTTGCCCGGATAGGAGGCACCTGCCTTATGCCTATGCTTTAATTGTTTTCTTTAAATTCAAGTCGGTATGGCACACAAAACAAGGCAGTACACTCTTCGCTCTTGTCCGGTCTGAATGCGCATGCACGACTGTAAATTGGAAAGAAGGCATTACCCATTTGCGGAGGACAGACAAGTAGTGCCTGGTCGCTTGGAGCATGGGGTTGTAGAGTGGCCCCGCTCTGTACAACAAAGGATCTAGTGCTCAATGTCCAAGTACACAGTAGAGTGGTGAACACTAGCTCTTCACCCCTAAGGGTGCCTCACCTTTATGCAAAGAGTGCAAAGAGTTAAAGCCTTATGCTTAGCCTGCCCTTGGGCTCCAGCACTTAGGCATATTCCTTATAACTAGCCATCGCTATGGAACCTGCCTTAAGCCTAGTCCACACTGGGGCAACTGCCTTAAGCCTAGATTGCCCTGATGCAACTGCCTTAAGCCTAGCTTGCTCTGAGGCAACTGCCTTAAGCCTAGCCTGTCCTGGGTTTACTGCCTTAGGCCTAACTCACACTGGGGCTCCAGCCCTAAGACGAACCTGCCCTGGGGCTCCTGCCTTATGCCTAGCCAGCCCTGGGATTCCTGCCTTATGCCTAAACCCGCCCTGGGGCACCTGCCCGCCCTTGGGCTCCTGCCTTATGCCTAGACCGACCTTGGGCTCCTGCCTTATGCCTAGCCCGCCCTGGGGCTACTGCCTTAAGCCTAATCCGCCCTGGGGCTCCTGCCTTAAGCCTAGCCTGCCATGGGGCTACTGCTTTATGCCTAATCCACCCTGGGGCTCCTGCCTTAAGCCTAGCCCGCCTTGGGGCTTCTGCGTTATGCCTAGCCCGCCCAGGGGCTTCTGCCTTATGCCTAGCCCGCCCTGGGGCTTCTGCCTTATGCCTAGCCCGCCCTGGGGCTCCTGACTTATGCCTAGCGCACGCCCTGGGGCTTCTGCCTTATGCTTAGCACGCCCTGGGGCTACTGCCTTATGCTTAGCTCGCCCTGGGGCTACTGCCTTATGCCTTGCCCGCCCTGGGGCTACTGCCTTATGCCTAATCCGCCCTGGGGCTCCTGCCTTAAGCCTAGCCCGCCCTGGGGCTCCTGCCTTATGCCTTGCCCGCCCTGGGGCTCCTGCCTTACGCCTAGCCCACCCTAGGGCTACTGCCTTATGCCTAATTCGCCCTGGGGCTCCTGCCTTATAACTAGCCTGCCCTGTGGCTCCTGCCTTATACCTAGCCTGCCCTGGGGCTCCTGCCTTATGCCTAGCCTGTCCTGGGTCTACTGCTTTAAGCCTAGCCTGTCCTGGGTCTCCTACCTTAAGCCTAGCCTGTCCTGGGTCTCATGCCTTATGCCTAGCCCGCCCTGGGTCTACTGCCTTAAGCCTAGCCTGCGCAGGGGCTACTGCCTTATGCCTAATCCGCCCTGGGGCTCCTGCCTTAAGCCTAGCCTGCCCTGGGGCTCCTACCTTTTGCCTAGCCTGTACTGGGTCTCCTGCCTTATGCCTACACCGCCCTGGGGCTCCTGCCTTATGCCTACCCCGCCCTGGGGCTCCTGCCTTATGCCTAGCCTGCCCTGGGGCTCCTGCCTAAGGCCTAGCCCGCCCATGGGCTCCTGCGTTTTTCCTTGCCCGGTTCGGAGGCACCTGCCTTATGCCTATGCTTTAATTGTTTTCTTTAAATTCAAGTCGGTTTGGCACACAAAACAAGGCAGTACACTCTTCGCTCTTGTCCGGTCTGAATGCGCATGCACGACTGTAAATGGGAAAGAAGGCATTACCCATTTGCGGAGGACAGACAAGTAGTGCCTGGTCGCTTGGAGCATGGGGTTGTGGAGTGGCCCCGCTCTGTACAACAAAGGATCTAGTGCTCAATATCCAAGTACACAGTAGGGGGGTGAACACTAGCTCTTCACCCCTAAGGGTGCCTCACCTTTATGCAAAGAGTGCTAAGAGTTAAAGCCTTATGCTTAGCCTGCCCTTGGGCTCCAGCCCTTAGGCATATTCCTTATGACTAGCCATCGCTATGGAACCTGCCTTAAGCCTAGTCCACACTGGGGCAACTTCCTTAAGCCTAGCTTGCCCTGATGCAACTGCCTTAAGCCTAGCTTGTCCTGAGGCAACTGCCTTAAGTCTAGCCTGTCCTGGGGTTACTGCCTTAGGCCTAACTCATCCTGGGGCTCCAGCCCTAAGACGAACCTGCCCTGGGGTTCCTGCCTTATGCCTAGCCCACCCTGGGTCTCCTGCCTTATAACTCGCCCGCCCTGGGGCTCCTGCCTTAAGCCAAGCCCGCCCTGGGGTTCCTGCCTTATGCCTAGCCCACCCTGTGGCTCCTGCCTTATGCTTAGCCCGCCCTGGGGCTCCTGCCTTATACTTAGCCCGCCCTGGGGCTCCTGCCTTACGCCTAGCCTGCCCTGGGGCTACTGCCTTATGCCTAGACTGCCCTGGGGCTCCTGCCTTATGCCTAGTCCGCCCTGGGGCTTCTGCCTTATGCCTAGCCCTCACAGGGGTTCCTGCCTTATGCCTAGCCGCCCTGTGGCTCCTGCCTTATGCGTAGCCCGCCATGGGGCTCCAGCCTTATGCCTAGCCTGCCCTGGGGCTCCTGCCTTATGCCTAGCCTGCGCCCTGGGGCTCCTGCCTTATGCCTAGCCTGCGCCCTGGGGCTCCTGCCTTATGCCTAGCCGGCTATGGGGCTCCTGCCTTATGCCTAGACCCTCCTGGGGCTCCTGCCTTAAGCCTAGCCCGCCCTGGGGCTCCTGCCTTATGCCTAGCCCGCCCTGGGGCTCCTGCCTTATGGCTAGCCCGCCCTGGGGCTCCTGCCTTATGCCTAGACCATGCTGGGGCTCCTGCCTTATGCTAGCCGGACCTGGGGCTCCTGCCTTATGCCTAGCCGGCCCTGGAGCTCCTGCCTTATGCCTAGCCGGCCCTGGGGCTCCTGCCTTATGCCTAGCCCATGCTGGGGCTCCTGCCTAATGCCTAGCCGGCCCTGGGGCTCCTGCCTTATGCCTAGTCCGCCCTGGTGCTTCTGCCTTATTCCTAGCCCGCCCTGTGATTCCTGCCTTATGCCTAAACCCGCCCTGGGGCTCCTGTCCGCCCTGGGGCTCCTGCCTTATGCCTAGCCCGCCCTAGGGCTCCTGCCTTATGCCTAGCTTTTCCTGGGGCTACTGCCTTATGCCTAGCCCGCTCTGGGGCTCCTGCCTTATGCCTAGCCCGCCCTGGGGCTCCTGCCTTATGCCTAGCCCGCCCTTGTGCTCCTGCCTTAAGCCTACACCGTCCTGGGGCTCCTGCTTTATGCCTAGCCTGCCCTGGGGCTCCTGCCTTATGCCTAGCCCGCCCTGGGGATCCTGCCTTATGCCTAGCCCGCCCTGGGGCTCCTGCCTTATGCCTAGCCCGCCCTGGGGCTCCTGCCTTATGCCTAACCCGCTCTGGGGCTCCTGCCTTATGCCTAGCCCGCCCTGGGGCTCCTGCCTTATGCCTAGCCCACCCTAGGGATCCTGCCTTATGCCTAGCCCGCCCTGGGGCTCCTGCCTTATGCCTAGCCCGCCCGTGTGCTCCTGCCTTATGCCTAGCCCGCCCTTGTGCTCCTGCCTTAAGCCTGCACCCCCCTGCGGCTCCTGCTTTATGCCTAGCCTGCCCTGGGGCTCCTGCCTTATGCCTAGCCCGCCCTTGTGCTCCTGCCTTAAGCCTAGACCGCCCTGGGGCTCCTGCTTTATGCCTAGCCTGGCATGGGGCTCCTACCTTATGCCTAGCCTGGTCTGGCCTGGGACTCCTGCCTTATGCCTCGCCTGCTCTGGGGCTCCTGCCTTATGCCTAGCCCGCCCTGGGGCTCCTGCCTTATGCATATCCCGCCCTGGGGCTCCTGCCTTAGGCCTAGCCCGCCCTTGGGCTCCTGCATTTTTCTTTGCCCGGCTCGGCGGCACCTGCCTTAAGCTTTACCCGCCTCGGAGGCACCTGCCTTATGCCTATGCTTTAATTGTTTTCTTTAAATTCAAGTCAGTTTGGCACACAAAACAAGGCAGTACACTCTTCGCTCTTGTCCGGTCTGAATGCGCATGCACGACTGTAAATGGGAAAGAAGGCATTACCCATTTGCTGAGGACAGACAAGTAGTGCCTGGTCGCTTGGAGCATGGGGTTGTGGAGTGGCCCCGCTCTGTACAACAAAGGATCTAGTGCTCAATGTACAAGTACACAGTAGGGGGGTGAACACTAGCTCTTCACCCCTAAGGGTGCCTCACCTTTATGCAAAGAGTGCAAAGAGATAAAGCCTTATGCTTAGCCTGCCCTTGGGCTCCAGCCCTTAGGCATATTCCTTATGACTAGCCATCGCTATGGAACCTGCCTTAAGCCTAGTCCACACTGGGGCAACTGTCTTAAGCCTAGCTTGCCCTGATGCAACTGCCTTAAGCCTAGCTTGCCCTGAGGCAACTGCCTTAAGCCTAGCCTGTCCTGAGGTTTCTGCCTTAGGCCTAACTCACCCTAGGGCTCCAGCCCTAAGACGAACCTGCCCTGGGGCTCCTGCCTTATGCCTAGCCCACCCTGGGTCTCCTGCCTTATAACTCGCCCGCCCTGGGTCTCCTGCCTTATAACTCGCCCGCCCTTGGGCTCCTTCCTTAAGCCTAGCCCGCCGTGGGGCTCCTGCCTTAAGCCTAGCCCACCCTTGGGCTCTTCCCTTATGCCTAGCCCGCCGGGGGGCTCTTGCCTTATGCCTAGCCCGCCCTGGGGCTCCTGTCTTATGCCTAGCCTGCCCTGGGGCTACTGCCTTATGCCTATCCCACCCTGGGTCTCCTGCCTTATGCCTAGCCTGCCCTGGAGCTCCTGCCTTATGACTAGCCCGCCCTGGTGCTCCTGCCTTATGCCTAGCCCGCCCTGGGGTTCCTGCCTTATGCCTAGCCCGTCCTGGGTCTCCTGCCTTATGCCTTGTCTGTCCTGGGTCTCCTGCCTTATGCCTAGTCCGCCCTGGGGCTCCTGCCTTATGCGTAGCCCGCCCTGAGGCCCCTGCCTTATGCCTAGCCTGCCCTAGGGCTCCTGCCTTATGCCTAGCCCACCATGGGGCTCCTGCCTTATTCCTATCCCGCCCTGGGGCTCCTGCCTTATGCCAATCCTGCCCTGGGGCTCCTGCCTTATGCCAATCCTGCCCTGGGGATCCTGCCTTATGCCAAGCCCGCCCTGGGGCTCTTGCCTTATGCCTAGCCCGCCCTGAGGGTCCTGCCTTACTCCTAGCCCGCCCTTGGGCTCCTGCCTTATGCCTGGCCCGCCCTAGGGCTCCAGCCTTATGCCTAGCCCGTCCTAAGGCTCCAGCCTTATGCCTAGCCCGACCTAGGGCTCCAGCCTTATGCCTAGCCCGTCCTAGGGCTCCAGCCCTATGCCTAGCCCGCCCTGGGGCTCCTGCCTTATGCCTAGTCCGCCCTGGGGCTCCTGCCTTATGCCTATCCTGCTCTGGGGCTCCTGCCTTATGCCTAGCCTGCCCTGGGGCTCCTGCCTTACGCCAAGCCCGCCCTTGGGCTCCTGCCTAAAGCCTAGCCCGCCCTGGGGCTTCTGCCTTATGCCTAGCCTGCCCTGGGGCTTATGTCTAGCCCGCCATGTGGCTCCTGCCTCGTGCCTAGCCCGCCCTGGGGCTCCTGCCTTGTGGCTAGCCCCCCCTGGGACTCCTGCCTTGTGCCTAGCCCACCCTGGGGCTCCTGCCTTGTGCCTAGCCCGCCCTGGCGCTCCTGCCTTGTTCCTAGCCTGCCCTGGGGCTCCTGCCTTGTGCCTAGCCCGCCCTGGGGATCCTGCCTTGTGCCTATCCCGCCGTGGGGCTCCTGCTTTGTGCCTAGCCCGCCCTGGGGCTCCTGCCTTGTGCCTAGCCCGCCCTGGGGCTCCTGCCTTGTGCTTAGCCCGCCTTGGGGCTCCTGCCTTGTGCCTAGCCCGCCCTGGGGCTCCTGCCTTGTGCCTAACCCGCCCTGGGGCTCCTGCCTTGTGCTTAGCCCGCCCTGGGGCTCCTGCCTTTTGCCTAACCTGCCCTGGGGCTCCTGCCTTGTGCCTAGCCAACCCTGGGGCTCCTGCCTTATGCCTATCCTTTCATGGGGCTCCTTCCTTACGCATAGCCCGCCCTTGGGCTCCTGCCTTACGCCTAGCCCGCCCTTTGGCACCTGCCTTATGCCTAGCCCACCCTTGGGCTCCTGCCTAATGCATAGCCCGCCCTTGGGCTCCTTCCTTATGAATAGCCCGCCCTGAGGCTCCTGACTTATGCCTAGCCCGCCCTGAGGCTTCTGACTTATGCCTAGCCTGCCCTTGTGCTCCTGACTTATGCCTAGCCCGCCCTGGAGGTTATGCCTAGCACGCCCTGGGGGTTATGCCTAGCCCACCCTGGGGCTCCTGCCTTATGCCTAGCCCGCCCTTGGGCTACTGCCTCATGTCTAGCCCGCCCTGGGGCTCCTGCCTTATGACTAGCCCGCTCTGGGGCTCCTGCCTTAAGCCTACCCCGCCCTTGGGCTCCTGCGTTATGCCTAGCCCGCCCTGGGGCTTATGCCAAGCCCGCCCTGGGGCTCCTGCCTTATGCCTAACCCGGGGCTCCTGCCTTATGCCTAGCCCACCTTGGTGCTCCTGCCTTTTGCTTTTCCCGCCCTTGGGCTCCTGCCTTATGCCTAGCCCGCCCTGGGGCTCCTGCCTTTTGCCTAGCCTGCCCTGAGTCTGCTGCCTTATGCTTTGCTCGTCCTGGGGCTCCTGCCTTTTGCCTAGCCCACCCTGGAGCTCCTGCCTTATGCCTAGCCCGTCCTGGGGCTCCTGCCTTTTGCCTAGCCCACCCTGGGGTTCCTGCCTTATGCCTAGCCCATCCTGGGTCTCCTGCCTTATGCCTTGTCTGTCCTGGGTCTCCTGCCTTATGCCTAGTCCGCCCTGGGGCTCCTGCCTTATGCGTAGCCCGCCCTGAGGCCCCTGCCTTATGCCTAGCATGCCCTAGGGCTCCTGCCTTATGCCTAGCCCACCATGGGGCTACTGCCTTATTCCTATCCCGCCCTGGGGCTCCTGCCTTATGCCAATCCTGCCCTGGGGCTCCTGCCTTATGCCAATCCTGCCCTGGGGATCCTGCCTTATGCCAAGCCCGCCCTGGGGCTCTTGCCTTATGCCTAGCCCGCCCTGAGGGTCCTGCCTTACTCCTAGCCCGCCCTTGGGCTCCTGCCTTATGCCTGGCCCGCCCTAGGGCTCCAGCCTTATGCCTAGCCCGTCCTAAGGCTCCAGCCTTATGCCTAGCCCGACCTAGGGCTCCAGCCTTATGCCTAGCCCGTCCTAGGGCTCCAGCCCTATGCCTAGCCCGCCCTGGGGCTCCTGCCTTATGCCTAGTCCACCCTGGGGCTCCTGCCTTATGCCTATCCTGCTCTGGGGCTCCTGCCTTATGCCTAGCCTGCCCTGGGGCTCCTGCCTTACGCCAAGCCCGCCCTTGGGCTCCTGCCTAAAGCCTAGCCCGCCCTGGGGCTTCTGCCTTATGCCTAGCCCGCCCTGGGGCTTATGTCTAGCCCGCCATGTGGCTCCTGCCTCGTGCCTAGCCCGCCCTGGGGCTCCTGCCTTGTGGCTAGCCCCCCCTGGGACTCCTGCCTTGTGCCTAGCCCACCCTGGGGCTCCTGCCTTGTGCCTAGCCTGCCCTGGCGCTCCTGCCTTGTTCCTAGCCTGCCCTGGGGCTCCTGCCTTGTGCCTAGCCCGCCCTGGGGATCCTGCCTTGTGCCTATCCCGCCGTGGGGCTCCTGCTTTGTGCCTAGCCCGCCCTGGGGCTCCTGCCTTGTGCCTAGCCTGCCCTTGGGCTCCTGCCTTGTGCCTAGCCTGCCCTGGGGCTCCTGCCTTGTGCCTAGCCCGCCCTGGGGCTCCTGCCTTGTGCCTAGCCCGCCTTGGGGCTCCTGCCTTGTGCCTAACCCGCCCTGGGGCTCCTGCCTTGTGCTTAGCCCGCCCTGGGGCTCCTGCCTTTTGCCTAACCTGCCCTGGGGCTCCTGCCTTGTGCCTAGCCTACCCTGGGGCTCCTGCCTTATGCCTATCCTTTCATGGGGCTCCTTCCTTACGCATAGCCCGCCCTTGGGCTCCTGCCTTACGCCTAGCCCGCCCTTTGGCACCTGCCTTATGCCTAGCCCACCCTTGGGCTCCTGCCTAATGCATAGCCCGCCCTTGGGCTCCTTCCTTATGCCTAGCCCGCCCTGAGGCTCCTGACTTATGCCTAGCCCGCCCTGAGGCTTCTGACTTATGCCTAGCCTGCCCTTGTGCTCCTGACTTATGCCTAGCCCGCCCTGGAGGTTATGCCTAGCACGCCCTGGGGGTTATGCCTAGCCCACCCTGGGGCTCCTGCCTTATGCCTAGCCCGCCCTTGGGCTACTGCCTCATGTCTAGCCCGCCCTGGGGCTCCTGCCTTATGACTAGCCTGCTCTGGGGCTCCTGCCTTAAGCCTACCCCGCCCTTGGGCTCCTGCGTTATGCCTAGCCCGCCCTGGGGCTTATGCCAAGCCCGCCCTGGGGCTCCTGCCTTATGCCTAACCCGGGGCTCCTGCCTTATGCCTAGCCCACCTTGGTGCTCCTGCCTTTTGCTTTTCCCGCCCTTGGGCTCCTGCCTTATGCCTAGCCCGCCCTGGGGCTCCTGCCTTTTGCCTAGCCTGCCCTGAGTCTGCTGCCTTATGCTTTGCTCGTCCTGGGGCTCCTGCCTTTTGCCTAGCCCACCCTGGAGCTCCTGCCTTATGCCTAGCCCGCCCTGGGGCTCCTGCCTTATGCCTAGCCTGCCCTGGGGCTCCTGCCTTATGCCTAGCCCGCCCTGCGGCTCCTGCCTTATGCCTAGCCCGCCCTGGGGCTCCTGCCTTATGGCTAGCCCACCTTGCGGCTCCTACCTTATGCCTAGCCCTCCCTTGGGCTCCTGGCTTATGTCTAGACCTCTTTTGGGCTCCTGTCTTATGCCTAGCCCGCCCTTAGGCTCCTGCTTTAAGCCTAGCCTTCCCTTGGGCTCCTGCCTTATGCCTAGTCCGCCTTGGGGCTCCTGCCTTATGCCTAGCCAACGTTGGGGCTCCTGCCTAATGCCTAGCCCAGTCTGGGGCTCATGCCTTATGACTATCCCGCCCTTGGGCTCCTGCCTTATGCCTAGCCCGCACTTGGGCTCCTGTCATATGCCTAGCCCGCCCTTGGGCTCCTGCCTTATGCCTAGCCCACCCTGGGGCTGTTGCCTTATGCCTAGCCCGCTCATGGGCTCCTGCCTTATGCCTAACCCGCCCTGGGAATCATGCCTTATGCGTAGCCCGACCTGGAACTCTTGCCTTATGCATAGCCCGACCTGGGGCTCTTGCCTTATGCCTTGCCCGACCTGGGGCTCTTGCCCTTATGCCTAGCCTGACCTGGGGATCTTGCCTTATGCCTAGCCCGACCTGGGGCTCTTGCCTTATGCCTAGCCTGACCTGGGGCTCTTGCCTTATGCCTAACCCGACCTGGGGCTCTTGCCTTATGCCTAGCCCGACCTGGGGCTCTTGCCTTATGCCTAGCCCGACGTGGGGCTAGGCATACGGCAAGAGCCCCAGGTCGGGCTAGGCATAAGGCAAGAGCCTTATGCCTAGCCCGACCTGGGGCTCTTGCCGTATGCCTAGCCCGACCTGGGGCTCTTGCCTTATGCCTAGCCCGACCTGCGGCTCTTGCCTTATGCCTAGCCCGACCTGGGGCTCTTGCCTTATGCCTAGCCTGACCTGGGGCTCTTGCCTTATGCCTAGCTCGCCCTAGGGCTCCTATCTTAAGCGTAGCCTGCCCTGGGGCACCTGCCTTAAACCTAGCCTGCCCTTGGGCACCTGGCTTAAGCCTAGCCTACCCTGGGGCTCCTGCCTTAAGTCTAGCCTGCCCTGGGGCACCTGCCTTAAGCCTAGCCTGCCCTGGGTCACCTGCCTTAAGCCTAACCTGCCCTGGGGCACCTGCCTTATGCCTAGCCCGCCCTGGGGCTCCTGCCTTATGCCTAGCCCGCCCTGGGGCTCCTGCCTTATGCATAGCCCGACCTGGGGATCATGCCTTATGCGTAGCCCGACCTGGGGCTCTTGCCTTATGCCTAGCCCGACCTGGGGCTCTTGCCTTATGCCTAGCCCGACCTGGGGCTCTTGCCTAATGCCTAGCCCGACATGGGGCTCTGGCCTTATGCCTAGCCCGACCTGGGGCTCTTGCCTTATGCCTAGCCCAACCTGGGGCTCTTGCCTTATGCCTAGCCCGACCTGGGGCTCTTGCCTTATGCCTAACCCGACCTGGGGCTCTTGCCTTATGCCTAGCCTGACCTGGGGCTCTTGCCTTATTACTAGGCCGACCTGGGGCTCTTGCCTTATGCCTAACCCGACCTGGGGCTCTTGCCTTATCCCTAGCCCGACCTGGGGCTCTTGCCTTATGCCTAGCCCGACCTGGGGCTCTTGCCTTATGCCTAGCCCGACCTGGGGCTCTTACCTTATGCCTAGCCCAACCTGGGGCTCTTGCCTTATGCCAAGCCCAACCTGGGGCTCTTGCCTTATGCCTAGCCCAACCTGGGACTCTTGCCTTATGCCTAGCCCGACCTGGGGCTCTTGCCTTATGCCTAGCCCGACCTGGGGCTCTTGCCTTATGCCTATCCCGACCTGGGGCTCTTGCCTTATGCCTAGCCCGACCTGGGGCTCTTGACTTATGCCTAGCCCGACCTGGGGATCTTGCCTTATGCCTAGCCCGACCTGGGGCTCTTGCGTTATGACTAGCCCGACCTGGGGCTCTTGCCTTATCCCTAGCCCACCCTAGAGCTCCTATCTTATGCCTAGCCTGCTCTGGCGCACCTGCCTTAAGCCTAGCCTGCCCTGGGGCACCTGCCTTAAGCCTAGCCTGCCCTGGGGCACCTGCCTTAAGCCTAGCCTGCCCTGGGGCACCTGTCTTAAGCCTATCCCGCCCTGGGGCACCTGCCTTATGCCTAGCCCGCCCTGGGGCTCCTTCCTTATGCCTAACCTGCCCTGGGGCTCCTTCCTTATGCCTAGCCTGCCCTGGGGCTCCTGCCTTATGCCTATCCTGCCCTGGGGCTCCTGCCTTAAGCCTAGCCTGCCCTGGGGCACCTGCCTTAAGTCTAGCCTTCCCTGGGTCACCTGCCTTAAGCCTAGCCTGCCCTGGGTCACCTGCCTTAAGCCTAGCCTGCCCTGGGGCTCCTGCCTTATGCCTAGCCCTCCCTGGGGCACCTGCCTTATGCCTAGCCCGCCCTGGGTCTCCTGCCTTTTGCCTAGCCCGCCCTGGGGCTCCTGCCTTTTGCCTAGCCCGCCCTGGGGCTCCTGGCTTGTGCCTAGCCGGCCCTGGGGCTCCTGCCTTGTGCCTAACCTGCCCTGGGGCTCCTGCCTTGTGCCTAGCCCGCCCTGGGGCTCCTGCCTTACGCCTAGCCCGCCCTTGGGCTCCTGCCTTACGCCTAGCCCGCCCTTGGGCTCCTGCCTTACGCCTAGCCCGCCCTTGGGCTCCTGCCTTACGCCTAGCCCGCCCTTGGGCTCCTGCCTTACGCCTAGCCTGCCCTTGGGCTCTTGCCTTACGCCTAACGCGCCCTTGGGCTCCTGCCTTACGCCTAACCCGCCCTTGGGCTCCTGCCTTACGCCTAGCCCGCCCTTGGGCTCCTGCCTTACACCTAGCCCGTCCTTGGGCTCCTGCCTTATGCCTAGCCCGCCCTTGTGCACTTGCCCTATGCCTAGCCCGCCCTTGGGCTCTTGCCTTACGCCTAACCCGCCCTTGGGCTCCTGCCTTATGCCTAACCCTCCCTTGGGCTCCTGCCTTACGCCTAGCCCGCCCTTGGGCTCCTGCCTTACGCCTAGCCCGCCCTTGGGCTCCTGCCTTACGCCTAGCCCGCCCTTGTGCACTTGCCCTATGCCTAGCCCGCCCTTGGGCTCCTGCCTTATGCCTAGTCCACCCTGGGGCTCCTGCCTTATGTCTAGCCCGCCCTGGGGCTCCTGCCTTACTCCTAACCCGCCCTAGGGCTCCTGCCTTATGTCTAGTCTGCCCTGGGGCTCCTGCCTTAAGCCAAGCCCGCCCTGGGGCTCCTGCCTTATGACTAGCCCACCCTTGGGCTCCTGCCTTTTGCCTAGCCCGCCCTGGGGCTCCTGCCTTATGCTTTGCTCGCCCTGGGGCTCCTTCCTTTTGCCTAGCCTGCCCTGGGGCTCCTGCCTTGTGCCTACCTCTCTCTGGGGCTCCTGCCTTAACCCTAGCCTGCCTTGGGTCTCCTGCCTTATGCCTAGCCTGCCCTGGGGCTCCTGCCTTATGCCTAGCCTGACCTGGGTCTACTGCCTTATGCCTAGCCCACCCTGGGTCTACTGCCTTATGCCTAGCCCGCTCTTGGGCTCCTGCCTTATTCCTAGCAAGCCCTGGGGCTCCTGCCTTATGACTAGCCCGCCCTGGGGCTTATGCCTAGCCCCCCCTGGGGCTCCTGCCTCATGCCTAGCCCACCCTGGGGCTCCTGCCTTATGCCTATCCCACCCTGGGGCTCCTGCCTTATGCCTAGCCCGCCCTGGGGCTCCTGCCTTATGCCTAGCCTGCCCTGGGGCTCTTGCCTTATGCCTAGCCTGCCCTGGGGCTCCTGCCTTATGCCTAGCCTGCCCTGGGGCTCCTGCCTTATGCCTAGCTCGCCCTGGGGCTCCTGCCTTATGCCTAGTGCGCCCTAGGGCTCCTGCCTTATGCCTAGTCCGCCCTGGGGCTCCTGCCTTATGTCTAGCCCGCCCTGGGGCTCCTGCCTTATTCCTAACCCGCCCTAGGGCTCCTGCCTTATTTCTAGTCTGCCCTGGGGCTCCTGCCTTAAGCCTAGCCCGCCCTTGGGCTCCTGCCTTAAGCCTAGCCCACCCTTGGGCTCCTGCATTACGCCTAGCCCGCCCTTGGGAACCTGCCTTATGCCTAGCCCACCCTTGGGCTCCTGCCTTATGCCTAGCCTGCCCTTGGGCTCCTGCCTTATGCCGAGCCCGCCCTTGGGCTCCTGCCTTATGCCTGACTTATGCGTAGCCCACCCTGGGGCTTATGCCTAGCCCGCCCTTGGGCTACTGCCTTATGCCTAGCCCACCCCTTTGGCTCCTGCCTTATGCCTAGCCCGCCCTTGGGCTACTGCCTTATGCCTAGCCCGCCCCTTTGGCTCTTGCCTTATGCCTAGCCCGCTCTGGGGCTCCTGCCTTATGCCTACCCCGCCCTTGGGCTCCTGCCTTATGCCTAGCCCGCCCTGAGTCTTATGCCAAGCCCGCCCTGGGGCTCCTGCCTTATGCCTAGCCCGCCCTGAGTCTTATGCCAAGCCCGCTCTGGGGCTCCTGCCTTATGCCTAGCCCACCCTGGGGCTCCTGCCTTATGCTTATCCCGCCCTTGGGCTCCTGCCTTATGCCTAGCCCGCCCTGGGGCTCCTGCCTTATGCCTACCCCGCCCTTGGGCTCCTGCCTTATGCCTAACCCGCCCTGAGTCTTATGCCAAGCCTGCCCTGGGGCTCCTGCCTTTTGCCTAGCCCACCCTGGGGCTCCTGCCTTATGCCTAGCCCACCCTGGGGCTCCTGCCTTATGCTTAGCCCGCCCTGGGGCTCCTGCCTTTTGCCTAGCCCGCCCTGAGGCTCCTGCCTTATGCTTTGCTCGCCCTGAGGCTTTTGCCTTTTGCCTAGCCCGCCCTGGGGCTCCTGTCTTATGCCTAGCCCGCCCTGGGGCTCCTGCCTTATGTCTAGCCCGCCCTGGGGCTCCTGCCTTATTCCTAACCCGCCCTAGGGCTCTTGCCTTATGTCTAGTCTGCCCTGGTGCTCCGGCCTTAAGCCTAGCCCGCCCTTGGGCTCCTGCCTTAAGCCTAGCCCGCCCTTGGGCTCCTGCCTTACGCCTAGCCCGCCCTTGGGAACCTGCCTTATGCCTAGCCCACCCTTGGGCTCCTGCCTTATGCCTAGCCCGCCCTTGGGCTCCTGCCTTATGCCAAGCCCGCCCTTGGGCTCCTGCCTTATGCCTGACTTATGCGTAGCTCGCCCTGGGGCTTATGCCTAGCCCGCCCTTGGCCTACTGCCTTATGCCTAGCCCGCCCCTTTGGCTCCTGCCTTATGCCTAGCCCTCCCTTGGGCTACTGCCTTATGCCTAGCCCGCCCCTTTGGCTCCTGCCTTATGCCTAGCCCGCTCTGGGGCTCCTGCCTTAAGCTTACCCCGCCCTTGGGCTCCTGCCTTATGCCTAGCCCGCCCTGAGTCTTATGCCAAGCCCGCCCTGGGGCTCCTGCCTTATGCCTAGCCCACCCTGGGGCTCCTGCCTTATGCTTATCCCGCCCTTGGGCTCCTGCCTTATGCCTAGCCCGCCCTGGGACTCCTGCCTTATGCCTAGCCCGCCTTGGGGCTCCTGCCTTATGCTTAGCCCGCCCTGGGGCTCCTGCCTTTTGCCTATCCCGCCCTGAGGCTCCTGCCTTATGCTTTGCTCGCCCTCAGGCTTTTGCCTTTTGCCTAGCCCGCCCTGGGGCTCCTGCCTTATGCCTAGCCCGCCCTGGGGCTCCTGCCTTTTGCCTATCCTGCCCTGGGGCTCCTGCCTTATGCCTAGCCTGCCCTGGGGCTCCTGCCTTATGCCTAGCCCGTCTTGGGTCTCCTGCCTTATGCCTAGCCCACCCTGGGGCTCCTTCCTTATGCCTAGCTCGCCCTGGGGCTTCTGCCTTATGCCTAGCCCGCCCTGGGGCTCCTGCCTTATGCCTAGCCCGCCCTGGGGCTCCTGCCTTTTGCCTAGCCCGCCCTGGGGCTCCTGCCTTATGCCTAGCCCGCCCTGGGGCTCCTGCCTTAAGCCTAGCCCGCCCTGGGGCTCCTGCCTTAAGACTAACCAGCCCTGGGGCTAATGCCTTATGCCTAGCCCGCCCTGGGGCTACTGCCTTATGCCTAATCCGCCCTGGGGCTCCTGCCTTAAGCCTAGCCTGCCCTGGGGCTTCTGCCTTATGCCTAGCCCATCCTGGGTCTCCTGCCTTATGCCTAGCCCGCCCTGGGGCTCCTTCCTTATGCCTAGCCCGCCCTGGGGCTCCTTCCTTATGCCTAGCCTGCCCTGGGGCTCCTTCCTTATGCCTAGCCTGCCCTGGGGCTCCTTCCTTATGCCTAGCCCGCCCTGGGGCTCCTTTCTTATGCCTTGCCCGCCCTGGGGCTCCTGCCTTATGCCTAGCCCGCTCTGGGGCTCCTGCCTTATGCTTAGCCCGCCCTTGGACCCCTGCCTTATGCCTATCCCGCCCTTGGGCTCCTGCCTTATGCCTAGCCCGCCTTTGGGCTCCTGTCTTGTGTCTAGCTCTCTCTGGGGCTCCTGCCTTAAACCTAGCCTGCCCTGGGTCTCCTGCCTTATGCCTAGCCTGCCCTGGGGCTCCTGCCTTATGCCTAGCCCGCCCTGGGTCTGCTGCCTTATGCCTAGCAAGCCCTGGGGCTCCTGCCTTATGCCTAGCAAGCCCTGGGGCTCCTGCCTTATGCCTAGCAAGCCCTGGGGCTCGTGCCTTATGCCTAGTCCACCCTGGGGCTCCTGCCTTATGCCTAGCCCGCTTTGGGGCTCCTGCCTTATGCCTAGCCCGCCCTGGGGCTCCTGCCTTATGCCTAGCCCGCCCTGGGGCTCCTGCCTTATGCCTAGCCCGCCCTGGGGCTCCTTCCTTATGCCTAGCCCGCCCTGGGGCTCCTGCCTTATGCCTAGCCCGCCCTGGGGCTCCTTCCTTATGCCTAGCTCGCCCTGGGGCTCCTGCCTTATGCCTAGTGCCCCCTAGGGCTCCTGCCTTATGCCTAGTCCACCCTGTGGCTCCTGCCTTATGCCTAGCCCGCCCTGGGGCTCCTGCCTTATGCCTAGTCTGCCCTGGGGCTCCTCCCTTAAGCCTAGTCCGCCCTGGGGCTTCTGCTTTATGCCTAGCCCGCCCTCGGGCTCCTGCTGTTATAATAATTGTAATAAAGTCCTTTTATGTGCATGTGTGTATATATATATATGTATTTTATATACATATGTGTGTGAGTAAATATATATACACAGTATATACACATGATTGCATAAGCTATTTAATTTGCCTAGACTTTGAAACTCTTTTTAGCTTACGTATATATGGGTGTTACCTTTTGGTGTTACTTTTTGTGAACGTTAGCTGGTTTTCCTTGTCTTGCGTGACTACTCTGGTAGCGCAGATAAGAATAGCTAACAGCTAAGCAAATTGTATGTGCCATTTCTGCAAACGCAATATGTTACAACACCCTTTCGGCCCTGCTATTTAAACTCTTAAGAATATGTATTGAGTTTGACAGAGGACGGCCCACACCTGGTGTGGTTGTCATTCTCTCTCCATGCCGGCATGACCAAATAAAGAAACATCTTACTTATTCAGGTCTGGACGATTTCTAATTGGAACATAAAAAATCCCTGACATTTTGGTGCATTGGCCGGGAATCCAACACCTTCCCCTCACCGGTGAGTACTGTAAACCGTGCACGGGGGAGTCTGGGACTCCTTAAGTAAGTCCTCCGCCTTGACATTAGGCATCAACAGGGACATTAACAGTTATCCCGGTCTGAGGGAAAGTGACGGATTTCGTATAGTCTAAGGATCTCTGGGAATCGTCTGTATCTGAATACAGGTAAGAACATTTAATAATTTTCATTATATTCGGTAACCTTGTTAATCCAGTATGAATGTTATTCTTGGAATTGAATGGTAACTGTGATTGTAGACGTTTCCAATTGGGGTTTGTGAGAGACTCCTGTAAGTTGGAAGTTTACATGCAATTGGAGTTATAAGAACTCCTGTAAGTTGCTAAGCTCCATAGTGTATGGGGTTTGTTGTTCTTGTAAGATATTCCGTAGAATAATAATCTTTGTTTTTTTATTTTTAATTTTATTTTATGACTGTTATTCTTGAAATTGAATGGGGACTGTGATGGTAGACTTTTCCAATTGGAGTTTGTGATTGGCTCCTGTAAGTTGGTAGTTTACATGCAATTGGAGTTATAAGAACTCCTGTAAGTTGCTAAGCTCCATAGGAATGGGGTTTGTTGTTCTTGTAATTCCGAAGAATAATAGTAATCTTTATTTTTTTTATTTTTATTTTTGAATGGGATGAGAATGTTATTTTAGGAATTGAATAGGGAACTGGTAGACTTTTCCAATTGGGGTTTGTGAGAGGCTCCTGTAAGTTGGAGGTTTACATGCAATTGGAGTTATAATAACTCCTGTAAGTTGCGAAGCTCCATAGTGATTGGGGTTTGTTCTTTTAAGATATTCCTCTGAATAACAATAATCTTTATTTTTATTTATTTTTTTTGAATGGGTACAAAGCCAGTGTGAGAAGGCTACTGTGGAATAATAAACTCCGTGTGCACGTTAAATTGATCTAGATGGGAGAATCGAGGGAGATTCTCGTCGGATTAAGGAATCCGCTGGATTAACCTAAAATAGAACCCAGTATAAGACGAATTTTTGCCGGTATTGTTTGTCTTCTGTACTTTGTTGAATGTTGTTTTCTGTTAAGTGTGCTGTTTTGTCTGTCTTTTAAAACTACATAGAACTAAAACGCCATAAATATATGTTTTATGTTACACATGAGACTCCTTGAATGTTATCTTGAGTGAATGTAAATGAGGGAGTCCAGTAGGCATGGTCAACAGTCATGTGAGGACTGGAGACAAATCATAGGTTATTATAGTGGTATAAATCACCTAGGTACACGCCACCTGATCCCCATAGAGAATATTCTATGTTGTTTTGTTATATGTTTTTCTTTTAATAACACAGAGTGACTGAACCCTCCTTGTTTCACTGAGGAGAGTCTGCGCCTCTGGTGCTCTGAATACCTGATTTTAAGAATGGGAACGTCTCTGTATATAAAGAGGCGGTGTCATTGGACTTTATCTCAGCACTTCAGGAATAGGAGTACGAGGGAACTTTTATAATCTCTTGTCTTATGTCTCTGTGTATGTGTGTATGTCCAGTCCCTAACTGTGGAAGCTGTTGTATGTTGTCAGAAGTCCTTGTGAGTAAATGTATCAGTCATATCAGTGAGTGACCATAGCCCTTGGGGACTTTCATGTTTGTTACACTGTGTTGTCACACTCGTCCTTACAGGCCTTCATTGGATGGAGATGGCAAGATATAGATACAAGCTCGTAAATATCTAGGACATAGTGTAATCAGTGAGGATTATTTAGATCCTGGATATTAGTAGCAGTAATTGAATTGTTGCTATTGGTTTTTTGTCTTCTTGTTGACTTATGAATTTCACTGATATTTGTCAAACTTCTTATAAGTGGGTAAAAATTCATTGTGCTCCAGGGTTTATATTGTGTATAGTCCTTATTTTGTTGTTTGTCTTTTTCTTGTGTATAAGAATTTTGCGTAACATCCTTACAGGACGCAGGCCCACAGGTATATTTTAAGATCTTGTCCTCATTGTAAGGCAGGATTGTTATTGACCTTTTCATCTGATGGCTGGAAAGTTATTAAGATTGTACCAAGAGGGTATCCCTGGGATGAGACTGGATATGGTCCTTTCTCATCAGGTACCCAGAGAGAACAGTCTTCAGATCAGATGTGCAATGTGTCCTTATTGGTAACTTATAGGCCTAACTCTTATATATTATAACAAATAGAGAGTAAATATTCTATATCACTGAGATGTCAAAACGGGGAATATATATACTTCCTTATATAGAAAAGATACCAGTGGTAATGCCATATTGCATGCGGATAGTTGTCACCCGCCACATGTGATACGAAATTTACCGTTGGGTGAATTAATCCGTGCCAAAAGATCATGCTCTAATGACGCTCTTTATGAATCTGAGCGTCGTAAAATTTGCACCAGGCTATCAAAAAGGGGTTATAAGAACTGGATGTTAAATAGGGCTATTAAGAAAGTGGATAATAAAACTAGGAGTAGTTTATTGCAGAATGACATGGTACACACTAATCAAAATAAAAATATTCCCACTTTTTCTACCGCTTTTAGTTCAGATTACAAGGGTGTTATTAAAATCATAAATAAACATCTTCCCTTACTGCATCAAGATCCAGTCTTATCGCAGATATTGGCTGGTGGACATAGGTGTGTTCCAAAGAGAGCTAAAAATTTGAGTCATTTTTTGTGCCCCTCATTGTATTTGTCTGATTGCACTAAACCTACGTGGTTAAATTACTTGGGTAATTATAAGTGTGGTGAAAAATTGTGTGGTTTGTGCCGTTATATGGATATTACAGATAAATTTGTTAATTTTAGTACACAACAAACCTACAAAATTAAAACCTACATGAATTGTAACACCACACATTTAGTGTATATGGCAGAGTGCACATTGTGCAGTTTATATTACATTGGCTGTACTACACGCAGCCTGAAAAGGAGACTAAGTGAGCACATCACTGCTTCTAATCCAGAGTCTATGTCCAGTCGTAGGAATGTGTCTGGCTTGTCCAAACATTTCCTTGAAATACACAAGGGTAATTTATGCAGTCTTAAAGTTAAGGGAATAGAACGGGTATTGAAACCCCCCAGAGGGGGTGACTGGGAACATCTACTACACTGTCGGGAAGCCTTCTGGATACTTGCGCTTGATGCACGATATCCGCAAGGTTTAAATTATAGAAATGATCTTATGTATTTCTATTGAGTGCTGAGATATTATTATTATTTTTTTTGTTTGTTTTTTTTTTTTGTTTTTTTTTTTTGTTTTTTTTTTTTTATGTCATTTGAAAGTTGCTATGTATTTATGCATTTATACGTGTGTATTACACATGTTTTTGTATATTTTATGTCTTGTCCATTGCTGTTTAGGTCTTTTCTTTTTTTTTTTCTTCTTGCAAGGGAGTGACTCCACCAGTGATTTGAGGGCTTAGTTGTCTGCCTCTTTGATTATACACATGTGTGGAGTCCCTCTGCTGATTAGGAATGTTTATAATCATTTTGTGAACTGTTTTGTTTCATGTCTCTGAGGAAGAACCTGGTCTAAGGTTCGAAACGCTCAGGCGTGGGGGTCTGTTTTCCCCTTTATGGTTTTATCATGAAATTATGTGAATAAAACTTTTTGTGGATTTTATCAAGTCTCCAGTGCCGGATCTTCCTTCTCTCTTTATATTCTATATCACTGACATTGTCTTTTTAGTCTTGACAAACAAGGAGAAGGCGCCACCCAGAGCAAACAGTCCTGAGGTGGGGAGATAAGCTGTGAGCATGAGGATTGTTGTGGAATGTGATTGTGGTTTTGAGCTAAGAAGGGGCCACTAGGAGACCCTGAATGTGTCTTTTGACAGATGGGTTGTATTTTATGATAAACTTAGTTTCATAAAATGTGAAAATTTGGTACAATAAATGTGTAATGAGAGGAAACATTTAATTTGGCTAAAGTAGAAATACATTTATAAAAAACACTGTATTTCCAGAAGTAACTCTCCTTGTGGGAAGCCATGAGGTCACTTTTCTTGTTGATTCAGGAGCCACTAGAACCTTAGTACATCCAGAAGAGATACCGACTATTGGACTGTCTGCTGCCTGCATAGTGGTAAAAGGAGCAAGTGGTAAGACACAGAGAACCATTGTCTACGCCTGTGAAGACACCGGGCCCTCATCACAGGTAAAAGTGTAATTACACAAATTATATTATCAGCTGCGTGGGAGGGATACGATGCAAGCCCTGAGCCTGGGAATAATTCCTACTGCTGCCGGACTATAGGTAAAATCAATGGCTGAGACAATGGTGATCCAGGGGTATGGGGAATCTAGATAATATTACAGTCTAGATCTAATAACTGCAGGACCATCCTTTATTACCGAGTCCTTCATCGAGGAAGCAATAGATAAAGGTATACAAATGTAAATGTTCACACACCTGAAGAGCTACACTGCACCATGTACTACAGGTATTTCAGGGGTCCTGATGTAAAATATGAGAATTTCCATGCTCTAGATTGTTCTTTGCACACCATATACTGGAATTATAAAGGGAACTGTGCCGTCAGGTGTAAACTGTCAGAACAAATTTAATTGTTGTTTTTGCTTTTTAGAGGCACCGTGCCACATGTTTCCCTCTCCAGATGTAAAGGTAGATCATGGAAATTCCTTGGTGATTTTGTTGGAATGTAAGGAAAGTAACGATGAGAGGATTTGGATGATGGCTCATTTTGCAATGCCAGACCGCAGGCATATTCACAAGTACTAAAGTGGAACACCATTTCTAAACCCAGTGTCCACCTGCAGCGAGGCAGGGGAACGAGTGAGAAATGCTGATCCTTTCCTAGAATTAGAGGAAGAATTGACCACATACCCAGAATCTTTGTGGTCCTCATGACCTGCAGATGTGGGATTGATAAAAGAAGTGATTATACCCTGTCCCAGCTCACCTTGTAACACAATTTTGTTTCCAGTAGGGAGGGCGCCCCCATCTGTAAACGAGGCTGTGATAACAAGAGCCCCCACAGTGCCAGACCCACATACTCTGCTGAATGACTGGAGGCCGGAACATAAGGTCTTTACAGTAATGTCAGTAATGTCGTCTTCAGCATCCTGGTACATCCAGATAGCCAGGTTTGGTTCGTATTCACATATAAGGGGAGCAGGTATACATTCACCAGAATCCTACAAGGGTACTGTGAATCACCTACTATTGTTTTCCAGGTAACATCGGCTAACCTAGCTCAATGTGAGTCACCAGAAGGGAGCCAGATACTCTTATATGTGGAAGACATGCTATTGGTACTTATAAAAAAAAAAAAAAAAATTGTTAACAAAAGGAGGTTATCTTTAAAGATGACCTATATGTATAAACTGCCCAGTAACCTCCTAAGATATGTCACAGTATTGAGCCATGGCATAAGCTATGTCTCAACAGGAGGGATGGTAGAGGTCATATCTTACGTATTTATGATGTATGGCTTTACTAACTACTAAAAATTTTCGTTTAATCTGCATTACTTGTGCAAAAAATAATTCCTAAGGGAACCTGAGACCAAAGAGAGGCCAATGTCCTCACCCTGAATACTTATTCCAACACATTTGTATGGATTTTATTGAACAAGTGTGAGGGAAAAAGTACGGCCTTGTTATTATGGATGCTTTCAGAAGGTGGATTGAAGCTGTCCACCCTGATGCATTAATACCGAAGGTCCTTCTAAAGGAAGTCATACCCAGATTTGGGGTTCCAGAAAATATATAGTAAACTAAGTAATGTTATTATTACCTAAAACATTGTCAATTGAGTTGGGAAACCACTGTTCCGGTCATCCTCAGTCAGCCGGACTGGTTGAAAGACACAGTGGGATCTTGAAAAATAGGTTGACAAAGACCATGCAGGAAACAGGAAAAATTGGTTGCACTGTCTCCTATTGGTTGTACTAAATATGTGTGTCACACGGACATCGGTAGTGCTGACAGCCTTTGAAGTCATATACGGGAGACTTTTCTGTTACCTCAGCTAAAATCCTTTAGAAGGATAGATGAGGAAGTTGATTGTACATTAGCAGAATATATGGCTAAGATATTAACTCACAATGAAGTTTCTACTCGTAGTTTTGTTCCAGGAAACCCACTAACAAAACCTGAGATCGTGAAACCTGCAGACTGGGTCCTTGTGAAGGTGATAAAGAAGAGACACCAGCACCATCCTAAGTGGGAAGGTCCTTACCAAGTCCTGTTGACTTCTCCTACTGTGGTCAAGATTGCTGAGCGCAACTCCTGGATCAATCTCTCATACTGTAAACTTGTCAGACAGGTAGGGACAGAGTAGGATCTGACTTGCTTGTCAAAGTCCAGCTACAAAGGGAGGTTTTCCATAAGGGAAAGCTTGTCTCAAAGTGGTGAAGTCTCCCATTCATCCCCCTACCCGGACAAGACGGTCAGATCTAGGATGTGTACATCAGGGTCACATGTATGGTCTTCGTGACCATAATGATGGGAGATTGGAGAGTAATAGACCCAGCAGGAGAGGAAAGTCCAGGGTGGTAGAATGGTTTCAGATTTAAGACTTTAAATCTTACTTTTGAAATCGGGCAAGAGGCCGCCATGTTAGTGGATTTCTGTCGTATAAATGATACAGAGATAGGGAACAAGCTGTGAAACTAGCAGAGTCTGATAAGTATGTTTGTGTTATGAGCTCTAATAGCAGAGGGGATGTATGTGTGTGACTGGAGTAAAACAGCATGGATAATTGTAGCCCGAGACTATAGGTATAAGCCATATGGCTACACAGATTTTAAAGCCTGATTCTTCATTAGGAAAAAGGAGATCCCCTTACACAAATAAGAATAATTGTAATCAGCTACTGAGAACTTTTAAAAAACCCTAAGATGAGGGATCAAAGGTTATAGGAGCTGATATGTCAGGAACAGACCCAATAGGACATTTCTACATAGAAGTTCAGAATAATAGCATACAGTACATGGACCCAAGGAAGGTATGCCAGAGAGAATCCATAACAGAGTCCATAGGGTTCATAGTTAGATCTAACCTAACTTATGAAGACAAACTAGCTCTAGAGAGAGGCTATGAGGAGAAGAAAGAATGGTTAGAATGACTTAAATACATTGCAGAAAGCTTAAAAAATTAAGTTATATATTTAAAACTTATGTCTGCTCAGAAAGGGAAGGAAAATGTAAAATGTTATCATTTTTATATCCTCCACTTGAGAAACCGGATATCCCACCACAGGTGATTGCTAATCCTGGTAACTATACTTGTTTTAGTCTTCCAGGGTATGGGCACGATTTCGGAGAGCTCCAAGGCGACTCTTGTAGAGAATGGATCATTGTCTCCCACAGGGCCAAGTACTCAGCCATATGGTCAGACCACACTACCCTGAGAGCGGATGTATGGTTGTTATGCGGTGATAAAAAGATAAGAGCCAGACTACCACATGGTTCCCGAGGGGATTGTGCGGTGGTCCAGCTAATCATGCCGTTCCACCTGTTTGTCAACAGGAATATGGCCAAAGGTACGTAGTGGGAAGAGACAGAAGCATGAAACTCCGCAAGGATCCTTCCATTCTACTATCTACAGAGATGACATTGGCGTTCCCAGGGGAGTGCCCAACGAGTACAAGGCTAGGATCCAGGTAGCAGCCAGGTGGGAATCCATAATTTGGGGGAGTTGGAAGTTTCGCCCCCAGGTACACTTCGCCCCCGAACATTTCGCCCCCGGATGTTTTGCCCCCCAGCAGTTCGCCCCCGGATGTTTCGCCCCCGGATGTTTCGCCCCCGGATGTTTTGCTCCCAGCAGTTCGCCCACGGATGTTTCGCTCCCAGCAGTTCGCCCACGGATGTTTCGCTCCCAGCAGTTCGCCCACGGATGTTTCGCCCCAGCAGTTCGCCCCCGGATGTTTCGCTCCCTGCAGTTCGCCCACGCATGTTTCGCCCCGGATGTTTCAGCCCCAGCAGTTCGCCCCCGGATGTTTCGCCCCCAGCAGTTCGCCCCCGGATGTTTCACACCCAGATGTTTCGCCCCCAGCAGTTCATCCCTGGATGTTTTGCCTCTAGCAATTTGCTCCTGGATCTTTCGCATCCGGGAAAGACCTGCCTGAACTGAACACTGGCAGGTTTACTTATCACTAATAATACACCATACGAGTCTAAGATATAGAATTCTGATCAAATTAGTTTTTTTATTCTCAAACTTTGTTTTCTAGATGAGTAATTTTACAGACAGGAAAATAGTAGGATTTCATTGGTTACTAAGGAGGTCGTGCCCCCTAGGGAGCAGAACGGATCCTGGCTCCCTATGATACATTCAGGGCTGCTTGTTCACAGCCCTCTGCAAAGCTCCTCTTCACCCTCCGCTCATGTGCTCTGTCCTGGACAAGAGGAGGGCTCCCCCCTGCCTGTTTAAAGCCGTTACAGGACGGAACACATAGGGGGGGCTTTGCAGAGGGCTGTAAACCAGCAGCCCTTTATACATCATAGGGAATATATTGTTAGCTGCATGCTCCTGTGCAGCCACGCCCTCTTGAATCCATCCACAAGTACTGCTACTAAGGAGAAATAACCTCCTTAGCAACCACTGAAATCCTGCAGCACATGGAGCTTTAACTTGGATGAGACTTTTCACACAGAAGTGAAGCTGCTGGAAGGTCTCCTTTGGAAATGAATATCATGGGCACAGGTACTATAACATAACATGCTTTTTGTAGAGTTATGCTTTAACTGTATATATCAAAACTGTTTTAACAAGAAACATAAAAAGGTATAGAGGGGAAGGATTAGAGAAAAAGAGAAAATACAAATTACAGGTTATAATGCTTGAATTATTTTACAGCTAAAACACTGCTCTCAAAACATACAATATGTGACCATGAACTAAAAATCAAAGCTGTAGGCAATGCCTCTCAGATAATCCATCAAGCTTCTATTATTGAAATCTTGCACGATACGTTTAACCCTTGCTGAAATTGCAGCATACTTTTTGTTTCTTGCAGCGATGGGATTTCCTGCTATTATCTGAATAATTTCAAAACTATGGAGCTCTTACTGATGTTTCAGACAGTTAATGAACCGGTATATATTTTGGAAAAGAGTACCACATGTTTCTCAAACGCTACGGTGCCATCCTTCGACATCATTATTGGTTCGCTGTTGATCATTCAATGTTCGTTCATACACATTCCAGAATTGAACTGGAAACAAAGGTGCTTGACGTCCTCTGTGATTCATTCGACCGATATAGCTGTCTTCAAAATAGTTGGCAATAGGTATTGCTTCTTGTGGAAAGTCAGGATCTTCCACCAATTCTTCAAATGATTGCACAACATTCTGTGGTGGTAGAAAGGCCAGGGCAGGTATCCTGCGTATCCAACGGGCAAATTCATGGTCACCTTGGTATTGCATCTTGAGTCCTTCATTTTGAACTTTACGCCAAACCGACTGTGTTAGGTGGAAAAAGCAACCAGTCTTCACAAGGTTGGGGAATTCACTTTCAAATGCCTGTATTGCAGCTAGTTCAAAATCCAACATCAGGTTGTCTGGCTGCAGTCCAGGCTGCAAGTTCTTCAGCTCTTGCAGCAACCTCTGGTATGTAGAACGGCTCTTGTCTGTCAGCAAGGTGTACACTACAGGAACAACAAGGCCGCTGTGGACTACATGGATTGTGTAAAGTTGCTTAAACAAGGCTGGTGTAGTGAAAAACATGCCATCAGCAAACCACTCTTTACTTTGTGCCAGTAGATGGAGATTGTCTCTTGTTCCAAATATCAACATACGGCTGTGTCCATTTCCTAATTTAAAATGAAAGTATTAGTAGAGGAAATAACAGAAAAAGTGTAACAAGCAGCAGACAGAGTTTTGGGATAAATTCACAAAAAATATCCTAATCAGAAGCCTCTGTTCATATCTCACATTAAATACTCACATTTTGCTCCAGATTTTCTGATTTCATAATAAAAAAAACTGAAGCAAAATCTAGTGTGAAGGGGCCAACCAATAGTTTTTTACAACATATATTGTCCCAGTGGAAAATTATATATTTTTGTTTAAAATTAAAATTACTTCCAAACTTGAAATGGGTCACATTTCTAGGGTACCTTTAGACCCTTCAACAAGACGGCCGTTCAGCACGGCCGATCGCCGCCATGCTGAACGGCCATCTAGTTGACAGCCGCATCCAGTCGCGGCGTGCGGCTGGACGTCTGAATGAACGACTGGGCGGGCCGCCCGCCTGAATGGGGCGTTCCATTCAGGCGGATGGGCGCGCTAGTCGTCGGGTGGGCAGCGCGGACGTTTGTGACGTCCGCGCTGCCTATGCTGTCTCATTGAGAAGATAGTGCAGGACGCAAAAAACGCCAGTAAAATCACCAGTGTACTTTTGGCCTAAGGCATAACTGAATGGTCCATTAGGCTGGTGTCATATGCAGCATTAATGTGTAAATCCCATCCACGTGCTGATGAAAAAATTTTGTTCATAAAAAAAAAACATGCAGTGCAGCATGTCAATGTATGCTGCCATTATACAAACAAAATTCCAGCCATTCAGACAAGGGGCTGAAATCCTGCACTAAAACCTGTACCTAAATCCATAGAGATAAGTGAAGATTTTGATACAGAATTAGGGTACCACAATAGTGGCCACAATTGCAGGCACAAATAGATTCCTGTGGGATCTGCAATTGCTACCGCAATTACAGCCGCTGCGGAGATGCCGCTCCGCAATCCCCTTCCGTCAGTGGGCACGAGGCCTCAGGCTTTATCTAGACAAGCTGGATTTACAGGCGTATTCCGTGCTGTGTTTCCTGCCTGAAACCCTCCCTTTCATGTCTATGGTGCGGGTTACGGGCGGACTCCGGCCGGGGCCGGAAAACGCCCCACCGGAAAATAGCTTCAAAGCTATTTTCCGGCGGATCCCGGAAGGAATGGGAATGGGCAAGAGGGAAACCTCCCGAAAAATGCCTGCAAACCACGCCAAATACGCTCGGTTTAGGCCATAGCAGGACATGGCCACGCCCATAGCAGAGCTTGGCCACGTCCCCTATTTGCAGAAGCGTTTTGCCAAAGCGCTTGCAAAGTGCTTAAAAAGTGCTTGGAAGCAGCAGGCAAAACGTATCTGCAAATCCTGGCGTATCTCACCTGAGCTCCGGAGTTCAGCTCGACCTGTCCACGGATCTGCAGGACTGAACTACGAGAGCCGAGGAATCAGCCGGCGATGGCAGTTCAGCCCGTGCATGCCGCAGACAGGCGAGGCTGAACTCCGGGGCAGCATCCAGGACAGGTATGGCCAGTACAATGCTGCATATTTGGAATTAGTGTTGGCCGATCTGATCACTGAAGATCGTAATTTATTACGATTTTCAGGCTGATCGGTATTTTAAATTACGATCCGATTTGTAGCCAGATCATGATGATGATCTGAATTAGAAATCGGAATCCTCCGTAATCTGAAAACACTGTCCGGGCATACACTCCCGAACAGCGTGCGTATATATACACACGCACACACACACTATACGGGTGTACAGCGTGTGTGCATATTTAGCTTTAGTAAATGGCTCCAGGCTGCGCTGTTGAAAAATAAACAAACCCAGTTACTCATCTCTTTCTCCAGTGTCCAGTACTGGCTCCGGCTCCTAGCCCAGCAGTGCAGGGAATCCCGAAATCCGGGCGGCGCATCGCCGCCTCTGTGCCTGCCGTACTATAACTACAGTGGAGAGTGATCCTAGGACCGCTCACTAGACGGTCCTGGGAAAGCACCACATTATGTCACAGAACAGCCCGGCACATGTGCAGAGGTGGTGATGCACAACCCAGAATGCATAGCGTTGGGATTTCAGAATTCCCTGCACCGCCGGAGACAGCGCTGGACACCGGAGAGAGAGTTGAATAACTGGCTTTGTTTATTTTTTATCAGCGCAGCTTGGGGCCATTATATATATGGAAGAAGAGTGGCTCAACTGAGATTGTTGCTGAGGACTCAGTGTGCTGCTAGAGCAGGGGTTGGCTTCTGCCCGTACTTAACATGCATCCATGAAGAAAGACCTCCGCGCTCCTGAAGTCCTATACAAATCCTTTATTGCATTTCATAGTTCCAAAAGTGCCAGACCACCATCACCCTCCCACATATATACATATATATTCACACACACTGTTCGGGCGTACAGTGTGCATATATATATATATATATATATATATATATATATCTAGCTCTGGAGATTGGATCTGAATTAATTCCAATCTTTCGGTATGATCAGCCCAATCTGATCCTATCTTTCCAGTGATCGGCCAACACTAGTTGGAATCAGTAGGCCTCACTACATTATATTATCCTCAAAGTTTCCCTTGAAGGCAAAAATCACATAGTATTTTATATCAGCACCTTATAGTGTAGCATTTTTCACATTTGTGCAAAATAAACTGCAATAATTATGCATAATGGAATTGTTTTAATACCATGTTAAATGGTTAAGTAGCTTACCAGAGTCATGCAGAAGGAACTGCTGCTGGACACCATCAATACTCATCTCCTGGAACTCCAGGGGGATAACAAGTTGATCAAGGGTTTGAGGTAACCTTGGGACATTGCCAAGTTGCCTTGCTAATTGTATTGTCCTCTTCAGTGATGCTTTCCTTGGGAGAAGTGCTGCAACATTAGAATGGGCTCCTGAAACGACGTCTGTGAGAATCTGTTGTGGTGTCTCCTGTGTTGTCTTTGCCCTGGTCACAGCCTCATTAACAAGTCGGATTGCTTCAGGTCTTGCAGCTTGTGCTGCGTGATTGTGAAGATTGACTACTTTCACAACTTCGCCAGATTCTTCATTGGTCCAAACACGTCCCTTGCAAGTCGACCGTTTTTCACATACCCAGATGGAATGGACATCATCAGCGGTTCGTTTGGACAATAAGTTAATGTGATTCTCATGGACCAACTTCCTCCTTCCACGTTTGGACAGAACTGAATTCATAGTTGTAGAAAGTGAATTGCTGTGGAAGCTGACTGATTTTTTGTGGCAGTACACTTCTCTCTTTGTGGAGATTTCAGACACTGCTATATTCTGATGTACAGATGGAATAAAAGCTAGTTTAATGTAACTTGCAGGACATGTGACCTGCTACTTGTTACATCTGCAACAAAACTTGCAACAAAGCAGGTCAGTGCTGGGTCAGGTAAAAGTTCAAAACTGTTTAGATTTTAGGCCTCTTGCACACTGTAATTTTAGAGTGGTTTCACACTTGTGTTTGTGGCCGCCAGAGGTCGATCCGCTCTGGATCTGACATCCAGCTGACCCCAGGGCAATGCTGGCTGAATGCTGGCATTCCGCTTGCATTGCCCATAGAAGTGAACGGCTGGGTTCCGCGATCTGCAGCCGCCCGTTCGCTTTCGTAATGCCGCATTCCGCTATCAGTGTCAGAACAAAAAGAAGAGCATTTTCTTCTTTTCGTTCCGCTGCAGGCTAGCGGAATGCGGCATTACAGAAGCGAACGGGCGGCCTGTAGTGCATATGTAGCGGAAGTGTGAAAGCACCCTTATGCTGCCACTGTTTTAGAACTCCAAAGCACGTGCTTTACTGGCATTTTTCAGAGCGCTTTTGTGAGCGCTCTCGGTAATGACCCATAAGATACAGGCTATTGATGAACGCTAAGTGCTCAAAAATAGCTCCTGTAATAAAATAAAAAGAGCTGGCAGAAACAACACCTCGCTTTTCTAGCCATTGACTTATCTACTATATAATTGTCTAAGGGTCACTTTCGTCTTTCTGTCTGTAACGTTTTATTCGTGTATTCATAGGTCGCGGCGTCTGTCTGTCATGTAAATCCAAGTCGCTGATTGGTCGTGGGCGTTTTGCCACGACCAATCAGCGACGGTCACAGTCTGCCATAAAAATGGCCGCTGCTTCACTGCCCTGCACTCACCGCTGACCGCTCACACAGGGTTAATGCCAGCGTTAACGGATCGCGGTGTACTGCACTTCGTTAACGCTGCTATTAACCCTGTATGACCAACTTTTCGCTATTGATGGTGCCTATGCAGGGGGAGGGGTTTGATTGTCTCCCTCTGTTAAGAAGGGGAGACTGGGCTCACTCCCCTCTGAGACCAGTAGAAGTGCCACTGCAGAGCGAAACAGCTGTCCATCAATAGTGAAAAGATGTAATGTTAAAAATAATAATAAAAAAAAAAAGTTATTCTCACGCCCTCCAACGTCGCGCTGTCCTCCGCGCCTCTCTCCGATGCACGCTGTGCCTTCCGGTCCGAACGATGCTATGCGTCCAGGACCTGCGATGATGTCACGGTCATGTGACCGCGACGTCATCGCAGGTCCTACGCTCAGACCGGAAGCCACCGCCAGCACTGCAGAGAGGCACGAGGACTTCAGGGCCCGTGGCTGAGGTGAGTATATCTTTATTTTTATTTTTTTTAAACACGCATATAGTGCCCACATTCCTAGACTACGTTGACAGTGCAATATACTACGTGACCAGTGAATATACTACGTTGGCTGGCCAATATACTACATGCGCTGTGCAATTTACTACGTGCGCTGTGCAATTTACTACGTGCGCTGTGCAATTTACTACGTGGACTGTGCAATTTACTACGTGCACTGTCCAAAATACTACGTCGGCTGTCCTATATACTACGTCGCCTGTGCAATGTACTAAGTGGACTGTCCAATATACTACATAACCTGTGCAACATACCACGTGGCTATGCCTTCTAGAATACCCGATACATTAGAATCGGGCCACCATCTAGTATATTCAAAATTGGCAATCTTCTTAGCGATTTTCCAGTGCTTAGCACTTGGGAAAATGGCTACTGTGAAAGCGGTCTTAGGGCTAAAACACAAGGCCGAAATTCCCTGCCTAATTTGGGGCAAAAAGCTGGGGGCGAAACATCCGGGGGCGAACTGCTGGGGGTGAAATGTGCGGGGGCAAAACAACCTGGGGCGAAATGCTGGGGGCGAAGTGTACCTGGGGGCGAAATGCTGGGGGCGAAACTTCCAACTCCCTATTAGTAATATATCCTCATCTGAAGCTTGGTGGTCAGGGACAGCATGGGCCTGTGTGATTTCAAATGCCAGGGCTGAATTTCAGTCCCAGTCCATCCCTGGTCTCATTTATGTGGGCCAAGCAGCCCCTTATACATTGTCTCAGGTGAGTGGGCAAGGCAGCCCTGTATACGGGATCTCAGGTGTGTGGGCAGGGCAGCTCCTTATACATGGTCTCAGGTGTGTGGGCAGCCCCTTATACAGGGTCTCAGGTGTGTGGGCAGGGCAGCCCCTTATACCGGATCTCAGGAGTATGGACAGAGCAGCTCCTTATAAGGGGTATCAGGTGTGTGGGCACGGCAGCCCCTTATACGGGGGTATCAGGTGTGTGGGCAGGGCAGCCCCTTATACGGGGTATCAGGTGTGTGGAAAATGCAGTCCCTTATATGGGGTCTCAGGTGTGTGGCCAGGGCAGTCCCTTATACAAGGTCTCAAGTGTTTGGGCAGGGAAGCCCTTTATACGGGGTCTCAGGTGTGTGGGCAGGGCTGCCCCTTTTATGGGGTCTCGGTTGTGTGGGCATGGCTGCCCCTTATATGGGGTCTCGGTTGTGTGGGCAGGGCAGCCCCTTATATGGGATCTCAGGTGTGTGGGCAGGGCAGCCCCTTATACGGGGTCTCAGGTGTGTGGGCAGGGCTGCCCCTTTTATGGGGTCTCGGTTGTGTGGGCAGGGCTGCCCCTTATATGTGGTCTCTGGTGTGTGGGCAGGGCAGCCCCTTATACGGGGTCTCAGGTGTGTGGGCAGGGCAGCCCCTTATACGGGGTCTCAGGTATGTGGGCAGGGCAGCTCCTTATACGGGGTCTCAGGTGTGTGGGCAAGGCAGCCCCTTATACTGGGTCTCAGGTGTGTGGGCAGGGCTGCCCCTTTTATGGGGTCTCGGTTGTGTGGGCAGGGCAGCCCCTTCCCTTATATGGGATCTCAGGTGTGTGGGCAGGGCAGCCCCTTATACGGGGTCTCAGGTGTGTGGGCGGGGCAGCTCCTTATACGGGGTCTCAGGTGTGTGGGCAGGGCAGCCCCTTATACGGGTCTCTGGTGTGGGCAGGGCAGCCCCTTATACGGGGTCTCAGGTGTGTGGGCAGGGCAGCCCCTTATACGGGTCTCGGTTGTGTGGGCAGGGCAGCCCCTTATATGGGATCTCAGGTGTGAGGGCAGGGCAGCCCCTTATACGGGGTCTCAGGTGTGTGGGCAGGGCAGCCCCTTATACGGGTCTCAGGTGTGTGGGCAGGGCAGCCCCTTATATGGGGTCTCGGTTGTGTGGGCAGGGCAGCCCCTTATACGGGTCTCTGGTGTGTGGGCAGGGCAGCCCCTTATACGGGTCTCTGGTGTGTGGGCAGGGCAGCCCTTTATACGGGTCTCGGTTGTGTGGGCAGGGCAGCCCCTTATATGGGATTTCAGGTGTGAGGGCAGGGCAGCCCCTTATACGGGGTCTCAGGTGTGTGGGCAGGGCAGCCCCTTATACGGGGTCTCAGGTGTGTGGGCAGGGCAGCTCCTTATACGGGGTCTCAGGTGTGTGGGCAAGGCAGCCCCTTATACTGGGTCTCAGGTGTGTGGGCAGGGCTGCCCCTTTTATGGGGTCTCGGTTGTGTGGGCAGGGCAGCCCCTTCCCTTATATGGGATCTCAGGTGTGTGGGCAGGGCAGCCCTTTATACGGGGTCTCAGGTGTGTGGGCAGGGCAGCCCCTTATACGGGGTCTCAGGTGTGTGGGCAGGGCAGCTCCTTATACGGGGTCTCTGGTGTGTGAGCAGGGCAGCCCCTTATACGGGTCTCTGGTGTGTGGGCAGGGCAGCCCCTTATACGGGGTCTCAGGTGTGTGGGCAGGGCAGCCCCTTATACGGGTCTCGGTTGTGTGGGCAGGGCAGCCCCTTATATGGGATCTCAGGTGTGAGGGCAGGGCAGCCCCTTATACGGGGTCTCAGGTGTGTGGGCAGGGCAGCTCCTTATACGGGGTCTCAGGTGTGTGGGCAGGGCAGCTCCTTATACGGGGTCTCAGGTGTGTGGGCAGGGCAGCTCCTTATACGGGGTCTCAGGTGTGTGGGCAGGGCAGCCCCTTATACGGGTCTCGGTTGTGTGGGCAGGGCAGCCCCTTCCCTTATATGGGTCTCTGGTGTGTGGGCAGGGCAGCCCCTTATACGGGTCTCTGGTGTGTGGGCAGGGCAGCCCCTTATACGGGTCTCAGGTGTGTGGGCAGGGCAGCCCCTTATATGGGATTTCAGGTGTGAGGGCAGGGCAGCCCCTTATATGGGGTCTCGGTTGTGTGGGCAGGGCAGCCCCTTATACGGGTCTCTGGTGTGTGGGCAGGGCAGCCCCTTATACGGGTCTCGGTTGTGTGGGCAGGGCAGCCCCTTCCCTTATACGGGTCTCTGGTGTGTGGGCAGGGCAGCCCCTTATACGGGTCTCTGGTGTGTGGGCAGGGCAGCCCCTTATACGGGTCTCAGGTGTGTGGGCAGGGCAGCCCCTTATATGGGATTTCAGGTGTGAGGGCAGGGCAGCCCCTTATATGGGGTCTCGGTTGTGTGGGCAGGGCAGCCCCTTATACGGGTCTCTGGTGTGTGGGCAGGGCAGCCCCTTATACGGGTCTCTGGTGTGTGGGCAGGGCAGCCCCTTATACGGGTCTCTGGTGTGTGGGCAGGGCAGCCCCTTCCCTTATACGGGTCTCTGGTGTGTGGGCAGGGCAGCCCCTTATACGGGTCTCGGTTGTGTGGGCAGGGCAGCCCCTTCCCTTATACGGGTCTCTGGTGTGTGGGCAGGGCAGCCCCTTATACGGGTCTCAGGTGTGTGGGCAGGGCAGCCCCTTATATGGGATTTCAGGTGTGAGGGCAGGGCAGCCCCTTATATGGGATTTCAGGTGTGAGGGCAAGGCAGCCCTTTATACGGGGTCTCATTTGTTTACAAAACATCTTCCATGAGTAGTAGGGAAACAACAATGGTGGATTCCTGTAGATCATTAACACTGACATAAACCCCTCATAGTGACACATGGAACAGCCGACCCTACAGCAGCTCTCTCCGGTACCTGGAGGCGGGACGCTCAGGCTCGGGCTCCCTGCACAGGTGAGCACACACCGTACGTCACATAGTTCTGTAGAAAACATGCTCAGACTCTGCTCCTTAGACCGACTGGTCATGTGACGGCTGGGATAGGCCTGAGGAGGGAAGGAGGACGGAGAGAAGGAGGAGGACGGGACCCCGCTCCTGTGAAGTGACTCTCGGTCGGAGACAACCCTTTTGATGATCGCGCTGCTCTTCCGGCCCAGGGAGCGGAGTAACACATCTGGATTATCGGGCAGAGCCGTTCAGATAACAGAAGTGAACGCTTCGGTGCTGAGCCCGGTGTCATGATGCCAACTTCACTGGGTATCTAGCCAAGAAGTTACCCTCCGCTCCACTGCCCGGAGTGCGGACAGTCAGCGCACACAGTGCATGGGAAGGTCCTCAGCTGCGGGAGACTTGTCCTGAGAGGGCACAGTGCTATAAGGGCATCACTCAGTGAAGGTGGGCACCATGCTGGACTCTACACCAATGTCACTCTTCCTTGAGGTCTCCTCAGAACATCTCCAAGGACCATTCCCCAGTGTCCTGGGCAGAGTGCACAGGTGCAGGCAGGGAGTGAGCGCCCTGGAGGAGGTGGGTGCCATGTCCATTTATCTGTATGTCTGCCATGCCTGTCACCATCCTCAGTACAGTGCTTTGTTATTGCACGGCTTTGTTTTGGTTGTGGTCTTCCCTGTGTGTCATTGTGTCACACCTTGTGGGAGAGAAGGGTGTGTTGGTCAGGGTGAGCCCTGAAGATGTTGTGACTGAAATGAAAGGGGGCTTTATATCCGCATGTCAGTGGCCATAAAATAGTTTAATTCCCACAACTGCCACCCCCTCCCCTGATGTAACCCCTTACATACCTCTCCTTTCTTGCTACTCTGCAACATATGTGGTCAGGAACTTCCACAGTTATTACATTACTGTCATTGGGATGTAACGGCCACCACAAGTTGCGTTTTCAGCCCAGTCACACAATAGACATTAAGATACCTTTGTATGGTAGAAAAAGGTAGTGAGATGGCCCAGGATGCCATGTCATGTGCCAGTAACGCTGCAGTTATCAGCTGTGGCCTTACTGGTATGTAGTCATCTTCCATACATAATATTATGGTGGTTGATCCATGTGTTTTGTATTTTGGTCTTTTATTGACTATCATGTATGTAGACAGAAATCGTCCTTGTTGCCATAGCAATTAGTATGTAACTTTAATTGTCCACACTGTCCTAGAAAGATGTCACCAAGACTCATGGCAGAGAAGGATGAGATTTTCCATTTGCTGTAATGAGGCTACAGAAGACTTTAGGCCACTACCGCTAATCATAAATCAAAGATGGGGTAGATTGATGCACCCCTATAGTCCTGCTTGTGATGAGGTAAAATCAATGACAGTTTGTCTTGTGACTTATTTTGCCTCTAGGTTAATGTTGAGGTTGATGATAATTTAATGCAGCCCAATGTCTATAAAATGTCTCAAAATTGTAAGTACCTTGATTTACTCATTTGATATTTCTTTTACTAATAGAGTTTAGAGACAGACCTACAGGTTCTGGGCTTGATCCGGAAGAGTGTTAGATCTGTCTACACTTCGGGTCTCTGTGAGTATATTGGAAGCATATGACTTTGTGTGAATGCAAAACATGGTTTCCATTTTCCATATGTATGAATCTCTGATGATCTCTATCACTAAGTTGCAGCTCTTGACCACAGTGAGTGTGATAAGCCGTTGCTACACACTTCTGGTGGTTCTCACCAGCCCTGGAGCAGCGATCAGGTTGAAATGAAAGAGTTGTTCTAATATCTGTTCTTCAGTAGGTCACTGCTTCTCTGCCTTCACGGGGGTAAAGTCCTGAAGATGGATAGGCCATACCAGTGACATAATTTCAGACATTGGTCCAAACTGAATGCTCTCCCGTGCTCCTAATACATATAATTTTGCCCGTAAGGCATGGGAGAAGTACTGGGGCACATAAGTTGGCTGCATCCAGCAATCCAGACTGAATCAGAGCCCTGCGAGCAGGTTCTAATGCATAGAGCCTGCTAACAGCACACACTCCTTACCTAGTTTACCGGCTACTCTGAGACTCCAGTTGGCTGATATCTTGGGAAACGAGCAGAACACTATAAAATCGTTCTTGACTATTTTGAATAGGAGGTAACTTGCAATGTAGCCTGTTTTTACAAGCACTGTGCAATTTTGCCTATTTAAGAACTTTAATCTAAAGGTCCATTTATATGGGCTGATAATTGGCCATCAAGGGCTCGTCATCAGCTCGTGTAAACAAGTTTCTCATTAGTCTACGAATGAGTTAGTTTGATTGCTGATTGGATAGTTAATTTAGGCCATTAATTTATCGTTGTTGGCAGCACATTTCCTCATGGTAACAGGGAATATGCTGCTGACATTTTTCATGCTGTATGGGTACTTAACAATTATATTAAAGATTGTTTTCTCACAATAAAGTTTGAATTGGCCTTGTGAGAATGATCAAAAAGCTAGAGCTGATCGACTTGCATTGATGAGTAAAAATCCGATAATCTAAGTGAACCCTTAATGTGTTCTGCCAACTTAAAGGGGTAATGAGCTACTTGGACAACCCCTTCTCAATTGCTATATTCTTCATTAGGAAATAACTCTCTTCCGTTGCCAGTGCTGCTGCAGCAATGTGTTGCAGGCTCATGAGACTTTATGGCCTATGAGCCCTACAGCCAATCAACAGCTTCATTCTCGTATACTTCATGCATAACTGACATTTGAAGGGAGCAAGAGAGCAGCCTAAGCACTCTGCTTTTTTGATTGTAAGTTTTGTCTAAAGGAAGTGAGTGAAGCTGCTGCCTATTGGCTGCAGGGCTCACATGGCGTAATAATGTCACGTGAGCCCTGGGAAACCTAGCGCACAAATCACTGGTACAGCGTCGGCACTGGAAGTGAATATATCCTGTTTATATTGTACAGATACTAATATGGAAATTGACAAGGGATTGTTTAATAAATGGATAACCCCTTTATGACAACAGCATAGTGTGATGATCATTCCATAAACTATAAAATAATATTTACCCACACTGCAGATACTAAAAATAAAATAATAATCTATTGGCCCTTCCGATTCATGATCCTAAGGAAGTAGAAAAAGAGACACTGAGTTGTTAACATCACAGAATCCCACACTGGAAACTGAAGAGTAAGAGACTAGGTTTATTTACCAGGCAATCCTGAATTGAAGTCGTTGTGGTAAAGTTGCAGCCAGCATTTACATAGCAGCCACTCTGAAGTCTGGCAGTTCATGTACTACTTGAGTCACCTTACTCTGATATGGTTGTAGCCACCAATTTTCAGTCTATTCAGTCTTAACATTAGCAAAATTGAGTTTTGCTCAAAATTGTTGGTCTATTAATGGGATAAGTCAATAATATTTGATTAATGGTGAAACAGATTACACATCAATGGCATATTCTAGATTTAAGAGACTACCAGAGCACTGCTTAAAGGCATTCATTCATTGTTTGAAAGTCACCATCAGTACATGATTTCAGCAGGACCAGCCAACCATCCAATGTGTTTGAGGGTCTTCCACCTTTCCCCAAATGATGATGTCAGGGAACAGACGGATCAGGCAGTTTGTCTTTAAATGTCTGAGCCTTTTGTTCTCTAGCTAGATAATCCTGCTATAGGAGTCTGGCACCAGCTTACTCTGCTCTCCCCATGGAAAGCACATGAACGCTTGGCTCTGTTGAGCTTTCACGTGTATGTCAGGGATAGTTTGTCGGACTGTAGAACTGCCTAAAATGTATTGCTAGAAGTAGCTGGTTTCTCTCTTCTGTGTGCATAAATCTCAGATAATCTCTCTCCTGAACTTCCAGCTTTTGTTGAAGCTCAGGAAAGTTTTGTAGAAGCTCTGCAGGCTTTGGGTTCCAACCAGCTCTCAACCAGCAACCATGAACTACCCACAGGCTTCCTGAACTTGTCTGTCCTTTCGAGGGAGCTGGGTGCACTTTTCAGTAACATGGTGAGTGTATATTTATGACACATCTCTCATAAGTTTTCACTTTATGATTCTTCAACATTGGCTCCCCACCCCTGTGTGTAACTGCAGTGCTGACAGCACATTTTCCTCTTCATATGGCTCCAATTAAAGAGAAACACCCATAGAACTTGTGGGAGTATGCTGACTAAAGTGTGAGAGGGTGAAAAGGCAGCATTTCAAACATGTAAGGAGAGATTTTTATATAAAAAGCAATTGCTCTGGTAGTAAAATATTTTGTATATTAAGTAAATAGGACTGTACAGTAGATTTTTTTCTGTTTTTTTTTCTCTGATTCTTTAGCTGTGAAGTGAAGCCACAACCATTGGCTCTACTACATGTAATACTTTTGCAAACCCTGGAAACACATTTTGCTGATATCAGCAGATGTGAAAGTATTAGCGTGAACCTCCAGATCCGGACAGTATGCACAATCGTTGTCTGTTCAATTTTATATCTTTATCAGAAATGCAGTACTAGCTTTATAGTAGGAAACTACATTTAGAAAAAAAAAGTGAAAAAATGTCATTCCTCTAACAATTTAATGCAATTCTCTAGATACACAACTTGAACAGCATCCTTTCTTTTCCTGTGGACTCTTTACTACGTGGAGATTTAAAAGATGGACGAACGGTGAGCTGACATAATTTTTCTTGTTGAATTGTAGGGTACTAGTTTTCATCTTCCAAACACCACTTTATATGTCTCTACAGGAACTGAAGAAGCAGGCAGACAGGAGCTGGAAGGAATGTGAGATAAGAATGTAAGATTACTGCTTCCTGGGGGAGAACTGTCATTTTGATGCTCAGCTATGTCTGATATTTTAATATCTCTGGATTTATTTATTAGTGGTTGTAGTGAATATAGTACAATGTAAGTTATTTAACAGTTATTGAAAGCCAGGTTTATAAAACTAAAATATTGTTGAAAAGATGGAAATATGATAAGATGAAGGTTTTGAAGCGCACATCCTATTTTCTTTAAATGTAGTTAAAAACCTTTTTTTCTCATAGAGTCATATGGGTATGTTCATGAACAGCAAATCAGTGTAGTTATTTCTTGCTTCTGTTATTGCTGGTCAAATATAGTTATTGAAATAAACTTGCCAAAATGATATTGTTTATAAATGTTAATTGACATGTCTCTTAATCTAAAGAGGTGATGATGACTTCATTTTGGGTTGAAGGTGATATCCAATATGAGAATAGTTCTGATTTAAAAAAAACATCAACAAACTGGAGCATGTTCAGAAAAGAGCGACCAGAATGGTGACCGGTCTGCAAACCCTGTCTTATGAGGATAGGTTGCAGGATTTGGGAATGTCTAGCTTGCAGAAGAGAAGACTGAGACTTAATAGCTGTCTACAAATATCTCAAGGGCTGTCACGTTGCAGAAGGATCATCTTTATTCTCATTTGCACAAGGAAAGACTAGAAGCAATGGGATAAACTGAATGGGAGGAGACACAGATTAGATATTAGAAAAAACTTTTTGACTGTTAGAGTGATCAATGAGTGGAACAAGCTGCCACGAGAGGTGGTGAGTTCTCCTTCAATAGAAGTCTTCAAACACAGGCTGGACAAATATCTGTCTGGGATGATTTAGCGAATCCTGCTTTGAGCAGGGGGTTGGACCAGATGGCCCAGGAGGTCCCCTCCAACTCTATGATTCTATGACAAACCCTTAGGACATTTTGGTATTTATATCCTTAGTTGCTTGGTGAGAGTCTTAGGGTGTGTGCACACGTTGCGGTTTTTGCTGCGGCTTTTTCCGCATAGAAACCACATCTCTTGGCAGAAACCGCAGGGTAAAATATTCCTGCTGATTCCTAGTATTTGTTCAGTGGTTTTGATGCAGGTTCTAGTGCATTTTGGCAGGGAGGGAGAGAGAGAATCAGTGGCCATTTTCCTATAGCCTTATATACAAGTGCTTCTCACTAAATTAATTATCATCAAAAAATTTCAGTTCTTCAATGCAAAAAGTGTATTTCATATATTATATAGAGTCATTACAAACAGAGCAATCTATTTGTGTTTTTTTTTGTTAATGCTGATGATTATGGCTTGCAGCCAATGAAAACCCAAAAGTCATTATCGCAGTAAATTAGAATACTTTATAACACCAGTTTGAAAAATGATTTTTAGATCCAAAATGTGGGCCTATGTTCAGTTAATGCACTCAATACTTGGTCGGGACTCCTTTTGCATCAATTACTGCATCAATGCGACGTGGCATGAAGGCGATCAGCCTGTGGTACTGCTGAGGTGTTATGGAAGCCCAGGTTGCTTTGATAGCAGCCTTCAGCTCATCTGCATTGTGGGGTCTGGTGTCTCTCGTCTTCCTCTTGACAATACCCCATAGATTCTCTATGGAGTTAAGGTCAGGTGAGTTTGCTGGCCAATAAAGCACAGTGATACTGTTGTTTTCCCTTCACCCATGACAGCACCACCTGAGAGAGGGATCCGCCCCGCCAGGACAGGAACCTACTGAGACATAAGGGGCGGCACCTCTCCCCCGCTTCAGTTGGGTTCCTGTCTTGGAAGGAACCCCACGGTCGGCGGTGCCTATCATGGGCAAAGAAAATGGACCCAGCCCCGTCCCGGCGCAGGAAGAACAGGTGTCTCACCTGCAGCGCCGGCCGTCGGGTGCTGGATGCGCAGTCCCCGGGCCCTCCGGGGCTCCGGGTTCGTGCGGGCATCGGTGAGATCCCCGGGGTCTGCGGGAAGCCCCCACCACGCCGCTCTCCCCTCACGCATGCCGCATCTCGATCCCCATAGCAGGGGAGAGACGCTGGCTTCTTCCGGCCGCTGACGTCAGCGGCGCATTGCATGCTGGGTGCGCCGGCTGACGTCAGAGAAGGGCGACGGTTTAATGGCGCCGGGTGCGACGCCAGCCTGCTTTCTGAAGCGGCGGCCGGCGGTTGCAGGGGGGAGGGGAGAGACGCTCACCGGAGCGGAGGCGCGGTATTTAAAGAAGGAAGGCGGCAGCAGACGGCGGTGCAACATGGAGTCAGAGCAGGAACGTTCAGCGTCCCTGCCTCCCTCTCAGCCCTCTGGCAGAAAGCATGGAAGCCATTCCAGCAGCAGTCGCCCCAGCCGCAGGTCGGAAAATTCAGCAAGATCCAAAGAACGCAGGTCACGTGCCCCGACGCAGCCTCCGAGTCCGGTACCCTTGATTTCGGGTGGTGAGTGATCTTCGTGAATGTTAGCATTTATGTTAATAGGGCTTCTGTTGTATGCTTCACCCTGTAGGAAAGGCCTAGGGAAGCAAGAAGAACAATAGGGATTGTGCTATATGTAAATCTCCCCTAGCAAGAGATTGGCAAAAAGATCTCTGTGCTGCGTGCATTCAGCGGACTATGGCGGAGGAAGCGCCTAGTTTCGCAGCCAATCTGATATCTGCCCTAAGGTCAGAAATGGGGAAGGCTCAATTAAGTCCCTATTGAAAAAAGGGAAAAAAAACAGGAAGGATCCCCCTAGTTCCCCCTCAGATTCCGCGTCAATGTCATGTCAGGCGGAAAAATCATCCTCCTCAGACTCCTCAGACAGCGACATGGGGGGTAAACCATGTTTCCCTGTAGAAGACACAGACGCCCTCCTAAAGGCCATCAGAGCTACAATGGGCCTACAGGAAGAAAAGGTGGCTAAAACCCTAGAGGATGTTATGTTTGGGGGGCTTCAGGAGAGGAAAAAATGGACCTTTCCGGTAAACGAGAAGATCCAGGCACTTATTGAGAAAGAGTGGAAAAAGCCCGAAAAATCGGGGGCCCTTCCATCCACTTCCAAGAGACGATATCCCTTCGAGCATAAGGATGCAGAGATATGGGACAAAATCCCCAAAATAGGTGCAGCGGTGTCCAGATCCTCCAAAAGGTTGGCCCTGCCCCTGGAAGACGCAGGGGTTCTTAGAGACCCACTAGACAAAAAGGCGGACTCATATTTGAGGCACGCATGGGAAGCGACAGCAGGAGGACTAAAGCCGGCAATAGCGGGTACTTGGACGGCACGCTCCCTCATGATCTGGCTGCAGCAGTTAGAAGAAAAGCTGGCTTCAAGGGTCCCAAGAGAGAAAATCTTATCGGAGATGTATCTCTTGCACGGGGCAGCAGCTTTTTTGGCCGATACCTCGGCAGACTCTATGCGGATGACAGCCAGGGCAGCGTCACTATCAAATGCTGCTAGACACGCGTTATGGCTTAAGGGCTGTCCGGGTGACCTTCAGTCCAAGGCCAAATTATATTCTCTCCCCTGCGACAGTCGATTCTTGTTCGGCAAGAACTTGGACGATATACTGGAGAAAGCAGGCGATAAGAAAAAAGGCTTCCCCAGATTTCCTATGGATCAGAGGAGACAGCCCTTTCGGAGGGGAAGATTCAATAGGGGGCGCCCTCCCACTGACAGGAGAAGATGGGAGGATAAAAGAAAAAAAAGAATCGGGATTTATGTTTGGTGGAGGTACCTCCACCTCAAGAAAGTCGCCACAGTGACGCCAGTGTTCCAGTGGGGGGAGATTGGCACTCTTTTTCCAAACCTGGGAGAAGATCTCCTCCAACGCCTGGATCCTAACTATCCTAACAGAAGGCCTGAAAATTCCCTTCATCCGTCAGCCAAAATCCGTAGTCGTCATCACACCCATCAGGAAGGTGACCGAAGAGCAGGTGGCCTTAGAAACAGAGATCCTGAGCCTGATAGACAAGCGGGTACTCTCCGAGGTACCACGCCTACAGGAAGGGAAGGGGTTTTATTCACCCCTTTTTCTGATAAAAAAAACCCGATCAAACCTTCAGGACAATCATAAATCTCAAACGGCTCAATCTATGGATAAGGAACTCGACCTTCAAGATGGAATCAGTAACTACGGCGGTGAAGCTGCTACACCAAGATTGCTTCATGGCCGTGGTCGATTTAAAGGATGCGTATTATCACATCCCTAGCCACCCAGATTTCCAGAAATACTTGAGGGTAGCACTTTATATGAAAGGCACGCTAAGGCACTTTCAGTTCAGGCCTCTTCTGTTTGGCATATCTATAGCCCCGAGAGTTTTCACCAAAGTCATAGCGGAAGTGACTGCCTTTCTCCGGATTCACGACACGGTCATAATACCATACCTGGACGATTTTCTCATAGTAGGCAGCTCAGAGGACCACTGTACAGTGCAGTTGACCCAGGTGATCAACACCTTGCAGGAATTAGGGTGGATAGTCAATTTCAAAAAATCAAAATTGCAACCCCTAAAAAAACAGACCTTCCTAGGATTCGTACTAGACTCAGAAAAGCAAGAGTGTCTGCTCCCAGAGTCCAAAATAGAAAAGGTGCAGAATCTGGCCTTCACGGGCCAAAACCAACCACGTATGACCTTAAGAAGAGCAATGTCCCTGCTAGGTACCCTAACATCCTGTATTCCGGCGGTCAGGTGGGCTCAGTTTCACACCCGGCAACTCCAGTGGGAGATACTAACAGCACAAAGATCGCTAAGAGGGCGTTTAGAAGGAAAGCTGGAGCTTTCCTTAAAAACCAGAGACTCTCTCAATTGGTGGCTGGACAAGAAAAATCTGACCTTGGGAATACTGTGGGACAGACAGACATCAGATATAATCTTAACAGATGCAAGCTCCTCGGGATGGGGGGGGGGCACACCTAAGGGGCATCATAGGTCAGGGTTCCTGGACGCGTCAAGAAAGGGAAGCATCCTCCAACCTGAGAGAACTGTGGGCAGTGAGCAAGGCCCTAAGTCACTTCATTACGCTACTCCAGGGTCGAAACGTACGCATCATGTCAGACAACAAGGTAGTAGTGGCATACATCAACCACCAAGGAGGGACAAGATCACACTCCTTAATGGAAGCGGCGACAGACATTCTGAGCAGAGCAGAAGAACACCTACACTCCTTGACAGCCTTACATATAAAAGGGGCAGAAAACATAGAGGCTGACTTCTTGAGTCGCAATACCCTGAAGCAGGGGGAATGGGCGCTAAACCGGTCCATTTTTCAGAAAATAACTCAGCTTTGGGGGAAACCCGTGATAGACCTCTTTGCCAACAAACACAACAGGCAAACAGAAAGGTTCTGCTCTCTAAACCCGAGAGAAAATCCATGGGCAGTGGACTCGCTGCACATCCAGTGGAACTTCAGACTAGCTTATGCGTTCCCCCCCAGTGGCTCTGATCCCAATAGTTGTCAGGAAAATCAGAAACGATCAGGCCAGGGTGATTATAATAGCTCCATTTTGGCCAAAAAGGCCCTGGTTTGCGCTACTACGAAGGATGTCCCTCTCCGATCCATGGGTTCCACCAGAAATCCCGGACCTACTAGCTCAAGGTCCAATATTCCACGCTCAGGTCAAAGGATTCCATCTGACGGCGTGGAATTTGAAAGGTCGCTTTTAACGGATAGAGGGTTCTCCCCAGGGTTGGTGGCCACCCTGCTAAAGAGTAGGAAACCAGTGACGACTAACATCTACGGCAGAACATGGAATAAGTTCCTGCAGTTCTTAGGTAGGCCGTTAGGGAAAGATCCCCTGATTAATGCCATCCTGGAGTTCTTACAATCGGGGTTGCAGATGGGGTTAGCAGTGAACACACTTAAAGTTCAGGTGTCTGCACTAGGGGCGCTCTACAACTGCAAATTGGCATCAAATAGATGGGTAGCCAGATTTATTAAATCCTTTCATAGAGCTAGGCCTATCCCAATACCCCGGATAGCCCCATGGGATTTAAACCTAGTGCTAGAGGCCCTTACAAAAGATCCGTATGAGCCATTACATCAGCTACCCCTAAAGTTTCTGACCCTAAAAACAATCCTGTTAGTGGCCCTCACGTCAGCCCGCAGGATAAGCGATTTACAGGCTCTCTCAGTAAATCCACCTTATACGCAAGTCTTTCAGGATAGGGTAGTGTTAAGAACAGTCCCCGCTTATTTGCCCAAAGTAGCATCAGATTTCCATCGGGGCCAGGAAATTGTCCTTCCATCTTTCTGCGAGAACCCAAAAAATCTGGGGGAGGAAAAGTTCCATAATCTAGATGTTAAGAGAGCTCTTGTAGAATGCATATCTATGACTAGCCAGTGGAGGAGGTCCCAGTCCCTATTCGTAGCTTTTCAGGGTGCCAGGAAAGGTATGGGGTTTCAAAAGGGACTATTGCTAGATGGATTAGGGAGGCCATTAGTGTAGCCTACACAGCTAGTGGTATCCCGATTCCTGACGGCATCAAGGCTCATTCCACCAGAGCCGTGGCGACCTCCTGGGCCAAAAAAGCAGAGGTATCGATTGAACAGATTTGTAAGGCCGCTACCTGGGCCTCACCTTCAACCTTCTTTAAGCACTATAGGTTGAATCTATCCTCCTCTGCTGACTTAACCTTTGGTAGAAGGGTGCTGCAAGCGGTGGTCCCTCCCTAAGGTGTTTCGAATCTCCAAAAATCTCTCAGGTGGTGCTGTCATGGGTGAAGGGTGTCGGGATCCCTCAGATTACTCTTTCATCTGAAGGACCGATGTTCTTAGGTGTGAAGCACCATATGTCTCTAATCAATTGCTCCGTCGAGAAGGATAACACAGACACGGCTGTATAATACCACTCAGGATGCCTCCAAGACGCCTCTGGCTTATCAGTTAGGCTTCCGTCTTTTATAGTAAAGAATTTAAACATTTTACAGACATGCGCAGTACAAATGATTTTACAACTTGTTTTCGACAAAGAAAGTCATTTAGGCGATAAAGCAGAGGTATTTGACCTTGGTTCACAAGGGAGATGTCTGAGACATCTCCTCGAAGAACAGATAAGGTTTTAAACAAGAGAATGCAACATAGACAGAACTCAATTTAACTCCTTCAGTTCCTATCATTCCCCCCTTTGACATCTTCATTTTCCACAATCTGGAACACTGGATCCTGCAACAACAGCGGATAGTGGCTCGTTCACCAGGTACTATCCCAGGCCGACGGGTTGCCCAAGGGAGACAGGTCTTCTACCTTCTCCATCCCCCAGATACTGAAGCCACGTCCATCATTGCAAGAGTACGCTCCTTCATGCCAGAAATGAGATGTCAATCTAGGACTCAAAGGAATAATAGTTAAATTCTTGTTGTTTACAGTCAAACTTCCTTATCTATTTCTACATCTTTTCTTGCATACAGAGATACACCAAAAAACAAGTTTCAATAGCACATATATTACGAAGATACAAACAACAATACGTAATAGACTTAGTATAATCCCAGTTATCCAGCCTCCAATACCCTTAAACCAATTGGCTGGATTAAGAAAGGAGAATGTATCTGACCACCAACTATCCTTAGTACGATCATTGTCTTTATCGTACTGATCTCTAAGTTTTTGAACATCCTCTATTTTTGATCTTAACTTTAAACTACTGTTGGGATCTATATAATGACAGCAAGCTGGTCCGATGACTTGACACATACCTCCTTGCGCTGCAGTTAAATAATCTAATACTATGGTATGCTGATTAGTGGCTATGATGAGCTGATTTTGGACAGCAACGGTGGTGTTCAATATATCCAATATATCCCATATTTGGTCATCTAAGTAATCTGTAGCCCTGACTAATTTATCCCACATTTGAGTAATCATAGGATAAATAAAAATAGAACTGACAATTTTATTGGCTACACTCATCTGCACTATATGTGGTCTCCCAGAGGGACGAGGTGTATTGTCAGCAGCTCTTTTGTACAACGTGTGTTTAGGTATGCTCTGAGTATTCAACTGGTCATTCGGAATAACAAAGGTAGCTGGAGTCAAACGACCCAGAGTACAAGCACCTTTTACCCCTACTGGCAACCATTTATATGCATTGTCTCCACATACCCAGTACATGTCACTAGGTAGGTCCCATAGGGCTGAATGTTGTAATACCAGTCTATGAACTAAATCTATGAACGCAGATACATTCTGAAGCATACACCAATTTGGAAGTTGTCCTAAAGGGCTACAATACCCTACATCGGGATTTCCACAGGTGGGAGTTCCTTTCTCATATCCAGATGACTCGTTGCAAGGTATATTACCTGAAATATTAAAACAAGTTTCATTATTGCCCTGGGGAAATAAATTGGAATACTCCCAGGACGTATTATGCAACCTTCTTTCTAGCAGTATTGGTTTGAAGGCATCAGTAGAGTGGGAAGTTACATTAAAACTAACTTGTAGGCCATACATTGGAATTTGCCCCAGGTAGGTTAATCGAGTTCTATTCCTGGGTACCCAAGCCCCCCCTTTATATGCCAGATATTGAAGGTATGTATTACTTCCTGAAAGATTACCCTGCCACCAAGGGTATCCTACCCATCCCACAATAGGTATTCCAACAATTGTGTTCCATAACTTCACATTATTTGTGGCATTATTAGCAAGTGTATCAGAACAACTGGTCCAGGCAAATAATTCCTCGGGTGGCATAGGAATAACAAGGAACAGAATACTAGTGGCTGATACTGGTGAATGTGTGCAGATCCAGCAAATGATTTGACCAATCATTTAGTATTTCTTCATGATGTTGTATAAACTTATTATTCAAGGACATTGGAGAATTTAGATTGTCCCACGCAGCTACCATTATTACAGATAATGCAACAAAACCAAACCAAAACATTATGCACTCTTATGCTTTGTTAATTCCTGTGGCTAGTTTGCAATGCGATGCGTGGATCCAGGTTGGTCGTCCTTCCAACTTAACAGAAGTAGGCGTTGTTAGGAGTACTTGGTAAGGTCCTTGATATCGGGGTTCAAGGGTCTTTCTGGAGTGTTTCTTGACATATACGTAATCACCAGGTTGTAGACAGTGAGTTCCTTCCACACTATCTGGATCTGGAATGGAAGAGAAAACTAGAGAATGCATTTGAGTTAAATGCTTTTGCAACTGGATTACATAACTTGTCAAATTATCCACATTAAGTGTTAAGACCTGTGGGTAGTACAACCCTGTGTTCGGTGGTCTTCCAAACAGTATCTCGAAGGGTGACAGTTTAGTTTTCCCCGTGGGTGTGTACCTTACTGAGAATAATGCTAATGGGAGACACTCTGGCCATGGTCTATGGGTCTGCTCCATGGTTTTCTGTATTTTCAATTTCAGTGTCCCGTTCATTCTTTCTACCTTCCCTGAACTCTGTGGGTGGTAGGGTGTATGAAATGCCTGTTCTACACCTATCATTTGCATGACATTTTGCATTACCTCAGCAGTAAAGTGTGTACCTCTGTCTGATTCAATTGTTTCAGGGACACCGAATCGTGGTACTAGTTCCATCACCAGTTTCTTTGCAGTGGCTCGAGCTGTAGCCGTTTTCACCGGGTAGGCCTCTGGCCATCCAGAGAAGAGATCTACACATACTAGGATATTTGCATACACTCCTACCTTGGTAGCTGTATGTCGTCAATCTGCCGTCTCTGAAACGGGTAGAGAGGCCTAGGTGTCGCTTTCTTAGGGACTTTTACTGTTTTACCTGGGTTGTGCTGTGCACAGATGAGGCATGATTGTACAAGTTTCGCGGCTGCGCAACTGAAGCCAGGAGCGATCCAGAAGGCATCTACCATGGCACACATGTGACTTTTTGAGGTGTGATTGGGGCCATGTGCTGCTTGCGCCATGATTGGGAACAGGGACTTTGGTGGGCACATTTTATCCTTATTCTCCCATACTCCATTTGAGTTCAGCTCAGCTCCCAGTCTCCCCCGGTGTACCTTCTCTGTTTGGGCAGCTTTATGCTGGAGGGATTTCAGGACATCTAGACCCAATGTGGCTGGAATACGCTGACTCCCCGCCACCGTCCACTGCTCTCTCTAGGCCGCCTTGTGCTATTTTAGCAGCCTCGTTCGCCCTTCTATTGCCCTCTACCTCCACGGAGTCACCTTTGTGTGTGCTTTTACCTTGACAATGCCAACCTGGACTGGTAACATCAATGCCTCCATCAATTGTTTCACCAGCTCTGCATTTTTAATGGGCTTCGAATCTGTGAAAATATTAGCGACTTTACCTGCAGCGGCTCTACACGCCTCAGTGAGTGCCTTCAACTCTGCCTCCTGCGCCGACATGTGAGGAGAGAGTGGTTCCGCTCGGATTACCTCATGTGAGGATACTACTGCATATCCAGTGTAGAATCGTCCATCCTGGTGGTATCTGGGGCCATCTACAAAAAAGAAACTCAAAGTCTGCATTAGGAACAGGTTTTTCATGAATGTGTGCAAACCCAACTGTCTCCTGACTCATCAGTTCTATGCAGACATGTTCATGCGTCATGTCAAAGTATCCTTCCTCACTTGCCAATACGGTCACCAATTCCCCCTTTTCTGAATCCACAGGCAGGAGGGTGGCTGGATTCAGAACGTTACATCTTTTGAGGAGTGACATACTCAGGAATTAGTAGAGCACACTCAAGTCGGAGCTGTCTGGCCATAGACAGATGTTTTGGTTGAACTTGTAGGAGTATGGCATGGATCGTCAGTGTCATCTCACATGCCTTTCCTATTACGTCTCCACTTTTTTCCTTGTGCTCCAGCATACATGACAGGTCGTTTTATTGTCCTTGTTTGCTCAATTTCTTTAGCTACCTTAAGGAGGTCTTTCGGATCTACATGTCTCCATTCAGGTCTGGCTGTCTGTACTGCGTCTCGTAAGTCTTTGTTCATACCGTCAATGAATGCATTCACCAGTATTCTAACATCAAGTGGATTTATGCAAATGTACCCCATGTCTGCCCATTTCAGCTGTAACCGTCCAAGGTATATCTCTACTCTCTCTCCTCTTTGCTGTGTCACATTAGTCAGGAGTACGGACTGCTCTGATTGTTCCACTGCAGCCCATTGTCTTAGTGACTCACAGTACGTCTCCCCAGATCGTGCAGATTTATCATCCATGCCCCAAGCCTGATTCTTTGTCACATCTGTATGTGTCTTAATTATATGATCTAGTGCGTCACCTGCCTTTAAACTCACCAACCTCTCTAGGTCTGCCCAGGTACACTTATATGTCTGCTGTACTTCCTTTATGTGTCTGTAAAACGGGAATGGTTGGTCTTCAGGGGCAGGCAGCTGCTTCAGCAAAGCTAGCTGGTCAGAGGGGCTCCAGGGATAATACACCTGTATCTTTCTTATTCTAGTCACACTTCTAGGTCCTGCTGGGGTTGGCCGTCTGATGTCTACTGTCAGCTTACTCCTCAAGGGCCAATGTCCCACTACCCACTATCCACACTATCATGTCAGCTTCTTATGATCTTGTCTGGATAGGATTTAGTGCAATTCTCTTAGGTCAGTAGCACAGGTCACACAAGTAGCTATTCAGTCTGGATTTGTCTGAGTCTGACCACAGTGTTTACAAGTTGTCTGGGTCTCTGGTTACACTTTGTCAATCAAACATTCATAATACACCTTCCACACTGCTGCACATTCTCAAGCATCATTTATTCACTTGCTATTTTCTTCACTTGTCTGTGCCTTTTTGTACATCCAAACATTCACACTCTGGTATTTTTGCCTTTTTCAATGTTTGTCCCACTTGTTTTACTGCTTCCTTCCTTCTCTGTCTCTTGTAATTTGACACAATTTGCTATACAAATCAATCACACAACTAGAAGCAGGTTCAAACACATTAATGACCAAGCAATCACTTACAATTCCCTTCTAAATTAGGCACCATATCTAACTTTTAACTTCCAATCTTCAATTAAGTACTGTTGCTTTAAAATGCACAAATCTTTCAGCGTGTACCTTATGGATAGAATTACAGAGAATTTTGAGCACAGCTCACACTCAGCAGAGATAAGAGCGAAGGGAGAAGAAAAACTACGCAGCTCCATCCTTCACCCCTCCCGTCAGAATGCAGCGTCGTCCTTCACAGAATTCTGTAGTTCTTTAGACTTATCAAAATCAATTTCTACAAAGAAACTCAAAATCACGGGATTTCACTGTAAGGGCAGATAACTGTATAATGAGATTAACCATGCCTTGCCCTTTTTCTGGCCAAATGCATTCAGGAAACTTTACAATGTAATGCCACATATAACACGAACTATATCATTACTCAATTCATTCATTCTCAGATGTAGATTTGAAATATCTATAACGCATCTGTCCGGGATTCCACCACAACTAGAAAGGTCACAAATCTCTTGACACAAAAATGATGTGTGATGATTCATTCATACGTGCTCATTCACTGATTTTTTTTTTTTTTTACTCAATTACTCATCTTTCATCTTATTCAGAGGTTCTCATAGACATATATACAAGGATTCACACAGCCTGCCTATCTTGCACTTTGGATTTGATTAATACTTTTTCCAGGTTCTTTGCTGCACTACTTCCATATCTATCCTCAATTATATCACATAACCGATTTCCTTCTTCAGGTGTCTTTCCCTGACTGTTCCCCATCTTATCTTTTATTCTTATCCTGTCTCTCTTGTTGTCTTCCTGTTAGTCCCCTGCCTTAGGTGGTGTATTGGGTAAGCTCAAGACTAGGCTCTACTATACCTCGTTACCTTCTTCCTAAGGTGCTAACAGGCTAAATGGAGTGTCTGTTCCTCGGTGTACTACGTGTTTCGTGTACTTATATGCTATGTAGCATCCGAACAGAAATACTCCCACAACACACAGGATTGTAAATAAAGTGTCCATCTACTGGGGTTCTTCAGTCATATCCTGTCACAGGCTCATTTCACGGTCCTGTGCTCATTCGGTCACACTCTTATCTGTCACAAGGTTTATTCGTAAAGGGTGTTGATTTAAGCTTAGGCGGTGACCTCCCCGAAAGGACGCTGTCACATGGCCCAGTTAGGCAATATCACCACTCTTTGAACGAATACCTACTGTGCAGCTTATTTGTCTACTTTCCACAACCTTTCAAATCAAAGTAGCCATTCAACAACCTCCTCTATTCCTAGTGCGGAACCGTCTATTGTGAAAAACTTGTCCGTCCGGGCTGCGCAGTATGAACTGTTCACCCAGCCTTATATTCCGTAATGTCAGACCTCTCCCATTTTGATTTGCATCAGCTCTTTTTCTAAAAATAGCTGTGCACAGACAGAACCTACAGTAACCTCTCATTCGAGCAGAATTTACATATGCGTGTCACACCCGATTTCCTCAGAGTTCTTATATGGACCTGATTTTACGGCCCCCTCCTCTACTAGATTCCCCTTTATACGGACCTTAGTTATAATGATAGATTATGAAGAGCAGAGAAGAGAAAAATTGATCTCTTACCTGGCCAGGTGTTTAGGTCTGCTGTTCACAATTTCATCAGTAACTGGAGTGGTCTGTAGATCGGGTAGTCTTGGAGAGGTGCCTATATCAGGTCCCTGTTTCGGGCGCCAGGAAACTGTCGGGATCCCTCAGATTACTCTTTCATCTGAAGGACCGATGTTCTTAGGTGTGAAGCACCATATGTCTCTAATCAATTGCTCCGTCGAGAAGGATAACACAGACACGGCTGTATAATACCACTCAGGATGCCTCCAAGACGCCTCTGGCTTATCAGTTAGGCTTCCGTCTTTTATAGTAAAGAATTTAAACATTTTACAGACATGCGCAGTACAAATGATTTTACAACTTGTTTTCGACAAAGAAAGTCATTTAGGCGATAAAGCAGAGGTATTTGACCTTGGTTCACAAGGGAGATGTCTGAGACATCTCCTCGAAGAACAGATAAGGTTTTAAACAAGAGAATGCAACATAGACAGAACTCAATTTAACTCCTTCAGTTCCTATCAAGGGAAAACCACCATGGTTACTTACCGGTAGCCGGTTTTTCCGGAACCCATGACAGCACCCGTATATTCCCCCCCCTTTTCACCATATGGGTGTGCACAATTAGTAGGGTGTTTTTTGAGTGTTGTGGTGTTGGATTAAACATGTAACTAACCGGGAAGTCCTCTCAGTGCTCTGTAACCGAACTGAAGCGGGGGAGAGGTGCCGCCCCTTATGTCTCAGTAGGTTCCTGTCCTGGCGGGGCGGATCCCTCTCTCAGGTGGTGCTGTCATGGGTTCCGGAAAAAACGGCTACCGGTAAGTAACCATGGTGCTTTTTAAACCAGGTATTGGTACTTTTGGCACTTTGGACAGGTGTCAAATCCTGCTGGAGAATGACGTTTCTTTCTCCAAAAAGCTTTTCGGTGGAGGGAAGCATGAAGTGGTCTAAAATTTCCTGGTAGACAGCTGCGCTGACTTTGGTCTTGATAAAACACAGTGGACCTACACCAGCAGATGACATGGCTTCCCATACATCACTGATTGCGGAAAGTGCACACTAGATCTCAAGCAGCTTGGATTGTGTGCCTCTCCACTCTTCCTCCAGACTCTGGGACCTTGATTTCCAAATGAAATGCAAAATTTACTTTAATCTGAAAACAACACCTTGGACCACTGAGCAACAGTCCAGTTCTTTTCCCTTCTCCTATGACAGCACCACCGGAGAGAGGGTATCCGCCCATCAAGGACAGAAAACCTACTGACTAAAAAGGGGGTATCTTTCCACCGAATCAGTCTGTTTGGTTTCCTGTCCTTATGGGAACCTGCAGAGAAAGTGGTACTTCACTTACACGGGAGGGTGTCCAGAACGAGGGATGCCTTCCACGGGTGAGGTAACACCGGATTGGAGGTTGTTGCAACACCGTGCAGGCAGAGACCTCTTGTATCAATGTTTCTGGCCAACACGAGGTCCTGGATCTGCGCGCTCTGGGGGTTGCAGGAGCGCTCTGTTGAAGTGTGACGGGACTCGCTTCCGGGTCTGCGCCGGTAACGGGTACGATGGATGGAGCTGGCATGCCCTGGTGACGAGTGCACCAGAAAGCGAGGCCGCCCTGGTCTACGAGGGACACAGGATGGATATCCGGCGCGTCCTGATGACGTAGTGCACCAGAAACTACAGCAGCCATCTGGGACTGCGCATGCGCAGGGCTACTGAGGATCCCTTCCCACAGGGCAGCAGTGCATATAGACAGACAACTCGGACACTTCCAATACAGGGCTCTGCCCTTCGGTCTATCCATGGCCCCAAGTTTTTCACCAAGATAATTCTGAAGGTGAAAAGAACGTGTTGATAGTGCCATATCTGGATGCTTTTTTTAGTGATCAGCAGAACAGATGGTGACTGCAGTTCTCAACTAAGGCACATCCAGACCATTATGTCACAGGTTGGATGATGAATATCGATAAGTTGAGACTGCAGCCCCTGAAGTTTCAATCATTCTTAGGGCTTATTTTGGACTCGGAGAGACAGGCCTGTCTCCTATCATAGGAGAAGACAGGATTATAGCCCTGATGCCAGCAGCATTGACCAATCGGTCATGTCCCTAAGAAAAGCTATGTCTTTACTAGGAACAATGATGTAATGCATTCCAGCAGTCCAATATGGCCAGATTCGTACCAGAACCTTACAACAGGATGTTCTAGAAAGAGAAAGGAAGCTTGGAGGATGCTTAGAGAGGAAGGTTATGCACTCCCAGGAAGCAATAGACTCCATGACTTGCATGCGCAGAAGGATGGGGCGCACATCTCAGGGACCGCATAGTCCAGGGGGTCTGGTCAGAGGCAGCAGTCGGCCATTCCTCAAACTGTAAGGAGCTACTGGCAATTAAGAAGGCAGTAGTAGAGTTCCTTCCTCATTTAGAAGGAAACCATGTTTGAGTGATATCAGACAACCGAATTTCAGTTGCCTATATCAACCACCAAGGGGGCACAAAATCCTGAACGCTGATGGAGCTATCACGAGCAATTCCCCAAGATCATGGAGGAACATCATCAACAGCTATCTGCACTGCACATAAAGGGCAAGGAGAATGAAGAAGCAGATTTTCTCAGCCGGACATCCCTGAAACAAGGGGAATGGGACTGGATCCGTCAGTTTTTCAGCAGATTGTGGATCATTGGGACAGCCAGAAATAGTCTTGTTTGCCAACATGAAGTATAGGAAGATGAAAATCTTCTGCTTTCTAAACCCAAGAGAAAACCATTATGCGGTGGGCGCGCTACAGATTCCTTGGGATCTCCTGCTGGCTTACGCATTTCCCCTGTTGATGTTGATCCCGGCAGTCCTGAGGAAGATTCAGGAGCAAAATTCATCCTCGTTGCTCAGTTTTGGCCCAAAAGGCCATGGTTCTCATGGATGAGGAAGTTGTCCTTATCGGATCCCTGGATTCTCCCAGACGTTCTAGGTCTCCTCACACAGGGCTCAGTGTCACATCCTCATAAATCAGGTCTACATTTGACTGCCTAGATTTTGAGAGGGAACTATTGACACAAGAGGGATTCTACCCGGCTTTAGTTGCTACCCTGCTGCAGAGTAGAAAGCCTGTAACGACTAGGATATACGGCAGAATATGGGCTAAGTTTTTAGCTTTTTCAGGGCAGTCTGAGGGAAGTAGGATCCCAATCACAGCCATATTAGAATTTCTTCAAAGGGGTATGGAGATGGGTCTAGCCACTAGCACCCTTAAGGTGCAGGTATCTGCCTTAGCAGCCCTATACAGCTATAACCTGGCGGCATCACCAAGAAAAATCCAAAAAAGCTATAAATAGAATGCCAGATAAACTTTCATAGACAGTGTAATCAATAAAATTAAAAATGCAATAAGTAAATAAAAACATGAAGAATGTGTATTTCATGCTAAAAATTAACCAGTGAGCGCCACAAAAAAAGAACCAAAGGTGAGTGACCTTAACACAGTGTAAATACAGTGTAAAAAAAAAATAGATAGATATACATATAACCTTCACAACATAGTGATCTCTTATTGAGGCTTAGTCACATATAAAAAATAGTAATATGACATTAATGTAGTATTGGGCAATGGTATCAGTCTTCCTATAGAGTTGCAAGTATGTACAGTGGGGAAAAAAAGTATTTAGTCAGTCAGCAATAGTGCAAGTTCCACCACTTAAAAAGATGAGAGGCGTCTGTAATTTACATCATAGGTAGACCTCAACTATGGGAGACAAACTGAGAAAAAAAAATCCAGAAAATCACATTGTCTGTTTTTTTTTCATTTTATTTGCATATTATGGTGGAAAATAAGTATTTGGTCAGAAACAAGCAATCAAGATTTCTGGCTCTCACAGACCTGTAACTTCTTCTTTAAGAGTCTCCTCTTTCCTCCACTCATTACCTGTAGTAATGGCACCTGTTTAAACTTGTTATCAGTATAAAAAGACACCTGTGCACACCCTCAAACAGTCTGACTCCAAACTCCACTATGGTGAAGACCAAAGAGCTGTCAAAGGACACCAGAAACAAAATTGTAGCCCTGCACCAGGCTGGGAAGACTGAATCTGCAATAGCCAACCAGCTTGGAGTGAAGAAATCAACTGTGGGAGCAATAATTAGAAAATGGAAGACATACAAGACACTGATAATCTCCCTCGATCTGGTGCTCCACGCAAAATCCCACCCCGTGGGGTCAGAATGATCACAAGAACGGTGAGCAAAAATCCCAGAACCACGCGGGGGGACCTAGTGAATGAACTGCAGAGAGCTGGGACCAATGTAACAAGGCCTACCATAAGTAACACACTACGCCACCATGGACTCAGATCCTGCAGTGCCAGACGTGTCCCACTGCTTAAGCCTGTACATGTCCGGGCCCGTCTGAAGTTTGCTAGAGAGCATTTGGATGATCCAGAGGAGTTTTGGGAGAATGTCCTATGGTCTGATGAAACCAAACTGGAACTGTTTGGTAGAAACACAACTTGTCGTGTTTGGAGGAAAAAGAATACTGAGTTGCATCCATCAAACACCATACCTACTGTAAAGCATGGTGGTGGAAACATCATGCTTTGGGGCTGTTTCTCTGCAAAGGGGCCAGGACGACTGATCCGGGTACATGAAAGAATGAATGGGGCCATGTATCGTGAGATTTTGAGTGCAAACCTCCTTCCATCAGCAAGGGCATTGAAGATGAAACGTGGCTGGGTCTTTCAACATGACAATGATCCAAAGCACACCGCCAGGGCAACGAAGGAGTGGCTTCGTAAGAAGCATTTCAAGGTCCTGGAGTGGCCTAGCCAGTCTCCAGATCTCAAGCCTATAGAAAACCTTTGGAGGGAGTTGAAAGTCCGTGTTGCCAAGCGAAAAGCCAAAAACATCACTGCTCTAGAGGAGATCTGCATGGAGGAATGGGCCAACATACCAACAACAGTGTGTGGCAACCTTGTGAAGACTTACAGAAAACGTTTGACCTCTGTCATTGCCAACAAAGGATATATCACAAAGTATTGAGATGAAATTTTGTTTCTGACCAAATACTTATTTTCCACCATAATATGCAAATAAAATGAAAAAAAAACAGACAATGTGATTTTCTGGATTTTTTTTTCTCAGTTTGTCTCCCATAGTTGAGGTCTACCTATGATGTAAATTACAGACGCCTCTCATCTTTTTAAGTGGTGGAACTTGCACTATTGCTGACTGACTAAATACTTTTTTTCCCCACTGTACATCATAATACCAATAAATGTAAAAAGCATATAAGAAAAGAACATAGCCCCATACCCTAAGACAAAGGAGTCACACACATTACCTAAAGTAGTCAGGATAGTCCAGGCACCAACCACACCCGACGCGCGTTTCGCATTGAAATTCTTCGTCCAGGGGTCAGGGGTCATACTTGCAATTCTATTTAAAGACTGATACCATTGCCCAATACTACCTTAATGTCATATTACTATTTTTTGTATGTGACTAAGCCTCAATAAGAGATCGCTATGTTGTGATAGTTATTGTAATTATATTGTAATTTTTAATGAGTTATTTATATACATATTTTTACACTGTATACTGTGTCCAGGTTACCCACCTTTGGTTCTTTTTTTGTGGTGCACACTGGTTAATTTTTAGTATGAAATACATATTCTTCATGGTTTTTATTCACTTATTGCATTTTTTATTTTAATGATTACATTGTCTTATAAAGTTTATCAGACATTCTATTAGTGACTTTATTGGATTTTTCTTGGTGATACTTACTGATTTTTCAATATTATAGGTGTATTTATAACCTGGCGGCAGATAAATGGGTGGTTAGGTTCATTAAAGCATGTCATAGGTCAAGACCAATGCTTGCCCCAATGATGCCTCCATGGGATTTAAAGCTTGTTCTTGAAGCATTAATAAGATCTTCCGTCGAGCCCCTAGATGAATTATCAGCTAAAATACTAACACTAAAGACAGTGATATTAGTGGCCCTGACATTGGCCCGCAGGGTCATTGAGTTGCAGGCTCAATGCATTAATCACCCGTTCATGCAGATATCGGATGATAGAGTAATTCTGAGGCCAGATCCAGCGTATCTTCCGAACGTAGCCTCAAGATTTCCTAGAAGCCAGGATAGTTCTTCTCTCCTTCTATAGGAACCTAAAAACTGCAGAGGAATGTAGGCTTCACGCATTAGATGTTAGGAGGGCCTTGGTACAGTATTTAGACATGTCAAGACAATGGAGGAAGAGTGAGTCCTTATTCATGCCCTTCCAGGGAGTCAGGAAGGGTCTAAATGGGGCTTTACACATAGCGATATCGCTAGCGCGTCACCGATTTTGTGACGCAGCAGTGATATCGCTACATGTGATACTTACCTCCGACCAGCTCCCCCGCTGGCTATCGCTGATCGCGCGAGATCGTCCACTTCTCTTCGTCGGCTTCCTGCTGGCGCCGACGAGCGAGCCATGGATGCGGGCGGAAGACGGCGGTCATCGCTTCATCTGAAAGGTAAGTACGACCGCCGAGCATCGCTACATCGCTGGAGAGATCTGCCTGTGTGGCAGCTCACTAGCGACCATTTAGCGATGCACCAGCGATCCTGACCGGGTCGTATCGTGGTCGGGATCGCTGGTGCATCGCTAAATGTAAAGGGGCCTTTAGTGTCACAAGAGGGACCATAGCTAGAAGGATTAGGGACGCCATTAACTTAGCATACACCTCTAGTAATATCCAGTTCCTGAGAACCTGAAGGCCCATTTCACCAGGGCCATGGCAACCTCCTGGACTGAAAAAGTGGAGGTGTCGATCAACAGAATATGTATGGGGGCTACATAATCTTCCCCTTCAATCCTCTATAAACACTATCGTCTTAAACTGTCTTCCTCTGTTGACCTATCCTTTGGGAGGAAGATATTGCAAGTGGTGATCCCTCCCTAGGCTGCTTTGATCTATTTAAATCTCTCAGGTGGTGCTATCATGGGAGAAGGAAAAAAATCTTAGTTACTTACCAGTAATGGGATTTTACAGAGCCCATGACAACACCCTTATATTCCCTCCCCTGCTTTGTCACTTGTGGTGTGCACTTTTAAGGGTATTAAGAAAAATGTATTTGGTGACAGTTATGTTACTGTCTGGAGGTCCTCTCTGTCAGGAACACCGCACTGCACTTGCTCACTGAGCCAGTGCGCATGTCCTGAGTACAAACCTGTGCCCAAAGATACCTGTGGAGCGGGGCAGCAGTGGTGACGATGCGTGCTCCAGGCTCACAGGACCTGTGTCACTGAAGGTAGAAAGCAGTGAAGGTCCATACGATCATGTGACTGCAGGGGGCGGGGCTTAGTGTCCTGCTGCTGGAGATAAGTGTAGGATTCTACTATAGGGATCCTCAAATCAGACAAAGGGGGTCATACACAGAGAGGGCAGCGCGGTACCAGAGGGACAAGCAGAGAGTAGTCAGAACAAAAGCAATGAGTCATACACGGAGATAGCAGCACAGTACAAGAGGGGCAATCAGAGACTAGTCAGGCCATAGGCAATGAGTCAGAAACCAGAGAAGCAGATAAACAGTACAGAATCAAGAGACAAACTCACAACAGGGGACAGAACCGGATCAGAACCATATAAGCAAGCTAGACGACAATCAGAAAGCACAGGCACACAGGGGTCACCACTAGAGTTGAGCGACTTTTGGTTTTTTAGGGTCGAGTTTCGTTTCGTGAAACCCGACTTTTCCAAAAGTCGGGTCGAGCAAGATCGGCCGATTATAGGGAAAAGTCGGGGTCGTCCCAAAACACGAAACCCAATGTAAGTCAATGGGGAATAAAAGTCGGCAGTGAGAGGAGGACAGGAAACACACCTACAGTGCTCATTTGAATGCCAAAAGCATCAATTCTTCTTACTTAAGCTGGTCAACCTTAATTAACTTCATAATACAAGTTACGCACTGAAAAATGGGGGTTATTTGGCTACAAACTGTGGGGGGGGGGGGGGTAGGGCTGGCTCCAGGTTTTCATGTGCCCTGGGCGAAAGAGCGCCCCTTTAACACATACCACAACTCATCATGCTCCGATACGGCAGAGAAATAGCGGTATAGTACAATGAAAAATACTTCACTTTTTACATCTCATGACGAGGCCCATCTATTTCTCCATACAGAATCATTGGTCCCATATAATGTTTGAAACAGTATATGATGAGCTCCACATAATGCTACAGTATATGTTGGTCCCCATGGATGAAGCTCCACTGTCTTATGGGCCCAAATAATGCTCCAAACATAATGGGCCCCATTTCTAATGCTCTAGTGTATAATGGGCCCTGTAAATGCTGCTCCAGTGTCTGATGTCCACCTTTGGAATGTTCCAGTGTATGGTGGGCCCCATCTATCATTCTCCAGAGTATAGTGCTCCCCAAAAATTTGCTGTCTCAACATTGAAAACAATCAAATAAGTCTCCTCGCTAGGGAATCCCTGTACTAGTCTGGACTCCTCGTCGTCCCCATCTTCCATCTCACTGCACAGTATTTCAACCTTGCAAGTGCTGTGATCCTGAGCAAGCAGGGGGGCCCACTCGTTGGCGACGGCACTGGCACAGGGCCCCTGATAGTACGGTGGTGTGTCTGATGGCGGGTGGGCCGAACCTGCACTTTCATCTGCAGCTTCCTCTTTGTCACCGTGTAAGATGGAACTGTATATGGGAAGGGTAACCTGAGTTTCATCAGGGTCAGATTCAGGCCGTGTAGCGTGTGAGGGGAATGTAGTGGTCTGGGTCAATGTACCAGCAGATTCATCGAGCAGTGGCTGGGCATCAGTGCACTTGTGTCGCCCCCAGGAGTACGGTCGCCACAGTGGCATTACCTTCCTCCTAGGGAGTGTGATGTCATGCTTGGGAGCAACGAAGGATCTCTCTAGCAGGTTAACTGATTGGGCGGCATTATTCCCACGAGTCATGACCCTCCAAACAGCGTTCATGAAGGCAAAGTGTTTGTTTTACGTGGGCAGTATGATTGCAAAGCTGAACCTTAAAGGAATGTCCAGAAGGGCACCACCAGGAGTGGAGCCTACGGTTAAATTCGACTCCACCTGGGAAACCTCAACCATGCCAGCTACAGAACAGATGCACACATTGCAAGCTTAATTCCGTTAACGAACGAGACTCCGTCATGCTCCGCGGTCCGAGTCCAGTTTACTAGAGGGACACGTGAGGCTCTGGCACATGAGATTGGCCAATAACTGGTGTGTTATGCCCTTACATGTCCGTGGCTGCATGTGCGCTACACTGAAAAGGCCAGCGTTTGTTGCTTACAGGTGCAGATAACCCGCTGAACAACGTTAGTGATGGGGATCACTGATTACAATTATTACCCGCGAACGATGATTTCCCAGTAAGTGCAGGTCAACCGCAGTTCCGGAATTAGGCCTAACCGTCATTCATGAAAAAATGAAAAACTTACGTGTGCAAACCACAGGTGCTGTAGCTTGCTTAACAGCTCGCCGGCCGTTCTCACGCCCAGTATGGATTACACGTGATTGCACAAAGGTGAGAAAGGGTACCGTATCCCCGGATAACATGTATGGATAGCGTACACATTCAAAATATATGTCTATATATCAGGAGGCAGGCTCAGACGGTGTTAGGCCCAGTATGGATTGCACGTGATTGCACAAAGGTGAGAAAGGGTACCGTATCCCAGGATAACATGTATGGATAGCGTACACATTCAAAATATATGTCTATACATCAGGAGGCAGGCTCAGACGGTGTTAGGCCCAGTATGGCTTGCACGTGATTGCACAAAGGTGAGAAAGGGTACCGTATCCCCGGATAACATGTATGGCGTACACATTCAAAATATATGTCTATACATCAGGAGGCAGGCTCAGACGGTGTTAGGCCCAGTATGGATTGCACGTGATTGCACAAAGGTGAGAAAGGGTACCGTATCCCCGGATAACATGTATGGATAGCGTACACATTCAAAATATATGTCTATACATCAGGAGGCAGGTTCAGACGGTGTTAGGCCCAGTATGGCTTGCACGTGATTGCACAAAGGTGAGAAAGGGTACCGTATCCCCGGATAACATGTATGGATAGCATACACATTCAAAATATATGTCTATACATCAGGAGGCAGGCTCAGACGGTGTCAGGCACAGTATGGATTTGACGGCCCAGACTACACAGCGGAGGAGCAGGGAGAGGTACAGATTGCAAATGCTGGGGCCCTGCCCAAGCAAGGGGGGCCCACTCGTGGGTGTCGGTACTGGCACTGGGCCCCTCATAGTACGGCGGTGTGTCTGACGGCGGGTGTGCACCACCACCGTCAGACACTTGATTGCACTATGAGGGACCCTGTGCCAGTGCCCGCGCCTAAGAGTCGGCCTACCCACCTGTCCAGGGCAACGGCACTCGCACGGTGTTGTGCGCTAGGTGGTGACCCCGGCCATGGGGGGGAGGCAGCACAGTTAGGGAGTTTTAGAAAGTGGCATATGTTGATGTTGGACATTCAGCTGATGCAAAAGGCGAAATAGGTCAAGTCCCAGGAAGAGGTGGACCAAAGCAAGCCATTTTTCTGTCACCCTATGTGTCATCAGGGGAAGGTGGGACAAAATCCTTGGAAACCCATGCATGGTTCATTTTAATGAAGGTTAGATCATCCACATTTTGGGTTGACAGACGGGTCCTTTTTTCTGTCAGGATTGATCCAGCTGCACTGAAGACTCTTTCCGATAGCACACTTGCAGTTGGGCAAGCGAGCTCCTGTAAGGCATATTGTGCCAATTCAGGCCAGGTGTCCAGTTTAGCGGCCCAATAGTCAAAGGGGAATGACCTGTGTGGGAGAACATCGATATGGGAGGAAAAGTAGTTTGTAACCATAGTTGACAAATGCTGTCTCCCGTCACTTTCCATCGATGCAGTATTACCAGTTGTGTGAGCGGTACTTGAAAAATCAGTCCACAACATTGTCATGAAACCCCTGTCTCCAACGCCACTTCTGCTGTGCGCACCATGAACACCTCTGCCAAGCTGCCCCCGGCCCGTACGGCTCGTGTGAGAACCATCACGGCTGCTGTGTGCTGGGAATGCCTCAAGCAACCGATTTACCAGAGTTGCTTGTTTATTAGCCAATATTAGGTCAAGATTCTCCTGTGGCATGATGTTTTGTAATTTGCCTTTATAGCGTGGATCCAGGATGCTGGCCAACCAGTAGTCGTCATCGTTCATCATTTTGGCAATGCGGGGGTCCCTTTTTAGGATCTGCAAGGCATAATCTGACATGTGGGCCAGTGTTCCCGGTGTCAATGATGCACTGCGAGTGCTGGGTGGAGGAGCACTTTCTGGCAAATCCACATCCCTCCAGTCACGCACAAACCCTGTACCAGACCTTGCCATGCCAACATTTTCACTTGCCCCACGAGTTGCATCCTCCTCCCCTAACTAATCATCCCCATCATCATCCTCCTCCTCTTCTTCCTCCACCTCGTCCAGGAGAGGTCCCTGAGCAGACAATGGCTGAATGTCATCAAGGATTCCCTCCTCCTCTTCCTCCTCATCAACATTGGCTGCAGACGCCTGCTCCTTAAGGTGTGTCAAAGTTTGCATGACCAGACGCATAAGTGGGATGCTCATGCTTAGGATGGCGTCGTCTGCGCTTACCAGCCGTGTGCATTCCTCAAAACACTGAAGGACTTTACAGAGGTCATTCAGCTTCGACCACTGCACACCTGTCAACTCCATGTCTGCTCTCAAAGTGCCTGGCCGTGTATCCTCCAACAAATGCATTATGGCCTGCCTCTGCTCGCACAGCCGCTCCACCATGTGCAGGGTGGAGTTCCACCTTGTTGCAATGTCGATAATGAGGCGGTGGTTGGGAAGGTGGAGCAATCGCTGCAGCTTCTGCATACGAACGGAGTGTACAGGCGACCGGCGGATGTGCGCGCACAGTCTTCGCACCTTCTGGAGCAGGGCTGTTAACTCCGGATAATTTTTGAGGAAGCACTGCACCACCAGGTTCAAGGTGTGAGCCAAGCAAGGTATGTGGCTGAGTTTTGAAAGGGCTATGGCTGCCACAAAATTACGGCCGTTATCACTAACTACCTTGCCTGCCTCAAGATGTTCACTGCCCAGCCATGACTCAGTTTGTCGCTTCAAGTACTCGGCCAGCACCTCGGCGGTGTGTCTGTCGCCCAAACACATCATCTGCAACACAGCCTGCTGACGCTTTCCACTAGCTGCTCGATAGGGGGACAGCTCGTGTGCAACAGTGGCAGCTGCAGATGGAGTGCTCGTACGACTGCGCTCTGTGGACGAGCTTTCGCTTCTGGAGGAGGAGGAGGGTCGAACGCCTACAGCCAACTGTTTCCTATACCATGGGCTAGGCAGCACTGTCCCACCACCGCTGTCCCCTGTGGACCCTGCATCCACCACATTAACCCAGTGCGCAGTGATGGACACGTAACGGCCTTGGCCATGCCGACTGGACCGTGCATCAGTTGTGAGGTGCACCTTTCCACTCACTGACTGCTTGAGTGCATGGACAATGCGGTCTTTTACATGATGTTGGAGGGCTGGGATGGCTTTGCGAGAGAAGTGGCGACTGGGTAGGTCATAGCGTGGTACTGCATAGGCCATGAGTTTGCGGAAAGCTGCGCTTTCCACCAACCGATAGGGCATCATCTCAAACGAGATTAGTTTGGCAATGTGGGCGTTCAAACCCAGTGTACGCGGATGAGAGACTGAGTACTTTCTTGACCTACTCATAGTGTCTGGGAGGGTGAGCTGCACTTGAGAGCTGCATATGGTGGAAGTAGCAGTGGACAGGGCGGACTGAGAGAGGGTTGATGATGGTGATGGAGTTGGTGTTCTTTCTGATGGCCTAGATTCGGTATTTCGTTGATATAACAGTGGGATTCCCTGACTGCTGTGGCCTTGCAACAACACCTCAACATTTGCTGCTGTGCTAACCGGTGGGCTTACAGTGGGAGAAACAATGTAGCGTTGCTGACTACCTTCTTTGTGATCAGTTGCACATGTGGTACTTGAGGTTTGGTGTTGTGTCCACGCTTGCAAGTGCATGCTGGTTAAATGTCTAAGCATGCAACTGGTATTCAAATTTTTCAGATTTTTCCCTCGGCTAAAGGTCTTTGCGCACTTCTTACAGATAACCTTGGCCTGATCATGAGGATTTTGTTCAAAAAAGTGCCACACTGCACTCTTCCTACTTTGGCAGACATTTTGCGGCCTAGCACGCTATGATCTTTTGACCCTCTGGACAAGGTGTCCAGCAACTCTTTTGATTTTTGGAACCTGTCTTTGGAGTGCTCCGGGCCTGCCAGATAACAGCTGTTGCGATGTCGATATCTGCTGTGGATGCTCCTCCTCATCAGAGCTATTGGAAGCAGCACCCTCTTCCCCCAATGGATGCCAATCTGGGTCAACAACTGGGTCATCCATCACCTCCTCTTCAATGTCATGTGCACCTTCCTCTGTGTCACCGTGTATGGTGGTATAGTGTGTGGGAAGGGGCACCTGAGTCTCATCAGGGTCAGAATCTGGCTCTGTACACTGCGAGGACAATGTAGTGCTCTGAGTGAATGTACCAGCAGAATCATCTATCAGCGGCTGTGCATCAGTGCACTCCATGTCAGATTCATCTTGGCCTGGGTAATTCACCATTTCACTTGATAATCCAGGCATGGTATGTGAAAACAGCTCCATGGAGTAATCATTAGTATGGCCTGCGTCATCCTTCAATCTTGGTTGGGGTGAAGGACACAAGGAAAGGTGGGGTTCATGAACATGAGCCTCCAATGACGACTCAGTGCTTTTATTTTTTACAACTTCAGAAGAGGAGGCGATAGAGCTGGAGGCTGAGTCAGCAATGTAAGCCAAAACTTTTTCCTGAAGCTCTGGCTTTAAAAGCGGTTTGCCAACTCCTAGAAAACTAAGCCTTCGAGGCCTTGTGGAGCCAGACGCTGACGCAGGCTCAACACCTCCTGCATTCAGTCCTATTTTGCTTTTGCCACTACCATCAGATCCACCACCAACACCATCATTACCAGCTGCCAACCCCCGCCCAATTCCACGGCCTCTTCCACCAGCCTTCCTCATTTTTGGTAGAAATGTAGACAAAATCCAACAAACTATATAGTAATGTAAAACAAGGTACAAGGTGTCTATAGGACAGGGGAGATTTTGAATTTCTGCAGACACTTGTGGACACTGGACACTTTTGGATTGTGTGAGGCCCACTGAATATCACAGCGCTATGTCACAGGCTCGATGGCACAGGTGTGAAAAATGTCACTAGAGGATAACGGAGATTTTGAATTTCTGCACACTCTAGTGGACACTGGACACTTTTGGATTGTGTGAGGCCCACTGAATATCAGAGCGCTATGTCACAGGCTCGATGGCACAGGTGTGAAAAAAGTGTCTACAGGATAAGGGAGATTTTGAATTTCTGCACACACTAGTGGACACTGGACACTTTTGGATTGTGTGAGGCCCACTGAATATCAGAGCGCTATGTCACAGGCTCGATGGCACAGGTGTGAAAAAAGTGACTACAGGATAAGGGAGATTTTGAATTTCTGCACACACTAGTGGACACTGGACACTTTTGGATTGTGTAAGGCCCACTGAATATCAGAGCGCTATGTCACAGGCAGAAATTGGCTAGTGTATCACAAACTACAAGGTGTATGTAGAATTGGGCAGAATAGGAATCTCCCTAGAGTGTAGGTCTGTAAGAACGGAACAAGTCCTCCACTTAACCTTCCACAGTGACACACAGATAGCTTCACTGTGGCTGTGATAACAGCCGTTACACGGTACTGTGTGAGGAGCGTACACCGCTGTATGGTGTGAAAAAATGCACGCTCAGTACCTCAGCTGGAAAAAAAAAAAAATTGGGATTGCTTTTAAAAAAGCAGTTTGCAGAGCAGTGGGTAAACAGCAATGCAGCTGTCAGGAAGCCTTAGAAGGCAGCCTAACAACCAACACCGCTGATCCACCACAATATAGCCTCCCCTTGCACTGCACACACAGTGACTGGTGTGTTGTACAGGCAAAATCGCTAGCAGCAGAAGCAGTTTTTTTTTCTTCTTCCCTGCCTAACGCTCTCCGTACAGAATCAGCAACCTCTCCCTATGCTAAGATCGGCAGAAGTAAGATGGCGGTCTGCGTGCACGCCCTTTTATAACCCCTGTGACGCCCACCAAAGCAAGCCAATCACTTGCATGCCCTTCTGAAAGATGGTGGTGACCCCTGCCTATGTCATCACGTTGCCCACAGTGTCCGTGGATCCTGATTGGCTGAAAAAGAGCGCAAAACAAACTTTTGAAACGCGACTTTGGCGCGTAAGTCGCCGACATCGTGGCCGACCTCATCCTAGGTTCGGGTTTCGTTTCGGCCAAAGGCAAAAGTATAACTGACAGAGATTGGAGTCTCCCAGGGCTATAAGATGCCCTCCTTGAGCCAAAGAGAGGCTACAATAATTAACCCCCAGCGTGCAGGTCAAGCCTGCACTGAGCCCAAGAGATTAACCCCTGACGGGCAGGTCAAAACCTGCACTGGGATCATGACACTCTCATGCTCTGAAACCCAAACTGATGTGGAGGAGAGGTACCGCCTTTTTATTCAGTAGGTTTCCTGTCCTTGATGGGTGGATACCCTCTCTCATGTGCTGCTGTCATGGGCTCTGTAAAATCCATTAACTAAGATTTTTTTACTCTTTGCCCCAACTAAGATGCTATTGGTCTTGAGTGGCTTGACACAAGGAATGCGACACTTGTAGCCCATGTCCTGGATACATCTCTGTGTGGTGGCTCTTGAAGCAATGACACCAACAGCGGTTTGACAAGGAGTAATCTCCCCAGAATTTTGAATGGACTTTTCTTAACAATCCTTTCAAGGCTGCGATTTATCCCGGTTGCTTGAGCACCTTTTTCTACCACACTTTTTCCTTTCACTCAACTTTCCATTAATATGCTTAGATACAGCACTCTGTGAACAGCCAGCTTCTTTAGCAATGACCTTTTGTGGCTTACGTTCCTTGTGGAGTGTGTCAGTGACTGCTTTCTGGACATCTGGCAAGTCGGCAGTCTTCCCCATGATTGTGGAGCCTACTGAAACAGACCTTTTTAAACGCTTAGGAAGTCTTTGCAGGTGTTTTTTAAGTATTCTAATATACTGAGATAATGACTTTGGGGTTTTCATTGGCTGTTAGCCATTATCATCAACATTAACAGAAATAAACACTTGAAATAGATCACTATGTTTGTAATGACTCTATATAACATGAGATTCACTTTTTGTATTTAAGATGGCATTCTAATTTAGCGAGTATCAATTGTACAATCTATTCTTAGTAGACACTTGCTTTGGTGATACTTAGTCTCAAACAAAGATTATCTTGTTACACCTTCTTGTGCATCCTGGTATCTTTTTTTGGTATGATTCTGTTCCACCTTGCATATTACTTTGATGTGCATGTCCTCCATTTGTGCATAGGTTGTGGTAGATTGGCTCACTTGGCTGCATACGGAGGTAGACACGGGAACACTGCAGCTTGAAAGAGGCACTTGGTTTATTAACTGCAGCAAAAACCAAGGGTTTAGCACAAAATTAACACAGCCCTCTGTGCAAAACAACAAAACAAAATGGTAGCACTACGTGCAGTCTTTGCATTATTGGGGTTCTGCCCACTCAGGATTAGCAATGTCCATTAACAAACACAACATGCACAAATACTTTCCTGGAGTCCTTTCTCTCTTCTGGAGCCTAGATATTTAAGCCCAGACCATGTGACTCCTCACCCTTGTGTGACTGATCACATGATTGTGACATCACACAGGTCCTGTCAGCACACGGAGGTGTATGCAACTTTAGCTTAAGCCTTTCAACACTTTAGTGTGCTGAAGAAAAATACTCTTTCCTTATATGACTGACGCCATTAAGTTTAGTGACACATATCTCCCTTTCAGTACTTTGCCAGTGACTCTGTCACACATCCCCTCCACCTCTGCCCAAAGTCGGGGGTTTTGGCACCTTCACTGGCTAAGCAGGGGACTCTGGACAGTGTAGAGTCCCGTGCAACCTCCCTGGCCTGTGCTTCACGTGAAAATTAAAATCCTGGAGTGCTAAAAACCATAAAGTCACCTGAGCATTCTTTCTGTTAGGCGTCATGTTTCTGCATCTGCTCTGCAGGAATCCAGACCCTTACATTCTGCGGTCTCTTGCTGTTTAACTGCCGCAGAGGAGATTGCCTTGCAGCAAATCTCTCTCCAGGGGCTAAGTCCCTCTGTCCTCCTACTGAGCATGCTCATGAGACGATTTCCCACTGGAGATCGGGAGTCATGTGCTCAGGTCCTGCTCCAGATCTCATTGGTCCATCTCGGAGATCTGGAAGCTTCCGGAAGGTCCCAGCTGCTATAAAAAGCACGCATGGCCGTTCCGCCATGCGCTAGTATAGTCTCTAGTTGCTACTGTGTGAATGATGATGGATGTATGATTCTGGTGAATGACTCATTTGAAACCCCTTCCCTCTGATATTACGTATGTGGACAGGGACTGAGCTTAGAGCCAGCGTGCCACTACTACATCATCCACAGTTGCTAGCGTCCGACATTCCGCTTGCGTACTAGCTTTGTTGTCTAGAGGCAGTGTCCTACGCCACGCTTCAGCCCTACTTGGCGTCCGCTGTTGCGACGTTGCATGCACGGTAGGTCTAGACGGACGCAGTCCCGCTGTCTTTGGCTCTGCTCCTGTGACCAGATACCGTGTGTGCATTTACTCTGAGTACTGCGACTCCAACAGGCTCAGCCTTATTGTATTTGTCTTTGTTGGCACTTAACAGAGATTGCTCTGCGCACCTGGGTGACGTTTAACCCACATGCGCATTTCCGCCATATTGCTTGCCTGCCACCACTTAGCAGCAGTCATATCATCTACTGCACGGTGGACCCTGAGCGGCGAACGCACTTTATTATTATTTTTATTTAGTGCGTTCCGCCGTTCCTAACACTTCCCCTTCCTTTCTCTTATCCATCTGGGGCGCATGATCTGACTCTAGTTTGAACTTATAGCCTAGCAGGTAGCAGTGTAATAATGTGCAGGAATGAGTGTATGTCACCATGGAACATACGGACCAACAGTTAAAGGGAGATTTATTTACAGGGAAGAATTTACAGTGTAGAAATGAATGTAATATGAAAACAAGTTAATCAAGCAGTCAAAAAGCATTAACAGTATTGAACAGTAATAACGGTAATTTTCCTATGGGGAACTTATCAGTCTGCAGAGGCCTTGATTGAAGGGGTCACTCTTCTCCAACGTAGGCGCCAAATCACCAGCAGCGCTTGTAGTCTGAAGTTCTTTGTATCCTGTGCCTTTAACAATGTCCAGCCGGAATATGTGGGGTTACTGCGGGAGCCAGAGAGGCATGAGACAAATAATATCCCCTATGCTCCAAGTCCTTCTTTCCAACTCCACAGTGGTGCTTCCCCACCGGAATCAGGGGCTCTGCATTAACACAAGGGTCACCTGAACTTTGTACGTGATATAGACTCTCTAAGCAGGTCACAGCCCTGTTACGGGCGCAGTCTCTTTGCAGGCATAAGTCTTATCGCAGCACACAGTCTCTTTACAGGGAAGCGTCTTGTCACAGCACACAGTCTCTTTGCAGGGAACCGTCTTGTCACAGCACACAGTCTCTTTGCAGGGAAACGTCTTATGACTGAGGTGAGCGCGCAACCTTCCTGTCACTGCAGTACCCGGCTTCACGTACTCACAGTCCGCAGTCTTTGCACACGGTCCCTCTGACTCTGGCTGTTGTACCGGAGATCTCTGTCTCTCCCGGTCTGTGTCAGCATCCTACCCTTTCTGCTGTCTGCTCCTCTCTGAGGAAAGCGCGTGCTGTTTTCCTGCTCTCTGCTCTCCTCCCTTCCTGTTCCTGGCTGCTGAACAGGCTGCTTTTGTCTCCCCCGGGGAACCTGCTGCCTTGCTCAATGGTTCCGGGCACGGAGTGGAGAAGGCAACTCCCCCTCAGCTCTTCCTGTACTTCACCCCCTTACAGTACCTCAGGGTGTCAATTGCCCATTTGATGGCCAAGCACTCTTTTTCAATGATGGCATAGTTTTTCTCACAGGAGTATAGCTTCCTACTTGGGTATATGACTGGATGTTTGTCCCCATCTATCTCCTGGGACAACATGGCTCCCACCCCGACTTCAGAGGCGTGTGTCTGGAGCACAAACTCCTTAGTGAAAACCGGTGCGACCATGACCGGCTGTTTGCGCAGAGCGAGCTTCAACACCTGGAATGCCATCTCTGTTTCAGAGGACCACTTAACCATCGACATCCTTGTGCCATTGAGCAGATTCGTCAGGGGTGCTGCTATCATAGCAAAATGGTGGCGATAAGGTGGACATTCTACCACCCTCTCTGTGAATGTCCACTGTTGTGAATTCTCTCTCTCTGGCTTCCCTCTGGTGATTATTGAAAGTAGTGGAGCTGGTCAGATTGACAGAGGGGTTGCGAGTTCTCTTTCTGGACTCCCTCTGGTGGTTACTGGAGGTAGTGGAGCTGATCTGATTGACAGAGGCTTGCCATCTGATGATGAGGAAGACGATTGGAGATCTGGGGTTTCTGATTGGGATTTAAGACAGCTGACTCCCTCTATCCCTGCTGGTGATTTTCTTCCTGTGCCTTCTAGGTCTGATGTCTCCTGCTCTTTCCCTGCATGGTTCAGCTAAGTGGTTTATTTGTTATTCTGTTTGCATTTGATCTGGTTTTGTTTATCTCTGCTTTGTGCGGGTCAGCCAGCTCCGGCTGGGGCTGTTTTGTCCCCTGTTATATTGGTCTCTTTTTGCTTTGCTTTCAGAACATACTAGAGTGCTGATATAGTGGGGACGAAGTTGTGTGACTTCAGTGTTTTTGTGCATCAGATGTGTTGGACTTTTTGCAGGGTTTTTTTGCGTGATTGCAGACAATGTCTTTCCTTTCCTGTCCTGTCTAGTCAGTTTGGGCCCCATCGTTTGCTCAGTCTATTTTTTCGCCTGCGTTTGTGTTTTCATCTTGTCACATCGACAATATGTTTGAGTGCTATCTATTCCTTTGGGGTCTGCTCCGGGGCAGTTTAGATTTCTCCTTTCTTGCTTTAGGCTTAGTTAGCTCTCCAGCTGTGCCGAGGCATCTAGGAACATCGTAGGCACGCTCCACGGCTACTGCTAGTTGTGTGGACAGGATCAGGGGTCTGCATCTGCTTACTTACCAACCTCTCTGGTTTTCTGTGGCTTAGCTTGGGCCTGCTATCCTCCTCGGTGCCCATTCATAACAGTCCACATAAAACCAACCCATTTTGCAACCTTAGCTTAAGCCTCACAATATTTTAGTGTGCTGGAGGAAAATACTGTGGCTTTGTCACTGACGTCATTAAGCATAGTGATGCATATCTCCCCTCCAGTACTTTCACCAGTGACTGTCACAAGGTGTACAGATTGCTATTACTCAGTGACGACTGTTAGCTGTTCTTGGAGGCTTTGTTTGTGGCTTTGGCTATGCTTGATACTCTCCTTTTTAATGTTTTTACATCTTTTGAATTTATTTAATAAAGATTTTGTCTTTTATACATTATATGCCTCATAGTCCTATGTGTCTATAGGATTTTGGTGTTTATATATCATAAATTTTAGTTGCCATGAACACCTAGGAAGATTTAGGCTATGGAACATTAGAAACGTAATGTTCCTGGTGTTACTGACTTCAGTTTTAACTACCGTATGTAACCCAGTATCTGGCCATGTGAATCTAAAAGAGGAGAACCTAAAGAGGTTTTCCATAAATAAAATGAATTTTAATCAGTGTTTTTATTAATAGATTTTCGAATAATAATTTCCAAAATTGGATGTGTTTAAAATAAAATGTTCCTGTGCTGAGATAATCTTATAAATGGGCCCATTCTATGTTCTTTGTAATGGCTGTGTCTGATCATGCAGGAACATCGTCTGCTAATACCACATCTCTCTAGCAGGGGAGGAAGCAAAAATGTACAGACAGAACAGCACGGGATAGTAGCTGATTCTTTCAGGTGGGGGGGTGTGGTTCCTGGGGCTGTGGGCAGGCGCATTAGATGTAGCGGGCATCGATCGGGGTCATGTGGGCGGTGGCATCTGCCGGGTGGGGGGTGTCACCGGGCGTGCGAGTGCCGGGGTCATGGGGGTGGGAGCACGGCCAACAGTCTGGGGGAAAGAGGCACCTGGCAGGCCACATGGAGGACCTGTTGACCCTGGTGGTCCAGTGAAAACCGGATCAGGGGAGTGGTCTGAAGTATTTAAGGAAGGCCAGGACGGAACCAGGTGCTTCCAGACCCATAATCCGGCTAGGAAACATGGAGTCACCAGAGCAGCAGGAGCAGGTGCAGCATTTACCCGTTCAGCAGCAGCTCACTGAGAAGCCCCACTTAAGAGTGACCCAGCGATGACCGCGTAGCGGCACAGAAGGTGGTTGTGTGGGTGAGAGAAGATCCAGTCAGAGGAGTTCCAGCAGACTGGATGAGTCTCCAGGCCCTAAGGAGTAACCTTAGGCTGAGAGATGTCCCACCTCGCATTCTGTTACCATTCAATTAAGCTTCACTGGTGAGTGATCTTCGTGAAAGTTTATTCGGTGATGTAGTCTTCCCCTTCTCTCTCCCAAATTTCTGCTAGGGGAAGAAATGTACCTCTAACGCCAAGCATATGGAGTACGCAATTTGCAAGGCCCTGCTACCAGATTCCTATGGGAAAAGATTGTGCCAGCCATGCATTCAGCAGATGGTAGCGGAAGAGACACCAGGCTTTGCGTCCAGCCTGAGGGAGACTGTCAGGGCAGAGGTTAGGGAATCAGTAAGATTCCTTTCCCAAGGAAGGTGTCTGTAAGGAAAGAAGGCCCAGGTTCCTGGTGTCGAACAGTGATAGTGAGTCAGGGTAAATTGTCTCGGCCTCATCAGCTTCAATTTCATAATCGTCAGATACCCGGTCAAGCTGTTCCTGCTTCCCTGTCGACCGAGTGAATAAGCTGGTAAAGGCGGTTAATAATACCATAGGGATTCTAGAGCCCTGGCCTGAAAAATCCATGCAGGATCTGATGTTCGGGGGTTTGGATCAGAGAGCTCGCAGATCTTTTCCGCTGAATGATAAAATTCGTTCTCTTATTTCACGGAAATGGAAGAGGCCAGAGAAGAAAGGCTCCCAACCTCTGGCCTTCAAATTAAGGTACCCGTTCAAGGACTCTGTTTTGTCCCGAAGCTGGAAGCAGCGGTCGCTAAGGCATCTAAGAAGGCTTCGCTACTAGAGTTGAGCGACTTTTGGTTTTTTAGGGTCGCGTTTCGTTTCGTGAAACCCGACTTTTCCAAAAGTCGGGTCGAGCAAGATCGTCCGATTATAGGGAAAAGTCAGGGTCGTCCCGAAACACGAAACCCAATGTAAGTCAATGGGGAATAAAAGTCGGCAGTGAGAGGAGGACAGGAAACACACCAACAGTGCCCATTTGAATGCCAAAAGCATCAATTCTTCTTACTTAAGCTTGTCAACCTTAATTAACTTCATAATACAAGTTACGCACTGAAAAATGGGGGTTATTTGGCTACAGACTGTGGGGGGGGAGGGCTGGCTCCAGGTTTTCATGTGCCCTGGGCGAAAGAGCGCCCCTTTAACACATACCACAACTCATCATGCTCCGATACGGCAGAGAAATAGCGGTATAGTACAATGAAAAATACCTCACTTTTTACATCTCATGACGAGGCCCATCTATTTCTCCATACAGAATCATTGGTCCCATATAATGTTTGAAACAGTATATGATGAGCTCCACATAATGCTACAGTATATGTTGGTCCCCATGGATGAAGCTCTACTGTCTTATGGGCCCAAATAATGCTCCAAACATAATGGGCCCCATTTCTAATGCTCTAGTGTATAATGGGCCCTGTAAATGCTGCTCCAGTGTCTGATGTCCACCTTTGGAATGTTCCAGTGTATGGTGGGCCCCATCTATCATTCTCAGACGGTGTTAGGCACAGTATGGATTGCACGTGATTGCACAAAGGTTAGAAAGGGTACCGTATCCCCAGATAACATGTATGGATAGCGTACACATTCAAAATATATGTCTATACATCAGGAGGCAGTCTCAGACGGTGTTAGGCCCAGTATGGATTGCACGTGATTGCACAAAGGTTAGAAAGGGTACCGTATCCCCAGATGACGTATGGATAGCGTACACATTCAAAATATATATCTATACATCAGGAGGCAGGCTCAGACGGTGTTAGGCCCAGTATGGATTGCACGTGATTGCACAAAGGTTAGAAAGGGTACCGTATCCCCAGATAACATGTATGGATAGCGTACACATTCAAAATATATGTCTCAGGAGGCAGGCTCAGACGGTGTTAGGCCCAGTATGGATTGCACGTGATTGCACAAAGGTTAGAAAGGGTACCGTATCCCCGGATAACATGTATGGATAGCGTACACATTCAAAATATATGTCTATACATAAGGAGGCAGGCTCAGACGGTGTTAGGCCCAGTATGGATTGCACGTGATTGCACAAAGGTTAGAAAGGGTACCGTATCCCCAGATAACATGTATGGATAGCGTACACATTCAAAATATGTCTCAGGAGGCAGGCTCAGATGGTGTTAGGCCCAGTATGGATTGCACGTGATTGCACAAAGGTTAGAAAGGGTACCGTTTCCCCGGATAACATGTATGGATAGGGTACACATTCAAAATATATGTCTCAGGAGGCAGGCTCAGACGGTGTTAGGCCCAGTATGGATTGCACGTGATTGCACAAAGGTTAGAAAGGGTACCGTTTCCCCGGATAACATGTATGGATAGCGTACACATTCAAAATATATGTCTCAGGAGGCAGGCTCAGACGGTGTTAGGCCCAGTATGGATTGCACGTGATTGCACAAAGGTTAGAAAGGGTACCGTTTCCCCGGATAACATGTATGGATAGCGTACACATTCAAAATATATGTCTCAGGAGGCAGGCTCAGACGGTGTTAGGCCCAGTATGGATTGCACGTGATTGCACAAAGGTTAGAAAGGGTACCGTATCCCCGGATAACATGTATGGATAGCGTACACATTCAAAATATATGTCTATACATCAGGAGGCAGGCTCAGACGGTGTTAGGCCCAGTATGGATTGCACGTGATTGCACAAAGGTTAGAAAGGGTACCGTATCCCCAGATAACATGTATGGATAGCATACACATTCAAAATATATGTCTCAGGAGGCAGGCTCAGACGGTGTTAGGCCCAGTATGGATTGCAAGTGATTGCACAAAGGTTAGAAAGGGTACCGTTTCCCCGGATAACATGTATGGATAGCGTACACATTCAAAATATATGTCTCAGGAGGCAGGCTCAGACGGTGTTAGGCCCAGTATGGATTGCACGTGATTGCACAAAGGTTAGAAAGGGTACTGTATCCCCGGATAACATGTATGGATAGCGTACACATTCAAAATATATGTCTTAGGAGGCAGGCTCAGACGGTGTTAGGCCCAGTATGGATTGCACGTGATTGCACAAAGGTTAGAAAGGGTACCGTATCCCTGGATAACATGTATGGATAGCGTACACATTCAAAATATATGTCTATACATCAGGAGGCAGGCTCAGACGGTGTTAGGCCCAGTATGGATTGCACGTGATTGCACAAAGGTTAGAAAGGGTACCGTATCCCCAGATAACATGTATGGATAGCGTACACATTCAAAATATATGTCTCAGGAGGCAGGCTCAGACGGTGTTAGGCCCAGTATGGATTGCACGTGATTGCACAAAGGTTAGAAAGGGTACCGTATCCCCGGATAACATGTATGGATAGCATACACATTCAAAATATATGTCTATACATAAGGAGGCAGGCTCAGACGGTGTTAGGCCCAGTATGGATTGCACGTGATTGCACAAAGGTTAGAAAGGGTACCGTATCCCCAGATAACATGTATGGATAGCGTACACATTCAAAATATGTCTCAGGAGGCAGGCTCAGATGGTGTTAGGCCCAGTATGGATTGCACGTGATTGCACAAAGGTTAGAAAGGGTACCGTTTCCCCGGATAACATGTATGGATAGCGTACACATTCAAAATATATGTCTCAGGAGGCAGGCTCAGACGGTGTTAGGCCCAGTATGGATTGCACGTGATTGCACAAAGGTTAGAAAGGGTACCGTTTCCCCGGATAACATGTATGGATAGCGTACACATTCAAAATATATGTCTCAGGAGGCAGGCTCAGACGGTGTTAGGCCCAGTATGGATTGCACGTGATTGCACAAAGGTTAGAAAGGGTACCGTATCCCTGGATAACATGTATGGATAGCGTACACATTCAAAATATATGTCTATACATCAGGAGGCAGGCTCAGACGGTGTTAGGCCCAGTATGGATTGCACGTGATTGCACAAAGGTTAGAAAGGGTACCGTATCCCCAGATAACATGTATGGATAGCGTACACATTCAAAATATATGTCTCAGGAGGCAGGCTCAGACGGTGTTAGGCCCAGTATGGATTGCACGTGATTGCACAAAGGTTAGAAAGGGTACCGTTTCCCGGGATAACATGTATGGATAGCGTACACATTCAAAATATATGTCTCAGGAGGCAGGCTCAGACGGTGTTAGGCCCAGTATGGATTGCACGTGATTGCACAAAGGTTAGAAAGGGTACCGTATCCCCGGATAACATGTATGGATAGCGTACACATTCAAAATATATGTCTATACATCAGGAGGCAGGCTCAGACGGTGTCAGGCACAGTATGGATTTGATGGCCCAGATTACACAGCGGAGGAGCAGGGAGAGGTAAAGATTGCAAATGCTGGGGCCCTGCCCAAGCAAGGGGGGCCCACTCGTGGGCGTCGGTACTGGCACTGGGCCCCTCATAGTACAGCGGTGTGTCTGACGGCGGGTGTGCACCACCACCGTCAGAGACACTTGATTGCACTATGAGGGACCCTGTGCCAGTGCCCGCGCCCAAGAGTCGGCCTACCCACCTGACCAGGGCAACGGCACTCGCACGGTGTCGTGCGCTAGGTGGTGACCCCGGCCATGGGGGGGAGGCAGCACAGTTAGGGAGTTTTAGAAAGTGGCATATGTTGATGTTGGACATTCAGCTGATGCAAAAGGCGAAATAGGTGAAGTACCAGAAAGAGGTGGACCAAAGCAAGCCATTTTTCTGTCACCCTATGTGTCATCAGGGGAAGATGGGACAAAATCCTTGGAAACCCATGCGTGGTTCATTTTAATGAAGGTTAGATCATCCACATTTTGGGTTGACAGACGGGTCCTTTTTTCTGTCAGGATTGATCCAGCTGCACTGAAGACTCTTTCCGATAGCACACTTGCAGCTGGGCAAGCGAGCTCCTGTAAGGCATATTGGGCCAATTCAGGCCAGGTGTCCAGTTTAGCGGCCCAATAGTCAAAGGGGAATGACCTGTGTGGGAGAACATCGATATGGGAGGAAAAGTAGTTTGTAACCATAGTTGACAACTGCTGTCTCCTGTCACTTTCCATCGATGCAGTATTAACAGTTGTGTGAGCGGTATTTGAAAAATCAGTCCACAACATTGTCATGAAACCCCTGTCTCCAACGCCACTTCTGCTGTGTGCACCACAAACACCTCTGCCAAGCTGCCCCCGGCCCGTACGGCTCGTGTGAGAACCATCACGGCTGCTGTGTGCTGGGAATGCCTCAAGCAACCGATTTACCAGAGTTGCTTGTTTATTAGCCAATATTAGGTCAAGGTTCTCCTGTGGCATGATGTTTTGTAATTTGCTTTTATAGCGTGGATCCAGGATGCTGGCCAACCAGTAGTCGTCAACGTTCATCATTTTGGCAATGCGGGGGTCCCTTTTTAGGATCCGCAAGGCATAATCTGACATGTGGGCCAATGTTCCCGGTGTCAATGATGCACTGCGAGTGCTGGGTGGAGGAGCACTTTCTGGCAAATCCACATCCCTCCAGTCACGCACAAACCCTGTACCAGACCTTGCCACGCCAACATTTTCACTTGCCCCACGAGATGCATCCTCCTCCCCTAAGTAATCATCCCCATCATCATCCTCCTCCTCCTCTTCTTCCTCCACCTCGTCCAGGAGAGGTCCCTGAGCAGACAATGGCTGAATGTCATCAAGGATTCCCTCCTCCTCTTCCTCCTCATCAACATTGGCTGCAGACGCCTGCTCCTTAAGCTGCGTCAAAGTTTGCATGAGTAGACGCATAAGTGGGATACTCATGCTTAGGATGGCGTCGTCTGCGCTTACCAGCCGTGTGCATTCCTCAAAACACTGAAGGACTTTACAAAGGTCTTTCAGCTTCGACCACTGCACACCTGTCAACTCCATGTCTGCTCTCAAAGTGCCTGGCCGTGTATCCTCCCACAAATGCATTATGGCCTGCCTCTGCTCGCACAGCCGCTCCACCATGTGCAGGGTGGAGTTCCACCTTGTTGCAATGTCGATAATGAGGCGGTGGTTGGGAAGGTGGAGCAATCGCTGCAGCTTCTGCATACGAACGGAGTGTACAGGCGACCGGCGGATGTGCGCGCACAGTCTTCGCACCTTCTGGAGCAGGGCTGTTAACTCCGGATAATTTTTGAGGAAGCACTGCACCACCAGGTTCAAGGTGTGAGCCAAGCAAGGTATGTGGCTGAGTTTTGAAAGGGCTATGGCTGCCACAAAATTACGGCCGTTATCACTAACTACCTTGCCTGCCTCAAGATGTACACTGCCCAGCCATGACTCAGTTTGTCGCTTCAAGTACTCGGCCAGCACCTCGGCGGTGTGTCTGTCGCCCAAACACATCATCTGCAACACAGCCTGCTGACGCTTTCCACTAGCTGCTCGATAGGGGGACACATCGTGTGCAACAGTGGCAGCTGCAGATGGAGTGCTCGTACGACTGCGCTCTGTGGACGAGCTTTCGCTTCTGGAGGAGGAGGAGGAGGGTCGAACGCCTACAGCCAACTGTTTCCTATACCGTGGGCTAGGCTGCACTGTCCCACCACCGCTGTCCCCTGTGGACCCTGCATCCACCACATTAACCCAGTGCGCAGTGATGGACACGTAACGGCCCTGGCCATGCCGACTGGACCATGCATCAGTTGTGAGGTGCACCTTTCCGCTCACTGACTGCTTGAGTGCATGGACAATGCGGTCTTTCACATGATGGTGGAGGGCTGGGATGGCTTTGCAAGAGAAGAAGTGGCGACTGGGTAGGTCATAGCGTGGTACTGCATAGGCCATGAGTTCGCGGAAAGCTGTGCTTTCCACCAACCGAAAGGGCATCATCTCAAACGAGATTAGTTTGGCAATGTGGGCGTTCAAACCCAGTGTACGCGGATGAGAGACTGAGTACTTTCTTGACCTACTCATAGTGTCTGGGAGGGTGAGCTGGACTTGAGAGCTGCATATGGTGGAAGTAGCGGTGGACAGGGCGGACTGAGAGAGGGTTGATGATGGTGATGGAGTTGGTGTTCTTTCTGATGGCCTAGAATCAGTCTTTCGTTGATATAACAGTGGGATTCCCTGACTGCTGTGGTCTTGCAACGACACCTCAACATTTGCTGCTGTGCTAACCGGTGGGCTTACAGTGGGGGAAACAATGTAGCGTTGCTGACTACCTTCGTTGTGATCAGTTGCACATGTGGCACTTGAGGTTTGGTGTTGTGTCCACGCTTGCAAGTGCATGCTGGTTAAATGTCTAAGCATGCAACTGGTATTCAAATTTTTCAGATTTTTCCCTCGGCTAAAGGTCTTTGCGCACTTCTTACAGATAACCTTGGCCTGATCATGAGGATTTTGTTCAAAAAAGTGCCACACTGCACTCTTCCTACTTTGGCAGACATTTTGCGGCCTAGCACGCTGTGATCTTTTGACCCTCTGGACAAGCTGTCCAGCAACTCTTTTGATGTTTGGAACCTGTCTTTGGAGTGCTCCGGGCCTGCCAGATAACAGCTGTTCCGATGTCGATGTCTGCTGTGGATGCTCCTCATCTGAGCTATTGGAAGCAGCACCCTCTTCCCCCAATGGATGCCAATCTGGGTCAACAACTGGGTCATCCATCACCTCCTCTTCAATGTCATGTGCACCTTCCTCTGTGTCACCGTGTATGGTGGTATAGTGTGCGGGAAGGGGCACCTGAGTCTCATCAGGGTCAGAATCTGGCTCTGTACACTGCGAGGACAATGTAGTGCTCTGAGTGAATGTACCAGCAGAATCATCCATCAGCGGCTGTGCATCAGTGCACTCCATGTCAGATTCATCTTGGCCTGGGTAATTCACCATTTCACTTGATAATCCAGGCATGGTATGTGAAAACAGCTCCATGGAGTAATCAGTAGTATGGCCTGCGTCATCCTTCAATCTTGGTTGGGGTGAAGGACACAAGGAAAGGTGTGGTTCATGAAAATGAGCCTCCAATGACGACTCAGTGCTTTTACTTTTTACAACTGAAGAAGAGGAGGCGATAGAGCTGGAGGCTGAGTCAGCAATGTAAGACAAAACTTTTTCCTGATGCTCTGGCTTTAAAAGCGGTTTGCCAACTCCTAGAAAACTAAGCGTTCAAGGCCTTATGTATCCAGACGATGACGCAGGGTCAGCACCTCCTGCATTCGGTCCTATTTTGCTCTTGCCACTACCATCAGATCCACCACCAACACCATCATTACCAGCTGCCAACCCCCGCCCAATTCCACGGCCTCTTCCACCAGCCTTCCTCATTTTTGGTAGAAATGTAGACAAAATCCAACAAACTATATAGTAATGTAAAACAAGGTACAAGGTGTCTATAGGACAGGGGAGATTTTGAATTTCTGCAGACACTTGTGGACACTGGATGGACACTTTTGGATTGTGTGAGGCCCACTGATATCTGAGCGCTATGTGACAGGCTCGATGGCACAGCTGTGACCAAAGTGACTAGAGGATAAGGGAGATTTTGAATCTCTGCACACACTTTTGGACACTGGACACTTTTGGATTGTGTGAGGCCCACTGATATCTGAGCGCTATGTGACAGGCTCGATGGCACAGCTGTGACAAAAGTGACTAGAGGATAAGGGAGATTTTGAATCTCTGCACACACTTTTGGACACTGGATGGACACTTTTGGATTGTGTGAGGCCCACTGATATCTGAGCGCTATGTGACAGGCTCGATGGCACAGCTGTGACCAAAGTGACTAGAGGATAAGGGAGATTTTGAATCTCTGCACACACTTTTGGACACTGGATGGACACTTTTGGATTGTGTGAGGCCCACTGATATCTGAGCGCTATGTGACAGGCTCGATGGCACAGCTGTGACCAAAGTGACTAGAGGATAAGGGAGATTTTGAATCTCTGCACACACTTTTGGACACTGGACACTTGTGGATTGTGTGAGGCCCAATGAATATCTGAGCGCTATGTGACAGGCTCAATGGCACAGCTGTGACAAAAGTGACTAGAGGATAAGGGAGATTTTGAATCTCTGCACACACTTTTGGACACTGGATGGACACTTTTGGATTGTGTGAGGCCCACTGATATCTGAGCACTATGTGACAGGCTCGATGGCACAGCTGTGACCAAAGTGACTAGAGGATAAGGGAGATTTTGAATCTCTGCACACACTTTTGGACACTGGACACTTTTGGATTGTGTGAGGCCCACTGATATCTGAGCGCTATGTGACAGGCTCGATGGCACAGCTGTGACCAAAGTGACTAGAGGATAAGGGAGATTTTGAATCTCTGCACACACTTTTGGACACTGGACACTTTTGGATTGTGTGAGGCCCACTGATATCTGAGCGCTATGTGACAGGCTCGATGGCACAGCTGTGACCAAAGTGACTAGAGGATAAGGGAGATTTTGAATCTCTGCACACACTTTTGGACACTGGATGGACACTTTTGGATTGTGTGAGGCCCACTGATATCTGAGCGCTATGTGACAGGCTCGATGGCACAGCTGTGACCAAAGTGACTAGAGGATAAGGGAGATTTTGAATCTCTGCACACACTTTTGGACACTGGACACTTTTGGATTGTGTGAGGCCCACTGATATCTGAGCGCTATGTGACAGGCTCGATGGCACAGCTGTGACAAAAGTGACTAGAGGATAAGGGAGATTTTGAATCTCTGCACACACTTTTGGACACTGGATGGACACTTTTGGATTGTGTGAGGCCCACTGATATCTGAGCGCTATGTGACAGGCTCGATGGCACAGCTGTGACCAAAGTGACTAGAGGATAAGGGAGATTTTGAATCTCTGCACACACTTTTGGACACTGGATGGACACTTTTGGATTGTGTGAGGTCCACTGATATCTGAGCGCTATGTGACAGGCTCGATGGCACAGCTGTGACCAAAGTGACTAGAGGATAAGGGAGATTTTGAATCTCTGCACACACTTTTGGACACTGGACACTTGTGGATTGTGTGAGGCCCAATGAATATCTGAGCGCTATGTGACAGGCTCGATGGCACAGCTGTGACAAAAGTGACTAGAGGATAAGGGAGATTTTGAATCTCTGCACACACTTTTGGACACTGGATGGACACTTTTGGATTGTGTGAGGCCCACTGATATCTGAGCGCTATGTGACAGGCTCGATGGCACAGCTGTGACCAAAGTGACTAGAGGATAAGGGAGATTTTGAATCTCTGCACACACTTTTGGACACTGGACACTTGTGGATTGTGTGAGGCCCAATGAATATCTGAGCGCTATGTGACAGGCTCGATGGCACAGCTGTGACAAAAGTGACTAGAGGATAAGGGAGATTTTGAATCTCTGCACACACTTTTGGACACTGGATGGACACTTTTGGATTGTGTGAGGCCCACTGATATCTGAGCGCTATGTGACAGGCTCGATGGCACAGCTGTGACCAAAGTGACTAGAGGATAAGGGAGATTTTGAATCTCTGCACACACTTTTGGACACTGGACACTTTTGGATTGTGTGAGGCCCACTGATATCTGAGCGCTATGTGACAGGCTCGATGGCACAGCTGTGACCAAAGTGAGTAGAGGATAAGGGAGATTTTGAATCTCTGCACACACTTTTGGACACTGGACACTTTTGGATTGTGTGAGGCCCAATGAATATCTGAGCGCTATGTGACAGGCTCGATGGCACAGCTGTGACAAAAGTGACTAGAGGATAAGGGAGATTGGATTGCTTTTAAAAAAGCAGTTTGCGGAGCAGTGGGTAAACAGCAATGCAGGAATGTCAGGAAGCCTTAGAAGGCAGCCCAACAACCAACACCACTGATACACCACTATATAGCCTCCCCTTGCACTGCACACACAGTGACTGGTGTGTTGTGCAGGCCAAATTGCTAGCAGCAGAAGCAGTATTTTTGTCTTCTCAGCAGGACAAAAAAAAAAAAATTGGGATTGCTTTTAAAAAAGCAGTTTGCGGAGCAGTGGGTAATCAGCAATGCAGGAATGTCAGGAAGCCTTAGAAGGCAGCCCAACAACCAACACCACTGATACACCACTATATAGCCTCCCCTTGCACTGCACACACAGTGACTGGTGTGTTGTGCAGGCCAAATCGCTAGCAGCAGAAGCAGTTTTTTTGTCTTCTTCCCTGCCTAATGCTCTCCCTACAGAATCAGCAGCAACCTGCCCCTATACTGATATCGGCAGAAGTAAGATGGCGGTCGGCGTGCACGCCCTTTTATACCCCCTGTGACGCCCACCGAAGCAAGCCAATCACATGCATGCCCTTCTGAAAGATGGTGGTGACCCCTGCCTATGTCATCACGTTGCCCACAGTGTCCGTGGATCCTGATTGGCTGAAAAAGAGCGCAAAACAAACTTTTGAAACGCGACTTTGGCGCGTAAGTCGCCGACCTCGTGGCCGACCTCATCCTAGGGTCGGGTTTCGTTTCATGAAACCCGACTATGCCAAAAGTCGGCGACTTTTGAATTTTTTCGACTCATTTCGCTCAACTCTACTCGCTACCATTTGAGGACATGGGAAATTTAAAGGACCCACTAGATAGGAAAGCAAATACCTTCATGAAGGGCTCTTGGGAAATGGTGGGGACCCTTAGTCCGGTTGCAGCAGCCACTTGTACAGCCAGGTCTTTAATGGTCTGGTTGGAATCTCAACTGAAGGACAAGGCATCCAGGGAAAGTATCCTGACTTCTCTTCCCATGATCCAGGGAGCTGCAGTTTTTTTTCTGACACATTGGCGGACTCAGGCTAGCCGCAAGAGCAGTGGACCTTTCTAATGCAGCACAAAGGGCTTTGTGCCTAAAGTGTTGGCCAGGAGACATCCAAGCCAGGTCAAAGCATTGCACCATTCCTTGTGAAGGAGAACACTTGTTCGCGCTGGTGTTGGACGAACTCATGGAAAAGCGGGGGACAATAAAAAGAAGTTCCCTAACCTGTCGGATCTATCCTACGGACGCTCCTTCAACAGGAAAAGGTTCAGCCGTAGAAGGTCATCTAGTGATAAAAGCAGATGGGACGACAGGAAAAGGAAAGGTAGAGGATACTTGTTTGGTTCCCCCCAGAATCAAATCACAGGAAACCACCCCAATAACTGCTGACACAGGTAGGGGTAAGGCTTTCGACCTTCTACCTGGCTTGGTCAAAGATTTCAAATAGTGTATGGATACATAATCTCATCAGTGCAGGACTAAAATTGGAGTTTCGGGTAATAACTCAGCACTCGTTCCTCACCAGCGGAACAGCAGACTCTAAAGTCAAAGTCCTGGAGCTATGGCACAAGGTGGTCTTAGTAGAGGTTCCTGTGTCAGAAAGAGGTTGGGGGTTCTAAACCCCCTCTTACTGATTTAAAAAAAAACATCTGGTTCCTTTCGGATCACCAGCAGTCCCTTAGAGTGGCGGTATCACTGGGGGGTGTGGTAAAACATTTCCAGTTTAGAGAGCCCTCCCGTTTGGCCTCACCATTGCTCCACGGGTCTTTACCAAGATGATCACAGAGGTCATGGCACGTCTCCATGAGCAGGATGTTGTGCTGGTCCCCTATCTAGATGACTTTTTAATTGTAGGCAGTTCGGTCCGGCACTGCACTACTCAATTGAAAGGGGTAATGTCCACAGTAGAAGGTTTGGGGTGGCTTGTGAATATCAAAAAGTCATGTTTACAGCCCCTAAAGGTGCAGGAATTCCTAGGTATAGTGCTGGACTCTGAGAATCAGGAGTGTCAGTTACCGTGGTCCAAACTGGATGGTATTCGGCGTCAAGTTCTGAAGGCGGTGAACAATCCATCTATGTCCCTTAAGGGGGGCCGATGTCCCTTCTAGGCTCACTTACTGTATTCCGGCTGTTCCCTGGGCCCAATTCCATAATAGGGCATTACAGTGGGATGTATTGCATAACAACCATCAGCTGGGAGGGTGTCTAGAAATTAAAATCTCTATCCCCCTCTACATTACAGTCCCTACGTTGGTGGTTAGATTTGTCAAACTTGTCCAGAGGGGTTCCCTTGGTAAACCATATCTCCCAGATTGTCACTACAGATGCATGCCCCACGGGTTGGGGGGGCTCATTTGGGGGAGGTATGGGTCCAAGGGAAGTGGACAAGCAGTGAGCAGGCTGGTTCATCTAACCTAAAAGAGTTCTTGGCAGTTGAGCTGGCAATTAGACGGCTTCTTATATCCTTACAGGGTCATCAACATGTCAGTGTGCTTTCTGGCAATCAGGTAACAGTGGCCTACATCAACCACCATGGGGAAACTCATTCCATGTCTTTGATGGAGGTGACGAATTGTATTTTTCAGATGGCCGAAACTCATCTGCTGTGGTTAAACTCCCTGCACATAAGAGGAAAGGAAATCAAGACTGACTTTCTAAGCCGCAACAAGCTCAGGCAGGGAGATTGGGTGTTGAACCAGGCGGTCTTCAACCAAATTGTGCAGATTTGGTGGTGTCCGGACATAGATCTCTTTGCCAACAGAGGTTCTGTTCCCTGAACCCCATAGAAAGTCCGCAAGTGGCAGATGCTCTCTTGATCCCATGGAATTTCAAGCTGGCGTATGCCTTTTCTCATATAGCCCTGATTCCATTGGTGTTAAGGAAGATACGAGAGGACAAAGCACGTGTTATCCTAATCACCCCTTTTTGGCAAAAGAGGCCGTGGTATTCCTGGCTGAAGGGGATGTCCATAATAAACCCATGGGTTTTTCCGGAACTCTCAGACCTCCTCTCCCAGGGACCAATCCTCCATCCAATGGTGTCCAGTTTACAACTGACGGCATGGAATTTGAGAGGGCACTGTTAAAAGGTCAAGGGTTTTGTCATAACCTGGTGAACACTTTGCTTAAGTAGGAAAGCATCCACGACAAAAATATACGCCAGAATCTGGAGAAAGTTTCTATCAACATTAGGGGTGGGCAGCGGTTGGAGGAAAGGTTCAGATAGGCCAAGTGTTGGAGTGTCTATAAAAGGGCCTAGAGATAGGTCTATTCACGAACACCCACAAAGTCCTGATGTCGGTTCTAGGGCCCTGTATAATTGTGATCTGGCGGGCAATTATTGGGTGTTTAGGTTTATCAGGGCATCGGCTAAGTCTAGACTAGTGATGAGAGAGTATACTCGTTGCTCAGGTTTTCCCGAGCATGCTTGGGTGATCGAGCATTTTGGAGTGCTCGGAGATTTAGTGTTTGTCAGCGCAGCTGCATGATTTGTGGCAGCTAGACAGGCTGAATACATGTGGGGATTGCCTGCTTGTTAGGAATTCCACACATGTATTCAGGCTGTCTAGCAGCCGTAAATCATGCAGCTGCGTCAACACACACTAAATCTCTGAGCATGCCAAAATACTCGCAGATCACCCGAGCAACGAATATACTTGCTCATCACTAGTCTAGACCCATCCTTAGACAGCGGTTAATGCCTTGGGATTTGAATTTAGTTCTAACAGCATTGACGGAATCTCCCCTTTGAGCCCATTGAAGTAGCCCCAATTAAAATTCTGTCTCTCAAAACGGCACTTCTGATTGCATTGACATCAGCCCGTAGGGTTAGTGACATTCAGACCCTATCCAGATTTCCACCATATACCCAGTTTAAGGAGGATCGGGTTATTTTGTAGCCTGATCCCTCATATTTGCCAAAAGTGGCCTCTAAGTTCCACAGGCTACAGGAGATAGTGCTTCCTTCTGTCTGTGCCAAACCCGGGAATCAAAGGGAGGAGAAGCTCCATTCACTAGATGTTAGGAGGTGCCTACTTAGTTACCGTATATTTCAATAACTGACCCTTGGAAGAAGGAGAATTCTTTATTTGTCTCCTTTCAGGGAGCTGGGAAAGGGCTTAGAGTCTTAAAGAGCACTTTAGCTAGGTGGGTCAGGGAAGCAATTTATTTGGCCTATACAAGTATATAAGTGGTGTTCCGGTTCCAGGGGGTCTGAAGGCTCACTCTACACGAGCTGTGGCAGCTTCCTAGGCAGAGAGATCAGAGGTGTCGATTTGAGGAGATATGTAAGGCGGCTACATGGTGTTCTCCCTCCACGTTTTTCAAACATTAGAGACTTTATATGGGTGCCTCCTCCGATCTCACATTTGGGAGAAGGGTGCTTCAGGCTGTGGTCTCTCCCTAATTTCCTTACATCTTTGTAATTCTCTCGTGGTGCTGTCATGGGAGACCGAATAAATGCTTAGTTACTTACTGGTAATGGTGTTTTTTGGAGCCCAAGAAAGCACCCTTATATTCCCTCCCTTCACATGTGGGTAAGCACTTCTTTTGGCCTTAGCACAAGCACGTGTGGAAAGTTATGTTATATGTAGTGTTGAGCTTTCCGATACCGCAAGTATCGGGTATCGGCCGATATTTGCCGTATCGGAATTCCGATACCGAGTACCGATACTTTTTTCATATCGGATACCGGAATCGGAAGTCCAAAATGCAATGAGCCACTTTTGTGGCTCTGATTGGCTGCCGAAATGACGTCATCATGATGTGCTGTCTGTGCGCATCATGATGCGCCGTCAGTTTGGGCCTTCGGGGGGGCTGTGCCGACTGTCCGGGGGTCTGTACCGGCCTGCCGGTAGTCTGTGCAGGCTCCGGTGGTCTGTGCCGGCCTGCCGGGGGGCTGGGCCGGCCTGCCGGTGGTCTGTGCAGGCTCCGGGGGTCTGTGCCGGCCTGCCGGGGGGCTGTGCCGGCCTGCCGGTGGTCTGTGCAGGCATCGTCCGATGGGACTACAAGTCCCATCGGGCGATGCCTGCTACCATGACAGTGATTGACACATTAGCCAATGATGGGACAGTAGTAGTCCCATCATCCGGCTAATATGTTGAATGTAAAAAAAAAAAAAAATTTACATGCTACATACATGCTACATACATTCTACATACATACTACATGTATCATACATACTACATATATACTACATACAACATACATACTACATACATGCTACATACTACAAGGGACTTTTTTTTTACACTGTGTTCCTGTACACTGTAAAAAAAAGTCCCTAGTCTCACTTTATGCCATTGCTGCGTGGGAATTTCCCACGCAGCAATGGCATAAAGTGAGACTAGGGACTTTTTTTTTTTTTAAAGTGGTGGAGGAATACAGTGCGGAAGGATACCTACCTTCCGTCATTGTATTCCTGGAGCTGGTAGAGAAAGGTAGCATCACCTGATGCTGCTGTTCTCCACGCAAGATGGACGTGGGACCCTCGTGGACTTCTGCGGATCGGGGTAAGTATATTGGTGTTTTTTTATTTTGATATTTATTCCTCAGGCGACAATGGCTTCGGGGATCAAAGTGACAAGTGACGGTGAGTATGTACTCTGTTATATGTACTGTATGTCTATATGTATGTATTGTATGTAGTATATATGTATGTTGCATGCATGTAGTATATATGCAGTATATATGTAGTATGCATGTTGCATGCATGTAGTGTATGTATGTAGTATGTATGTAGTATGCATGTAGCATGTATGTAGTATGTATGTTTCATGTATGTAGCATGTGTGTATGTTGCATGTATGTAGCATGTAGTATATATGTAGTATGTATGTTACATGTAGTATATATGTAGTATGCATGTTGCATGCATGTAGTATATATGTTGTATGTATGTTGCATGCATGTTGCATGCATGTAGTATATATGTAGTATGTATGTAGTATGTATGTAGCATGTATGGAGTATGTAGCATGTATGTAGCATGTATGGAGTATGTAGCATGTATGTATGTATGTTGCATGTAGTATATATGTAGTATGTATGTTACATGTAGTATATATGTAGTATGCATGTTGTATGTATGTAGCATGTATGTAGCATGTACATATTTTTTTTTTTACATTCAACACATTAGCCGGATGATGGGACTACTAGTGTCCCATCATTGGCTAATGTGTCAATCACTGTCATGGTAGCAGGCATCGCCCGATGGGACTTGTAGTCCCACCGGACGATGCCTGCACAGATCACCGGCAGGCCGGCACAGCCCCCCGGCAGGCCGGCACAGACCCCCGGAGCCTGCACAGACCACCGGCAGGCCGGCACAGCTCCCCGGCAGGCCGGCACAGCCCCCCGGCAGGCCGGCACAGACCCCCGGAGCCTGCACAGACCACTGGCAGGCCGGCACAGCCCCCCGGCAGGCCGGCACAGACCCCCGGAGCCTGCACAGACCACCGGCAGGCCGGCACAGCCCCCCGGCAGGCCGGCACAGACCACCGGAGCCTGCACAGAGCACCGGCAGGCCGGCACAGCCCCCCGGCAGGCCGGCACAGACCACCGGAGCCTGCACAGACCACCGGCAGGCCGGCACAGCCCCCCGGCAGGCCGGCACAGACCACCGGAGCCTGCACAGACCCCCCGGCAGGCCGGCACAGACCCCCGGAGCCTGCACAGACCACCGGCAGGCCGGCACAGCTCCCCGGCAGGCCGGCACAGCCCCCCGGCAGGCCGGCACAGACCCCCAGAGCCTGCACAGACCACCGGCAGGCCGGCACAGCCCCCCGGCAGGCCGGCACAGACCCCCGGAGCCTGCACAGAGCACCGGCAGGCCGGCACAGCCCCCCGGCAGGCCGGCACAGACCACCGGAGCCTGCACAGAGCACCGGCAGGCCGGCACAGCCCCCCGGCAGGCCGGCACAGACCACCGGAGCCTGCACAGACCACCGGCAGGCCGGCACAGCCCCCCGGCAGGCCGGCACAGACCACCGGAGCCTGCACAGACCCCCCGGCAGGCCGGCACAGCCCCCCGAAAGGCCCGTACAGACCCCAGAGAGGCTGTACAAGGCAAAAATAGGGTTTTTCTTATTCCGATACCGGAAGTCCCATAGACTTGAATGGGACTTCCGGTATCGGAATCGGCGATACCCGATATTTTTTTTAGATCGGCCGATCCATTCCGATCCGATACTTTTAAGTATCGGACGGTATCGCTCAACACTAGTTATATGCAAAATAATGTATGTATTGCTACTAACTTGGGAGGACCTCTCATGCTCTGTAATCCAACTGATGCGGAGAGAGGTGCCGCCCTTTTATGTCTGTAGGTTTCCTGTCCCTGAAGCGCAGATCCCCTCTCTCGTGGTGCTCTCTCATAGACTCCGAAAAACACCGTTACTGGTAAGTAACTAAGCATTTCTTTTGCTTCCTCCCCTGCCCATGAGATGTGGTATGATCAGACCATGTTCCTGCACGGTCAGACACAGCCATTACACAGCACACAAGAGGGGCACATTTATCAGATTATGTCAGCACAGGAACATTGTTTAAAACACATCCAACTGTGGGAGTTATTTCAAGATCTATTAATTAAATTGTACTTTGTTGGTGGGAAAACCCCTTTAAGAGGCTAGAAATGATTGAATCACAGTGCACATAGAATATTAGGTACAGTTTGTCTACTTTTGGATATGAAACACATGGCTGAAGTGAGGCAGATACAGGTAGTCTACTAAAATAATTAATAGTTAAAGTTTTTTTTTTTTTTACATAAATGGATACATTTTAGACAAATGTACCTGTTTACACAGATTGAGGCGCACTGATGCAATTGAAAGATCGTTAAATATGCTTCTCTTGTCACCATACAGCATCAGCAGCGTACCGTGACTACACGTGGTAATGTGCTGCCGATAATGTTGTTTTGTTGTCAGCAGTAAACAATTAATGGCATTCTTACATCAGCAGATAGTCAGGAATGAGATTTCCTACGCTTACTTATCCACTTGTGGAAATGCACCATAAGGTGAATTCAGTTCATCATGAAGGCACCAAGTAATGTGCAATGGAGTTCCTATAGACACATACAGTTGTGGCCAAAAGTATTAACACCCCTGCAATTCTGTCAGATAATGCTCAGTTTCTTCCTGAAAATGATTGCAAACACAAATTCTTTGGTATTATTATCTTCATTTAATTTGTCTTAAATGAAAAAACACAAAAGAGAATGAAGCAAAAAGCAAAACATTGATCATTTCATACAAAACTCCAAAAATGGGCCAGACAAAAGTATTTGCACCCTCAGCCTAATACTTGGTTGCACAACCTTTAGCCAAAATTACTGCGACCAACCGCTTCCGGTAACCATCAATGAGTTTCTTACAATGCTCTGCTGGAATTTTTGATCATTTTTCTTTGGCAAACTGCTCCAGGTCCCTGATATTTGAAGGGTGCCTTCTCCAAACTGCCATTTTTAGATCTCTCCACAGGTGTGCTCTGGTATTCAGGTCTGGACTCATTGCTGGCCACCTTAGAAGTCTCCAGTGCTTTCTCTCAAACCATTTTCTAGTGGTTTTTGAAGTGTGTTTTGGGTCATTGTCCTGCTGGAAGACCCATGACCTCTGAGGGAGACCCAGCTTTCTCACACTGGGCCCTACATTATGCTGCAAAATTTGTTGGTAGTCTTCAGACTTCATAATGCCATGCACACGGTCAAGCAGTCCAGTGCCAGAGGCAGCAAAGCAACCCCAAAACATCAGGGATCCTCCGCCATGTTTGACTGTAGGGACCATGTTCTTTTCTTTGAATGCCTCTTTTTTTTCTCCTGTAATCTCTATGTTGATGCCTTTGCCCAAAAAGCTCTACTTTTGATTCATCTGACCAGAACATTTTAGGCTTTTTCAGGTAAGTTTTGGCAAACTCCAGCCTTGCTTTTTTATGTCTCGGGGTAAGAAGTGGGGTCTTCCTGGGTCTCCTACCATACAGTCCCTTTTCATTCAGACGTCGACGGATAGTACGGGTTGACACTGTTGTACCCTCGGACTGCAGGGCAGCTTGAACTTGTTTGGATGTTAGTAGAGGTTCTTTATCCAACATGCGCACAATCTTGCATTGAAATCTCTTGTCAATTTTTCTTTTCTGTCCACATCTAGGGAGGCTAGCCACAGTGCCATGGGCTTTAAACTTCTTGATGACACTGCGCACGGTAGACACAGGAACATTCTGGTCTTTGGAGATGGACTTGTAGCCTTGAGATTGCTCATGCTTCCTCACAATTTGGTTTCTCAAGTCCTCAGACAGTTCTTTGGTCTTCTTTCTTTTCTCCATGCTCAATGTGGTACACACAAGGACACAGGACAGAGGTTGAGTCAACTTTAATCCATGTCAATTGACTGCAAGTGTGATTTAGTTATTGCCAACACCTGTTAGGTGCCACAGGTAAGTTACAGGTGCTGTTAATTACACAAATTAGAGAAGCATCACATGATTTTTCGAACAGTGCCAATACTTTTGTCCACCCTCTTTTTTATGTCCGGTGTGGAATTATATCCAATTTGGCTTTAGGACAATTCTTTTTGTGTTTTTTCATTTAAGACAAATTAAATGAAGATAGTAATACCAAAGAATGTGTTTGCAATCATTTTCAGGAAGAAACTGAGTATTATCTGACAGAATTGCAGGGGTGTCAATACTTATGGCCACAACTGTAATACTGACTAATAGGGACTGTGTGTTGCTGTACAGGGTTACATACCATAAGACTTTGTGCTGTGAATGGGATGGTCCCTATCTGTATTATTACTATCTTCTGTGAAAAAATGGTGACGTTTATATGTGCTCTGTGTTCCTTCCCTTAGGGCAAAGAAAGCTCGCTCTGGAGGGACCCGAGTAGAATCTGATAGTACAGAGGATTCTGACAGAGAAAAAAAGCAGTTTCAACTTAACTTATGTGAGGTACAAATACAGATAAACAGAAGACAAGGATTGTGAATAGGATACATGCATACATGTTTTAGGACTTGTTTTTTACATGATCTTCTTTTATGATCCCTTTACTAGTACCTGATCAAATTAGGAGAGATGCAAGTAAAACAAGGCCCTGACTTCCTTGAGTGTCTCATCAAAGCGTTCCATGCTCAGCGCAAGTTTGTATTTATGCTTTTTTTATTATCATTTTACAATTTAAATAATTTGTATGTATTTGTAAAGAGACACATTTTTATTAATGTACACTACTCAAAAAAATAAAGGGAACACTTACAACAACAGAATATAACTCCAAGTAAATCAAACTTCTGTGAAATCAAACTGTCCACTTAGGAAGCAACACTGATTGACAATCAATTTCACATGCTGTTGTGCAAATAGAAATTATTGGCAATTATCAAGACACCCTCAATAAAGAAGTGGTTCTGCAGGTGGGACCACATCTCAGTACCAATGCTTTCTGGCTGATGTTTTGATCACTTTTGAATGTTGGTTGTGCTTTCACACTTGTGGTAGCATGAGTCGGACTCTACAACCCACACAAGTGGCTCAGGTAGTGCAGCTCATCCAGGATGGCACATCAATGCGAGCTGTGGCAAGAAGGTTTGCTGTGTCTGTCAGCGTAGTGTCCAGAGGCTAGAGGTGCTACCAGGAGACAGGCCAGTACACCAGGAGACGTGGAGGGGGCCATAAGAGGGCAATAACCCCACAGCAGGACTGCTACTTCTGCCTTTGTGTGCCTTTGTGCAAGGAGGGATAGGAGGAGCACTGCCAGAGCCCTGCAAAATGACCTCCAGCAGGCCACAAATGTGCATGTGTCTGCACAAACGGTTAGAAACCGACTCCATGAGGATGGTCTGAGGGCCCGACATCCACAGATGGGGGTTGTGCTTACAGCCCAACACTGTGCAGGACGCTTGGCATTTGCCACAGAACACCAGGATTGGCAAATTCGCCACTGGCGCCCTGTGCTCTTCACAGATGAAAGCAGATTCACACTGAGCACGTGACAGACGTTAGAGTCAAGAGATGCCATGGAGAGCAATCTGTTGCCTGCAACATCCTTCAGCATGACCAGTTTGGCAGTGGGTCAGTAATGGTGTGGGGTGGCATTTCTTTGGAGGGACAACAGCCCTCCATGTGCTCGCCAGAGGTAGCCTGACTGCCATTAGATACCAAGATGAGATAAGCAGACCCTTTGTAAGACCATATGCTGGTGCGGTTGGCCCTGGGTTCCTCCTAATGCAGGACAATGCCAGACCTCATGTGGCTGGAGTGTGTCAGCAGTTCCTGCACGATGAAGCCATTGAAGCTATGGATTGGACTGCCTGTTCCCCAGACCTGAATCCGATTGAGCACATCTGGGATATCATGTCTCGCTCCATCCACCAAAGTTACGTTGCACCACAGACTGTCCAGCAGTTGGCTGATGCTTTAGTCCAGGTCTGGGAGGAGATCCCTCAGGAGACCATCCGCCACCTCACCAGGAGCATGCCCAGGTGTTGTACAGTAGGGAGGTCATACATTGCCACTTAAGTTGGATCAGCCTGTAATTTGATTTTCCACTTTTATTTTGAGTATCATTCCTAATCTAGACCTACATGGGATATTCATTTTCATTTACAATGCTAATTGTTATGTTTTATTGTTCTGAACACATTCCACTATGCAATGAATAAAAATTTGCAGCTGGAATATTTCATTCAGAGATATCTAGGATGTGGTATTTTAGTGTTCCTTTTATTTTTTTGAGCAGTGTATTATTATTATAAGGGCATTATTGTTATTATTATTGGCAAACCTATCTTCTGACCCTTTCTAAGCATTATAGTTAAAGGGAACCTGTCATGTGAAAAAATGCTATTAACCTGCAGATATGGGGTTAATCTGTAGGTCAATACCATTCTGAACCTGCCCGGCGTCCTCACTTAGAGCCCCAGTACTGGGAGGAAATGAACTTTATTCCCCCCTCAGCATTTGAGTTCCAGTCATAGGGGCAGCACCAGCGCGGGTCCAGTGACCGCTCTGTGTATAGAGAGCAGCGGCTCTAATGGCACCCCCAGCACTGACTGACTCTGTCTCAGCATTAGGGCTGGCTGTCAGTCAGTGTTAGGGGCACCATTACAGCTATTGCTCTCTACACACAGAGCGGTGACTGAAAGGCGCCGATGCTGCCCCTATGACTGGATCCCGAATGCTGCAAGGGAGGAATACTGTTCATTTCCTTCCAGCAGCGTGGGTCTAAGTACCAGTGGCGGGCAAATTCAGAACACTGCTGTTGCCACATAATGTGGGACGTTCTGAGACGTTGTGCCTGTTCCAACTTAAATTGTAAATTTCAAATACTTGCAATGAAGAGCCACTCTAATACATTAAAGGGCCTTTTACACATAGCGAGATCGCTAGTGATATCGCTAAATCATCACCGATTTTGTGACACAACAGCGATATCGCTAGCGATCTCGCTTTGTGTGACCCGTACCTGCGACCAGCCCCCCCGCTGGATGTCGCTGATTGTGCTGGAACTTCCTGGGCCATTATTTCCTCATTGGCGTCCCGCTGGCGACGACTAGCGACTCATGGACGCAGGCGGAATTCGCCATCATCGCTGCGGTGTGACAGGTAAGAGCGACCACCGATGGATCGCTTGTCGCTGCTGCGTCGCTGGTGAGATCTGCTTGTTTGGCAGCTCTCTAGCGACCATTTAGCGATGCACCAGCGATCCTGACCGGGTCATATCGTTGTCGGGATCGCTGGTGCATCGCTAAATGTAATGGGACCCTAAGAATCAAAGCAGCTCTCTCTTTATTCCATACCTTGGTCAGGGGTTTTATAGCTTATCAGTATTCATGCATTGTAACAATATGATGGCTCATGTTATCTCTAAATAATGTGCTGGCATTAGCATACATACTTCTAATTGGCTACATTAACAGTTTTCACACCCAGCTTGTGGTCTAGGGGTCCTCATAGCCTCTAAATTTTTGTTTCTCTCACTTTCCTATGTTTTTTCTAAGTCCATTGCACAAAGGCATTCCTTAGCCCCCTTATCTGATCATGGACTCCATCTTGGAAGGAAAGAAATACATGTAGAAATAAACTAAAATGCAGTCAGGATAGATAACTATATATCCTGCTCTTACACTAACAACCCCAAATCTTCAGGTTAATAGCATTTTTTCAGGAGACAGGTTCCCTTTAAGCATGCTCTTATATGAAGCGGTTACCAGACACATGATACAGATATAGTTATGAGGAATAATATTTTTCATAGCTAAGCTCATAAACAATACCTAGAATAAATATATTTTATATGTTTATTTGTATGCCTAATAAGGTTGCATTCAGACTTCCGTGTGAAGATGTTATTTCAAGTCATTACATCTGCAGCTAGACCAGGATTTTCCTCAGAAATACAGCAAGAAAAATGTACCCATTAGAGTACATTTACGCTGCTTCTTTTCCCGAAAGTCAAAAATATCCATTTCTCTCTCACCCATGACAGCACCACGGAGAGAGGGGATCCGCCCTTCAGGGACAGGAACCTACAGAAAAATGGCGGTACCTCTCCTCCGCCTTCAGTTGGGTTCCTGTCCCTGACGGAGGGACCCACAGGACGGTACCTGTGCATCCAGGAGTCCGGGGCCGGCCTGTCCGGTTATCGGCAGCGGGGAGGCCCCTGTCGCGGCAGGTGCGGTGCCCGAAGCCGCCACCGCCGGGGGTGAGCGGGGGGGGAGAGACGCCGGAGTCGCCGCTCCGGAAAGGAGATCAGGGCTCAGCGGGACCCGGTGGAGCGTGGGCAGCGCCATGGTACGGAGAGTACCATGATGGCCGCTACCCCGGAAGTAGGGTTCCCTTGCAGGATATGGGCAGAGGGTTCTACTCCCCCCTTTTTCTAGCGACCAAACCAGACGGCACCTTTCGTACAATTATAAATCTGAGAAAGCTAAACAAATACGTCAAGAACCAGAGCTTCAAAATGGAGTCGATCAAATCTACCACCAAAGTCCTGTTCCCAAACTGCTACATGACGGTGTTGGACCTCAGCGCCGCTTATTATCACATCCCTATCCACAAAGACTCCAGGAAGTGTCTGAGGTTAGCTGTCTCAATAAAAGGCAAGGTGAAAGAATTCCAGTACAGAGCCCTGCCGTTCGGAATATCGATAGCCCCGCGAGTATTCACCAAAATAGTAGCGGAAATGATGGCTCATATAAGGGAACAAGATATAATAATCCCGTATCTAGACAATTTCCTAATAGCGGGCAGCTCGGCTCAAAAATGCAGGGAACAGAGAGACAGGGTGATGAACACTCTACAACACCTGGGCTGGCTTCTAAATCTAAAAAAATCAAGATTGGAGCCCAGCAGGGTACAAGAATTCTTGGGCCTAACACTAGACTCAAACATTCAGGAGTGTCGCCTCCCAGACCACAAAAAGGAGAAGATCGCTCAAATTACAGCAAGAGCAATCCAAAATCCCTCCATGACACTAAGGAAGGCCATGTCACTGTTGGGTTCACTATCTGCTTGCCTGCCAGCAGTTCAATGGGCTCAGTTACACACGAGAAATCTCCAGTGGGACGTATTGGCCAACCAGGCAGTAATAGGGGGACACCTAGAGGGTCGCATTACCCTAAATTCAAGCACTATTCAGTCCCTAGCTTGGTGGGGAAACCAGGAGAACCTGTCCAAAGGGATCCCCTGGGCATCAAAGATAACACACATAGTGACAACGGATACCAGTCCCACAGGATGGGGAGCGCACATGAACAACGAGGTGACTCAGAGCGTATGGGGAAATCAAGAACTAAAAGCCTCCTCAAATCAAAAGGAGCTTCTAGCAGTAGGCTATGCCCTAACACACTTCCTACCCCTACTCCAGAACCACCATGTCCGTATCCTTTCGGACAATCGGGTCACAGTGGCCTATATAAATCACCAGGGGGGAACCAGGTCCCGAGCCCTAATGGACACATCCGACAAAATCCTCAAACTAGCGGAGGCAAACCTATTATCTCTGACAGCCCTACACATCCGCGGTACAGAGAATCAAAGGGCAGACTTTCTGAGCTGCACCCAATTACGACAGGGGGAATGGGTACTAAAGCAGTCCATTTTTTGGCAGATTGTAAAAATGTGGGGGACCCCAGACGTAGATCTGTTCGCCGACTTCAAAAACAAAAAAGTAGACGCCTTCTGCTCCCTAGATCCCAGGGGGAATCCTCTAACTCTGGACGCATTTATGCTCCCATGGACACAGAGTCTAACATATGCCTTTCCCCCAATCATGCTCATTCCAGCGGTCCTAAAGAAAGTCAGGGAGGGCAGGGCGAGAATGATACTGATAGCCCCCTTCTGGCCCAAAAGAACCTGGTTTTCCTGGCTAAGAATGCTCTCAGTAACCGACCAATGGGTCCTACCGGATCTCCCGGACCTGCTATCGCAGGGCCCAGTGATACATCCTCATGCACCGACCTCCATTTAACAGCATGGAATTTTAAAGGGCACTGATGAGGGACAGGGCTTTTTCAGAAAACCTGATAACTACACTACAAAAGAGTAGGAAACCGGTTACAATGAGAGCTTATGGCAGAACATGGAAAAAATTTCTATCCACCTCTAGGGCAAAGGTTCAGGACGGGGTTCAGATTGATAAGATCCTAGAATTTCTACAAAAGGGCCTAGAACAGGGTCTGGCGGTCAACACATTAAAAGTACAAATAGCGGCATTAGGCGCCCTCTATAACCATGATGTGGCAGGTGACCCCTGGGTAGCATGGTTTGTTAAAGCCGCAACCAGATCTAGGCCAATAGCCAGTCAAAGATTACCATCATGGGACCTGAATCTTGTACTTTCAACACTGACAGGCCCTCCGTTTGAACCAATTCACTCGGCACCCCTAAAAATCCTATCTCTTAAAACTGTGCTTCTGGTGGCACTAACATCAGCCCGAAGAGTGAGCGATATTCAAGCCTTGTCAGCGGGGCCTCCTTTTACAAAAATTCTAGAGGATAGAGTCATCCTAAAACCTGACCCAGCCTATTTACCTAAAGTGTCATCACATTTTCACAGGTCCCAGGAGGTAGTCCTTCCTTCCTTCTGCCCAAATCCAAAAAATAAGGGGGAAGAAAAGTTCCACACTTTAGATGTTAAAAGGTGCCTAGTACAGTACTTAGAGGCCACCAAAAAGTGTAGGAAGGAAGGCTCTCTCTTTGTATGTTTCCAGGGTCCTCGGAAGGGGCTCAAAGCATCCAAGAGTACCCTGGCAAGGTGGATAAGGGATGTGATTGCCCTGGCATATTCATCCAGCGGGAATACCATCCCAGAGGGGCTGAGAGCTCATTCCACAAGGGCAATGGCGACCTCATGGGCTGAAAAATCTGAGGTATGAATAGAACAAATCTGTAAGGCGGCCACCTGGTCATCACCTTCGACCTTTTTTAGGCACTATAGATTAGATCTAGCCTCTGACCTGACCTTCGGGAGAAGGGTTCTTCAGGCGGTGGTCCCTCCCTAAGCTACCAATCTCTGAAATTCTCTCCGTGGTGCTGTCATGGGTGAGAGAGAATAGCTTAGTTACTCACCGATAACGGTGTTTCTTGGAACCCATGACAGCACCGCTTATTCCCCTCCCCTTCACGAGTATGGTGAGCACGTTTTACTGTTAGTAGAGTGTTTCCGTTTAGGCACGGTGCTTTGATAAGTAAGCAGTATTATAATATTGTGTATATATTTCTGTTGTCTAACTAACCTGGAGACCCTCTGATGCTCTGTAACCAACTGAAGGCGGAGGAGAGGTACCGCCCTTTTTCTGTAGGTTACTGTCCCTGAAGGGCAGATCCCCTCTCTCCGTGTTGCTGTCATGGGTTCCGAGAAACACCGTTATCGGTGAGTAACTAAGCTATTTTCAAGCAGAAGATCCAGCAGGAATCATTTCTCTTCTCTGAAATTTTGTAAACCTAAAATGACGTTTTTAGGTTTAATTCTGGTAATTCTGAGCACTTATGCATTGTTTTTCTGTGCATCCTTTCAGCATTTTCTGGACATTTTTTAAAATCCATTAACATTGATGAAAACAAAAACTTTTTAGAATAAAAATAGTCAGACAAAACGCTCAAAAAAAGTTGTTTTTTTAGCCTTCACATTGACATCTGTTGTAAAGTATTGATCGTCTTTCTACCAAAAAACACCAGATAAGTGGACACATCACTTCTTTTATAGGGAATCTCGCTCCATCTTTTTCTATGCCATCTGAGAGAAGCATGATGTAGGAGCAGAGACTCTGATTCCAGCAATATATCACATACTAGTCTGCTTGCTGTGAATAGGCAGAAAGCTGACAATCAGTGGTGGGGCTGGGGTTACTCAGAGCTAAAGAATATGGAGGACTACATAGCAGCAGGCTAGGCTTCTAGTAATAATCTCCTGATGATAATACTTTTTGATAACATCACTGTAATTGACATGAAGCTGGAATCACGGTCTATGTCTCTACATCTTGTCCTCTCAGACTAGCCAAAAAACCTGGTGATAGATTTCCTTTAAATGCTTGGTCTTATTGAACATTTGAAGCATTTTAAAGTTGTTCAGAAGTCTGAATATATGAACAAGATGTCGTTTTCTCATATAGATTTTCAGGAAAATTTTTTTGATCATTGTGTTCAAGCCTTTACCAACATTTATTTTGAGCAGAAACTCTAAAAAGAAAAGATGCCGTGTGAACGTACCCTTACATTGGTGTGTAACTGGTGTTAATAAGGTTCTTGAGGTGGATTACATAGGAATTCATCTTTTTACGGCAAATTAAAATGAACTAAAATATTTGATGCTGTCACAAATAAAGTTTATAAACAGAACTTGTCAACTGATGTAAGCTGCCTAAACCATGAGCAGTGTGATTCAGACACCGGTTGTGTTATTGCAGTCTTGTATGTTTTTCTCTGAAAAGTTAGCCAGTGAAACCTCGGTTGAGTATTCCGAGGTGTCTCCCGAATGGATTTTCTCTGCCTCACTACCTATAACGGACTGGTCTCTCCATTTATACACCCATAGTAAGAGATCTGTCATGGGGAGTGGGGCAGGAGAAGCTGCTGAGGACAAAATGACTTGTGATGGGAGACATAGTACCCAAGCAATTTCCCATATTGTTTTCTTTGGAATGCCATAGTGTTTCAGGGTAAAACATACTTAGCTGCAATACCACAATATCAAGCAGGTAGCAGGTTTCTTTTAAAGAATATCATACATTCACTTATCTTTTTCTTTCTTATACTAACTTTTAAGAATTAATACTGGACTAATACTAATAGTTGTGTAAGGCGACCTGCTAATAATTGTGGTTTAGTTTTTTTCAGGATGGATTAAATGCTACACAAAGTCTCGTTCCTTTCATTGAGAAGCTGTCCTCATCCCTGCATAGTGTGAGCATCACCGCCTGTACCGTGCTACATATCCGTAAAATCCTGACCGCAATAACACTCTACTCTCTGCATATACAGTGCTGTAGAATTATTACTTTTATATGTTGATTAGATACATCAGACTCAAGAGAACGACCTTAAACAACTTTCAGAAGCTCGAGATAATCTGCAAAAAGAGTTACATATAGAAAATAAAGAGGTGAGAATTCAGCAACATTATACTACTTTAAAATGACTTTTTGCTACAGTTATTCAATAAATCCACTTTGTTCCCCACTTATCAGACGCTTCTATCCTTCCCCCAATCCCCTGCCTCCTGAACTTGTAATCCACTCTGAGAAAGACAGATTTGAGCTGTTTTTTCAGATATGGACTGCAGGCTCACTGTGGGGCTTTGTTACACAGCATTATATGCTATGCAGAGAAAGGAAGAGTGGGGAACAGCTAGAGGAATCAGGCAGAAGGAGAAATAGAAAGATCAAGGTTAGCTTTCTAACAAGTCTTTTACCTCACTCCAGAGCTGATATACATCCAGACTAACAATTGAACAGCAGGAATCCATCTCTGCGTCCTATGCTGATTATGGTAGAGATCACTGCAACTCTCTTCCTCCCATAACCTCCCAGGGATTGCATATTGGCCAGATAGTGTTATGACTCATGTACACTCGCAGAACAGCTTAGTTTGAAAAGTTACTTGAAAGTACTTCTACCCTTTGAAGGGGTTGATCACTGTTTTTTTTTATTGTTGACACCTGACACCCTACTATTATCATCTCCAGGGGTGGCCGGATGGAACTACATACACTGTTATGTGGCTACAGCTGGCCACTGCAGATTAGCCAATTGGCTCAGCGTGTTTTAGACTTTTTAGATATAAGTTGGTCTGCAGATTCCACATAAATTGTCAGGTTGCGTAGATGAAAATCCACTGTTTTTAGAGCTTTAACTTCAGCATACATTTAAGGTAATTGTTGCCTTACCACTGGTCCAGTTGTTGGCTTTCTCCCTACTTCCTCAGAAACCTACACACTTTGATCAACTAAACTTAAACAGTAACCATCATTTTAAAGTTTATTTAAAAAAAATAGTATTCATGAAAGTAAGAAACTTTGCAACATATCTTAACAGAAAATTTGCATCTCTCTTCTCCTGGATTGATCTGTCACTCTTAATTCATGGGTAAAATCTGTATTCAGTTGAGACAGATTTTCACATTACTGAGATAGCAGATGGCGTCCTGCTGCAAGTGCTCCTTAACCCCTTCACCCCCAAGGGTGGTTTGCACGTTCATGACCGTGCCAATTTTTACAATTCTGACCACTGTAACTTTATGAGGTCATAACTCTGGAACGCTTCCATGGATCCCGGTGATTCTGACATTGTTTTCTCGTAACATATTGTACTTCATGTTATAGTGGTAAAATTTCATTCAAATAGCTTGCGTTTATTTGTGAGAAAAACGGAAATTTGGCAAAAATTTTGAAAATTTCGCAATTTTCCAACTTTGAATTTTTATGCCCTTAAATCACAGAGATACGGCACACAAAAAACTTGATAACTAACATTTCCCACATGTTTACCTTACATCAGCACAATTTTGGAACCAAAATTTTTTTTTGTTAGGAAGTTATAAGGGTTAAAAGTTGACCAGCGATTTCTCATTTTTACAACACCATTTTATTTTTAGGACCACATCACATTTGAAGCCACTTTGAGGGGTCTATATGATAGAAAATACCCAAAAGTGACACCATTCTAAAAACTGCACCCCTTAAGGTGCTCAAAACCACATTCAAGAAGTTTATAAACCCTTTAGGTGCGTCACAGGAATTTTTTTGAATATTTAAAAAAAAATGAACATCTAACTTTTTCACAGGTTCAATTTTTTTTCATTTTACCAAGGGTAACAGGAGAAATTGGACTGCAAAAGTTATTGTGCAATTTGTCCTGAGTATGCTGATACCTGATATGTGGGGGGGAACGACTGTTTCGGCGCATGGCAGAGCTCAGAATGGAAGGAGCGCCGTTTGACTTTTTCAATGCAAAATTGGCTGGAATTCAGATCGGACGCCATGTCACGTTTGGAGAGTCCCTGATGTACCTAAACAGTGGAAACCCCCTACAAGTGACCCCATTTTGGAAACTAGACCCCCCAAGGAACTTATCTAGATATGTGGTGAGAACTTTGAACCCACAAGGGCTTTACAGAAGTTTATAACGTACAGCGGTACAATTAAAAAATCATTTTTTCCACAAAAATGATCTTTTCACCCCAATTTTTATTTTCCCAAGGGTAACAGGACCCTAAAAGTTATTGAGCAATTTGTCCTGAGTACGCTGATACCTCACATGTGGGGGTAAACCACTATTTGGGCCCATGGCAGAGCTCGGAAGGGAAGCAGCGCCATTTGACGTTTTTGGCTGGAATTGAGATCGGACATCATGTCGCGATTGGAAAACCCCTGATGTACCAAAACAGTGGAAACCCCCCACAAATGACACCATTTTGGAAACTAGACCCCCTAAGGAACTTATCTAGATGTTTGGTGAGAACTTTGAACCCCCAAGGGCTTCACAGAAGTTTATAACATACAGCCGTACAATTAAAAAATCATATTTTTTCCACAAAAATGATCTTTTCACCCTCAATTCTTATTTTTCCAAGGGTAACAGGACCCTAAAAGTTATTGTGCAATTTGTCCTGAGTACACTGATACCCCACATGTGGGCGTAAACTACTATTTGGGCGCATGGCAGAGCTCGGAAACGAAGCAGCGCCATTTGACGTTTTTGGCTGGAATTGAGATCGGACACCATGTCGCGATTGGAAAACCCCTGATGTACCAAAACAGTGGAAACCCCCCACAAATGACACGATTTTGGAAACTAGACCCCCTAAGGAACTTATCTAGATGTGTGGTGAGAACTTTGAACCCCCCAGTGCTTCACAGAAGTTTATAACGCCCGGGCGTGAAAATAAAAAATTCGTATTTTTTCCACAAACATGATTTTTAGTCACCATTTTTTTATTTTCCCAAGGGTACCAGGAGAAATTGGACCCCAAAAGTTGTTGTCCAATTTGTCCTGAGTATGCTGATACCCCATATGTGGGAGAAAACTACTGTATGGGCACACGTCGGGGCTCGGAAGGGAAGTAGTGACGTTTTGGAATGCAGACTTTGATGGAATGGTCTGCGGGTGTCATGTTGCCTTTGGAGAGCCCCTAATGTACCTAAACAGTGGAAACCCCCCACAAATGACCCCATTTTGAAAACTAGACCCCCTAAGGAACTTATCTAGATGTGAGGTGAGCACTTTGAACCCCCAATGGCTTCACAGAAGTTTATAATGCCCGGGCATGAAAATAAAAAAATCGTATTTTTTCCACAAACATGATCAATTAGTCCCCAATTTTTTCATTTTCCCAATGGTAACAGGAGAAATTGGACCCCAAAAGTTGTTGTCCAATTTGTCATGAGTACGCTGACAACCCATATGTGGGAGAAAACTACTGTATGGACACATGTCGGGGCTCGGAAGGGAAGCAGTGACGTTTTGGAATGCAGACTTTGATGGAATGGTCTGCGGGTGTCATGTGCGTTTGGAGAGCCCCTGATGTACCTAAACTATTGAAACTCCCCACAAGTGACCCCATTTTGGACACTAGACCCCCCACGGAACTTATCTAGATGTGTGGTGAGCACTTTGAACACCCAAGTGCTTCACAGAAGTTTATAACGCTCGGACGTGAAAATAAAACAATCATTTTTTTCCACAAAAATGATATTTTTGCCCCCAATTTTTTATTTTCCTAAGGGTAACAGGAGAAATTGGACCCCAAAAATTGTTTTGCAATTTGTCCTGAGTAGGCTGATACCCTACATGTGGGGGTAAAACACTGTTTGGGCGCATGGCAGAGCTTGGAAGGGAAGGAGCACCATTTGACTTTTTCAATGCAGAATTGGCTGGAATTGAGATCAGATGCCATGTTGCATTTGGAGAGCCCCTGATGTGGCCAAACAGTGGAAACCCCCAATTCTAACTCCAACCCGAACCCCAACACACCCCTAACCCTAATCTCAGCCCTAGCCCTAACCCTAGCCCTAACCCTACCCTAACCCTAACCCTAATGGAAAAATGGAAATAAATACATTTTTTTATTTTATTATTTTTCCCTAACTAAGGGGGAAAAATAACAGGGGGTTTGATTTACTATTTATGGCGGTTTTTATGTTTGGCGGCTGTCGCACGCTAAAAGACGCTTTTTATTGTAAAAATAGTTTTTGCATCACCACATACTGAGAGCTATAATTTTTCCGTATTTTGACCCACCGACTCATGTGAGGTCTTATTTTTTGCGGGACGAGTTGATGTTTTTATTGGTACCATTTTCGGGCACGTGACATTTTTTGATCGCTTTTTATTCCGATTTTTGGGACGCAGAATGAACAAAAACCAGCGTTTCATGAATTTCTTTTGGGGGGGGGGTGCGTTTACACCGTTCCGCGTGCGGTAAAATTGATAAAGCAGTTTTATTCTTCGGGTCAGTACGGTTACAGCGATACCTCATTTGGGTCATTTTTTTATGTTTTGTTGGTTTTATGCAATGAAAACTATTTTATATAAAAAATAATTATTTTTGCATCACTTTATTCTGCGAGCTATAACTTTTTTATTTTTTCGCTGATGATGCTGTGTGGCGGCTCGTTTTTTGCGGGACAAGATGATGTTTTCAGCGGTACCATGGATATTTATATGCATCTTTTTGATTGCGCGTTATTACACTTTTTGTTTGGCGGTATGATAATAAATCATTATTTTTTGCTTCGTTTTTTATTTTTTAAGGGGTTCACTACAGGGGTTAACTAATGGGATAGGTTTATAGGGCGGGTTGTTACGGACGCGGCGATACCTAATATGTGTACTTTTATTGTTTTTGGGTTTTTTTTATTTCCAAAAAATGGATTTATTTGGGGGAATATTTTTTTTTTTTTTTTCTAATTTATTTGGCGATTTTTAAAAAAATTATTTTAACACTTTCTTTTATTTTTTTTTAACTTTATTAAATAGTCCCAGGTGGGACATCACTGTCCTGTGACAGATCGCTGCCTTCTGTCACAGGCAGTGCAGAAGGCTTCCTCATGCCTGCGCTTTGCAGGCACTGAGGAAGCCAGCTTCCTGCAGGCCCCCGAAGGCTCCCGTTGCCATCTTGGATTCGGGGGCCTGCAGGAAAGGAGCCCCCCGCAGCAGCGCTGCACATTGCGCTGCCGTGGAGGGCTCAGGGAAGCACGGAGGGATCCCCCTCCCTGCCGATGCTTCCCTTTAACCCCCGGTACACCGCGATCATGTTTGATCGCGGTGTGCAAGGGGTTAACATGTCGGGGGCGTTCCGTGACCGCCCCTGACACATTGTGCAGGGTGTCAGCTGTGATAATCAGCTGACACCCGGCCGCGATCAGCGGCGCTCACCACGTGGGCGCCGCTGATCGCGGTAGACGTACTATCCCGTCCATGGGCATAGGGGCCTGGGTCCCATGGACAGGATAGTACGTCGGATGTCAGGAAGGGGTTAAACAGATGTTACACCTTAACCCCTTCCCACAGCTGCCAACTTTTGTTTATGCGCTTTCATTTTTCCTTCCCTTTCTTCCAAGAGCCATAAGTTTTTTTAGACCACCATTGAGATAGCTGTACAAAAGGCTCGTTTTTCGCTGGACAAATCATATTTTTAAATAACTGTTATTTTTCCTGGCAGCTGAAAAACCCAGTGTGGTGAAATGGTAAAGAAAACTCAATTCAGCCATTGTTTTGTGCACCTTATTTTCCAGGATGTCCCATCCTGACAGCACGATGGGGGTTGTCCTTTCATCCTTACAGGGACAGGAAATGCCCGAGAGGTTAAAGGTCCCCACCCACACTCCAGTGTTTTTTTCCTGTCCCTGTAAGGACAGGCATAAGAGCGCAGCAACCGTGGCATCCAGCAAGCTTACCCGAGGGCCAGGAGGATCGGGGTCCAAATGCCAACTCTTCCCGTCGGATGGTCCAGGGCGGCACCCCCCTAAGGGGGGTTCTCCGCTGGGTTTCCCGTGGAGTGCTGCTCCGGGACTTGGAGCCACATCCCCTCAGCGGGGCTCTCGGCTCCCGCCGCATAGAATCATAGAATCGTAGAGTTGGAAGGGACCTCCTGGGCCATCTGGTCCAACCCCCTGCTCAAAGCAGGATTCGCTAAATCATCCCAGTCAGATGTCTGTCCAGCCTCTGTTTGAAGACTTCCATTGAAGGAGAACTCACCACTTCTCGTGGCAGCCTGTTCCACTCATTGATCACTCTAACTGTCAAAAAGTTTTTTCTAATATCTAATCTGTGTCTCCTCCCATTCAGTTTCATCCCATTGCTTCTAGTCTTTCCTTGTGCAAATGAGAATAAAGATGATCCTTCTACAATGTGACAGCCCTTTAGATATTTGTAGACAGCTATTAAGTCTCCTCTCAGTCTTCTCTTTTGCAAACTAAACATTCCCAAATCCTGCAACCTTTCCTCATAAGACAGGGTTTGCAGACCGGTCACCATTCTGGTCGCTCTTTTCTGAACTTGCTCCAGTTTGTTGATGTCTTTTTTTAAAATGTGGTGCCCAAAACTGGACACAATTTTCCAGATGAGGTCTGACCAAAGAGGAGTAGAGGGAAATAATGACTTCACGTGATCTAGACTGTATGCTTCTGTTAATACATCCTAGAATTGCATTTGCCTTTTTTGCTGCTGCATCACACTGTTGACTCATTCAGTCTGTGATCTATTAGTATACCCAAGTCTTTTTCACATGTGCTGTTTCTTAGCCCTATTCCTCCCATTCTGTATATGCTTTTTTCATTTTTATTGCCCAGATGTAGTACTTTGCATTTTTCCCTGTTAAAAACCATTTTGTTAGTTGCTGCTCCAGTTTATTTATATCTTTTTGAATCCTCTCTCTCTCTTCTCTAGTATTAGCTATCCCTCCTAGCTTTGTGTCATCAGCAAATTTAATCAGTTTACCCTCAATTCCTTCATCTAAATCGTTGATAAAGATGTTGAACAATACAGGGCTCAGGACAGAGCCCTGTGGTACCCCACTTGAGACATTCTTCCAACTGGATGTGCAGCCATTTACGACCACTCTTTGGGTCCGATCACTAAGCCAGTTATGAATCCACCTTACAGTTGCCTTGTCCATTCCATACTTAGTCATTTTTTTCAATAAGGAGTGTATGAGATACTTTGTCAAATGCTTTGCTGAAGTCAAGATATACTATATCTACGGCATTTCCTTGATCCACCCAATCAGTGATTCCATCATAGAAGGAAATTAAGTTAGTCTGACATGACTTATTAGTTACAAACCCATACTGACTCTGTTTAATCACTTCATTCTTATCCATGTACTGACATACTGTACATGTTGTTTAATAATTTGTTCAAAGATCTTTCCTGGTATAGAAGTCAGACTCACTGGCCTATAGTTGCCTTGGTCCACCTTCTTCCCCTTTTTGAAGATAGGAACAACATTTGCTCTTCTCCAGTCTCCTGGGACTTCTCCTGTTCTCCAAGAATTTTCAAAGATTATGGAGAGGGGTTCAAAAATTTCTTCTGCTATCTCCTTCAGTACTCTGGGGTGTAATTCATCTGGACCTGGAGACTTGAATTCATTTAGGTTTCCTCACTATCTTTCTGTTTATAGATATCCTGGATTCTTCTATTCCGTTAATAGGACAGTGAAGAACAGTTGATGTTACATTTCCTTTCTGAGAGAAAACAGATGCAAAATAGGAATTTAAAAGTTCGGCCTTCTCAACATCCTGTCTTACCATTTCATCATTTTCATCCTGTAAAAATCCTATAGCATCTTTGACTTTTCTTTTACTTTTGATATACCCCCAAAATCCTTTATTATTGCTTTTGACATCTCTTGCAAGCCTCAATTCATTGTCAGCTTTAGATAATTTGATTTGTGCCCTGCAGGTTCTGCAGACATCATTATATTCTTATTTAGATATGCCTCCCTCTTTCCATTTTATAAACATTTCTTTCTTCCTTTTTAGCATGTGCTTAAGTTCTGTGTTCATCCATCCTGGTTTCCTTAAATGCTTCCTATTCTTCCCTCTTTTCGGAATTGTTAATAATTGTGCTTTGAGAATTTCATTTTTCAAGATTTCCCATCCTTCCTGGACATTTTTGTCTTTAAGGATATCCAGCCATTGGAGCCCTCCAATTCTCTTTCTGAATCCCTTAAAAATCTGCCTTTCTGAAATCTAACCTTGACGTCTGAGTCTTCACAGGTCTTCCTCCTCTAGTTATCCAAAATTCTAAAATAGCATGGTCGCTACCTCCTAGGGTCCCAGCCACTTTTACCTCCTCAACCATTTCCTCCCTGTTTATAAGGATTAGATCAAAGGAAGCAGATCCCCTTGTTTTCTCCCCTACCTTTTGGAAGATAAAGTTGTCAGCAAGAGAGGATAAGAATTTCCTTGACCTGTTAGTTTTGCCTGAGAGAGATTCCCAACAAATGTCTGGATAGTTGAAATCTCCCATGACAACTATGTCATATTTTTTGGAGAACTTGGCCATTTGATGCATAAAGAGTTCATCCATATCTTCAGCTTGCACAGTAAATGCCTACAATGATGTCCTTTCCATTGTTCAGTCCTTGTATTCTTACCCAAACAGTTACCACAGAACTCCCAGTCTCTGAAGCTTCAATCTCTGTGCAGATATACGCGTTTCTAACATACAATGCGACACCTCCTCCTCGTTTATCAAGTCTGTTTCTTGCAAATAAGCTGTATCCTTCTAGTCTTGTATTCCAATCATGTGTATCGTCCCACCAAGTTTCAGTGATTCCAATGACATCATATTTCTTTTCCTGCGTTATTAGTTCCAATTCTCATTGTTTGTTGCCCATGCTTTGTGCATTAGTATAGAAACATTTTAGTTTTTGATTGTTTTCTCTTTCTCCAATATTTTTATTATTTAGATTCTTTTGTCTTTGTTCTTCCTCCACTTCTAATAGCAGAGTTCTCAATAGCATTTGTCAGGTGTATGGCTTTTTCTGGTCTTTTGCTTCCCTTCCCACATTCTAGTTTAAAGCTCTCCTTACAAGTGTAGCAAGGCGACTGCCAAATACTTGTTTTCCAGTCTTCGTAAGGTGCACCCCATCTCTAGCAAGTAGTCCATTGTATAGGTAATTCACTCCGTGATCCAGAAATCCAAATCGTTGCTGACGGCACCATCGACGTAGCCAGTTGTTCACCTGCAGAATCTTATTCCACCTCCTTGTTCCATGGCCATCCACTGGGAGGATGGAAGAGAAGACCACCTGTGCTCCCAGTTCTTTCACTTTCTTGCCTAAGTTTTCAAAGTCTCTGCAGATGGTTTCCAGGTCGTTTCTTGCGGTGTCATTTGTCCCCACATGTAGTAGCAGGAATGGATAGTCATCTGTAGGTCTGAAGAGTCCTGATATCCTGTCAGACACATCTTTAATTTTTGCACCTGGAAGACAGCACATTTCTCTTGAAGTTATATCCGGTCTGCAGATAACGGCCTCTGTTCCTCTCAACAGGGAATCCCCCATGACCACCACTCTCCGTTTCTTCTTCACAACATTTTTCTTTCTCTATCTAGGAGGACTCTGAAGGCGTACAAGATTGCTGTTTGTGGGCAAAGTCTTATCCTGATGTATTTCTTCATCGTTTTCCTGTGTGAGAGCCTGGTACTGGTTCCTGAGAAGTATGGGTGCTGACTGCCTCCTGATCCTCCTGCTTCTCTGGGTCACATGTTTCCATTCCTCTGTTTCTTCAGGTGCACTTCGAATTTCTTCTCTTTCTGTAACATGAAGAGATAATTCTGCTCTGTCTAAGAACTCTTCACCTTCCTTAATGATCTTCAACATAGCTAACCTCTCTTCGAGATTTTGCAACTTTTCCTCCAACAGGAACACAAGCTTGCATTTGTGGCATGTGAAGTTTGGCTTTTCCACTGGTAAGTCTGTGAACATGTAGCAAGAAATGCAGCTCACCAAATGGCTCCTGGCCTCTTCCATATTGAGATTTCTTAAAAACGATGAAAGATGAGCCACTTATCCCAGAAGGCACTGGGAATATGCAAATGATCTCCTCAGGACTCTTCCCTTAGTTTTCCGATTTCCTCTTTTCAGCTGCAACGGCCAAAACCCAGTGATCTTTGAGTTCGTGGAGACTCTTCACTTATCCCAGAAGGCACTGGGAATATGCAAATGATCTCCTCAGGACTCTTCCCATGGTTTTCCGATTTCCTCTTTTCAGCTGCAACGGCCAAAACCCAGTGATCGTTGAGCTCGCGGAGACTCTTCACTTATCCCAGAAGGCACTGGGAATATGCAAATGATCTCCTCAGGACTCTTCCCCTGGTTTCCAGAAACGCTGGCGCGTCGGTGACCGCATCACTTCTGGGCACCCGATGAATACTTCCGGCGGCGCCACGGCGTGGGCGCATCAGAACGGGCGGACGTGGCGGACAGGCGGCTCAGACTCCCGGACTGAAGGTAGGATAAAGCGGGAGGAGGGTCGCCCATACAGGAGCACACTCCAACATGGAAAACGCCGCAAGGATGGATCAGACCGAGCAGCCAGCATCTGTAAGTAGAAGGCGGTGGGCTGTATATGCCAGGATAAAAACAGGAGATTGATAAGAAACTCCTGTGCTTGTATTAAGGAAAAAACGGCACCGCCTCCTACGGCATCGACCTCCAGGACGTCGGGCAGACCCAATTGCCCCATCTGTGCCAGCAAATTACCGGGGTCATGGAAAAAACTTCTGTGAAGACTGCACCCTTAGGATCATCAGAGGCGAACAGGCCTCTTTCCTTGCAGAGATGCGCACAATGGTCAGAGAGGAAGTCCAGGCCTCTGTCTCCGGACTGCTACCCGCTCAGTCTTCCAGCCAGCCCCAGGCTAAGAGACCAAGATGGGAGTCCGATCAGTCATCTAACGATGAGATCCCTGATTCAGACTCAGAGGAGGAGGGCGAGATCACCTCAGAACCCCAGGAGATAGGGAAGAGATACCTCTTCTCCTCGGAGAACATGGACGAGCTTCTCGGCGCCGTGAGAAGCACTATGCAGATTGAGTAGGCTCCAAAGACTAAATCCATCCAGGATGAGATGTTTGGAGGCCTGAGAGCGAGGATCTGTCAGATCTTCCCAGTTAACGACCATATCCGTTCAATGATTCTGGAGGAATGGGAGAACACAGAGAAACGACTGGTCGTACTGCGAGACTTTAAGCTTAGACTACCATTTAACCAGGAGGACATTAACACTTGGGACGAAGTTCCTAAGATCGACACCCCAGTGGCCAGGGTGTCAAGGAAGACTTCAATTCCCTTTGAGGATTCCTCTAGTCTCAAGGAACCCATGGACAAGAAGGCTGACATACTCCTAAAAAGGGCTTGGGAGGCTTCTGCGGCGGTTATGAAAACAAAGCCGCCACATCGGTCACCAGATCCATGCATCTATGGATCGACCACTTAGAGCAACAATTAATAATACTGTTTATATAGCGCCAACATATTCCACAGCGCTTTACAGTTTAACAGTTCCAAACATAAGTCATAAGTAACAACGTTAACAATACAATAATTAAAGCAAAATAAGATGACCCTGCTCGTGAGAGCTTACAATCTACAATGAGGTGGGGGAGATACAAAGTACAGGTGTGTATTTACAATAATGGTCCAGCCATCTTGAGGGAGTGAGGGATGGATAAAACCCCTAGAGGCGATATCTTAGAAGGCCTTCCCCTGTTAAAAATTGCGACCGGATTCCTGGCGGATACTTCAGCTTAATCTGTGCGATTTGGGGCCAGGAATAATTCTTTATCCAATGCTGCTCGTCGAGCCATATGGATGAAGACCTGGTCAGGGGACTACCAGTCAAAAAATAAGTTATGTGCCATACCCTTCTCAGGTGGGAAGGTTTTTGGACCGGTCTTAGATAAGATTCTAGAGAATGTCTCGGACGACAAAAAAGGTCTCCCTGAGGAAAAAACAAAAAGACAATTTCCCTTTCAAAGGCCCCCAACCCTACCAGAGGCAGGAATATAGAGGGAAGGGGTAATCATCTCTCTGGGAGTACACAAAAGGGGGAAAAAGTAGGGCTCCCCCGTCTCGCTCCAGACAAAGTTCCAGGAGCAGGAGACAATGACGCCATACCTCTAGGGCAGGGGTTGGGAATCTTTTTTCTGCCAAGGGCCATTTGGCTATTTATACCATCCTTCGGGGGCCATACAAACTCCGCCCACAAATTACATGCTGGCTCTGGCACCGGTGTTAAGACGTAATCTTTCATTGCATGCCCTTCAGTGTTCATTAGTGAACACTGCGTGTGTGTGTGCTAACAGAGCAAGAAAAACTTAATGAGTTTGTGGCAATCAAAATACAGCTCCCTGCCCAAGAATGTGGTCCCCCATAAATGGCCCTGGGGCCTGAGGTTCCCCATCCCTGCTCTAGGGGGTCGCCTCAGACACTTCGCAGGGGTATGGGAACTCATCTAAAACCAGTGGATTCTCAATATGGTCTCCCAGGGCTATACCCTCGAATTCACAACCCCCCCAGCACGGTACGTCGTAATAAATCCTCGGTCCAAAACTCTTATAGATCCCATTTGGGCAGACATAATGGACCTGCTAAAATCAGGAGTAGTGGTTCCGGTCCCAGAAATGGAGAGAGGTCAGGGCCACTATTCAACCCTCTTCACCATAAAATAACCGTCGGAGAGTCACACCATTATAAACCTAAAGCCATTAAATCGGTGGATCCGATACAAAAGATTCCGAATGGAGTCTCTAAAAGCCACCACCCCACTGATAGACCGGAACGCCGCAATGTGCACAATAGATCTAAAAAGTGCATACTATCACGTTCCCATCCACCCTCACTCTCAGAAGTTCCTGCGCTTTGCACTAAAAAAAGGGAACGGGTACTACCACTTTCAGGTTCAGGCTCTTCCCTTCGGCTTGGCTTCAGCACCTCGAGTATTTACGAAGCTGGTCGCCGAGATGGTGGCACACTTGAGACAGGACGACATAATCATTGTGCCATACTTGGACGACTTCCTTGTGATATCTCATTCAACAGCGGAGATAAAGAAACAACTAGTGTCGGTAATGGCCACGCTCGAAAGCCTAGGTTGGATCTTGAACAAAGAGAAGTCGGACCTGCAGCCCAGTAGGAGTCATGTTAGATTCCAGGAGAAGAATCTTTTTTACCGGAGGCAAAAAAGAAAACCATCAGGGACAAGATTCATCAACTATGGCAAAATCAAATATCCATAAGGAATGCAATAAAGATCATGGGTACCCTGACCGCATGCATACCCTGTGTAATGTGAAGCCTTCAAAGGGAGATCCTGACAAAATGGGACAGACGGCAGTCCTCTCTGGACAAGAAGATTCAGCCGTCCCCAGCCTTGAGATCATCTCTAAAATGGTGGATCAGTCACAGAAATATCAGCCAGGGGGTGCCTTGGATCCTGTCATCATGTTTGACTATCGTCACGGACGCCAGCAGAGATGGATGGGGGAGCCCATCTGGAAGGAAGGTACCTGCAGGGAACATGGCCCAAAAACATCAGTGCGCACTCCTCAAATTACAGAGAGCTACGAGCAGTGTGGGAGATGTTAAAACGAAGCAGGTCAACTCTACTGGACCAACATATAAAGGTCATGTCAGACAACCTGAATACAGTAGCTTTCCTACGTCATCAGGGGGGCCCAAGGCACAGGAAGCTTTGGGACTTAGCAGCCCACATCCTCACCTGGGCAGAGAACAACGTTTGCTCCTTGTCGGCGTTACACCTAGAAGGCTCCAGGAACAACATAGCCGATTATCTGAGCAGACAGGAAGTCCGAGCCACCGAGTGGGAATTGAAGGAAGAGATCTTCAGAGACCTGTGCCATCGGTGGGGAACCCCCCAGCTGGACCTCTTCGCGACAAAAAAAACACCAAGCTAAAGAGATTCTACTCCCTCAACCCAGCAGACCATCCTGAGGGAGTCGACGCCCTGAGCCAGAGTTGGAGAAGGGGACTGTTATACGGGTTTCCCCCATCGCCATAATACCGAGTCCTCACAAACTTCCTAGTGGAAAGGTGCATGGGTAATGCTAATCGTACCCTTTTGGCCCAGGCAAAGTTGGTTCCCCCTCCTGAAGAAGATGACTCAGGAGGGGCCACTCCATCTACCGACGGCAGAGGATCTGCTTTCCCAGGGCCCAGTTATGCACCCAGATCCGGAGAACCTTCAGCTGGCAGCATGGATCCTGAGAGGGACATCCTAAAATCCAGAGGCCTCTCTGACCAAGTGATCTCCACGTTACAGGCTAGCCGTAAGCCCGTTACGAGTTCTATATATCGAAAAATTTGGAAGTTCTGCTCGGAAGGTGGTAGTACCCCAATAGACACGTCTTGCCCAAATTTCCCTCAGATCCTTGACTTTCTGCAGCAGGATTTAATAAGGGCACATTAAAAGTCCAGATAGCAGCTGTAAGTACTTTCTTCGATTTCTCCTTGGTTTCTCATCCATGGATAGCGCGTTTTACAAAGGCCATCCAGAGATTGAGACCCACGTTAAGGAAAGCAGTCCCCCCATGGGACCTAAATCTGGTACTTAACGCTCTATGCAGACCCCCTTACGAGCCAATATCCGAAATAGATGTCACAAAGCTCACACAAAAAAACGTCTTTCTGGTAGTCATCACCTCAGCCAAGCGGCTGGGCAAGATCCGGGCCCTGTCAGTCCAGAACCCCTACATCCAGATCTTTGAGGACCGCATTATACTGAAACTAAACTCAGGTTTCCTCCTTAAGGTAGTATCTCCCCAGAATTTAAACCAGGAGATAGTCCTACCCTCATTCTCCCCATTCCCAAAAAACGATAAAGAAAAACTCTTTCACTCATTGGACGTCAGACGAGCGGTCACACGCTACTTAGAGGTCATGCGAGAGTGGCGACAGGACCCAAAATTGTTTATCCAGTACGGCGGTAAAAATAGGGGTAGAGGTGCATCTACACACACCCTAGCAAGACGGATAACATCAGTTATTGCCTCAACGTACAAAACCGAGGGATTACCTATACCAGAGGGGCTTAGGGCCCATTCCACCAGGGCAATAGCGACGTCATGGGCAGAGAGTGCAGGAGCCTCAGTAGAGCAAATATGCAGGGCCGCCACCTGGTCTACACTAAACACTTTCTGTAGACGCTACAAACTCGACACGCTAACAGCTAGCCAGACGACCCTCGGTCGTAAAGTGCTACAAGCAGTAGTCCCACCCTAGCGAATTCCTACTTTGGTATTCCCCATCATGCTGTCAGGATGGGACGTCCTGGAAAACCAAGATTAGACCTACCGGTAATGTTATTTACAGGAGTCCATCCTGACAGCACTGGTAGTTCCCTCCCAATGATTTGTATTTGTGTTAATATGCTTGTACTAAATCTAAATAAATATTCATTGCATCCATACTTGTGTGGTACTTGGAAAAATCACTGGAGTGTGTGTGTGGGAGGGGACCTTTAACCTCTCGTGCATTTCCTGTCCCTGTAAGGATGAAAAGACAACCCCCATCGTGCTGTCAGGATGGACTCCTGGAAATAACATTACTGGTAGGTCTAATCTCCGTTTTTTTGCTATTCATTGTGACTTAAAATGACTTGGAAACATAATTTTCCAGGTAAATACAATTATGGCTATTATATATATATTTTTTTTTTATATAAAATTGTATTTTTTTTGTTACTTAAAAAGGTATGGTATAAAGTGGCCATTTTTGCCCCTTCTTTGCTCCCGCTGTTCCTCTAAGTTTCTCAGCTTTTATTGTAATCAGCTATATGGTTTCAGAGCTATTAACATTTTTATTTTGTGCTAATTCTTATTTTATTTACCGAGGGAGGATTGCTCTCTTATCTTTTGGTCAGTGGAGCTGCATACTGTACTGACAGTATATACCAGTGATGGCAAACCTTTTAGAGACCGAGTGCCCAAACTGCAATCCAAAACCCACTTATTTTTTGCAACAAAGTGCCCTGAATATTGAGGTTTTAGATTAGAAAGACAACTCATACATTAGCGTGCTATAGAGCCAGTATCAAAGAGCTTGTAAGCGCTGCAATCTAAGCCTAAGAAACTAGCCACCAATTGTGGTGAAGGTCTGTTCTTGAGAATGGAGAGGCTTTTTAATCAAAAGTAAACTCTTTGCAATTGTAACCCTTTATCATGAGAACAAACCCTTTAAGGCAGCAATATCAAGATCAAATACACAGAGGGCCAAAGTTAAAAGCTTGCAGAAAGTTGCAGGCCAAGCTTGATATTTAAAAAAAGTCTACAATTGAGGAAGTTTTTCCTTATCAAATAAAACGATTACGTTTTGGAATTATAGTGGAATAATATAACATGCTATATAACAGCAGTAAAAAGCACATGACCCAAAGGCCTAATTTAAATATTTAATAACAATGGATAAAAAAAAACTTAATAAAACAGATAATAAAGTATGATGCAAACAAAAGTGCTCCCAAACACAGTATGATACCCCCACAATGAACTCCTCCACACGCACAGTATGATGTCCCTACTGTACCCCCATCCCTCAAGCTCCCCCAACTAAGAATGGTGACCCAATCACAGTATGATTCTCCAACTATAATCACCACACAACCCTCCATACAGTATAACGGGCACATAAAGTCTTCCATACAGTACAATGGCTCCATATAGATCTCCATAAAGTACAATGGCTCCACATAGTCCTCCATACAGTGTAATGGCCCCCACATAGTCCTGCATAAAGTGTAATGGGCCCCACATAGTGCTCCATGCAGTATAATGGCCCCACACAATGCTCTATACTATAAAACGGCCCCACATAGTGCTCCATGCTGTATTATGGCCTCACATAGTGCTCCATACTGTATAATGGCCCCACGTGATGCTCCATACTGTATAATGGCCCCACGTAGTGTTTCTTATTGTATAATGTGCTCACATAGTGCTCCATACAGTATAATGGCCTCACATTAAAAAGAAAAAAATACCGTATAATTATATTCGTGTATAAGCCAAGGCACTTAGTTTTGACAGGAAAAACTGGGAAAACATTGACTTGAGTATAAGCCGGTAATGCACTGTCCCCTAATCCCTATTCTGGTATGCATGGCTCCTTATCCCTGTCCTTGTCTGCATGGCTCGTTATCCTCGTCCTTGTCTGCATGGCTCCTTAACCCCGTCCTTGTCTGCATGGCTCGTTATCCCCTTGTCTGCATGGCTCCTTATCCCCGTCCTTGTCTGCATGGCTCCTTATCCCCGTCCTTGTCTGCATGGCTCCTTATCCCCGTCCTTGTCTGCATGGCTCCTTAACCCCGTCACATTTTTCTATTATACTTTCCCTCTGATTGTTCCACTCCTGGTTTCAGTTACCGACAATGAGGTAAAAGACTGACCAAATACTAAACATGTGAACAAAGCAATAGTGTATGTGCATATGATGTCTTTTAGACAGCTGGATCTTTTTCCAGCAGATGCTTCAGAAAATTACAGCTTCTGAATGCCAGCATTTCCCCATATGGTGGAAAAAAGATTCTGTATAATTAGAAATGTACTTGTTTAACTCTCTGCTCCTTATGGGTTCAAAAGTCCATTCTGTGTTCTACAGTCATCTGTGTATGCTCATGTAGACACGGAAAGCTGACAGTCACTGAGCAGGACCATCCACTTGACTCTTTAGCACTGAAGGAGCAGAGAGTTAACCCCTTAACGACCGCCGATGCGCCTTTTAACAGTGGCAGTTAAGGGTACTTATGCCCTTATGCCTCAGCACCGCTTTTTAACGGCGCTGAGAAATAATGTTACAAAGGAGAAGAAACAGCCGCACTCAAAATTGTAATTTTTCATATGCAAAAAGGAGATGAGTTTATTAAGGTCCACACAGCAACGTATTACCTCGTTACACTATTTTGTTGCTGGTGACCTTAATAAACTCATCTCCTTTTTGCATATGAAAAATTGCAATTTTGAGTATGGCTGTTTCTTCTTCTTTATGACTTCCACTGGACTTGTTCCAGGTTCAGCCTGCACCCACCATATATTTTACAGAGTGCGCGTCATTTAATTCTACCGAGAAAAAAAGGGTATGGTGCCCGCCAGGGTTGGATTTTCTCCAGAGGTAGCTGAGACCCCAGAGAACAAACATGATTCAGGTCGGTTTTTACTGACCCCAGTGTTGCAATCGCTGTTAACGGTATAACGGCAACTGCAAAAAAAGTCAGATTTTCCCATTTAATTTCGCTCTCCTCTGATGTGATAGCACATCAGCAAAGAGAGAAATGGTGTCCCTGCAACCCCCCTTGAAGTCCCCCGGGCTGCTGGTGTCATCTTCCAGGAGAAAATGGAAGGCGCATGCACAGTGCGCCCGTCAAATTCTTGGTTAATTTTGATCACTGTGATACACCCTATGGGTCTAATGGGCAGACCAAACGTACTAATCATTCCCTGGAGCAGATTTTGCGGTGTTTGGCCTCTACTAGGCAAAAGAATTGGTGTGATGCTTTACCTTTGGCTGAGTTTGCTTTCATCAGTCGTTTTAGTCAGACCACTGGTATGTCCCCCTTCCTGGTCAACTATGGATTTAATCCACATTTTGAGTAGTTTTCACGCTTGGATTCTGGTTGTCATGGGGCTGAAGGTACTGTGCAGCGTTTGAAGGTTCTGTGGGCTGAGGTTCATCGAAACATCACCAAGGCTCAGGGGAGATACAAGTTTTTGCAGATAGGAAAGGGGTGTCAGATCCTACTTTCCAGGTGGGGGAAAAGGTGTGGTTGTCCACTTGCAATATAAAGCTCAAAGTTCCCTCTGCCAAGCTAGGTCCAAAATTCATTGGCCCGTATGAAATTGTGGAAATTATTAAACCGGCAATGTTTTTCCCAAGTCCCTTTTGAAACCTTTGGGTACTGTTGAGGTGGCTTCGTGGTCCACTATTCCCCCGGTATTGGTGGAAGGTCACATGGAATACGAGGTGGGACGCATTATTGATTCCCGGTGAGTGTGTGCCGTACCTTGCAGTATTTGGTACACTGGAGGGGGCATGGTCCTGAGGATTGGTAATGGGCCCCGGCCCGATCTGTACATGCCGATCGTCTGCTTCGGACACTTCATGCCAGACATCCTGAGAAGCCTGGGTCCCCCCCATTAAGAGGGGGGTACTGTCATGGTCACGAATGGGATTCAAATGTCTATCCTCTTAGGGTTAATTCTGTGTGGCCTCCCTTTGAATTAGGATAGCCTATCTGTGCCCGCCTTTGTGTTGAGATCCTTGTCAGTGATACTTCCATTCTCGGCTGAGCAACTGATATTTTGTGTACTACCTGTTCCCATATGCTTGCTTGTGTATGACCCGGTCTGTTTCTATTTTTGTATTTTCAATTTTTTTTAAATTTCTTGTTGAGGTTTTGTGTGTACCAATAAAATTTTGTATTTTTTATGGTGATCCCTGCTCCTTTGTATGTTTCTCTGTCTTTGGCTGCTAATTAGCAAGCATATAATGTGCTGCAAGCATATAATGTGCCGCAAGGGCCTGAGATGCGCCGGCAGCTTAGGAACGGGGCTGGTCGGGAGCATCTGACATCACTGATGCCAGACATGGCCAGCCCCCTCTGATGCAATCATACAATGTAGATCTCTGCTGCTGTGACTCAGCCTCCGGTGCATAATAAAGCAAAGTAAAAGTCACTACCCTGGGCCCCAGCATGCCATGCAGTCTGCCAGGCCATTTATAGAGTGGATGCAGCTAAGATGCCTATGTAAGCCTGTCCCACCGACAGCTACAGGAACATGATGCTGGGGTTTATCCACATACTTCTCTCCCCATCCCCGTAGTAAAAGGCATAACATATCACAGGCATATTACTGTAGCAACACTTCCTTCTCTCTCGCTCCTCTCCATGACTGTGGAGAGATCTTAGCTTTCAAGAAAAAGTGTAACCAGCTGATCACATAATGTTACAATGTATTTTGAGTGCCATTTACCTTTGTTGTCTCAGGATTCACCGAACAGGAAGGATGCTGGATATAGTTTACACCAACATCAAGGGGATAAACAGCATGGAACAGAAAAATCTGGATTTCTATATAAAAAGAGTGAAGGGTGTGAACCATTAATTCTTCACCTAGATGACCTCATTCTACCTTGGTTAATTACTGCTGCTCTGTCACTGCCCTTCAGTTTTTCCAATTTTTCCAAGCTGTCCTAACGTCCATGACTAAGACTACACACACTATCACACACAGCAATGATTTTTGGTGAGGGGCATAAACTGAACCAAAACTGCACTGCACGGTCACTTTCTATTTCTGTCTTATATTTAAAGGCAGCTAACTCATGCTCTCCTTCTTCTTTAAACATAGTAAAATGCCTCTGTCACTTGATTTTTTTTTTTAATCGATACTTGATAAGATTTTTCAGATCTTCCATAATGTAAAGTCAAACACTTATGTTTGGGCTTTGAACCAGTTTAAAAGAAACCCGTCACCATGAAATTGCAGTCCAAACTGCAGGCCCCATGTTATAGTGCAGGGGAGCCGAGTATATTGACTATATAGTTTTGTGAGAAAATATTCAGTAGTTATTTAATTCTTTGCACTTTCTGGGATTTTCTGTCTTATCAGTGACTGTCAGCTATATCTGTATGCACAGTTATACATAGAAAGCTGTCAGTTACCAGTTGCCTCCCATTAATTTGGCATAAAACACACACTGCTTTACGGTCTACACAAGCAATTGAGGAAGGAAGCACATGCCATTAATATGGTTGCCACCGGGAAAGTTTTTAGAAATAAAAAATAATTAGATACATTCTTAAACAGAAGAAATACATTTATTCTCTTCTACAGATTCAATTAATGAAACTAAAATCAAATACATGACACATTCTCTGAGTGGACTTCATTGCTTCTATCCGTTTACATTTTAACATTTTCCTATTTCCCTTAAAAGACTGCTCAAAACTCTACACATTGTATTTTTGCATGGCCCGTATGTTTATCCAACTTTTTTTTATCTAGAATCCGAAAAGTTTGGCAGAAAAGGAAATGCGGGGTTAAATATGGATATCTGACAATATCTCACAGTACGGTGAGTCTGAACTGTTTTCTCCAAATGATTATGATGCTGAATGGATTACTGTAATGCTTTGTGTATATGTATATATACCATTCCGGGGCATGCTGAGCTGTCAGTATTGTGAGTGACAGCTCAATCGCCCACTCTGAGACAGCGGGGTACTGGGCTGTCTGTATTGTGATTAAGAACAAAAGACTGACTACCATTTCCAAACAGAAAACTGGTGTGTACAGGTGAAAACTAAGAGCCATCTCCATACATACTAACAAAGTTGCTCCCTGTAGTGCTATAGCATGTATACATGAAATATATGAAATATGAATTGCATTACTGCTCAAGATAATAGGAAAAAATAGCGATACTTAGCATATAATTTGTCCAATTCATGCTTGTCCAGCAGCCAAGGACAAAGGGATCTCCTTTTTCTGGGGATCTATCCTAACGTGAATCCTCTTCGAGGCTGAAGCCTGCTTTTTATATGCGTTGGTAGGATCCTGCTGAAATTAAAATCGCCACAGTACTGTGACTGACAGCCCAGCTGCCCAATCTGGTGGGACCTGTGGTGTCTTCCAGGTGTCACCCGTACCCAGCAGAATTTCCACATACTCGAGGGTACTTACGGGCTAAATTGCTCCTTCTTACTCTCCCCTTCCTGTACATATACCATGCTGCCTCTTCTTGTTTTTTTTGCACATATTTTATGTGTACTGAATTGGGTTACCGCATTTGTATACTCTACCGGCACACCATTTATATGGAATAGTCCGTTTGGACAAGTTCATGCAATAATTGTCTGTATTCTGCAGTTTTTGGTCTCCATTTTACACGAGGTTGGTCAACTGTCTTGATAATTGCAGTGTTACTGTTTACAAGTATTAGGTATGGTGGAGTATTATAGAGGATTATAGGTGAATTTAGATTGCTACTGTCTTTGATATCTGCATGGAGTTATATCATTAAGGGCTACCACTGTCTACTTAATACACTGGCAGCCTCATATCATGTAATTCCCATGGTTTTTTGTCCAGTTTAGGTTCAGGGATGTCTAATTGCTATTTTGATGTGTTTTTTAAATGTTTTTATTGTGTATGTTTAACCCCTTTCCGACATCGGGCATACGTTTACGCCGATGTCGGACACCCTCCTTTTGATGTGGGCTCTGGCGCTGAGCCCACATCTTTCCTGGCATATGTCAGCTGTTTTGAACAGCTGACATGTGCCTGGAGCAGCCGAGAGTTGAATCGTGATCCACCCGCGGCTATTAACCCGTTAAATACCGCTGTCAAACTCTTACAGTGGCATTTAACGCTCGCTTTCAGCCATCGGGCCAGAAATCCACCCATCGGTGACCCCTGTCACCTGATCGCTAGTCACCGATAGGTTGGCATGACAACCAGTCGTCTCCTGGAGACCTCTATGGTTGTCACTGCCAGATTGCTATGAGTGCCACCCAATGTTCGGCGCTCATGGCAAGTCAGCAATTCTGCTACATGTAAGCTGATCGGGTTATGGCAGCTTCTTGTCTCTCATGGAGACTATTGAAACATGCCAAAAGTAAAAAAAAAATCAACTGTTTTTAAAAATATTAAAAAAATATAAAAGTTCAAATCACCCCTCTTTCGCCACATTCAAAATAAAACAATAAAAATATCAAACATACACATATTTGATATCGCCAAGTTCAGAATTGCCCGATCTATCGATAAAAAAAGGATTAAACTGATCGCTAAACGGCGTAGCGAGAAAAAAAGTCAAAACGCCAGAATTATGTCTTTTTGGTCGCCGTGACATTGCATTAAAGGATTGTATCTGCACCAAAATGGTATCATTGAAAACATCAGCTCGGCGCGCATGAAATAAAACCTCCCCCAACCCAAGATCACGAAAAACAGAGACGCTACGGGTATCGGAAAATTGCCCTATTTTTTAAATTTTTGGAATTTTTTTTCACCACTTTGATAAAAAAGAACCTAGACATGTTTGGTGTCTATTACCTCGTAATGACCTGGACAATCATAATGGTAAGTCAGTCTTGGCATTTAGTGAAAATAGTGGAAAAAAAAAAAGAAGTGTGGGATTTCACTTTTTTTGCAATTTCACCTCACTTTTAATTTTTTCCCATTTTCCAGTACACAATATGTTAAAACCAATGGTGTCATTCAAAAGTACAACTTGTCCCGCAAAAAACAAGCCCTCACATGGCCATATTGACAGAAAAATAAAAAAGTTATATCAATAGGAAGAAGGGGAGCAAAAAACAAAACAAAAAAAAGCTCTGGTCATGAAGGGGTTAATGGTGTAAGACGCATATATTTTCTATATTTAAATGGGTGTGGTCATCACTTTATATTGGCCTTTCTCTTTTATTTCTGTATACTACTGTCTCCATACATGATGAACCACCCTTAATATTGGTTTACTCTGCGCATCTTGTGGTGCACCCTGCCTTTTATATATTCCGATTCTGAGGATGGCTCATCTTTATAAAAACAGTGGAACAACCCTTTAACTTGTCATAATATATTATCAGTTACTTAAAAAGCAATTCCTAAATATCATATTATATCAAAGACAGAAACATAATGATTACATTCCCTGCAGTAAATAAGCAGCATATTGCATGAAAATAATATACGGTACTTAGTTAACATGTTTTAAGATAAAAAAAAAATGCAAAAGCCATCCCACCACTTCATGGTGACCATAATTGGAACAGTCCTAATGCTACTATTTAAAGCCTTACCATTTTGTCAAGTGTCATGTATGTGGATAAGGGCTGAGAAGGACTGAGCCCAGTTCGTTTACACAAAGCTATGGGAGACTACATCAATATAATGCCCAGCTCAAGGAAAGGCAGGTCACACTGTCCCCTGTGACGTGATCACTGTTATTCACTGAATAATGGCGATCACAAAAAAAAATCCGGTTTTCCATTAATTTCTCTCTCCTCTGATATCATCTAGCATACCAGAGGAGAGAGAAATGGGATCCCCTGAGCCCCTCCGTTACCTCCGCCATCCCCGGATTCTCCTACTCTGTCCCCCGGCCCTCCACACTATCTTACTGGAAGAAAATGGCGGGTGCAAGTGTAGTGCCCCCGCCGGGATCTGCTGGCCAGTACCTGGCAACAGTGATCAGATAAAAAAAAATAAATCACACCCTCCTTTGTCACCCCTTAGATAAAAATTAAAAAATTTAAAAAAATGTTCCCGGTCATTGGGGTTGGGTTTGGGGCTGTGTTAGGGTTGGAGTTAGAATTGGGGGGTTTCCACTGTTTAGGCACATCAGGGGCTCTCCAAACGCTACATGCCCACCATCAATTCCAGCCAATTTTGCGTTCCAAAAGTCAAGCGGTACTCGTTCCTTCTGAGCCCTGCTTGCATCCAAACAATAGTAGAAACTGAAAGAAAAGGGCGCAATAGGGTCTTACCCGAGAAAAATAAAGATATAAGACAATGATTTATACTCACCCTCTGCAGGAGAGTATCAGGCATAAAGGAACAAAGGTCAGCTTGCTGCACATCCAAATGACCACACCGTGGCCATAAATCTTCAGATTCAAGCAGGGAATTTTTATGGATTTAAACGTGCGCTACCAGACCATCACTCCTCACAAGTTGTGTGGTTAATGCATTTATTTCCCAAATAAATGCATTAACCACACAACTTGTGAGGAGTGATGGTCTGGTAGCGCACGTTTAAATCCATAAAAATTCCCTGCTTGAATCTGCATCCAAACAATGGATTTCCCCCACATATGAGGTATTGGCGTACTCAGGAGAAATTGCAAAACAAATGTTGTGCTCCATTTTCCCCTGATACCCTTGTGAAAATAAAGTTTGGGTCTAAAGTTTATTTTTTGTGAAAAAAGTAAAATGTTCATTTTTTTTTCCTTCCACATTGTTTTAGATCTTGTGAAGCATCTGAAGGGTTAATAAACTTCTTGAATGTGGTTTTGAGCATCTTGAGGGGTGCAGTTTTTAGAATGGTGTAATTTGGGTATTCTATGTTATATTGACTCCCCAAACTCACTTCAAATGTGATGATGTGGTCCCTAAAAAATGGTTTTGTACATTTTGTTGGAAAAATGAGAAATCGCTGGTCAACTTTTAACCCTTATAACATCCTAACTAAAAATAATTGTTTCCAAAATTGTGCTGATGTAAAGTAGACATGTGGGAAATGTCATTTATCTATATTGTGTGACATATTTCTCTGATTTAAGGGCACAATAATTAAAAGTTTGAAAAAAAAAGTTTTTCATAAATAAACACAAGATTTATTGAAGAAATTTTACCACTAACATGAAGTACAATATGTCACAAAAAACAGTCTCAGAATCAGTGGGATCCGTTGAAGTGTTCCAGAGCTATAACCTCATAAGGTGACAGTGGTCAGAATTGTAAAAATTGGCTTGGTCACTAAGGGGTTACTCATTATGTTTGTTTTTTTTTTATTCTGTTCAGTGGCCAGTGTGAACATGCGCTTACATGCTGCATGCACACCAGTTTATATCCCAATTCACACTTTTTGGGTTTATATCTTATTATATACAGTACAGAGTGACTAGGAAAGTTCCTCATCATAACGTTATGTGCGGAATGCCTAAAGAAAATAATCACTGGTCTGTGGTCTGGAGATAGATTCCTGGTCATGTAGATAAAGCAGAGGTTTGTTTATAAAGGCTGTATAAGAACATTTGGTAAGATAATCTAAAAGTGTGGTACATCAGGGACACCACATGGAACTGCATTTAGACTTGGAGTGATACTCATAGTAACATGATGGGGGGCACGTTTCAAGTTTCTAGTGGTAGTTTTTTGGCATGAAAAAGACTCAAATTTTGGTCCACACCATTTTTGCGCTTTTCAAAAATGTGCATGATTTTTCTAGGCAAATGAGGTTTTAGCCAGATTTATGAGTTGTGCCGTAAACTGACGCCAGTATGATATTAGGATATGGCATAAAAATGGAGTAATATTTATAGACAGAAGTGTCTTCAGATGTGCCAAATTTACCAAACATTGTGTGACAATTTGATGAACTTGGTGCAAGTAACAGCAGCAACCATTTTAACATTTTAACAACTTCCACCCTATATGTTGTTCAAATCTATCTTTTCAGCTTGTGTTTTTTTGTTTACTAGTAGAATGTTTGAAACATATGGTTAATATTTGCAGACAGATGTACATGTAAATGGATTGACTATGGTGATATCTATGGATAATGTTGAAAATGGATCAGCTGTGTTTAAAGTTCAAAGATATTTATTCAGTGATTTCATCCATAGAAGCTTATGATTCATTACAAAGAAACTGGAAGCATTGGGATGATTTACTAAACTCTGGACCAGAAAACTGTAGATCAAACTGTGCACCACTGTTATGTGGTTTTTGGACACTTTTTCCACCTTGCTTGACAAGATGTATGGCTTACCATAAGGGAGGTGTGACTTAACTGAAAATGAGGCATGGCCTGAAATGTGACAGCGTGCACCAACATTGCGCTAGTACCTCTTTCAAACACATTGTGTTGCATTTTAAAAAAAAACATAGCCTTAAGTGTTCACTTGACGTGCAAGATTGAGAATGAGCATTCCTAGAAACAACAGTTTTTTGACAATCTTGTAGTCTAAATAGGCGACTGATCACTCAGTGAAAGAGCAAAACAGGACTTGCTCTGGTGAGGACAATAGCAATCTATTATAGATTGTCCAGTGCGTATCGTTATATGTGGCCTGTGTGAACAGACTAGTAGACAACTGCTGATCACTACATATTTAACCATTGGTGGTTGTGTAAATGGTTCATGTAAATGAACCTTAACCCCTTTACCCCCAAGGGTGGTTTGCACGTTCATGACCGGGTCAATTTTTACAATTCTGACCACTGTCCGTTTATGAGGTAATAACTCTGAAATGCTTCCATGGATCCCGGTGATTTTGAAATTGTTTTCTTGTGACATATTGTACTTCATGTTAGTGGTAACATTTCATTCAAATAACTTGCGTTTATTTGTGGAAAAAGCTGAAATTTGGCAAAAATTTAGAAAATTTCACAATTTTCCAATTTTGAATTTTTATGCCCTTAAATCACAGAGATATGGCACACAAACTTAATAAGTAACATTTCACACATGTTTGCTTTACATCAGCACAATTTTGGAACCAAAATATTTTTTTGTTAGGAAGTTATACGGGTTAAAAGTTGACCAGCGATTTCTCATTTTTGCAACACCATTTTATTTTTACGGACCACATCACATTTGAAGCCACTTTGAGGGGTCTATATGATAGAAAATACCAAAAAGTGACACCATTCTAAAAACTGCACCCCTCAAGGTGCTCAAAACCACATTCAAGAAGTTTATTAACCCTTCAGGTGCTTCACAGGAATTTTTTGAATGTTTAAAAAAAAAAAATGAACATTTAACTTTTTTTTCACAAAAAAATTACTTCAGGTCCAATTCTTTTTATTTTACCAAGGGTAACAGGAGAAGGGAAGGAGCGCCGTTTGACTTTTTCAATGCAAAATTGTCTGGAATTCAGCTCAGATGCCATGTCACGTTTGGAGAGCCCCTGATGTGCCTAAACAGTGGAAACCCCCCTCAAGTGACCCCATTTTGGAAGCTAGACCCCTCAAGGAACTTATCTAGGTATGTGGTGAGAACTTTGAACCCCCAAGGACTTCACAGAAGTTTATAACATACAGCCGTACAATTAAAAAAATCATATTTTTTCCACAAAAATGATCTTTTCACCCTCAATTTTTATTTTTCCAAGGCTAACAGGACCCCAATAGTTATTGTACAATTTGTCCTGAGTACGCTGATACCCCATATGTGGGGGTAAATGACTATTTGGGCGCCTGGCAGAGCTTGGAAGGGAAGCAGCGCCATTTGACTTTTTTGGCTGGAGTTGAGATCGGACGCCATGTCGCATTTGGAAAGCCCCTGATGTGCCAAAACAGTGGAAACCCCCCACAAATGACACCATTTTGGAAACTAGACCCCCCAAGGAACTTATCTAGATGTGTGGTGAGAACTTTGAACCTCCAGGGGCTTAACAGAAGTTTATATCACCCGGGCGTGAAAGTAAAACAATCATATTTTTTCCACAAACATGATCTTTTAGTCCCCAATTTTTTTCATTTTCCCAAGGGTAACAGGAGAAATTGGACCCCAAAATTTGTCCAATTTGTCCTGAGTACGCTGATACCCCATATGTGGTTGAAAACTACTGTATGGGCAAACCTCGGGGCTCGGAAGAGAACTAGTGACGTTTTGGAATGCAGACTTTGATGGAATGGTCAGCGGGTGTCATGTTGCATTTGGAGAGCCTCTGATGTGCCTAAACTGTTGAAACTCCCCACAAGTGACCCCATTTTGGAAACTAGACCCCCACGGAACTTATCTAGATGTGTGGTGAGCACTTTTAACCCCGAGGTGCTTCACAGAAGTTTATAACGCCCGGGCATGAAAATAAAAAATATTTTTTTTCCACAAAAATGATATTTTTGCCACCAATTTTTAATTTTCCTAAGGGTAACAGGAGAAATTGGACCCCAAAAGTTGTTTTGCAATTTGTCCTGAGTAGGCTGATACCCCATTTGTGGGAGTAAAACACTGTTTGGGCACATGGCAGAGCTTGGAAGGGAAGGAGCGCCATTTGACTTTTTCAACGCAGGATTGGCTGGAATTGAGATCAGACGCCATGTTGCATTTGGAGAGCACCTGATGTGCCCAATTAGTGGAACCCCCCAATTCTAACTCCAACCCTAACCCCAACACACCCCTAGCCGGAAAATGGAAATACATTTGTTTTTTAATTTTATTATTTTTCCCTAACTAAGGGAGTGATAAAGGGGGGTTTGATTTACCATTTATGGCGGGTTTTTATGTTTGGCAGCTGTCATACGCTAAAAGTCGCTTTTTATTGTAAAAATAGTTTTTGCATCACCACATTTTGAGAGCTATAATTTTTCCATATTTTGACCCACCGAGTCATATGAGGTCTTATTTTTTGTGGGACGAGTTGACGTTTTTATTTTTATCATTTTCGGGCACGTGACATTTTTTGATCGCTTTTTATTCTGATTTTTGGGACGCAGAATGAATAAAAACCAGCATTTCAAGAATTTCTTTTGGGGGGTGCGTTTACACCGTTCCGCGTGCGGTAAAATTGATAAAGCGATTTTATTCTTCGGGCCTGTACGATTACAGCGATACTTCATTTATGTCATTTTTTTATGTTTTGGCGCTTTTATGCAATGAAAACAATTTTATATAAAAAATAATTATTTTTGCATCACTTTATTCTGTGAGCTTTAACTTTTTTATTTTTTCGCTGATGATGCTGTGTGGTGGCTCATTCTTTGTGGGACAAGATGACGTTTTCAGCCATTCCATGGATATTTATATCAGTCTTTTTGATCGCGTTATTGCACTTTTTGTTCTGCGGTATGATCATAAAGCATTATTTTTTAAGAGGTTTGCTAAAGGGGTTAACTAATGGGACAGTTTTATAGGGCGGGTCGTTACGGACGCGGCGATACTAAATATGTGTACTTTTATTTATTTATTTTTTTTATTTCCAAAAAATGAATTTATTAGGGAATATTTCTTTTTCCTTTATTTAGCGATTTTTTTTTTTTTATAAATTACTTTTACTTTTTTTTTTTTTTTTACACTTAATTACATTGTCCCGTGGGGGACATCACTGTCATGTGTCAGATCGCTGATCTGACACATCACAGATCGCGGTGACAGATCAGCGATCTCACACAGGCACTGCACAAGGCGTCTTCATGCCTGCGCTCTGCAGGCAGTGAGGAAGCCGCCTTCCTGCAGGCCCCCGAAGGTCCCCGCCACCATATTGGATCCGGAGACCTGCAGGGAAGGAGGCCTTCGCAGCAGCGCTGCACATCGCGCTGCTGTGGGGGTCTCAGAGAAGCACGGAGGGAGCCCCCTCCCTGCTGATGCATTCCTAAACCCCCGGTACACTGCAATTGTGTTTGATCGTAGTGTGCCAGGGGTTAACGTGCCGGGGGCGGTCCGTGACCACCCCTGACACACAGTGCCGGGTGTCAGCTGTGATAATCAGCTGACACCCGGCCGCGATCAGCGGCGCTGCCCTCGTGAGAGCCGCTGATCGCTATGATGTAATGTCCCGTCCATGGGCATAGGTGCCTGGGTCCCATTTACGGGATAGTATGTCAGATGTCAGTAAGGGGTTAAGGAGTAACCATCATTTAAATTTTTATTTTGTAATCAAATAGACATGCAAACAGGGACGCTTTGAACTAAAATTCAGCCCTGGCGTTTGAAAGTACACAGGCCCAGTCCAGCTCCATTCCTTTCCCCAAATTAGGGTCTCTACTACTATTACCCTGCCTGGAGGAAATCAAGATTTACTACAAGAACTATGTTTCCAATAATAGCACTAGATAAGATTTAATACTAATACTGAGATAATATTACATTATAATTAACAAATAGAACCAGACTATAACCAAATATTAGCTGCATACTGTATATAGTAGTGTTAATACCACCATATTGACCATTAGCCAAAAACACTTTTCTAGGACTGATATTACAACCATATTGTGACTACATAATAGTAATATCTTTTTACAGAAGTGCGCTATACACCATATATACATTCTGTACTTTACAGGTTCTCGCTAGTAATGTTCTGTATGATCAAAACAAATCCAAAGATACACAAGGCACATAGAGATTTTTATAAGACTCCACTTTTTATTCCAAAATATTTAAAACATCACAGCAGTGAGGAGACAAAAATGGGGAAACATTTCAGCCAAACGGCCTTTCTCAAGCCTAAAATATAGTGTCAAATGTTTCTCGATGGTTGTAGTAATTAATTTTCCCTACGTCCCAGACCACCATGACCTCTTCTTCAGTCTGTAACTTGGCCTTACAAAATGTAACAGAGACCATTTTATCGTACTGCTTTTCCAGCACCCTCCTCACATTCCCCCACTTATACACAAACCATATACTACTGTTAACATTACCATAGACACGAATAATGCCCCTTCTGTGCTCTTCATAGTATTATTACCCTCCTGCTGTGCCCCACATAATGACAGTGCACGCCCCTACACAGTAATGATGTTCCCGCTATACTTCGTCATAGTAATAATGCTCCCGTGTGCCTCTTGCAGTTATACAGCACTATACTGTCCCCCTTGACATCTTTATAATAAATTCCCTTGGCTCATAATAATAATGAACTTGCACCTCCTCATAATAATACAAACACATCCCTGTTCTTTCTTAATGATAATGTCTGTTCTCTCTATAATGTTGCTGATTCCCCAGTGGACCTCCTTATAGTAATACTCTTGTGCCTCTTTATAATAATGCCCACAACCTATGTTCTTCCATATAATAATACATGAGCATACATACAGTAGATCTTATGGAACTCCACAGCAAAAGTCCTATCACGACACATAGGTCCAGTCATAGAAGGACTTATCTCCCAACTTTTCAATCCTGAAAGGAGGGATATGTATTGCGGCCCCTTAATGTTCTCACCCACTATGTTATCCTTTGATTGGCCTCCTTAGGCTGTGTGCACACGCTGCGGATTCTGCTGCGATTCCACAGCAGATCTGGCCGCTGCGGAAACGCAGCAGTTTTCGCTGCGGTGTACAGTACCATAATATCCTATGGATATTAAAAACCGCAGTGCAGACGGTGCGGATTTTTCCGCGCGGTTTTGCTGCGGTTTTGAAACCGCAGAAAGAATTGACATGTCAATTCTTTCTGTGGATTCCGCTGCAGTTTGCCATCTCCTCCATTGTGGAGATGAAAAACCGCAGAGCAATCCGCAGGTCTTTCGACCTGCAGATTTACCTGCGGATTTTACAAAATCCACGAGGCCAAAATCTGCACCCCAGTCTGCAGCGTGTGCATGTACCCTTGGAGTATGATGCCCCCAAAAATGCCCCCACATAGAATAATGTCCCCCCATCCCTACACCTACATAACAAGATGGCTCCAGAAACCCCACATAGCATGGTGTGTACATCAGGGCACTCCCTCAAAATATGCTGATCACCATAGCCCCCACACCATTTTATAGTCTCCCCACAATATGATGGTCTCCATTGTCCTCCACACAGTTTGAAGGTCACCAGTGCCACCCAAGCAGTATGATAATTACCCCTGGCCCCCACAAACTGTGATGGCCACCACTGCCTTCACACAGTATGATGGAAACCAGTGCCCCAACACAATATGATGATCACTGACTCCAAACAGTTTGATGGTCACCACAGCTCCCCACACAGTATAGTGGTTCCACCACAGCATGATAGTCTCAACTGTCCAGGACAGGAGTTTTCAGTGTGATCTGGTATAACTGATGTGTTTTATAACCCTGATGGGTTGCCCTCCCAGGGCTGTGGGGTACTCGGAACAGAGCCGGTGTCAGAGGGATGTGTCACAGCAGCAGTGACCCGGTCCGTGGCCCTGGGCGCCCAAGTAATGGGGGGTTGTAGTTAATGGAATAGAATAGTTCGTGACGCCACCTGTGGTGTTCGGCAAGGGAGATGTTAAGCCGACGCTGCAGACTGCTCCGCTGGGACAGATGGTGTGGTGCAGCAGTGATGGTATAGCCCTCCACAGGCAGGGCTAATGTCCTAGGGCAGTGTAGCAGTGGTTGGCACGGTGATGTAGCAGTGCCATAAGGGTAGGAAGCAGACAAGACACAGCGGGGTGCAATTTCTGTACCTTTACTTGATAACTGCAGTCCAGGGTCCTGATTACAGATCGTATTGGAGCAGGCTAGCCTGGAAGCAACTCAGGGATTCTCTATCACAGACAGGCTGTGCAGTCTCCTTCCTAGCGCCTTGTGGTGTGAAGCACTCCAGTACTAAGTTACTCTGAAGTTCCTCCTGTCAGATGTTCCCAAGAACCTCACTTGCACGGCAGACAGCTGTAGCCTCTCTCGGGGACTCCTCTTTAGTCCTGGCTCTCTATTCAAGCTGCTGTTGTGCCTCAAGTCTTAGATGGGAGTAGGGCATTTACAGCCTCCTACTCCTCTGGTATCTGCTGTAGGACCTTTAGTATCCGTACAGCCATGGAGACCAGGCTCCAGTTCGTGCGCTCTCAGCTGAGGGAGCTCTCCTTCCTTGCTCAACCTCCAGCTTCTTTCTACACGTCTGCACACTTCACCCTCCGCAGACTATCTCACCACTCCTTCCTCTTGGCCCTCAGAGGGCACCCCTCCCCTTAATCCTGGTTCAGAGTTCCCCCTGGTGGCCTGGAGTGGAACTGTGTTGCATGTATGGATTGACTGCGAGAGAGACCATCATTGCCTCCAAGCCTGGCATTACCCTCCCCTGGAGGAAGGCAAAGCCACTGTGGCGACCATACTCCTGGGGGCGCCACATTCCCCCCCTAGTGCAAGTCAGCACTCCTGGGCTGAACAAAAACATGAAAGACATATAAACAATTGAACAATAATAATTTGTACAAGATTTGAAAAAGGAAAAATGTGCAAAAACCAAGAGCTCAAAAATGGTCCTATGATGATAAGTACAGCATCAATGTCCATGATCCATTCCTGGGCAAATGGTAAAAGTTTTTGACCACACACAAGTCCTGTGGTTCAGTATCCATAAAGAAAACAAGAAAACTCCAAAGGGAACTCTTACAGGTTACCTGTAGGCACAAAACTTGAAAAACAGTTAAAAATTTCAACATTTACATTAACTTTGCTATATGCGATATCTAAGGGGTGGTATACCTTGTGTGATGCGGGTAGACCTGCGTAACTCTAGTGTGGGCAAACTGGGTAGCATTCTCCTACCGACTCTTAGACTCACCAGGAGCACAACAAGTTCACCACTGGCAGGGCGAGGGTTCTCTGGCTCCACTGCTGGTGTGGCATCTGCTACCTGATTTTCTTGATTCACTTCTTCTCGTGCTACCACTTGAGGAAATATCAACACTGGCACCACTATAGCATCGTTTACTTTAGTCCAATTTGCAGGGAATTCTCCAAGCACTGTGCTGACCTTCTCTTCTTCCACTACGGGTTGGATGTTATCTGGTTCCTCTTTCCTTTCCTTCAACTGGTTAGGACACAACTTCAAATGATCTCTTGATACCGCTACTGAGGTCTCTCCTCCATCTTTACTCACAAGGCATACCTTAGTATTATCAAAGTTCGAGGGCAGAATGGTATAAGGTTCAGCTTCCCACTGATCATCCAACTTGTGCAATCTTCTCTTCCTTTACAAGACTTGCTCCCCCGGCAGGTGCATTTTGATTGTAAAGCTTCTCCTGCTTTTGCCTTGCCTGGGCCAGACTCTTTTCTACGCATTCTTGAACTCTCCAGTACTGTTGCTGCCTCTCCGTGTCCCAATCAGCATCTGGTGACGCTACTTCAGGTGTCAGGACTCCCATGTCTAAGTCAATAGGCAGCTTACCAGGTCTTGCTCTCATTAGATAGGCTGGGGTACAGTTGGTGGAGTTCACTGGGATATGGTTGTAGAGGTCCACCAGATCGGGCAACTTTTCTGGCCACAGATTCCTCTCCTCCAAGGGCAAAGTCTTCAGGAGGTCAATCACCACCTGGTTCATCTTCTCGCACATGCCATTGGTCTGTGGGTGATATGGTGTCATCCGGATCTTCTTACAACCAAACAGGTTACAGAATTCTTGGAACACTTCTGCCTCGAAACCTGGACCTTGATCTGTCAGCACTCTTTCAGGATACCCATGTGGTCTACAGAAGTGCTATTGGAATGCTCTGGCTGCTGTCCTGGCAGTTTGATCTTTGACAGGCACAACTACCAGGAATCTTGAGTAGTGATCCACAATGGTAAGTGCATAGATGTAGCCTGACCGGCTTGGAACCAGCTTCACATGGTCCAAGGCTACCAACTCAAGGGGCTGTTTGGTGATGATTGGCTGTAGGGGAGCTCTCTGGCTGTCTCGATCTTTTCTGCGCAGGTTACACTGTTCACACTCCCGGCACCACCTCTCCTTTCCTCATACCAGCCCAGTAGAACCTCTCTTGGAGCAATACTTCCAACTTCTTCCATTCGAAGTGTCCAGCTCCATTGTGGTATGCTTCCAGGACCATTGATGCCTCTCTCTTTGGGACTATTACCTGCCAAACCAGCTCATGAATGCGGGCATTGATACTCCTCCTACACAGCTTCCCTTCATAAATGAACAGCCGGCCTCTCTCCTTCCATAACTGCTGAGTTTCTTCAGGAGCATCCGACTCTGGACGTGAGTCAGCTCGTGTCAGCAGCTCCTTCACCAGGCGGACTGCAAGGTCACTATCTTGCATTTCTGCCCAATCATGATGGGGCAATGGGTTCAGGGTGACCTCCTTCAAGCCAGACCGTCTGTTTCTCACTCCTTGAGCACGCTGGGCCACAAGTGGCTGGTGGAAGGGAGGTAGCTCTATCTCTTCAAGAGCCTCAGGGTCTTCTCCTTCATCTGGTAGGTTAGGCATTCTGGACAGCGCATCAGCATTCTTGTGCCCTGCCTGGTACTTGATGGTAAACTCATAGTTTGATAGCCGAGCCATCCATCGCTGTTCCAGTGCACCTAGTTTTGCAGTATCCAAATACGTCAACGGGTTATTGTCCGTGAAGATAGTGAACTTGGCAGAGGCTAGGTAATGCTTGAACCTTTTGGTGACAGCCCAGACTATGGCAAGTAACTCCAGCTTGAAAGAACTGTAATTATCAGGGTTCCTTTCAGTGGGGCGCAGCTTCCTGCTGGCATAGGAGATCACTCTTTCTTTCCCATTCTGTACCTGCAACAATACTGCTCCTAGTCCCACGTTGCTGGCATTTGAGTACAGCACAAAGGGTTTGTCATAATCTGGGTAGGCCAGGACTTCGTCTCCTGTGAGAGCCATCTTCAATCTGGTGAAGGACCTTTCCAACTCTTCAGTCCATTCAAAGGTGGAATTTTTCTGTTTTGTCTTCTTGGACTGCCCCACCAGGAGGTTTTGCATAGGAGTGGCTATTTCAGTAAAGCCCTTGATGAATCTTCGGTAGTAGCCTACCAGTCCATGGAATTGGCATACTTCATGAAGGTTGCTGGGCTTCGGCCAGTCCCAGATGACTGTGACCTTATTAGGATCTTGTGCCACACCTTCTGCACTGACCACATGACAGAGGTACTGCACCTTGGGCTTCAGGAGGTGGCACTTGGAGGGCTTCACCTTCAGGCCAAAATTGGACAAAGCTTCAAACACTTCAGCCAGGTGCTCCAGATGATCTTCATAGGTTTTGGAGAAAACAATGACATCATCCAGGTACAACAGGACCGTCTCAAAGTTCATGTGTCCCAGGCAGCACTCCATCAACCGTTGAAATGTTCCTGGAGCAGTGCAGAGCCCAAATGGCATATAATTGAACTCACAGAGACCCATTGGAGTAGTAAATGCTGTCTTCTTGTCTGCCTCAGCCACGGGAACCTGCCAATACCCACTAGTGAGATCTAAGGTGGAAAAGTAATTAGCAGTTTTAAGTGCAGCCAATGATTCCTCAATTCTGGGTAATGGGTAGGCATCTTTATGTGTAATGCTGTTAATTTTCCTGTAATCAACACACATTCTCATGGTACCATCCTTTTTCTTTACAAACACTATTGGAGCTGCCCAGGGGCTACAACTTTCTCTGATGACCCCTGCCTCCTTCATCTCCCTCAACATACTCTTAGCACACTGGTACTGTGTTGGGGGTATAGGTCTGTACCTCTCCTTTATGGGTGGATGATCTCCCGTGGGGATATGATGTTGAACCCCTTTTGCCTGCCCAAAATCTAGTGGGTGTTTGCTGAATACCCGCTCATACTCTTGTGTCACTCTGTAAACCCCATTTTTCTGGTATGAAGGTGTAGAGTCAGTTCCCACCTGCAGTTGCTGACACCACTCCTCTGGCTGCTTCACAGAGCCATTGTCCTCCACCTGATCGGATGAGACCAAGGGCTCTGCTGCCTGCAAAGAGTTGTTATTAACGGTGAGCAGCTTAGCAACTGTGGCGTACCGAGGTATTGTGGCTTCCTCTTCCCCACAATTTAAAAGGCATACAGGTATTCTCCCCTTTCATACGTCAGCCACCCCTCTGGCTGTCAGGACAGTGGGCCTGCTCTCGGAGTATACTGGTTCTACCAACGCCTGGTAATCTCTCCCTCTAAGACCTATAGCTGCCCGACACCAAACCAACATTTCACATCTGGGGGGTATTGCAATGGGGAAGGCATCACTCACTTTGACGCTGCCAATCTCTCCGCCAGAGAGTTCCACCTGTTGTCTTTGCATCAGGGCTCGGATCTCCTTGTGCAGGACTCGTTGTTCTCCGAAACCAGCAGTCTCAGCCACCTGTTGCAACAAGACAATAACCTCAGACAGACAGTTTTCAATTACATTTGTACCAAGAGTCATCATGGGATTACATTCATGTCGGTCAATATCAACAACTATTAAACCTTGAGACTTTAGCTCTACCCGACCCACTTTGACAGTAATCTCTTTACACCCAATCTGCGGCAAAGACTGTCCATTACTAGCAACTACTGTCAGTTCATTAGTTGGGCCATGGGTAAGCTCTGAATCAGCCCAATATCTCTTGTACAGAATGTACGGCATAATGGTCACCTAGGAGCCAGTGTCCAGGAAAGCGTTCATGGGGATGCCGTCAATCACCACAGGAAGGATTGGTCTCCCTCCCACATACTTTGCTCTCCAGTTCCTTGGGCCTGGGGATCCTACTCCTGGGGGTTGGCCCTCTGCCCCAGGGGTTGCTCATTTAAAGGACAATATCTTACAAGGTGGCCTGCCTTGTGACAGCGAAGACAGATGGGACGTCCATCCTGGTCATAGCGATCGTTGTTCCTTCCTCGAAGTGGCGGGCTCTCCTCCTCTGGAGCCACGGGACATCCTCTGGACTGGAAGCAAGCTGGATCTTGTCTTTGGAGGACACCTGCAGGGACTGCACGGTTTTCGTGAGTGCAGCCATTCCTTTGGTCAACTCCTGGACCTGTAGACGCAGCTCCTCAGTGGGATCTTTATCCAGAGTTTGGGCATCAGTCTCCACAGGGATGGAAGGGAAAGATGGGGCTTCTTGATGGTAGGTGATCGCTAGGCACCTAGGGGGCGCTGGACGGCTGTCATTGGATTCCTGTAGTACCCGAATAGCCTTGTCCTTAAATTCAGCAAAGTCCAGATCAGGGTTTTGCAAGGTTATGATACGCAACTGTCCTCTGTGGGTACTGGACAGGAGTCCTTCAAAGAACTGCTCCTTCAACAGTTTATCTTCTTTACGCTGTCAGGATCAACTTGCTTAACTGCTCGCAGCGCCTCCTGCAGGTTGAGAGCATAGTCCCTGATACTGTCCCGCGCCTTCTGTTTACAGTCAGAGAACCTCATCTTGATTTCAGCTGCAGTGCGGGTGTCAAAGGTGCTCTTCAGTTTGGCCAGGACCTTTGCGACAGTCTCTTTATCAGTGTCCTGCCAGGCTTTCACTTCTCTTAGCGCTGCACCCGTTAGCTGTCCAATCAGGATATTCACTTTCTGGCTTTCAGACAGAGGGTATACTTTAAACAAACTGCAGTCTCTCTTTAAATTCACTCAGGGTGTGTGACTCACCCGAGTACATGCGGTAGCCAGGCCGCTCACGGTATGTAGGGCATGGACAGCTGCATTATGGGGACCGCTGCGGCGGGCGCTCCTCCTGGCGGTACCACGGGGTTAGCAATGGCGCCTGCCGCTGCATCGATGTTTGGCATGGACATCTTCTCCCCCCCAGTTAACGTTAGCCAGGGCCGGGGGTCGTGTGAGCTCACCGGCAGCCGCTTCACAGGCCCGACGCTCTAGGCTGTAGGCCTCAGCTCCTCCTCCTCTCGCGCGGTCCTCTCTTCCCGCGCGGCACTTCACTTCTTCGCACTCTGCGGCAGGCTGCGCTCACGAAGGCCCGCCTCTTTCTTCCCGCGCGCGCCAAGCAGCGTGGCAATGGTGGCAACTGGCACCAATTTCACACAGTTCACAATCACAGTCTATGGCACACAGGACCCGGGGATACCGGGCTCCGTAATCCTGTTCATGACGCCAAATTAAATAGGGTCGCCCTCCCAGGACTGTGGGGTACTTGGTACCGGGCCAGTGTCAGAGGGATGTGTCACAGCAACAGTGACCCGGTCCGTGGCCCTGGGCGCCTAAGTAATGGAGAGTTGTAGTTAATGGAATAGAATAGTTCGTGACGCCACCTGTGGTGTTCGGCAAGGGAGATGTTAAGCCGACGCTGCAGACAGCTCCACTGGGACAGATGGTGTGGTGCAGCAGTGATGGTATAGCCCTCCACAGGCAGGGCTAATGTCCCAGGGCAGTGTGGCGGTGGTTGGCACAGTGATGTTGCAGTGCCATAAGGGTAGGAAGCAGACAAGACACAGCGGGGTGCAATTTCTGTACCTTTACTTGATAACTGCAGTCCAGGGTCCTGATTACAGATGGTATTGGAGCAGGCTAGCCTGGAAGCAACTCAGGGATTCTCTCTCACAGACAGGCTGTGCAGTCTCCTTCCTAGCGCCTTGTGGTATGAAGCACTCCAGTACTAAGTTACTCTGAAGTTCCTCCTGTCAGATGTTCCCAAGAACCTCACTTGCATGGCAGACAGCTGTAGCCTCTCTCGGGGACTCCTCTTTAGTCCTGGCTCTCTATTCAAGCTGCTGTTGTGCCTCAAGTCTTAGATGGGAGTAGGGCATTTACAGCCTCCTACTCCTCTGGTATCTGCTGTAGGACCTTTAGTATCCGTACAGCCATGGAGACCAGGCTCCAGTTCGTGCGCTCTCAGCTGAGGGAGCTCTCCTTCTTCGCTCAACCTCCAGCTTCTTTCTACACGTCTGCACACTTCACCCTCCGCAGACTATCTCACCACTCCTTCCTCTTGGCCCTCAGAGGGCACCCCTCCCCTTAATCCTGGTTCAGTGTTCCCCCTGGTGGCCTGGAGTGGAACTGTGTTGCATGTATGGATTGACTGCGAGAGAGACCATCATTGCCTCCAAGCCTGGCATTACCCTCCCCTGGAGGAAGGCAAAGCCACTGTGGCGGCCATACTCCTGGGGGCGCCACACTGACATACCTTCACTCCCTGTGGAGAGGAGAGCTGTGCTATGAAGTCATTATATACACCGCTCTGGATCTATCCCAGGTATTGGGAACTTACGCCCTGGTACCTGGAATAGATGTAGGATGGTGTATGTAACAAACTCTGCTTGCACTCTGCAGCTCTCCTCTCCTGGCACTGTCATGTCATTATATTATGAATGACATGACAGTTCTGGCAGAGCAGAGTGGCAGCATTCATCCAGGTATTCATCAGGAGCAAACAGGAGAGGGAGGGCTTGATAGCACAAAAGTAGGATGCTGTAGTAAAATGTGGTTTTAGCAGTGAATAGGACTGCTTTTTTTTTTGCTATGTGAAGCTGAATGTACAGAGGGACGGATGGAGATGAAAAAAGACACAAAGGTTCAAGAAAGAATCTTTATGTTGGGCTATGTCTGTATTTTAACAATTGGTGTGTACTGTATTTACTTTGCTTTGTGGAAAATAATGTGAATGTGGGAATAACCATTTTAATAACTGAACCTGGCGCAATGGATTATGTAAACAGTCCCTTAGGGTACGTTTCCACGTACCGTAATGTCTGCGCTTTGGATGCAGCAGAAACCCCGTTCCACCCAAAGCCCCGCCCCCTTCTGTACGCGCGGTGATTCCAGATGTTCTCATTGAACACATCCGGAATCGCCACAGCGTCTCCGCAGGGTAAACAGACGTGCTGCGGTCTAAAAAGATGCACCGAATGTTCGGTTTAGCGGGTGTATCACCCACGTATTCGGACGCATAGTGGAGACGGGTTTTCATAAAATCTCCTCCACTATGCTGGAACATCTGGCCGCTGCGGCTGTACACAGCGTCCAATCCGCAGCAAATACTGAATGTTTCCGCTACGTGGAAACATGCCCTTATAATTATAGATGTATAATACTTGGCAAAATATGCTTAGTGTGGCATTGCATTCAGAATACTTATATGCTATTTATACACTATGACCAGAGGTAAAATGCGGGTGTATGCTTGTTCCAGTGCCATTATTTATTAGTAGTTGGGTGCTTATATTCACAAATGCATTGTTCATGGCATTTATCAAATAAACATGAATTTGCAAAGCTTGATGCAATAGATGATGACGCAACAGGCTCTAGAAAAAAACTAAGAGAGGCTCTTCATAGGGTGAGTAAGTGCATCACAAAGACTATAAGAGGTCTTACCGTTAGTGGCTCACGTCAGTGTGTTGTTCATATACTGTATATGTTGCGCCCCTGAGGCTCAGTCGCCACAGAGGTACTGCACCTTCTACTAAGGTGTAGTGCCCCACCATCCGGGTAAGGTGGGAACTCCTTTCCACACTCCAACACTCGCACCCCACACGACAGGGTAGTTCTGCACAACCACATTGCGGCTCAGTGCTTAGAGAGTAGCAGAGCACCTTTGGCGGTTCCCTGCTTGGAACACTGGACGTGCTGGGCAGTGGGTGGAGTTAAGATACATAAAAGAGTGGGAAAGTGTAGGATGAAGGGTCAGTCTGACAGAAGGTCAGTCGGGAAGGAAGTCACTCAGACAGGAGTGAGGATCCCTGGAAGAAGGGATGGAGGAAGGAGTGCTGCAGCTGCCTCAGTGACCTGAGCCAGCTGGCACGGGAAAGGAAAAGAAGGAGAAAGACGTAGAACTGAAACCTAAGCTTCCATAAGAGAGAGAAAGACAAGTACAGAACGAAGGAGTAAGGAAAACAGAGAGGACTTGGGTTAGAAGAGGAACCCTGCCTATAGGTTCTCAGCGCAAGGCCGGGGCCCGGTCCCCGAGGTTGTATGACACTTATGGTTCTGCAGCAGACACCGGTGGAGTAGTCGTCTGTAAATGCACTACTCCCATCTAAGACTTGGGGCACAACAGCAACTGGATAGAGAGCCGGGACTCAGGAGAAGGGAGTCCCCGAAGCAGGCTACAGCTGTCTGCTGTACAAGTAGAGTTCTTGGGAACATCAGTCAGGAGGAACTCCAGTGTAACTCAGTACTAGGAGATCTTCACACTTTAAGGCGCTATAGAGGAGTCGTTCAGAAAGGTACATGTTGGCGGAGTGTTGGAGGAGAGCGTTCCATCTTGCCTGGAGGTTGACTGAGTCTCTGACCCGGAGGACACGGCCCGGAGGCAGGTACCCTTGTGTACTGCAGACTGTGATTAAAGCTTTGGAACTACAAACCCCGGTGTCCTCCATTCATTCTTGCGCCAACCCGCTCAGCACCGCTGCATCTGGGTACCATCCTTTACACCGCCTGCGCCTCTCCTCATCCATTGCAACTACACAGCCATGGGGCTACAGCTTCACCTGTGGGGAGCTACACCATCTCTGCTGCAACACACCACCAGCCCCAGAGGATCTGCATGTAGCGTCGGCCTAACATCTCACTTGCCGAACACCACAGGTGGCATCACGAACTATTCCACTTAAACTACATTACAAACTCCCATTGATTGTTGGGCGCCCAGGGCCACGGACCGGGTCACCGCTGCTGTGACACATCCCCCTGACACCAGCCCGGTATCGAGTACCCCATGGCCCTGGGAGGGCGACCCATATATAAAAACACTATTTGAAGTGGAGAGTACTGCTAATTCCAAGAGTCCCCTCACTGCTGATGGCAACCTTGCTGGAGACCACCAAGCCTTCTTGCGACAGGAATCATCGTCCAATACGAAAAAAAAGTCACTTTTCTCGCTCTAGTCACATTGGAAGTAGGGGTTCCTAAGGGATCAATAGGTTATATTTTGTTATTGTCTAAAATCAGATGTGTTTCTCAGTTTACTGAGAGGCTGACTAATAGGAGCAAATTCATGGGATCTGTTGACTAATTTGTTAAAATCTATTTTGTTTGTGTAAAAAAAAAAAAAAATGGTGGAATTGTTGCAGAATTTTCCATGTACGTCCCATTTATCTGAATGTAACTTGCAGAAACCTTTATATGTTCTGCAAAAAACAGCCTCACTCAGATGTATGGAACTCCGTTTCAGGTGCAAAAATCTAGCACACACGGGAATAAACCCTTTATGGTCCCACTAACCTAATATATTATTGAGTTTACCTCTATCCTCCGAATGGTGTGAGCAGGAGGACTGAAACAGTGAGTTGTCAGATGCTTGTAATCCAATGATGGCGCCAGGAAGGTAGCAATAAAGAAATTTGCGCTACATAAACAGTACCTATACTTTTAATTGGGGCTGGAGTGAAGCAACACACACTTAAGTTTCCCAGTAATAAATTAATCATGCATTTTCATGAGTTTCCATTTCGTTTTCTCATTGTATTGTTCTGCTTCTTACTTGCAGATTAATCGGCCTCCAACTAAAATTAAGTTGCTGACATGCCAAGTGCGGCCAAATGCTGAGGACAAAAGAAGCTTCTATTTAATCACACGTAAGTTATGGAACTCAGATACGGTAATTCATTTCAGCTTGTATGGACATGTGCATGGCACTATGCACTGAGATTTATACACGTGATAAGATAGTAGCAGGAAAAGAGAACATGTTTTGTCTCCATTACTGTGATGTAAGCTCAACAAAAAGAAGGTATAGTTGTGTGTTTTCCAACCCTCCCCTATGAACTATTTAGCACTGGAGAAAACCGGTGATTGTGTTCAGAGTTTTAGTAATAGAGCCCAGACAGGCTGCAGAATAATTCATGCTATGATCGTAACGCACTGCATGGACTGGCCGGCACCTCTCCTGACCATGACAGCGTGATGGATTTCTACGTAGCGGTCATGCTAATGTCAGTAGAGCCAGGACGAGGATTGCGATGTAATTCTCACACAAGTTATAAGGGCGTCTACCTGCGCTCTTATTGTGAGTTTTCTCTCAGTGGTCAAAAACATCGGATTTTCAAGCAGAAAACAGTTCAGCAAACTTTTTTTTTTTTTTTCTCTGGCGCAGTGTATTTTGCAAGCATTTTCTTAGTGGTTTCATGAGCTTTTTTTGTACATTTTCTTCAGATTTTTCCATACTTTTTTTTTTTATTTACATAAAGAGATATAGAAAGTGCCAGCAGATTTTTGTAGAATATGGACATGGAAGGAAAATGAGCGCAATAGGCTCTTATCTGGGTAAAATGAATAGAATGTGGGCATTGCTTCTCACCTGGTTAGGTTATCTATTCATATATTTGCCTTGTAATGTTTTCATTTCCTGTTCTGTCCAGATATCACCGTATCCCAGAATTCCAAGCGGAGGACGTTCACCGACCGTCATATTGGAACACCCAAGTGATGGGTGTCTCAATATGGAAACTGCTGCTGGTACCAACCTATTGTGCGGTACCACCAACGGAACACAGTCTCAACACACACACGCTGTCCGCAACACACACACACGCTGTCCGCAACACACCATCACACAGTCACAAACTCTCACAGTCACAAACTCTCACAGTCACAAACTCTCACAGTCACAAACTCTCACAGTCACAAACTCTCACAGTCACACTCACAGTCACACACACAGTCACACTATCAGTCACACTCTCACACTCAGTCACACATACTCACGCAGCCTCTTGCATGGTACCACCAGCGGAACACCGTTGTACTGCGCCTGCGCGAATTCCGTGCAGGCGCAGTCAATCATTCGGCTGATCCCGGCAGCAGATGCGCGATGTGTCTACAGGCAGAGGAAGTTCATTTTAAAAATTGTCTGTGTCTGACCATGTACGGAGCATACCACATCTCCTGGGCAGGAGAGGAAGCAAAAGACAATACTGACATTACAGCAGGGGATCACAAAGGATTAATTTTGTGAGGTAAAATATTTTACTGACTGTTTTTAAACAATATTTTACCTCACAAAATGTATCCTCTGCAATCTCCTGCTGTAATGTCAGTATTGTCTTTTGCTTCCTACCCTGCCCAGGAGCTGTGGTGTGCTCAAACGGGACAGCACATGAGGGGAAAACAAAGCACGAGAAGGAGAGAGACAGTAGAAAAGGGGGATAGCACATGGGGTAGACAGGTCAAAGAGAGCACAGATGGAAGAAGTCAGAGAGATTGGATAGGTGGGTGAGCACATGGGGGAAGAAATTCTCAACGCTGCCCCTCCAGATGCTAAAAAGCCTTAGACTACTGCATACCTAAGGCTATGAAAAAAACATGGATTAGAGTAAAAAACTGACCAAAACATCAGCCAGAAAGCATTGGTACTGAGATGTGGTCTGTGGTCCCCACCTGCAGAACCACTCCTTTATTGAGTGTGTCTTGATAAATGCCAATAATTTATATCTGTTGTCTATTCGATTTGCACAACAGCATGTGAAATTGATTGTCAGTGTTGCTTCCTAAGTGGACAGTTTGATTTCACAGAAGTTTGATTTACGAAGTTAGATTCTGTTGTTTAAATGTTCCCTTTATTTTTTTGAGCAGTGTGCAATATAATATATATATATATATATATATATATATACTGTATATAATATGTATGTGTGTATATATATATATATCTCAAGTGTATGTATGTGTGTGTGTGTATGTCCGGGATTGACATCCGCACCGTTGCAGCTACAGCCACAAAATTTGGCACAGTCACACGTCTGGACCGCAAGAGTGTCCTAGGCTATGTTGTGAGGTGAAATTTTAACCCCGTGCGTTCCAATTCACCAAACAATTTTGCCCCCATCTACATAATGGGGAAAAAGGTGTGTGTGTATCAAGCCCCGCCCCTCATTATGATGTCATAATGGTTGCCATGGCGACGCTGATGTCATCATAGGTTGCAAGCCCCGCCGCTCATTATGATGCCATAATGGTTGACTATGGGAAGGAGGATGTGTGATGGGTATATGGGCACTGGACTATGGGAAGGAGGATATGTATGACGGGTATATGGGCACAGGACTATGGGATGGAGGATGTGTGATGGGTATATGGGCACTGGACTATGGAATGGAGGATATGTATGATGGGTATATGGGCACGGGACTATGGGATGGAGGATGTGTGATGGGTATATGGGCACAGGACTATGGGATGGAGGATGTGTGACGGGTATATGGGCACGGGACTATGGGATGGCGGATATGTATGATGGGTATATGGGCACGGGACTATGGGATGGAGGATATGTATGATGGGTATATGGGCATGGGCCTATGGGATCGTGGATATGTATGATGGGTATATGGGCACGGGATGGAGGATAATTATAATTTGCTATATCTAACCACAGTTAGTTACTATGCCCGGGCAGCGGGATCCATTATGTGTTGATTTTGCAAGCCGGCGAATAAATCTTGCCATATGGATGCCATACAGATGTCACACGGATGCTTAGATGCGAGAAAATCGCATCGTCGCATGACAATCGGATGAGATATGATCACTGTTCATGAAACTTTTGTGCGATTCTGGTCTGTGAAAATTTTTATACATTGTGTGTCACTCCAGCCTTACTCCAGAAATCTTTTCCAGTCCCTAATTTAGAGTAAGATTAATGGTGAGGCACACTCTACATTATACAGCAGCATCGGACATGGCTGGAGACCCAGATCCGACCCCCCTCACCGACTCACGGGGCCGATTGGCCCCCGATACCGACTGACGGCGGCAGTATGCCGCCGCTGTTATCATCTGTTCCCCTCCCCCTTTTCTCTGCTCCCCCTAACCCCCCCGGTATCTCCGATGTCCCGCTCTGGCTCCCGGTGTACTGCCGTCCTGATCCATGGGCGCCGTCATCTTGGAAAATGGCGGGCGCATGCGCAGTGCGCCCGCCTGAATCTGCAACACTGCAGATTCATGCATTCATTTTGATCACTATGATATTCTTTCACAGTGATCAAAATGAAAAAATTAGTAAATAAACCCCCCCTTTATTACCCCCATAGGCAGTCACATATAATAAAGAAATTATTTTTATTTTTCCATTAGGGTTAGGGTAGGAAATAGGGTTAGGGTTAGAAATAGGGTTAGAATTAGGTCTAGAATTAGGGTTGGAATTAGAGTTAGGGTTGGCATTAGGGTTAGGGTTGGCATTAGGGTTAGGGTTGGCGTTAGGGTTGGAATTAGGGTTAGGGTTGAGGTTGGGATTACGGTTAGGCTTGTGGCCTGAGTTAGAGTTGGGATTAGGGTTAGGGTTGGGATTAGGGTTAGGGGTGTGTTGGGGATAGGGTTGGAGTTAGAATTGAGGAGTTTCCACAGTTTAGGCACATCACGGGGTCTCCAAGCGCGACTTGGTGCCACCATTTATTCCAGCCAATTTTGCGTTCAAAAAGTCAAGCAGTGCTCCCTCCATTCCGAGCCCCGACGTGTGCCCAAACATTGGTTTACCCCCACATATAGGGTATCAGCGTACTCAGTAAAAAATTGCACAACAAGTTTGGGGGCCTAATTTCTCTTATCCTTGGGAAAATAAAAAATTGGAGGCTATAAAATTATTTTTGTGGAAATAAAATGATTTTTAATTTTCACGGCTCTGCGTTATAAACTTCTGTGAAGCACTTGGGGGTTCAAAGTGCTCACCACACATCGATAAGTTCCTTGGGCGGTCTAGTTTGAAAAATGGGGTCACTTGTGGGGGGTTTCCACTGTTTAGGAACATCAGGGGCTCTGCAAACGTAACATGACGCCCACAGACCATTCCATCAAGTCGGCATTTCAAAACGTCACTACTTCCCTTCCGAGCCCCGACGTGTGCCCATACAGTGGTTCCCCCCCACATATGGGGTACCAGCGTACTCAGGACAAACTGGACAACAAATTTTGGGGTCGAATTTCTCCTGTTACCCTTGCAAAAATAAAAAAAATGCTGGCTAAAAAAATAATTTTTTGGAGGAAAAAAAATATTTTTATTTTCACGGCTCTGCGTTATAAACTTCTGGGGCTCTCCAAACACGACATGGTGTCCGCTAACGATTTTCCATTCAAAAAGTCAAATGGTGCTCCTTCCCTTCTGAGCCCTGCTGTGCGCCCAAACAGTGGTTTATGACCACATATGTGATACCAGCGTACTCAGGACAAACTGGACAACAATTTTTGGGGTCCAATTTATCATGTTACCCTTGGGAAAATAAAAAATAGTGGGCTAAAAAATCATTTTTGAGGAAAAAAAATGATTTTTTATTTTCATGGCTCTGCGTTTTTAAACTTCTGTGAAGCACTTGGGGGTTCAAAGTGCTCATTACACATCTAGATAAGCTCCTTGGGGGGGTCTAGTTTCCAAAATGGGGTCACTTGTGGGGGGTTTCCACTGTTTAGGAACATCAGGCGCTCTGCAAACGTAACATGACGCCCACAGACCATTCCATCAAGTCGGCATTCCAAAATGGCGCTCCTTCCCTTCTGAGCTCTCCCATGCGCCCAAACAGTGGTTGCCCGCCACATATGGGGTATCCGTGTACTCAGGACAAATTGCACAATAACTTTTGTGGTCCAATTTCTTCTGTTTGCCATGTGAAAAAAAATAGCAGGCTAAAAAATCATTTTTGAGGAAAATAAATGACTTTATTTTCACTGCTCTGCGCTATAAATTTCAGTGAAGCACATGGTGTCCGCTAACGATTGAAGCTAGTTTTCCATTCAAAAAGTCAAATGGCGCTCCTTCCCTTCCAGGCCCTGCCGTGCTCCCAAACAGTGGTTTATGACCACATATGAGGTATCAATGTACTCAGGAGAAATTGCCCAACAAATTCTAGGATCCATTTTATCCTGTTGCTCATGTGAAAATAAAAAAACTGAGGCTAAAAGAAATTTTTTGTGACAAAAAAAGTAATTTTTTTTACGGATCAATTTGTGAAGCACATGGGGGTTCAAAGTGCTCACTATGCACCTAGATAAGTTCCTTGGAGGGTCTAGTTTCCAAAATGGGGTCAGTTGTGGGGGAGCTCCAATGTTTAGGCACACAGGGACTCTCCAAACACGACATGGCAACTGCTAAATATTCCAGCATATTTTCCATTCAAAGTCAAATGGCGCTCCTTCCCTTCTGAGCCCTGCCGTGCACCCAAACAGTGGTTTACGACCACATATGAGGTATGGGTGTACTCAGGAGAAATTGCCCAACAAATTTTAGGATCCATTTTATCCTGTTACCCATGTGAAAATGAAAAAAATTGATGCTAAAATTTTTGTTGGAAAGATTAAAATGTTCATTTTTTCCTTTCACGTTGCTTTAGTTCCTGTGAAGCACCTGAAGGGTTAATAAACTTCTTGAATATGGTTTTGAGTACCTTGAGGGGTGCAGTTTTTAGAATGGTGTCACTTTTGGGTATTTTCTGCCACAGAGACCCCTCAAAATGACTTCAAATGTGAGGTGCTCTCTTAAAAAAATGGTTTTGTAAATTTTGTTGTAAAAGTGAGAAATCGCTGGTCAACTTTTAACCCTTATAACTTCCTAACAAAAAAAATTTTGTTTCCAAAATTGTGTTGATGTAAAGTAGACATGTGGGAAATGTTGTTTATTAACTATTAAGTGTCATATAACTCTCTGATTTAACAGAATAAAAATTCAAAATTTGAAAATTGCGAAATTTTCACCAAATTTCTGTTTTTTTTTCACAAATAAACGCAAAAATTATCGACCTAAATTTACCACTATCATGAAGCACAATATGTCACGAAAAAGCAGTCAAAGAATCGCTAGGATCCGTTGAAGCGTTCCCGAGTTATTACCTCATAAAGGGACACTGGTCAGAATTGCAAAAAATGGCCAGGTCATTAAGGTCAAAATAGGCTTGGTCATGAAGGGGTTAAAGAGATGTTTAGCTTTTGTGCCGATTCTTATAAAGCCTGATGTTACTTAGCCATTCATTGCAGAGGTTGATGCATCAGAGGTGAGAGGATTGGGGCTGTATTGTTGCAGGGCTTGTCTCCAAGTAAATGGCATCTTTGTGCATACTTCTCCAAGAAACTGTCATCCGCCGAAGGAAACTGACCTTAATAATAGGGAACTCTTGGCAATAAAGTCGGCCTTTGAGGACTGGCGTCATTTTTGGTCATGGTCGTGTAGTGACCCGTTCCAGACTGGGTATGTCCCTTTAAGTAACCCTAGACCGTGAATAGCTTTTGTACACCTCAACTCACTCCTACGTTATCCTGTTACTGTTATATGGTTTAAATGAATCCAATACTCATTAATCTCATATATTCATGATTTATATATTACTCTCACAATGTGAAGTCTGACACAAGAATTGAGAGTTATCCTATTGGTCGGTGACCCTGTCACCAAGGTTCAAGGGGAGGAGCTACCTCCAGTCTCTGTGGAGACAAGACAGGGTTCTGGAAGGTTCCGTGAGGAGTCTGGTTCAAAATGTGACCCAGAGCAGACCTCATGTGAGGGGTCTCCTAACCCCCTCCAGGCTCCAAGCCTGGAGGTTCATCCTTCTCTTCATCTCAAGACTTACAGCCAGGCCTAATGCCTTGGATCTTCCTCTGACTTCTACAGCCAAGATGGCTGAAGACATTTAACCTTTTTTTTTAACCCTGGATCCCTGCTGTCCAGTTTAAGGCGTGCTTCTCCAGCATTAGGTCACACTAAATGTGTAGAGAAGAACCTATTGCGCGCTGTGTGTTGAGTGTTGAGGAAATCGAGGGTCCCCCACCTCATCGCAAATTATTCGTTATTTACTTCAAGTATATTTCTGCACGTTCGGTAACCAGCTGAGAAAATGAACTCGGGATTTGCCATATATTCCCTCTTCTGCCTTTATGCCACCAAGAGACTTTGAACTCTCTTATAATTACTTGCAAGTACTGCTCCTAACTAATACAGGTTCTAAAAGCTCCAGAACCTCAATTCTGTGTCAGAATCCAATACTGAACTATATTGGCCGTGGATTCCCCACGTGAACTGTTACCATTACTCCATGTTATATCTCCCCGTTCTGGTGAAGTAAGCAGCTATTATCCCCGAGACCTGTTGTCTGTAGTTATTCAATTGGCTGTGGACACTGTGTAGGGGTGGATGACAGAATGGAATGGCCCCATACCAGGGCTATTGCAAAAAAAGTGGCATCACGAACAGGATGTATTCCTCTGTGCTTTTCTTCTATTGTGGCACTACAAGGCTCAGAAGTGCTTATTAACCCGTATCTTGCCAGTGTATTCTAAAGACTGTTTCCTGGTATATGTTGTACTGATGCTGCCTGTGGAGCAAAGATAACTGCAAATTCTCATTCACAGCAGTGCTTTATTCAAGAGGGGGGAGTCTTTCATCCTAAAAGTCTGCAAAATTGAATGTTGAAATGTAAGAGAGAGAGAGAGAGAGAGAGAGAGAGAATTTTTCAGCCGCCAGAACAGAGTTTAGGCTTAAACTAGTAGTAGTGGGAATGTGGACAGAGCAGGAGACATTGCCGGACACACATCAGGGGTTCAGCTGACGTTACTGAACCCCAGTAACACAGGAACAAGTGTTGATTGTGCTGACGCCCCTTCTGAGCAGCAACTGGTGGGGTTGGAGGCCAGGGGAAATACTAGAGACAGAGTGGAGCCAGGGGCCTAGTTGGAGCAAGTTTGAATTCAGTAGTAGTGTGAATGTGGAGGCAGCAGAAGACATTGCTGTCCACACAGCAGGGGAGCAGCTGGCGTTACTGAACCCCACTAACACAGGAGCTAATGTTTTTCTCTGTGCGGACGGCACTTCCAAGCAACAACTGGCAATGTTGGAGCCCAGGATCAATCATGGAGCAGGCTGAGGCCTACTTGGAGCAAGTAGAAAATCGGAATGTAGTTTGAATGTGGAGGCAGCAGGAGGAGACTTTGCTGTCCACACAGCAGGGGAGCAGCTGGCGTTACTGAACCCCACTAACACAGGAGCTAGTGTTTTTCTCTGTGCAGACGGCACTTCTGAGCAACAACTGGCTGTGTTGAAGCCCAGGGATTACAGTTCAGGTGGTAGAAACATGAACACAACAGGAGACCTGGATACTGTTGCCAACCAATTATTTATTCTGGAAGAGGACTGGCAAATTCTGGCGAGATCCAGGCCTTGTTCATTTTCAGAAAAGTAAGCCGGTTAACGTTATCGGTGGATAGTCGCGTGCGACGGTCTGTTAGTACACCACCTGCGGCACTAAAGACGCGTTCCGATAATACACTGGCAGCAGGGCAAGCCAGCACCTCCAATGCATACTGGCTAAGCTCTGGCCATGTATCCAGCTTAGAGACCCAAAACTTGAAGGGGGAAGAGCCATCTGGGAGTACACTGACAAGGCAAGACATGTAGTCTGTCACCATCTGACGGAAACGTTGCCTCCTGCTGACTGGAGCCGTCTGTGATGGTGTAGACAATTGTGGCGGGCACACAAAACTTTGCCACATTTGGGTCATACTGGTCTTACCTTGTGCTGAGGCGCTGCCTCTGCTCCCTCTTTGTACAGAGCTTCCTCCACTGCCTCGACGCACAGAGCTGCTTTGTAAAGCACTAGCAGCAATGCTCTCGGGTGGAATGGAGAACATGATGGACTGCACCAGTGTGTCTTGGTACTCCCGCATTTTACGCTCCCGGTTCAACGGTGTTATGAGGCTTTGTAAGTTGTCCCGGTAGCGAGGATCTAGGAGGGTGTACACCCAATAATCAGTCGTGTTGAGAATGTGGGCGATGCGGCGGTTGTTTCTCAGGCACTGCAGCATGAAATCAACCATGTGCTGCAGACTCCCAACTGCCCAAGAAACGCTGTCCCCTGCTTGAGGCGTCATCTCTGCCTGCTCTGCATCACCCCACCCCCGCTGTACATACTGACTAGAGCATTGTGTACCTCCCTCCTCTGGAGAGATGTCTTCCTCCTCCATTGACTCCTCCTCATCCTCCTTACAAAGTGTCCCCTGCCTAGGCCTTTGTGAGGAACCACGTAGCGCAGACTGTCCAGAAGCAGATGGCATTTATGACTCCTCATCCTCCACCTCTTCCAAAACCTCCTCCCTTAGTGCTTGCAGTGTTTTTTGAAGCAGGCAGATAAGGGGGACAGTCATGCTGACTAGTGCATCATCTGCACTCGCCATCCGCGTGGAATCATCGAAGGCACGCAAAACGAGGCAGATGTCCATAATAGTGGCCCACTCAGTGGTGCTGAAGTGTGACCAGCGCACAGTGCGACTTGTTTGCGCCTGATGCAGCTGGTACTCCATTACTGCTGCCTGCTACTCACACAACCGCTCCAACATATGTAACATTGAATTGCACCTGGTGGGTAGGTCACATATGATGCGATGTTCCGGAAGGCGTAATCGGCGCTGCAGGGCTGCAATACGCGATCTTGCCGTGCTGGAACGCCGCAAGTGAGCGCACTATATGCGGACTTTGTGCAGCAGTGCATCAAGATCCGGATAGTCCCTCAGAAAGCTCTGCATGACCAAGTTGAGCACATGTGCCAGACATGGGATGTGAGTGAGGTTGCCTAGGCCCAGAGCTGCCACCAGATTTTGGCCATTGTCACACACTACCAAGCCTGGCTGGAGATTTGCTGGCAGAAACCACACGTCGCTCTCCTGCTTGATGGCATTCCAGAGCTCCTGCGCTGTGTGGCTTCGATTCACCAAAGAAATTAATTTCAGTACGGCCTATTGACATTTGGCCACGGCTGTGCTCATATCGGTCGTAACAGGCTCCTGCAGCGCTGATACTGAGGAACTGGAGTATGAGGAGGAGTCTATGTGTACAGACTGGATTCCTGCAATCCTTGGAGTTGGCAGAACACGTACAGTGCCACTCTCAAGATCTGTACCCGGCTCCACAACATTGACCCAATGGGCAGTGAGGGAAAGGTATCGTCCCTGTCCATGGGTACTGGTCCACGCATCGGTGGTCAGGTGGACCTTGCTACTGACAGCGTTTAGTAGCGCATGTTAATTTTTCCCTCCACATGCTTTTGCAGGGCAGGGACGGCTTGCCTGCTAAAATAAAAGTGGCTGGGCACAGTGTATTGTGGGACTGCCAATGCCATGAAGTTCCGGAAGGTGTCAGTCTCCTCCAGCCTTAATGAGAGCATTTCAAGGGCCAGTAACTTGGCAATGCCAGCATTCAGAGCCTGTGCTCGGGGATGGTTTGCCGAATATGGCCGCCTTTTCTCCCATGCCTGTGCTACCGATGGCTGTAGAGTGGCCTGGGAGTGTGAGGATGAACGGGAACGTGGTGCTGTGGGTGGAATGTCACTGGGTCTCTGGACAACAGTGCCAGAAGTTCTTCCATGGCGATCCTGTGAGGAAGCCGAACCAGCTGTGTGTGAGCTGGAGGAAGAAGCTACAACACGAGCTGAAGAGGTGGTAGGTGGTGCTGTAGGTTGGCCTACGTCTTCAGTGTGTCTCTGTAGCTCCACCATGTGCTTGGTCCGCACATGTTTCCACATATTTGTGGTATTGAGGTTGCTGACACTTTTCCCTCTTTTGACTCTCTGATGACACAGCTTGCATTTGACAAAGCAAATGTCATCTGCAACTGTGTCAAAAAAGGACCACGCACTGCAAGTCTGGGAGTGCCCGTTTTGGCTTTTGGAAGAGGAATGCTCCTAACGGGTGCCGAAGTTGAGGCTACAGGCAACCAAGTCTGCCCCCTCCCTCTCCCTCCTGTTTTGGCCGTTCGTGGAATCTCTTCCTCAGAGCTGTTCCCACCACCTTCCTGTTCCTCACGCCATGATGGGTCAAGGACCTCATCATCTACACTCCCCTCTTCAAACACCTGCTTCTCCTGGGTAGTCTCGCCAGCACCGTACGCACCAGAAAGTGGCACCTGAGTCTCGTCATCATCTGATGCGTACTGAGGTGTGCTGACCATAGGCACTGGCCCACCCGCCTCTTCAGATTCAGAGGGACAAAGCAGTTGTGCATCACTGCATACTCCCTCTTCTTCACATTCTTGAATGCTGCTTGGCTGGCCCCCTCTTTCCAAGCCATCAGATTCAGAGAACAGAAGTAGAGACTGTGATGGCTCCTGTCCAGGGCTTTCTGACTGCCTGGGCAATTTGGCAGGTGGTGAAGAGACAGATGGTTGCTCTTCAGTGCTCTGGCCCTGAGAGGACGTGGAAGTCATTGAAGTCGATGTGATAGCTGCCATCCATCCGACAACGGCTTCAATTTGTTCCTCCCGCAGCAGTGGGGTACAGCTAGGTCCTACAAAGCTCCGCATAAAGGACTGTTGTCTGGTAAAACTGGGGGATGCTGACTCACTGGTGCCCGCAGCAGGCACAGAATCCCCACATCCTCTCCCTGCAGAATCCCCACGTCCTATCCCTGCTGCAACTCCACGCCCACGTGCCTTACTCCATGCCTTCTTCATCTTGGTAGACTGATAAATATAGGCAGAAAAGTACAAAGGGGGGCTTAGTGTGCTTATTCCTTAACAGCTGCTAACAGGTATAAGAAACATTAATTTTATAAAGTGTGTGGACTACACTTTTATATGAGCTAATGTGGCCTACACAACTGTCAAATGGAGTGTTTGGTGAACTTTATTTTGTTTTGTTTTTTCAAAAAAACAAAAAGGATGTGACCAAAGATTTGAAAGCGATAGTATCACAAACTTTTTGGAGCTATTACAATGCAGGAAGGTAACCTACAATGCAAAAGATGAGGCTCCAAAAAATAGGGTAATACTAATCTGGCTGCGGCTGAAGGGCACAAGCCAGAAAAAAGGCTCCTCTCTCTACTCCTATATAGTGTTTGCAACCAACCAATGTAGATGGATACGGATGGATGCACACTAATAGAATGAAAAATGAGCTGCAATAAAAGAAAAATATGTGAGGCAGTGACGCACGCTGAGCGGCCTACAACCAGACGTAGCTGCAGGACACACTACAGCGTGAGCTGCAATCACACAAACCTTGCAGACAGCTGTGAACACTGCTGCAAGGCAAAAGAAAGCTACAGTGGTTTATTATGTAGCCTGGGTAAAGCACAATATGATTTGGAAAATCACTATCTCTAACTGTCCCTCAGAGTCTTGAACAGCAGCCTGTCCCTAACTGAATTCACAGCAGAGTGAACCCAAAGTGGCGGCGGCTTTATAGTGCATCATGACATCATTTCAGCAGCCAATCACAGCCATGCCATTACTTAGCATGCCTAACAGGATGTGCCCACACTTCTGAGGATTGTCATTGGCTGAATCAAATTAAACTGGCTCATAGCATTATGGGAATTTCCGATTCCGGTATTCGATATGCCAAAAGTATCGGAACTCGGTATCTGAATTCCGATACCGCGAATATCGGCCGATACCCGATACTTGTGGTATCGGAATGCTCAACACTACTGATGGAAACAAACGGATGTGTGAAACAGGCCTAAGCCTGTGCTGAGTCATCCCATAGTGGGCAGACCCCCGCCCACTTACATAGACTCTTCTTAGGCCTTCTGTCACTCCTGCCAGGAGGTGCTGCACCTCTTCAGTGATGAGTTGTAAGTCTGCCCCCATTAGGCAGGACTGCTGCAAAGAGCTCAGTAGTGCAGTGAAGAAAAAAAAAAAGTGTATTTGGATTTTATCTCAGAATGTGTCTGCAGATAACAGACAGTAAAAAGAAAGGTTAACCTCATCCTGACCGAATTCACCCTGGGCCCTAAAGCAACCTCTATTGTTTCTACTGACCAGAGGACATCTTCCAATTTGCTTGCATAAACTATGGATAATAAGCCTGGAGCTGCTGTAATTTTATCTGTACACATGCTTCTACCTGCAGAGCTGCACACTGTTGGAACTGAATACAAGGAGTTTGTGCTGCCCTCTCAGCATGTGGGGATGCCAAATTTTCCAGCCAGGCACATCATGACCCGGATCCAGGCCCAAGAGACTTTACAGAAAGTCATAGCCCTGCGACTAGCGGCATGTGCAACGTCCAGCATTCACTCATCCACTGAGATCCGACGCGGCCACAGAGGCCGGCTACGCACCCCAGCATCCGGCCATGTTATTTAAGTGCCCTTCAATAAAAGACTGGACAGTTTATAAAATAAAGTAACTATGGTTTGATATAAATAATCTAGCATAAAGTAGGTGTTATTGTGTGTTAGATGATACAGATAAGTAGTTTAGGGTATGTATAGAAACTCAATTGTTAATCCATAAAAGCCAAAAGTGTTTATGACTGCAGACCTAGGTTGAAAAAAAAAAAAAAACAGCCTGATGCACTTTGTACAGAATTCTGTCTGCTTTGCTCCTGAAGGTACATTTCTCATTTATTATAGAGTGCACTTTTCTACTAAAAGTATATAAAATATCTTATATTGGGCTTGATAAGAAAAAAAAAACAATGAAGAGCTTTAATTGGCCCAATCGCCTTTTCTTATTGCTCTGAAATTCTTGGGTAGATGCTATAATAGCCACCCCCGCCACAATTGTAGCTAGTTTATATAAATAACGATTTACAGAACCATATTCTTTTTCAAGTGTATATCTTCTTGTACGTATTTAGTTAGTCGGGTTAGTAACGTTCAAGTCTCCGTACCTGAGTAATACCAAGCACCTTGTTTGTTATTTGTATTATCTCATCCACCGTCATGGACTAGATATGTTTTTTTTTTTTCTCTCTTGCTTCTAAAAGTGCCAATCCAGAGCCTTTCATATGGACGATAGTATATTGCAGAAAGAGACTCTATTCCACATTGGCACCACCACAGTCATGTTTTACAGTTATTTATTCCATGTGTCTGAATATTTTCACCTTGACATTGCCTAACATTGTATGAACCTTGCCTTCCTTTCTAAGGCCTGTTTCACACATCCGTCTGTTACCATCAGTCAAAATCCGCCGTTTTGCAAAAAAAACCGGATCCCCCATTTTGCTTGGGGGATCCTTTTTTTTCCCATTGAGTTGCATTACCGGCGAATCTTGACGGATGGCCATCCATTGGATCCGTTTTTTTGTGAATCTGCCAAAATTTTGGCGTCCGCCGACATGCCTGGACGGACAATGCAACGTTTTTTCGGCCGGCCGGATCCGCATTTTACATTGTGCATGCCCGGAGGACTTGCCTCAGCCGCAAATTTAACCCTAAACTCTATTCTTGCGGCCGAAAAATTCTCTCTCTCTCTCCTCGGACAGCGGTTCCATTAAATTTCTTCCTTCGCGGATCCGTCAAAAACAACGGTCCGGTGCCACACGTTGCTGTCCGTACGCTGGCGGATCCGTTTTCCGCCATTTTAGCGGATTACAGCTGACAGAAAAACTGAAGTGTGAAACAGGCCTTAGTAGCCCTCTACTCGCACAATCGCAGAGGACGGCTCACCTTAAGGCTACGTGCACACGCTGTGGAATGGGGTGCGGATTTGGCCGCGCCGATTTTGTAAAATCCGCAGGTCAAAAGACCTGCGGTTTATCTGAGGATTATCCTGCGGTTTCACCATCTCCACAATGGTGGAGATAGGAATCCGCAGAAAGAATTGACATGTTAATTCACGCGGAAAAATCTGCACCGTCTGCACTGCGTTTTTTTTATTCCCATAGGGAATAATGGTACTGTACACCGCAGCAAAAACTGCTGCGGAAACGCAGCATGTGCACACACCCTAAGAGGGCGAGTATGTAGTGACCCGATCCAGACTGAGTATGTCCCTTTAAGGAACCATGAGTAGCTTTTGTAACCTCAACTCACTTCTATGTTATCCTTTTACTGTTATATGGTTTAAATGAATCCATTACTCATTAATCTCATATATTCATGATTTATATATTAATCTCACAATGTGAAGTCTGACACAAGAAGTGAGAGTTATCCTATTGGTCGGTGACCCTGTCACCAAGGTTCAATGGAAAGAGCTTCCTCCAGTCTCTGTGGAGACAAGATAGGGTTCTGGAAGGTTCCGTGAGGAGTCTGGTTCACGATGTGACCCAGAGCAGACTTCATATGAGGGTTCTCCCGACCCCTTCCAGGCTCCAAGCCTGGAGGTTCATCCTTCTCTTCATCTCAAGACTTACAGCCAGGCATAATGCCTTGTATCTTCCCCTGACTTCTGCAGCCATGATGGCTGAAGACTTTTAACCTTTATTTTAACCCTGGATCCCTGCTGTCCGGCTTAAGGCGTGCTTCTCCGGCATTAGGTCACACTAAATGTGTACAGAAGAACCTATTGCTCTGCGTGTTGAGGAAATTAAGGGTCTCCCGCCTCACCGCAAATTATCAGTTATTTACTTCAAGTATATTTCTGCACGTTTCGTGACCAGCTGAGAAAATGAATTCGGGATTTGCCATATATTCCCTCTTCTGCCTTTATGCCACCAATAGACTGAGCTCTCTTATAATTACCTGCAAGTACTGCTCCTAACTAATACAGGTTCTAAAAGCTCCAGAACCTTAATTCTGTGTCAGAATCCAATACTGAACTTTATTGGCCGTGGATTCCCCACATGAACTGTTACCATTACTCCATGTTATATCTCCCCGTTCTGCTGAAGTAAAGCAGCTGTTATCCCCGAGACCTGTTGTCTGTAGTTATTCAATTGGCTGTGGACACTGCGTGGGGGTGGATGACAGTGAACGGAATGGCCCCATACCAGGGCTATTGCAGTAGTCATCGATTATAAAGATCTTTCATATTTGAAATCTGTCAAATGTCACCTAGACAGAAAAGATGGTGATAATTCTTTACCAGATTCAACTTTTTTTTTTTTTTTACTTGTAGGCCAGGTCATAAGAATGTTCAGGTGGATGCTTTATCTCGTTTTCCGAAGGTGGAAAGAATTGCGAGCCGGTTCCTATATTACAAAAGAGTGTAGTTATTGCTGCTATAAGTTCTGATCTGGAAAAGAAGGTCGTAAAGGCTCAGGGGGGACGCCCTGCTGCCTGTCCTTCAGTTAAACTGTTTGTCCCTGTGAACCTCCATTTTAAAATTTTGAGTGAACATCATGATTCGGTCCTGGGTGGACACCCTGGTAGTATAGTCACCACAGATCTTCTTAGGCCTCTTTCACACTTCAGTTTTTTGTATCAGTCAAAATCCGCCAAAAGGACGGATGGCGGATCCGTTTTAGTACTGATGACAACGCATGCCACCCGTCCGTTTTTTTGACGAATCCGACAAATGAAGAATTTTAAAGGAATCGCAGCCTGGAAAAGGAGAGAGAGAGAGAATTTTTTTTTTTTTTTCGTCCGGCACCCAGAAAGAATTTCGGGTTAAATCAGTGTCTGGAGGATCCGCCAGAGGAAAAAACGTTGCAAGCTCCGTTTTGAAATCTTTGACGATGGTGACGGACAGCAACTTTTGGCGGATCCGCAAAAAAAACGGATGCAACGGACGGCAATCCGTCACAATCCGCCAATAATGGAAGTCAATGGGGAAAAAAACGTATCCTCAAAAGAAAATTGCGGATCCGTTTTTTTCAAAACCTGGCGGATTGTGACTGATTGTAAAAAACTGAAGTGTGAAAGAGGCCTAACTCAAAATTTTTGGTGGTCTAGGGTGCAGAAATAGCACAAAAAGAGGACTTGCAAATCCTCCAAAAACACAGCAAAAAGGCAGAGATGCTTACCTGCCCAGGCCTTCAAACAAATGCACTATCAGTGTGCAGGGGACCCATATAGTTAAGATGGCAGCAACACAGGTGCAAGAATACTGATGAGACACACCGCTCACAACCTACCAATGCATGGAGGGGACGGTTGTCCATTCGTCAAGACGCTATTCACCAGTGAAGGCATACGCTTTCCTTGCCTCCGATAGAGATTCGGCAATATCCCACATTTCTCTTACTCCTCATGTAGTGAGAAAGAACCCCCAGCATCGCGCCTTAGGACCCAAGCAACCCCTACAGCATTCGATCCCATATGGACTGCACCCCTCGAAAATTATCATCCTGTTATTCCGGATTTCACAGCCTCACTGAAATTAACTTCTTCAAATTCTTTTTCAGTGAGGAAATAATAACTGTTATGATGGCCCAAACAAACTTGTATTCTCTTCAGTTTTTCACACAAAATCGCACGTCATCATACGCCAGATGGACCCTTGTAAATGCAGCAGAGATGATGACACGTTGGGACATTGTGCTGCATATGAGCATAGTTGGAAAAACAGATATTCGGCAATACTGGAGTACTGATATACTCTACAGCACACCGGTATTCTGTATGGCCATGGACAAGGACATGATTTAAAGCGATCCAAATTTTTTTTATTTTAGTGATAATCCCTGAGTTAATCGTCTTTAGAAAATTTGGCCAGTAGTTGAACACTTCAGCAGAAAATTTGCTGAGGCATACACACCTTAAAGGGAAATTGTTATAGATGAATCTCTTGTTAATTTCAAAGGGAGGCTAGAATTCCATCCATACCTGCCCAATAAGAGGGCCAGGTACGGAATTAAACTGTAGAAGCTGTGCGAGAGTACCTCAGGGTACACCCACAGATTTAGGGTTTATGAATGGAAGGACACACAGATTAACCACCCTGAATATCCCCCTGATCTGGGGGTGAGTGGGAGAATTGTGTGGGAATTGCTGCACCCACTGCTGAATAAGGGTAATCATCTCTTTCTTCATTATCTTTTTCACCAGCATCCCGCTCTGTAAGAGGTAGAGTTGCATGGTGCACCATGTGGAAAAATCAGAGAGGCCTCCCTAAGCGGCTAATTGGGTAACCGCTGGGAAAGGGCGAAAGCAGAGCCCAATGCAGCGACAACATGCTGGTGGTCAAGTATAAGGACAAGAGGGATGTCCTTATCTTGACCACCATACATCTTGGCAAAAACTCCCTTGTAACTGTTCAATGTACCACAACACAAGTCACACAAGATTGTGCCCTGGATTATAATAAGTACATAGAGGGTGTTGATCTCTCAGCTCAGGTTCTCAAACCATGCAGTGACATGCAAAAAGCTAAAGTATGATACAAAAAATTGGTTGTGCACATTTTTACAGATGGCAATATGGGAACCTTCCTTCAGTTTCAGGAGGTAGTTGTCAAGGCCCTAATGTTTTGTCCCAGGTCAACGTTTTCCGGAAGAGGTTCCCCAAACAGCCAGGAAAGGAAGATCACAAAAACTGTGCAGAGTATGCTGTAAGAGGGGAATCCAAAACGACACTATTTTCTATTGTGAAACCTGCCCTGAGAAACCTGGTCTTTGCATTAAGGATTGCCTCAAAGCGTACCGCACTTCCCCAAATTAATAAAATTTGTTTTTACCCTGTTGACACAAAACATTTTTATAATCTGAAGTACTCTGCACAAGTTACACATATCACCACATTATAAATTCATACACCAGTAAAAGCAAAAGCATTATAATCATTACTGTAAAACGATGCCTCTAGATAAATTCCTTCAGGGGTCTAGTTTCCAAAATGCGGTCACTTGTGGGTGTTTCCACTGTTTAGGCACATCAGGGGCTCTCTAGATGCAAGATGACGGCTGCAGATCATTCTATCAAAGTCTGCATTCTAAAACGTCACTCCTTTCCTTCCGAGCCCTGCCGTGCACCCAAACAGTAGTTTTCCTTTACTTATGGGGTATCAGTGTACTCAGGAGAAATTGCACAACAACTTTTGGAGTCCATTTTCTCCTTTGAAGTGTTTAAAAATAAAAAATTTGGGGCTAAAAGGTCATTTTTGTGGAAAAAATATGATTATTTTTTAGTTTCACAACTTAACGTTATCATTTTCTGTGAAGCACCTGGGGGTTCAAGGTGCTCTCCACACATCTAGGTAAATTCCTTGAGGGTGTCTAATTTCTAACATGGGGTCACTTGTTGGGGGTTTCCACTGTTTAGGCACATTAAGGGCTCTCTAGATGCGACATGACGACCGCAGACCATTCCATCAAAGTCTGCATTCTAAAACATCACTCCTTCCCTTCCGAGCCCTGCCGTGCACCCAAACAGTAGTTTTCCTCCACATATGGGGTATCCGCGTACTCAAAAGAAATTGCACAGCTACTTTTACCATTGTGAAAATTAAAAAAATTGGGGCTAAAAGATAATTTTTGTGGAAAGCGTGATTATTTTTTTTTGTTTTCACTGCTCTACATTATAAACTTGTATGAAACATTTGAGTGTGCTCACCACACATCTAGATAACACAGTGGAAAATGTAATCTTGTTAACATAACAGTGCATGAAAATACAGAATTATAGCACAAATTCTCCTTGAGATACAGAGTAAATGATCTAATACTATGCATTGCCTTATTCAATTTCCACTTCTCTTTCAGACAACAGAACATATCATTTTCAGGCAGAGGATGAGGCTGAGGCGTTTATGTGAGTAATAAAAGTAAAGCCTTTCTCCGTTTCAATGTTTATTCTTTTTTAGAATATTATGCAAGACATTTTTGAAGGGAACCTGTTAGAAAAGAAACCTGTCACCACTACTGTATTTATCACCCACTCCTGGTTTTGGTTTACAGATACTGAGGTAAAATACTGACTATATACTGAACGTGTGGATAAAGCCTCTAAACCAGGGGCATGCAGCTATACTATATGGTAATATAGTGCTAAATATGGCCCTGGTTAAATGCTAAGCTTTAGGCATGGTTCAGATGAATGTATGAAAAATTGTCCATTTTCATGAAGAAAAATTGACTCTCTTTGGCCATTTTTTACTACTGTATGTCTATGTAATTTACAAGACCACACCGTTTCCTATGTTAATAATTGTAATTGTATGTAAAAACAGACACAATAAGGCTAATCCGTATGGAATCCATATTTTTTGCACACCCATGCACTTTAATGGGTGAGTCCCAGCTGAAAAATGGAAAAAAATAATGCATGATTCAATTTTCTTCATATGGAAACTTGGTCTGTGTGAAGAAAATCATCTGAACTGCTGTTTTCAGTATCATTGGTCAGTATATTGTCGGTGTGATTAACTGATTTAAAGAGAAGCTGTCAGCACAATTTTGTCATGTACAGTATGGACATGGCTGTAGTGGGGCTGTGATACTGATTACATTCATACATTTGGTGAAGTGATTCGTTTTTGTGATTCTTCTTTATTGACCATATGAAAAGTTATATTAATTAGATCGATTTTGATCCCAGGGGCTGGACTGTGCCTTTGTTCTTCTCCTCCCTGCAGGTGAATCCCTGCCCCTCCGCATGCCTCTTCTGTTTCAGAGGAGGCCGGTCACTGAAAAGGCATTGATCTGTTATTCAAAGAATGTAAAAAGGTGGAGGGTCTGGGGAATCACAGACTCGGAGAAGACCCCAATGTACATTTCGGCCTCTGTGCACTGACATCTAAAGTAGAAAACTTCAATTGCTGATTAACCCCTTTCCAACGTTGGGCGTAATGGTATGCCCAAGTCGGAATTACCCCCTATGATGTGGGTTCCGGCGCTGAGCCCACATCTTTCCCGGAAAATGTCAGCTGTTTTGAGCCGCCGGTGGAATCGCGATCCACGAGCAGCTGTTAACCAGTTAAATGCCGCTGCCAATCTGACAGCGGCTTTTAAGTCACGCCTCTGGTAAGCGTGCCGGAAATCCTGTCCATCGGTAACCCCGTCACATGATTGTGGGTCACAGATGGATGGGAATGACAACCAGTGGTCTCCAGCAGACCTCTATGGCTGTCATAGCCAGATTGCTATGAGCACCGCCCAGTGGTCGGCACTCACAGCAAGTGAACATTTCTGCTACATACAGGCGATCTGATCATCGCCTGTATGTATCAGTCGATCGGGACAACTGCAGCTTCTAGTCTCCCTTGGAGACTATTAAAGCATGCAAAAAATAGAAAAAAGTTTTTAAAAATATTGAAAAAAATTAAAAAAAAATAGTTTATATCATTCCCCTTTCACCCCATTCAAAATAAAACAGTAAAAAAATCAAACCTACACATATTTGGTATTGCCGCATTCAGAATCACTCGATCAATATAAAAAATAATTAACTGGATCAGTAAACAGCATAACGAGAAAAAAATGAAAAACACCAGAATTACGTTTTTTTGGTCACCGCTACATTGCAATAAAATGCAATAATCTGCGATGAAAAGATCGCATATACACCAAAATGGTATCCTTAAAAAACGTCAGCTCACTGTGCAAAAAATTAGCCCTCACTGAGCCCCAAATTAAAAACAGTCATCACATGTGTGTACAGGTGATTCTCACAAAATTAAAATATCATTAAAAAGTTTAATTTATTTCTGTTCTTCAATACAAAAAGTGAAAACTTATATATTATATAGAGTCATTACAAACAGTGATCTATTTCAAGTCTTTATTTCTGTTAATGTTGATGATTATGGCCAGGGACGTTGCTAAGGTTCTAAAAGTTCAAGGGTCCAAGCCCCAAAGTATGTGTTTCCCCATACAACCTCCCAGTCACTTAAAAGAGCATCTATACATATATAATTACAGTATACCACTGTTCCCAATCTAAAATACACAATACAAAGGCCAATATTAGCAAAATTTCTACTATAAAAGGCCAAAGTAATGCTGCTACACAAAGTAATATGTAATATTGCTACATCACCACTACACAGCGAATACATAATATTATGACTATTACATGTACATAACACACACTGTACAAAGACCAATAATACCTCCATCCACCTACCATAGCAGGACTGAAATGCATTTGGCTGTTACTAAATAAAAAAAAAGCAACACGCTATTGAAAAGACTGAGGTTACCGCCATACTGTGACCATATAGGGGTAGATATAAGTCCTGCCATCAATATTACGGAGATTACTGTACAGATATATACAGTATAGATAGGGACTTACAGATGACAAGCTTTCTGATGGAGTCGCTTTCTTTTCTCGTCTTTTCCATCTGGCCCAGACCGACATGACGACTTCTTCCAGCCAGGAATAGGCTGCATAGATTTTAGCAAAAACACTTTTCACTTCTCACATTTCCGGCATCGTCCCCATCTCATCCCAACCTGCACAACCTCCCCATCCTGCATGCTCTTCTGGCGTGGAGCGACGACCCCAATACTTCAAATATTATGTCATTACTATGGCTACCCTTCCACTAATTAATGCTACAAAGACAATGTGCCAGATAGCAGGGGCCTATAAAAATAATAGCGTCCAATAAAAAGTAGTAAAGCTCCCACTGTGCTATCTAGCAATTAATAAAGCTAGATATGCTCTTTTGAAAGTTATAATACCCGAAATGCCCCCTCGAAGCATGAAGTACCCTTGAGTATCACTTTTAAGTAACAATGCCTCTCCTCAATAGTAATAATGCTCCCTCAAATCCACAATCCAAACTAATAATGCACCCATTTAAAAAAAATAAATAATGTCCTGAGTGAGTGCCCCCACATACTGTATGATAGTCTCACCGCTCCCTACTCACTGCATGATGGTGCCCATAGCTCCCCACACACTGCATGATGGCACCTATAACTCACTATAGCCTGTATAATGGCCCCAGCATCCTGATTTATACTGTGAGATGGCCCCCACACCACCTTGTACAATATACAGTATTATGGTCCCCACAGCTCCCTACACACTGCACGGTGGTCCCCACAGCTCCCTACACACATAGTAACATACTAACATAGTAACATAGTTAGTAAGGCCGAAAAAAGACATTAGTCCATCCAGTTCAGCCTATAAAATTCTGTCAGAATAAATCCCCAGATCTACGTCCTTCTAAAGAACCTAACAATAACTGTAAGATACAATATTGTTACGCTCCAGGAAGACATCCAGGCCTCTCTTGAACCCTTCAACTGAGTTCGCCATCACCACCTTCTCAGGCAGGGAATTCCAGATTCTCACTGCCCTAACTGTAAAGAATCCTCTTCTATGTTGGTGGAAAAACCTTTTCTCCTCCAGACGCAGAGAATGCCCCCTTGTGATCGTCACCTTCCTTGGTATAAACAGAACCTTGGAGAGATAATTGCATTGTCCCCTTATATATTTATACATGGTTATTAGATCGCCCTTCAGTCGTCTTTTTTCTAGACTAAATAATCCTAATTTTGCTAATCTCTCTGGGTATTGTAGTTCACCCATCCCCTTTATTAATTTTGTTGCCCTCCTTTGTACCCGCTCTAGTTGCATTATATCCTTCCTGAGCACCGGTGCCCAAAACTGTACACGGTACTCCATGTGCGGCCTAACCAGAGATTTGTACAGAGGCAGCATAATGCTTTCATCATGTGTATCCAGACCTCTTTTAACCCCTTCCTGACATCAGACGTACTATCCCGTCCATGGGACCCGGGCCCCTATGCCCATGGACGGGATAGTACGTCTACCCACGTGGTGAGCGCCGCTGTTCGCGGCCGGGTGTCAGCTGATTATCACAGCTGACACCCGGCACTGTGTGTCAGGGGCGGTCACGGACCGCCTCCAACACGTTAACCCCTTGCACACCGTGACCAAACATGATCGCGGTGTGCCGGGGGTTAAAGGGAAGCATCGGCAGGGAGGGGGCTCCCTCCATGCTTCCCTGAGCCCCCCACGGCAGCGCAATGTGCAGCGCTGCTGCGGGGGTCTCTTTCCCTACAGGCCCCCGAATCCAAGATGGCGACGGGGGCCTTCGGGGGCCTGTAGGGAGCTGACTTCCTCAGTGCCTGCAAAGCGCAGGCATGAGGAAGTCTGCAGAACTGCCTGTGACAGATTGCTGATCTGTCACAGTGATCTGTGATGTGACAGATCAGCGATCTGTCACAGGACAGTGATGTCCCACCTGGGACTATGTAATAAAGTTAAAAAAAAGAAAAAAAAAAAGTGTTAAAATAATTTTAAAAAAATCGCCAAATAAATTAGAAAAAAAAAAAAATATTCCCCCAATAAATCCATTTTTTTTAAATAAAAAGAAAAAAAAACAATAAAAGTACACATATTAGGTATCGCCGCGTCCGAACGACCTGCCCTATAAAACTATCCCATTAGTTAACCCCTTTAGCAAACCCCTTAAAAAATAAAAATAAAAAACGAAGCAAAAAATAATGATTTATTATCATACCGCCAAACAAAAAGTGCAATAACGTGCGATCAAAAAGGTGCATATAAATAGCCATGGTACCGCTGAAAACGTAATCTTGTCCCGCAAAAAACGAGCCGCTGTACAGCATCGTCAGCGAAAAAATAAAAAAGTTATAGCTTGCAGAATAAAGCGATACAAAAATAATTATTTTTTATATAAAATAGTTTTCATTGCATAAAACCGACAAAACATAAAAAAAGACCTAAATGAGGTATCGCTGTAACCGTACTGACCCGAAGAATAAAACCACTTTATCAATTTTACCGCACGCGGAACGGTGTAAACGCACCCCCCCAAAAGATATTCATGAAACGCTGGTGTTTGTTAATTCCGCGTCCCAAAAATCGGAATAAAAAGCAATCAAAAAATGTCACGTGCCCGAAAATGGTACCAATAAAAACGTCAACTCGTCCCGCAAAAAATAAGACCTCATATGACTCAGTGAGTCAAAATACGGAAAAATTATAGCTCTCAATATGTGGTGATGCAAAAACTATTTTTACTATAAAAAGCGTCTTTTAGCGTGCGACAGCCGCCAAAAATAAATACCGCCATAAATAGTAAATCAAACCCCCCCGTTATCACCCCCTTAGTAAGGGAAAAATAATAAAATTAAAAGAAAATGTATTTATTTCCATTTTTCCATTAGGGTTAGGGCTAGGGCTAGGGTTAGGGTTAGGGCTAGGGTTAGGGTTAGGGCTGAGATTAGGGTTAGGGGTGTGTTGGCGTTAGGGTTGGAGTTAGAATTGGGGGTTTCCACTGTTTGGGCACATCAGGTGCTCTCCAAATGCAACATGGTGTCTGATCTCAATTCCAGCCAATTCTGAGTTGAAAAAGTCAAATGGTGCTCCTTCCCTTCCAAGCTCTGCCATGCGCCCAAACAGTGTTTCACCCCCACATGTAGGGTATCAGCCTACTCAGGACAAATTGCAAAACAACTTTTGGGGTCCAATTTCTCCTGTTACCATTAGGAAAATAAAAAATTGGGGGCAAAAATATCATTTTTGTGGAAAAAAATGATTTTTTTTATTTTCACACCCGGGCGTTATAAACTTCTGTGAAGCACTTGGGGGTTCAAAGTGCTCACCACACATCTAGATAAGTTCCGTGGGGGGTCTAATGTCCACAATGGGGTCACTTGTGGGGAGTTTCAATAGTTTAGGTAGATCAGGGGCTCTCCAAACGCACATGACACCCGCAGACCATTCCATCAAAGTCTGCATTCCAAAACGTCACTACTTTACTTCCGAGCCCCGACGTGTGCCCATATAGTAGTTTTCTCCCACAAATGGGGTGTCAGCGTACTTAGGACAAATTGGACAACAACTTTTGGGGTCCAATTTCTCCTGTTACCCTTGGGAAAATAAAAAAATTGGGGACTAATTGATCATGTTTGTGGAAAAAATACGATTTTTTTTATTTTCATGCCCGGGCAATATAAACTTCTGTGAAGCCCTTGGGGGTTCAAAGTGCTAACCACACATCTAAATAAGTTCCTTAGGGGGTCTAGTTTCCAAAATGGGGTCATTTGTGGGGGGTTTCCACTGTTTAGGTACATTAGGGGCTCTCCAAAGACAACATGACACCCGCAGACCATTCCATCAAAGTCTGCATTCCAAAACATCACTACTTCCCTTCCGAGCCCCGACATGTGCCCATACAGTAGTTTTCTCCCACATATGGGGTATCAGCGTACTCAGGACAAATTGGAAAACAACTTTTGGGGTCCAATTTCTCCTGGTACCCTTGGGAAAATAAAAAAATTGGTGACTAAAAGATCATGTTTGTGGAAAAAATATGAATTTTTTATTTTCACGCCAGGGCGTTATAAACTTCTGTGAAGCACTGGAGGGGTCAAAGTGCTCACCACACATCTAGATAAGTTCCTTGGGGGTCTAGTTTCCAAAATGGTGTCATTTGTGGGGGGTTTCCACTGTTTTGGTTCATCAGGGGCTTTCCAAACGCGACATGGTGTCAGATCTCAATTCCAGCCAAAAACGTCAAATGGTGCTGCTTCCCTTCCGAACTCTGCCATGCACCCAAATAGTGGTTTACCCCCACATGTGGGGTATCAGCGTACTCAGGACAAATTGCACAATAAATTTTAGGGTCCTGTTACCCTTGGAAAAAAAGAATTGAGGGTGAAAAGATCATTTTTGTGGAAAAAATATGATTTTTTAATTGTACCGCTGTACGTTATAAACTTCTGTGAAGCCCTTGTGGGTTCCAAGTTCTCACCACATATCTAGATAAGTTCCTTGGGGGGTCTAGTTTCCAAAATGGGGTCACTTGGGGGGGGTTTCCACTGTTTAGGTACATCAGGGGCTCTCCAAACGTGACATGGCGTCCGATCTGAATTCCAGCCAATTTTGCATTGAAAAAGTCAAACGGTGCTCCTTCCCTTCTGAGCTCTGCCATGCGCCGAAACAGTGGTTTCCCCCAACATATCAGGTATCAGCGTACTCAGGACAAATTGCACAATAACTTTTGCAGTCCAATTTGTCCTGTTACCCTTGGTAAAATAAAAAAAATTGAACCTGAAATGTTTTTTTTATGAAAAAAAGTTAGATATTCATTTTTTTTTTTTAAATATTCAAAAAATTCCTGTGACGCACCTAAAGGGTTTATAAACTTCTTGAATGTGGTTTTGAGCACCTTAAGGGGTGCAGTTTTTAGAATGGTATCACTTTTGGGTATTTTCTACCATATAGACCCCTCAAAGTGGCTTCAAATGTGATGTGGTCCGTAAGAATAAAATGGTGTTGCAAAAATGAGAAATCGCTGGTCAATTTTTAACCCTTATAACTTCCTAACAAAAATAATTTTGGTTCCAAAATTGTGCTGATGTAAAGTAAACATGTGGGAAATGTTACTTATCAAGTTTTGTGTGTGCCGTATCTCTGTGATTTAAGGGCATAAAAATTCAAAGTTGGAAAATTGCGAAATTTTCAAAATTTTCGCCAAATTTCCATTTTTTTCACAAATAAACGCAAGTTATTTGAATGAAATTTTACCACTATCATGAAGTACAATATGTCTCGAGAAAACAGTGTCAGAATCACCGGGATCCATGGAAGCGTTCCAGAGTTATGTCCTCATAAAGGGACAGTGGTCAGAATTGTAAAAATTGGCCCGGTCATGAACGTGCAAACCACCCTCGGGGGTGAAGGGGTTAATGCACCCCATGATCCTGTTTGCCTTGGCAGCCGCTGCCTGGCACTGGCTGCTCCAGGTAAGTTTATCATTAACTAGGATCCCCAAGTCCTTCTCCATGTCAGATTTACCCATGTGTATAACCTTACATTTATCATTGTTAAACTGCAACTGCCACCTTTCGGCCCAAGTTCCCTACTTATCCAGATCCATCTGTAGCAGAATACTATCTTCTCTTATATTGACTGCTTTACATAGTTTTGTATCATCTGCAAATATCGATATTTTACTGTTCAAACCTTCTACCAGATCGTTAATAAATATGTTGAAGAGAATAGGTCCCAACACCGACCCCTGCGGTACCCCACTGGTCACAGCGACCCAGTTAGAGAATACCCCACTGGTCACAGCAACCCAGTTAGAGAATATACCATTTATAACCACCCACACTGCATGATGGTCCCCACAGCTCCCCACACGCTGCATGATGGTCCCCACAGCTCCCCACACGCTGCATGATGGTTCCCACAGCTCCCCACACGCTGCATGATGACACCTATAACTCACTATATCCTGTATAATGGCCTCAGCATCCTGATATATACTGTGAGATGGACCCCACACCGCCTTGTACACAATATTATGGCCCCCAACAGCTCCCTATATACTGTTTGATGACCCCACAGACCCTTATACACTATATTATGGCACCCACCCCCCTGTATATAGAATGATGGTTCCACTGCTATATCTAATATATAAAGCTCAAGTGTATGTATGTATGTATGTCCGGAATTGGCATCCGCACCGTCGCAGCAAAAACTATTTTTACTATAAAAAGCGTCTTTTAGCGTGCGACAGCCGCCAAAAATAAATACCGCCATAAATAGTAAATCAAACCCCCCCGTTATCACCCCCTTAGTAAGGGAAAAATAATAAAATTAAAAGAAAATGTATTTATTTCCATTTTTCCATTAGGGTTAGGGCTAGGGCTAGGGTTAGGGTTAGGGCTGAGATTAGGGTTAGGGGTGTGTTGGCGTTAGGGTTGGAGTTAGAATTGGGGGTTTCCACTGTTTGGGCACATCAGGTGCTCTCCAAATGCAACATGGTGTCTGATCTCAATTCCAGCCAATTCTGAGTTGAAAAAGTCAAATGGTGCTCCTTCCCTTCCAAGCTCTGCCATGCGCCCAAACAGTGTTTTACCCCCACATGTAGGGTATCAGCCTACTCAGGACAAATTGCAAAACAACTTTTGGGGTCCAATTTCTCCTGTTACCATTAGGAAAATAAAAAATTGGGGGCAAAAATATCATTTTTGTGGAAAAAAATTATTTTTTTTATTTTCACACCCGGGCGTTATAAACTTCTGTGAAGCACTTGGGGGTTCAAAGTGCTCACCACACATCTAGATAAGTTCCGTGGGGGGTCTAATGTCCAAAATGGGGTTACTTGTGGGGAGTTTCAATAGTTTAGGTAGATCAGGGGCTCTCCAAACGCACATGACACCCGCAGACCATTCCATCAAAGTCTGCATTCCAAAACGTCACTACTTTACTTCCGAGCCCCGACGTGTGCCCATATAGTAGTTTTCTCCCACAAATGGGGTGTCAGCGTACTTAGGACAAATTGGACAACAACTTTTGGGGTCCAATTTCTCCTGTTACCCTTGGGAAAGTAAAAAAATTGGGGACTAATTGATCATGTTTGTGGAAAAAATACGATTTTTTTTATTTTCATGCCCGGGCAATATAAACTTCTGTGAAGCCCTTGGGGGTTCAAAGTGCTAACCACACATCTAAATAAGTTCCTTAGGGGGTCTAGTTTCCAAAATGGGGTCATTTGTGGGGGGTTTCCACTGTTTAGGTACATTAGGGGCTCTCTAAAGACAACATGACACCCGCAGACCATTCCATCAAAGTCTGCATTCCAAAACGTCACTACTTCCCTTCCGAGCCCCGACATGTGCCCATACAGTAGTTTTCTCCCACATATGGGGTATCAGCGTACTCAGGACAAATTGGAAAACAACTTTTGGGGTCCAATTTCTCCTGGTACCCTTGGGAAAATAAAAAAATTGGTGACTAAAAGATCATGTTTGTGGAAAAAATACGAATTTTTTATTTTCACGCCCGGGCGTTATAAACTTCTGTGAAGCACTGGAGGGGTCAAAGTGCTCACCACACATCTAGATAAGTTCCTTGGGGGTCTAGTTTCCAAAATGGTGTCATTTGTGGGGGGTTTCCACTGTTTTGGTTCATCAGGGGCTTTCCAAACGCAACATGGTGTCAGATCTCAATTCCAGCCAAAAACGTCAAATGGTGCTGCTTCCCTTCCGAGCTCTGCCATGCACCCAAATAGTGGTTTACCCCCACATGTGGGGTATCAGCGTACTCAGGACAAATTGAACAATAACTTTTAGGGTCCTGTTACCCTTGGAAAAAAAGAATTGAGGGTGAAAAGATCATTTTTGTGGAAAAAATATGATTTTTTAATTGTACCGCTGTACGTTATAAACTTCTGTGAAGCCCTTGTGGGTTCCAAGTTCTCACCACATATCTAGATAAGTTCCTTGGGGGGTCTAGTTTCCAAAATGGGGTCACTTGGGGGGGGTTTCCACTGTTTAGGTACATCAGGGGCTCTCCAAACGTGACATGGCGTCCGATCTGAATTCCAGCCAATTTAGCATTGAAAAAGTCAAACGGTGCTCCTTCCCTTCTGAGCTCTGCCATGCGCCGAAACAGTGGTTTCCCCCAACATATCAGGTATCAGCGTACTCAGGACAAATTGCACAATAACTTTTGCAGTCCAATTTGTCCTGTTACCCTTGGTAAAATAAAAAAAATTGAACCTGAAATATTTTTTTTGTGAAAAAAAGTTAGATATTCATTTTTTTTTTTAAATATTCAAAAAATTCCTGTGACGCACCTAAAGGGTTTATAAACTTCTTGAATGTGGTTTTGAGCACCTTAAGGGGTGCAGTTTTTAGAATGGTATCACTTTTGGGTATTTTCTACCATATAGACCCCTCAAAGTGGCTTCAAATGTGATGTGGTCCGTAAAAATAAAATGGTGTTGCAAAAATGAGAAATCGCTGGTCAATTTTTAACCCTTATAACTTCCACTGCTATATCTAATATATAAAGCTCAAGTGTATGTATGTATGTATGTCCGGAATTGGCATCCGCACCGTCGCAGCAAAAACTATTTTTACTATAAAAAGCGTCTTTTAGCGTGCGACAGCCGCCAAAAATAAATACCGCCATAAATAGTAAATCAAACCCCCCCGCCCCGTCGCAGCTACAGCCACAAAATTTGGCACAGTCACACGTCTGGACCCTGAGAGCGTCCTAAGCTTTGTTGTGATGCAAAATTTTAACCCCGCGCGTTCCAATTCACCATACAATTTTGCCCCTGTCTACATACTGGGGAAAAAGTGTGCGTGCGTCAAGCCCCGCCCCTCATTATGATGTCATAATGCCCCTATCTACATAATGGGGAAACAGTGTGTGCGTATCAAGCCCTGCCCCTCATTATGATGTCATAATGGTTGCCATGGCGAAGCTGATTCATCATAGGTTGCAAGCCCCGCCGCTCATTATGATGTCATAATGGTTGACTATGGGATGGAGGATGTGTGATGGGTATATGGGCACTGGACTATGGGATGGAGGATATGTATGACGGGTATATGGGGACGGGACTATGGGATGGCGGATATGTATATGGGCATGGGACTATGGGATGGAGGATGTGTGATGGGTATATGGGCACTGGACTATGGGATTGAGGATATGTATGATGGGTTTATGGGCATGGGACTATGAGATGAAGGATGTGTGATGGGTATATGGGCACTCGACTATGGGATGGTGAATATGTATGATGGGTATATGGGCATGGGACTATGGGATGGAGACTATGCATGATGGGTATATGGGCATGGGACTATGGGATGGAGGATATGTATGATGGGTATATGGGCACTCGACTATGGGATGGCGGATATGTATGATGGTATATGGGATGGAGGATATGTATGATGGGTATATGGGCATGGGACTATGAGATGAAGGATGTGTGATGGGTATATGGGCACTCTACTATGGGATGGCGAATATGTATGATGGGTATATGGGCATGGGACTATGGGATGGAGAATATGTATGATTGGTATATGGGCATGGGACTATGGGATGGTGGATATGTATGATGGGTATATGGACACGGGACTATAGGATGGAAGATAATTATAATTTGTTATAACTAACCATAGTTAGCTACTATGCCCGGGCAGCGCCGGGCTATTCAGCTAGTATTAGATATAATGGGCTAAGCATCATTCTGTTCTATCTGAAGCCTTTATAGACTGCGCAAGCCCGACGTGCCTGCGCTGTCTGGCTCCAGACCGAATGAGGCATTCAGCTGTGAGGAGTGTGTATGGCGCTGGAAATAGCGGGACGCGTACACACTGAATACCGCTATTTCCGGCGCTATACTTACATACTTACCTGACCAGGAGGAGCGTTGCCACGGCGCTTCTCTTCGGCCGTAGACCGGGGCAGGAGTGCGGCCGGAATCGCGCATGCGCATAGCGCGATCCGGCACCATTTTACTGAAGGCACATTTGCAATATGTCTTCAGCAATATGGCGCCGGACAGCGCTATGGGTATGCGCATACTCCGGCGCCAGACTCCTCCCCCGACCTCCAGCAGAACGTGACAGCACTGGAACACAGGAAAGAAGGGTAAATGTTTTTTTTTGTATGTGTGTAGTTTAATAGTGGTTAGGGGGACCATACATATCAGGATAAGAGGGGTAAGGGGACCATGCATACCAGGAAAGGGGGGTGAGGAGACCACGCATACCAGGAAAGGGGGGTGAGGGGACCACGCATACCAGGAAAGGGGGGTGAGGGGACCACGCATAGCAGGAAAGGGGGGTGAGGGGACCACGCATACTAGGATAGGGGGGTGAGGGGACCATGTATACTAGGGTTAGGGGGTGAGGGGATGATGCATACCACAAAAGGGAGTGAGGGGACCATGCATACCAGGATAGGGGGATGAGGGGACCATGCATACCACAAAAGGGGGATGACGGAACCATGCATACCACGAAAGGGGGGTGAAGGGACCATGCATACCTCAAAAGGGGGGTGAGGGGACTATGCATACCACAAAAGGGGGGAGGGGGCCATGCATACCACGATAGGGGGGTGATGGGACCATGTATACCACGAAAGGGGGGTGATGGGACCATGCATACTATGAAAAGGGGGGTGAGGGGACCATGCATACCAGGATTGGGGGGTGAGGGGGACCATGTATACCTGGATTGGGGGGGTGAGAGCACCATGCATACCAGGATCGGGGTGTGAGAGGACCATTCATACCAGGATTGGGGGGTGAGGGGTAGCATGCATACCAGGATTGGGGGGTGAGGGGACCATGCACACCAGGATTGGGGGATGAGAGGACCATGCATACCAGGAAAAAGGGGGTGAGAGGACCATACATACCAGGAATGGGGGTGAGGGGACCATGCATACCAGGATAGGGGGGGTGAGAGGATCATGCATCTAGGAAACGGGGGTGAGAAGACCATGCATACCAGGATAGGGGGGTGAGAGAACCATGCATACCAGGATTGGGGGGGTGATGGGACCATGCATACCAGGAATGGGGTGTGAGGGGGACCATGTATACCAGGATTGGGGGGGTGATGGGTAGCATGTACACCAGGATAGGGGGGTGAGAGCACCATGCATACCAGGATCGGGGTGTGAGAGGACCATTCATACCAGGATTGGGGGGTGAGGGGTAGCATGCATACCAGGATTGGGGGGTGAGGGGACCATGCACACCAGGATTGGGGGATGAGAGGACCATGCACACCAGGAAAAAGGGGGTGAGAGGACCATACATACCAGGAATGGGGGTGAGGGGACCATGCATACCAGGATAGGGGGGTGAGAGGATCATGCATCTAGGAAAGGGGGGTGAGAGGACCATGCATACCAGGATAGGGGGGTGAGAGAACCATGCATACCAGGATACGGGAGTGAGAGGACCATGCATACCAGGATAGGGGGGTGAGGGGACCAGGCATACCAGGATTGGGGGGTGAGGGGGCCATGCATACCAGGATTGGGGGATGAGGGGTACCATGCATACCAGGATAGGAGGGGGCAGCACATACCAGGATGGGAGACCATATGCCAATAAAAATGCTCGCCACCCGGGCGTAGAACGGGTTCATAGCTAGTAAGCATATATCCAGATAAATACATCCACCCAGGGCAAAGTTTATAAAATTATTATACTGAATGTCCATATAACACTACACCAATGGGCGGAAAGATGAGGTGGAGTGAAGAACTTCTGGTCCGACCGGTAGACACAACACAATGAATAAGATACATGCCCTTGTTCCACCACAAATATATGGGTTGTTGTGTATATAGACATCATGTGGGTATCCACTTTATGGGGCTAGCAACTTTGGTAGATACCCTTGTACTATCCCTGTGTCCTTAAGTGAACTAATGGGCTGATTACATTATGCCAATGAGATAAATCTAGTGGACACCTATGTTATGGGGATAGCTGCTTTTAAGGTTTCCATTGAGGCAGTAATGAGTTAATTGAGACACAGCAGGTGGATGCTGTGGTCCTGCATGCGCGCAAGTCAGGCCTGGCTGTGCCGCGCGGCTCCCGGTGTCTATACGTGGCTGGTTGCTATGGCGCCTTGGAAGCTGTGGGCTTCCTGCTGCGTCACTTCCGGTCCACGCTTCCTTACTTCCGGTCTGTTTTTTAAAGATTCCGGTTTCCCGCTGTTGACACACCCCCTGACGAAGGGCGAGCATCCAAAATTTGCATCGGGGCTGACGCGCTGGTCCTGGCAGCCTAGGTTATGCCACTCATTTGAGGTAAATTTTCACTAATACGGCACATTAACCCTTGTAATTTTTTGTTTATGACACTTGTCTAGGTTGATTCAGGCTAATGGATAATGTGCTGTTTCAGTTTATTCTGATAGATTTTCAGTCATACATGGACATTTATGTAATGGTATATACTTAGTTTTTCATCTATTGTATTTGTTATACTTTGCTGCCATCTACTGAGTCATTGCTCTATTACACTGTAATAGTTTGTTATGGTACTTTCCCATAATACCTCTCTGCCTATAGCTCCTCCTATCTTTTTCGGGCTGTTACCTGTTTTTGTACTCTGGGCCATCTTGTAACACACATGCGCTGCAGAGCTGGAGAAAGGATTCTCTTATCACCAACCTGGAGCTCCTATAATCTCTAATCTGGTGCTTCTATAACAGCTCTAACCTACAGTCCTCACTCCTACCTCATCTCCATTTGTTCATCTTCCTTGACATCTCATCTCATCAAGGTACCTGTAATAAAGCCTGTTGAATTCATCACTGCATCATCCTTCCGGACCACCACGCGCCGCTGATAGGGATTGGGAGCACAGGCTGGTGAGTAACGCTATCCGCCATTGTTTATATAGAGATTCGTGATCACATCCCTCAGATACATCTCATCCACGTACAGTATATCGGTGGCAGAATAGTAACGAGACCTAAGTCTACAGTTGTCTGTGTGTATATGCATTGTCTGCTAGCAAGTCTTAACCGTCCACCATCTTAGCTAAAACATGACCACGAAAAGCACCGTGGACCCATCTGCAAGTGAAGCACATCAGGTTCCTGACACCATAGATGCTGCAGGAGCAGAGTCCGCACTTACTGCAGAGCAAGATGTACGACCCAAACGTGTAAACAGGCCAACACAAAAGGCCAGAGAGAACTTTGAGATTACTAGAGACGAGTTCCATGATAACCTAGAACATTTATGGGGCAGAGTTGATCACTATTTAGCAGCTCTTCCACGCTCTCACAGTGACACCGCAGATTTAACCGCCAAATTGAAGAGTTTATCTGCTGCCTATGATCGCTACCAGAGACTGTCTGCAAGGTACATCACATTCCTGAGTAACTGTGACATGGAAGACGCCCCAGCAGAACTAGCTGAAAGGGAAACTCTTCTCCAAGAAAAGACCACATTAGTACGAGATGCCCAGGATAAAGCAGAACTCCGCATCGCTCACCTCCAAGAACCCAGGTCACATCGCACAACATTGACCAAAATCACATCTTCGTCTTCCAGATCATCTCACTCCAGGAAGTCAACATTGTCCGACAAGATACTGGAGATCCGTGCGGCTGCAGAGGAAGCTAGAGTAAAAAGCTCCTTTGCTAAGAGGGAGGCTGAAGTGGAAGTAGAAGCCCAAATGGAAGCTCAAAGAAATGAGATGGAGGCTCAAAGAAACAGAATGGAAGCTCAAAGGAAATTAAAAATACTCCAAGCAGAAAGGGAAGAAGCAACAGCCCTTGCTAAACTGAAGGTTCTTGAACAAGCATTGGGACAAGAAGATAATTCGGATTGTCTTATTCCAGGAGAAATGGAGGACTCAGCTGATCGCAATTCTAACTACGTGCTAAGACATTTAACATCTGCACCAGCACCACCTCCAGTTTCTAACACGGATGTGCCCGCAAATCAAGAAATGTCGCCACCTACTGCCGACAAAGTAACTTCTAGCACTAACTCACAATTTAGGCCACAGCCAGCAGAACCTATAGAGACTAAACCACAGTTTAACCCTTATGCCGCATCATTTCGTCCTGATTTGTCACAGTCATATAAGCCAGAGAACTTACATCCCCTAAGGATACCACAAGGTCATCCTGCAACAATGACCGGGAGATCGGACATGTCTGACTTCGCCAGATACATGATTCGCCAGGAGTTAATAAACATTAGTCTCTCGAAGTTTGATGATCCTGCTGAGATTTATAGAGCCTGGAAATCGACCTTTCAAGCAGTGATCCAAGACCTTAATCTCACTGGCAAAGAACAACTGGATTTGCTTGTTAACTGGTTAGGCCCTGAATCAGCAGAGCGCATAAAGACAATAAGGGCAGTTCATGTGGACTAGTCAGATGCAGGTCTTATTGCAGCCTGGGAGAGACTGGAACAAACCTACGGCAGCTCAGAAGCCATATAATGTGCCTTATTTAAAAGACTGCAAACTTTCCCAAAGATAACTAACAAGGACAATAGAAAACTTCAAGATCTGAGCGACCTGCTAAAGGAAATAGAATTGGCAAAATTAGACCCACGTCTCTCAGGACTGAGCTACCTAGATACTGCTCATGGCGTTAATCCAATAGTGTCCAAGTTGCCACACAGCATGCAGGATAAATGGGCAGACCACGGCTCACGGTATAAAAGGCAGCATGATGTGTCATTTCCCCCCTTTTCACATTTTTCCAGGTTCATCAGTGACCAAGCTCGGAAGAAGAATGATCCCAGCTTCGAATTCACTGAGCCTACTCCACCAGCATCATCATCATCTACAAGGTATGATAACATTGCCAAGATTCAAGGAACACAGTATCCGTGAGAAAGACTGACGTTCCACTTACTACACCTGCCTTCACTAAAACAAATAATGTTGCTCCTAAAGTCATGGACAGTAACCGTATGTGCCCTATCTACAAAAGGCCTCACCCGCTTAAAGAATGCCGTGGATTCAGAGCAAGGACTTTGCAGGAGCGTAAAGATACCCTCAAGGAGCTTGGGATATGTTATAAGTGTTGCGCCTCCTCAGACCACCTCACTAAGGACTATAAGGCCGCTATTAAGTGCACTGAATGCAGCAGTGATAAACACGTCACAGCCTTGCATCCCACGCCAGCTCCATACAACTCGCAACCTTCTGCGACATCCAATCCTGCTCAAAAGCATGGCGGGGAGCCACAAGTTCCTGATCCAACTGCAACTGCTGTTTCCTCCTCATGTATTGATGTATGTGCAGAAGGGACTGTTCCTAAATGCTGTGCCAAGGTATGTCTGGTTAAGGTCCATCCAGAAGGACAACCCGACAAGGCCTCCAAAATGTATGCCATAATAGATGAGCAAAGTAACCGATCTCTAGCAAGGCCCAAATTCTTTGAGATCTTTAACATAAAGGGACAAACGACTCCATACACCCTCAACACCTGCTCTGGTCGTATTGAGACCTCTGGCAGGAGAGCCTCTGGGTACATAGTCTCTTCAATCAAGGGAAACGAGCATATACCCTTGCAAACCCTAATTGAATGTGACCAGATACCTGATAACAGGGAGGAGATTCCCACTCCGGAAGCCGCGCTTCATCATCATCACTTGAGGCACCTGACTAATGAATTCCCTCCTCTGGACATGAATGCTGATATTCTGATCCTACTCGGGTGGGACATTCTGAAGGTCCACAAGGTGCGCCAACAATGTAACGGCCCAGATGATGCTCCATACGCCCAAAGACTCGACCTAGGCTGGGTAATCGTGGGCGATGTATGTTTGGATAGGAGTCACAAGGCATCCGAAGTCAACGCCTGTAAAACGTATGTGCTCCAAAATGGTCGCGCAACTCACTTCATGCCCTCATCACTACGAAATGAAAGAAAGGTTCTCTGATTGCATCCAAGAGCCTGACATCACTCCTACTACCTACGGTGACGACTTAGTTAGAACAGTGTTTCACACAACAAAAGATGACATCAAAGCCGCCTTATCCATAGAAGACAAGGAGTTTCTTAAAATGATGGACAGTGGATTCTTCAAAAACGAATCTGACCGCTGGGTTGCTCCCTTACCCTTCAAGGCTTCAAGGACCAGGCTTCCTAACAACAGAGAACAGGCCTTATCTAGATTAATTTCGTTGCAGAGAACATTGCGGAACAAGCCTGAAATAAAGGAACATTTCATAGCCTTTAAGGACAAGATATTTCGCAATGACCACGCAGAGCCAGCTCCACCATTGCAAGCTGATGAAGAATGCTGGTATCTACGTTCCTTTGGAATATATCATCCAAGAAAGCCGAAACAAATCAGAGTGGTGTTCGATTCAAGCGCCAAACATGACGGCGTATCTCTTAATGACGTTCTCCACACTGGTCCGAACCCGACTAATAACCTGGTGGGAGTACTCATGAGATTCAGAAAGGAACCGGTCGCAATTACCGCCGACATCGAACAAATGTTCCATTGTTTCGTTGTGCAACAAGATCACAGAAATTGTCTCCGTTTTCTATGGCACTGAGACAACGACACCAACAAGGAAATGGTCGAATACCGCATGAAGGTGGATGTGTTTGGAAACCATCATTCTCCTGCAGTTGCTACATACGGCCTGCGTAGGACCGCCTCCGATGGCGCAGCAGAGTTCGGGAAGGATGCCCAACAGTTCGTTGAAAAGGACTTCTACGTGGACGACGGTCTTAAATCCCTGCCCATAGCGGAAGAAGCCATAGATCTGCTCAAACGGACACAAGGTATGATTTCTAAAACTCATTTAAGATTGCATAAAATTGCCTCCAATAGTGCTGTTGTCATGAAGGCCTTTCACCCTAATGATCATGCCGCTGAATTTAGGGACTTGAATCTAGGCCCAGACAATCCACCAGTACAGAGAAGCCTAGGCCTGAGGTGGAACTTGCTAAAGGACTCCTTCAGCTTTCAGGTTAGTGGTGCGGAAAAACCATTTACTAAGCGCAAGGTTCTGTCAGTGGTGAACAGTCTATATGATCCACTTGGGTTTGTCGCACCCCTGACTATACAAGGCAAGCTCCTGCTGAGACAACTCTCAGAGTGCATTAAGGACTGGGATGTACCACTCCCTGCGGACAAACAACTAAGGTGGAAGTCGTGGAGAGAATCTCTTTGCACCTTGGATAAGATCCACATACCACGTTGTTACACTCTGGCATCCCTAGCTACGAGTCAAAGGAAAGAGATTCATGTATTCGCTGATGCTTCCACTGAAGCTATTGCCGCTGTCGCTTACTTGAAGGTTGTAGACTCTAACAATGCAGCCCATGTTGGATTTCTGTTTGGAAAGGCTAAACTGGCTCCTAAACCCGAGCACACCATACCAAGACTCGAGCTCTGTGGGGCTGTACTAGCCATAGAGATTGCAGACTTCATGCAGATTGAACTAGCTATTCACGTGGATGACACAAAATTCTACACAGACAGTAAGGTAGTTCTGGGCTACATATATAACCAGATAAAACGCTTCTACGTCTATGTCAGTAACCGCGTGGAAAGGATCAGGAAATCCTCTAAGCCCCAGCAATGGCAGCATGTCCCATCCTATCCTAACCAAGCGGACCTTGCTACAAGACCAGTGTCTATTGATGCCTTCGCAAGCTCTTCTTGGATAACAGGACCAGGGTTCCTTCACGACCAATACGAAGAGACTGCCATTGAAGACAGCTTCAACCTTCAGGATCCAGATGTCCACCCAGAGATCTGTCCTGATGTCAGCATCTTCATTACCAAATTCAAGGAGAAGGTTGGCTTGGACTGTCGGCGTTTTGATCGCTTCTCAAGATGGACGAGGTTGGTTCGTGCCATTGCAAGGTTAGTACACATTGTACAATGATATCGCAATAAGGACAGTAACACTGATTGTCATGGTTGGCATATCTGCCATAAGCTCCCCTCTGCAGAAGACATTGCTCTGAGTGAACTCTTTGTGATACGCAATGTGCAGCAGAATGTTTTTCACAAGGAACTGGAATGTATACGTAAAAAACAAGACGTTCCTAAAAACAGCCCCATTGTCAACTTAAACCCAGTAATAGACGAGAGGTGTTTATTGAGAGTTGGTGGTCGTTTAAACAAGGCTAAATTGGAGGAGGCAGAAAAGAATCCTCTAATTATTCCTAGTCATCACCATATCACTACTTTACTAATATGACATTACCATGAAAAAATCAAGCATCAAGGCAGACACTTCACTAAAGGAGCCTTAAGAGTTGCAGGCTCTGGATTGTGGGAGCAAAGAGACCGATTTCCCATTTAATCCATCATTGTGTTCAGTGTCGTAAGACAAGAGGAAAACTGCAACAACAACAGATGTCTGATTTGCCTGCTGATAGGACAAGCACAGAGCCTCCATTTACCTATGTTGGCTTGGACGTTTTTGGCCCATGGGCAGTCGCTGCACGTCGTACCAGAGGCGGACATGCAGAAAGTAAACGTTGGGCGGTGTTGTTCACGTGCATGAGTGTATGAGCAATACACATAGAAGTGATAGAGTCTATGGATTCCTCCAGTTTCATCAATGCCCTAAGATCATTCTTCTCCATCAGAGGACCAGTAAAACAATTAAGATCTGATTGTGGAACAAAATTGGAGGGGCCTGTCGAGAACTACAACTGAATTCAACACCAGTCCAGAACTTCTTGACAACCAATGGCTGTACCTGGTCTTCAATCCTCCTCATGCTTCCCATATGGGCGGATCATGAGAAAGAATGATAGGCATTACTCGTCGGATACTGGAATCTATGCTGATGGACTCAAATCTTTCAAGACTCACTCACTAGACCTTGACCACTTTCTTAGCAGAAGTCTCTGCTATAGTAAACTCAAGACCTCTTGTACCCATATCTATGGATCCAGAATCTCCTACTATTCTCACTCCGGCAACTCTCCTCATCCTGAAACTTGGAACTGTTCCTAACCCGCCTTGTTTCTGGAAAAGATGGAAGGAGTACCTGACACTCCTCCAAAAATGAAGAAAATGGCAACAAGTAATGCCAAATTTACAAGTAGGAGATATTGTCCTCATGAAAGACCAGAAGGAGGAAAGAAACGCATGGCCTATGGGACTTATATCTAAAACCTTTCCAAGTGACGATGGCAAGGTACGCAAGGTAGAAGTGACAGTTGCTAAGCAAGGTGACCCCAAATCCTTCATTAGGCCTATATCAGACATTATCTTACTCATACCAGTTGAGGATTGATTATCCATCCAATCAGTAGGAACTCTTTCAAGGAACTTAGACCTTTGGATTACAAATGGGTTGGAGACAGTTTGGGCTAGCGCGGCTACTCCAATCCGAAGATGGGTTATCCCTTGGATTACTTCAGGAACTCATTAGACATTCATCTATCTTGTTAAACAATATTTTATTGTCGCATTGCATGCATTGTTTTTTATCTTACAGGTTGAGGTATCTCTCCATGTACTTCAGGTAAACACTCCCAATTCGAGACTGTTGATATGTGAAATTCAAGGATTTCAGACGGGGAGTGTGCTGTTTCAGTTTATTCTGATAGATTTTCAGCCATACATGGACATTTATGTAATGGTATATACTTAGTTTATCATCTATTGTATTTGTTATACTTTGCTGCCATCTACTGGCCATTGCTGTATTACACTGTAATATTTTGTTATGGTACTTTCCCATAATACCTCTCTGCCTATAGCTTCTCCTATCTTTTTCTTGCTGTTTCCTGTTTTTGTACTCTGGGCCATCTTGTAACACACATGCGCTGCAGAGCTGGAGAAAGGATTCTCTTGTTACCTCCAACCAGGAGCTCCTATCATCTCTAATCTGGTGCTTCTATAACAGCTCTAACCTACAGTCCTCACTCCTACCTCATCTCCATTTCTTCATCTTCCTTGACATCTCATCAAGGTTCTGTAATAAAGCCTGTTGGATTCATCACTGCATCATCCTTCCGGACCACCACGCGCCGCTGATAGGGATTGGGAGCACAGGCTGGTGAGTAACGCTATCCGCCATTGTTTATATAGAGATTCGTGATCACATCCCTCAGATACATTTCATCCACGTATATCGGTGGCAGAATAGATAACATGGCTCTATGTTTGGTTTAGATCTGTGGATAATGGGATCATGGGTCTGTGGCGGCCATTTACTTTTTCTGTTCTTTGGCCTGGTTACCATTCACCTTTAGGTATAAAACCCCCATACTGTACATTTGCTTTGCCGTGATCCTTTTTTACTACCTACCAGCATAGGTGCTATGTTTAGGATGTTCGGGTCAGTGTGTTTTCTCCCATAGCGGCGCGGTATGTCCGTGCCTGTACTCATCTTGTCACTGTCATTGTCTTTTATCTATTGATTTTTGAATAAAGATTTACATTTTTCTATTGATGGATCTTTGGTCGTTTCTTGTAGTTTTACCACCCCACCTTTATGTCTAGTTGCGATAGATCTGTATTCGTGTCCATTACAGCGGTATTACAGAGACACCCTGTAAGATTTACATTATGTTGGGATTATGTCATTTCATGCTGCTGTTGTTTTTGAGCAATTGAAATATCTACAACTCGACTGAGCCTGCACTATAATTCTGCACTATAATGCGGGCTCAACCTGCGAGCCTGCTCCCGACTTGCACCATACATGTATGACGAATGTTGGGAAGTTGTTAAAGTGATCATGATACTTGATAATGGATGTGACTGTGGCTGGTTTTGTGCAGGATAAGTTGGGGGCTTTATTGGTAACATTTTGAGGTACATAATATTTTTTGATCAATTCCAGTATAAGGCGGGGATCACATTCTTGTGTTCTATGCTGAGCACTTCAGATATTTCATGTAAATCCCATAAAAATGCGATTCAGATAAAACCCCCAACAGAACCAACCATCATGAGGCAGACGGAGACACTTCTTACTGCTTTTGACGTCTGCTCTAGTGGTCTCCATCTTTTTAGACCTCTGGAACAGTATACTCCATCTGTCTCATCAGTGAATGGTTCTGTTGGGGGTTTTGGGGAATTTACACAGAAACCCCAACGTAAACACTCAGCGGAAAATGCAGTATAAATGTGAGCCGAGCCTTAATCCAATTTTTGGGAGGTAGCAAAAAGACAGCAGTGCAAGAGTAGTCCTTTATTTTTGCGTGGTACTGTAGCTTTAAAACATGAATGCTCTGGGAGGGATCAGAAGACAAGAGGTAACAAGCGACATGTTTCGATCACATCCGTGATCTTTGTCAAAGCTCATGAGACACCATCTCCCACATGGCTTTACACTAGGGGACCAATTATGGAGAAATGTCAAATGGTGATATATGACAGGTCCTAAAAGGTAAAAAAAAAATAAAAAAAAAAAAATGCTGAATTACACAAATATGCATAAAAAGTATTATTGTATTGGAATACAAGAAATGCAGATTGTATAAACATAATAGAGAAGGAAATGACCTTACCAATGAAAATTGAATGGAACATGATTTAATTCCATTTGTTGAGACCATCAGGAAATCTTGTACTCAAATAATAAATCCAATAAGCATCCCGGGTAAGGAGACGACGCATTCCGGTGATTTCTCAATACCATGTGTACGGAAGGAAAAAGTGTTTCTGGAGTGGGCAGAGTATAAAATGTTTTGCCACTGTGGAAATATTACCATTGTATTCATAAGAAATATCATGTGTAAATGTTTCAGTTTGCGCGATGATCAATCTATATAGGATTTATTGCACAAAGTACAATCAATTTTAGAAAAATCAAGTGTGCACAGCAACCAACAAGATGTCAATATCAAGATGTTTAACAATTATAATAAACACAGAATTTTAGTATCAACAATTTCATCAACTGTGATTCCAACATGTAATTTATAAATTGATTGTACTTTGTGCAATAAATCCTATATAGGTTTCACATCTCGCAAACTGAAACAGCGAATCTCTGAACAGTTACATGACATGTCTGATGATTCCAATGGTGGTAATATTTAATAATAATAATCTCTTTACCGTATATACTCGTGTATAAGCCGACCCCCCTAATTTTGCCGCAAAAAACTGGGAAAACTTATTGACTTGCGTTTAAGCCTAGGGTTAATGGTGGTCCAAGAAGATGCTCCATAAATACCCCCCATATGCTGCTGCACAAGGGTTAATGCTGCCCCATAAGATGCTCCATAAATACCCCCCATAATATGCTGCTGCACAAGGGTTAATGCTGCCCTGTAAGATGCTCCATAAATACCCCCATAATATGCTGATGCACAAGGGTTAATGCTGCCCTGTACGATGCTCCATAAATACCCCCCATATACTGCTGCACAAGGGTTAATGCTGCTCCATAAATACCCCCATATGCTGCTGCACAATGGTTAATGCTGGCCAAAGAAGATGCTCCATAAATACCCCCCATATGCTGCTGCACAAGGGTTAATGGTGCCCCATAAGATGTTCCATAAATACCCCCCATAATATGCTGCTGCACAAGGGTTTAATGCTGCCCCATAAGATGCTCCATAAATACCCCATGTGCTGCTGCACAAGGGTTAATGCTGCTCCATAAGATGCTCCATAAATACCCCCATAATAAACTGCTGCACAAGGGTTAATGCTACCCCATGAGATGCTCAAATACCCCCCATAATATGCTGCTGCACAAGGGTTAATGCTACCCCATAAGATGCTCAATAAATACCTCCATAATATGCTGCTGCACAAGGGTTAATGCTGCCCCATAAATACCCACCATATGCTGCTGCACAAGAGTTAATGCTACCCCATAAGATGCTCCATAAATACCCCTTATTTCCTGCTGCCCCTGCTGCTGCAATAAAAAAAATGACATACTCATCTCTCCCTTGCTGGGGGACAGGTGCCAGTGTCTTGAGCCCCCCGGCATTGGCGATATTTACCGGTCCCTGTTCCATCGCCGTCCACCACTGTGCCTCCTGGGTCTCTGCAGTGACAGCAGAGGGTGCACACTGACTACGTCATCACGCCCTCTGCCGTCACAGCAGGAGGACCGGTGAATATTGCTCTGCCCCCGTCATACTTGCCCCCTCCTGGCGCAAGGTCTGCTCTGAAGCAGCAGCCCCTGCTTCTCCCTCTGTCATCTGCTTCCTGCATTAAGTTGGTCACATGGTACCGCTCATTAAACCCATAAATATGCGCATATTCATGAGTTTAATGAGCGCTACCACGTGACCGCTGAACGCAGGAAGCAGACGGCAGAGGGAGAAGCAGGGGCTGCACGATGTGCCAGGAGTTGAGTATGGTCTCTGACCCCCCCGCCCACCCCCAGTATATGACTCGCGTATAAGGCCTTTTTCACATTTCCGATTTTTGAAGTCAGTCAAAATCCGCCAGTTTCTGAAAAAAACAGATTCGCCCCTTTTTTGGCGGATCCACTTTTTCCCCCCATAGACTTGCATTAGTGGTGGATGTTGACTGACTGTCGTCTGTTGGATCCGTTTTGTGACGGATCCGTGAAAATTTTAGCGGTTCCCGGGCGGACCAGATGGACCCTGCAACGTTTTTTTTCGGTTGACGGTCCGCTATTTTTTAGTGTGCATGCCCCGGATGCTTTGCTCCAGGAAACATTTTAACCCTGAAATACCGTCCTGGAAGCGACGAATCTTCTGTCTCTCTCTTTTTCCAGGCCGTGGTCGCTTTAAATTTCGGCACTTTGCATCTTCCGCGAATCCGTCCTGAAAAGTGGTTTGCTGACGTCCGTATGTCACTAAACGGAGGCGGATCCATTGTTTTCTTCCTTTGGTGGATTTCACCTGACCACCGACAACGGAAATGTGAAGCATGCCTAAGCCGTGAGGGGGACTTTCAGCCCCCAAAAATGGGCTGAAAATCTCGGCTTATACACGAGTATATACGGTATATAGCGCCAAAATATTCTGCAGCGCTTTTCAGTTTTGCACACATTATCATCGCTTCCCCCAATAGGGCCCACAATCTAGATTCCCTATCAGTATGACTTTGGAATGTGGGAGGAAACCGGAGTAACCGGACGAAACCCACGCAAACATGGGGAGAACATATAAACTCCTTGCAGATGTTGTCCTTGGTGGGATTTGAACCCAGGACTCCAGCGCTACAAGGCTGCAGGGCTAACCACTGAGTCAGTGGCAAAATATTTTATACTCTGCCACTCCAGAAACACTTTTTCCTTCCGTACATAAGGTATTGAGCAAATTGAGAAATCACCCTGTGGTAGAGATATGCAGCATTTTCTCCTTACTTGGGATGCTTATTGGATTTATTATTTAGGTACAAGATTTCCTGATGGCCTCGGAATGAAATTATGTTCCATTATTCATTTTTCATTGGTTATGTCATTTCCAAATTGATTTTTTTCCCCTTTTCTATTATGTTTTTTACAGTCTGTTTTGTTTTTGTATTCCAAAAATACTTTTCATATTTATTTGCATAATTGAACCTTTTTTTACTTTTTTTTTTACTTATTAGGACCCGTCATATAGCACATGATTTTAAAAAAATGGAAAATTTGTGGGTATCATCCGAGCTGCTGTACAAATAATGGTCCAGGCGTGTAGAAGATACTAAATGTTTTATTCTCAACGTGTTTCGAAGTTAATTGGACTTCTTCCTCAGGAAATGCTATCAGGGTACAATATCACTACAAACTGCTTAAATAGATTCCACATTCAAATCTGGCACCATAAGGAATCACATGTCTAAGGCTGTGTGCACACGCTGCGGATTCTGCTGTGGTTCCGCAGCGGATTTGGCCGCTGCGGATCCGCAGCAGTTTTCGCTGCGGTGTACAGTACCATTATTCCCTATGGGAATAAAAAACCGCAGTGCAGATGGTGCGGAGTTTTCCGCGTGGTTTTCCTGCGGTTTTGAAACTGAAGAAAGAATTGACATGTCAATTCTTTCTGCGGATTCCTATCTCCACTATTGTGGAGATGGTGAAACCGCAGGGCCAAACCGCAGGATAATCCGCAGATAAACCGCAGGTCTTTTCCTGCGGATTTTACAAAATCCGCGCAGCCAAATCTGCACCCCATTCCGCAGCGTGTGCACGTAGCCTAAAAGTGTCAAAGTTCATAAAGCTGACACATGATTCAACAAATGACAATACAAGTTGTAATGTATAAGTTTGTTAAAATAGAGAATATAACTAATATAATTATAACACTATATTCTCATTTATAGGTGTATTCATAAAGAGGAATTCCTCCTGTATTCCGCTTGTTACCTCCTGTCCTCTGTTCCTTTCCGGAGCATTCATGTTTTAAAAGCTACATTTCTTCCAATAAAGGATTTATATTTTATCTAAGGAGCATTGCTCTTTTTCCATTAATATTTCATAAAAATGAATTTGTTTTCCCATTGCTATATTCTGAGAGCTGCAACTTTTTTGGGGGGACGATTTGGTATTTTCATTTATAGCATTTTTTTTTTTACATATGACTGACTTTTTATTCAATTTTATTGTGTCAGTATGATGAAAAAGAGACATTTTTGGCATGTTTCCTTTTAACTTTTTTTCTGTATGGAATGAGTAACATCACACTTTCATAGTTTGAGTCGTTCCCGTAGGTATAGATACTAATTATGTGCCCTTTTTTGTTCATATTCATTTTAACACAAAGGCTGCATTTTTAGCGGTGAAACAGCTTTTGTGAGTTTTTTTTTTTTTACTTCTTTTCATTTTGTTTAACTACTTCACTTAGTCGCACTGTGGTACATGAATTTTTTTTGCTTTGATCGCCAATCTCAAAAACTGCAGGACTTGTGTACTACAATGCCTGAGACCTGTCAATTCTGTACTGATTCAGCCTGTTATAACCGACTTATAACTGGGTCTAACAAGCCACCATATCCTGGGGTGTGACCTCTGGGTACCATGGCAAAAATCAGCACTCACGATTAAAATCGTGTGAGAACTATGGTGTTAAAGGTGTTTTAACCCATTTTAACCACTTGGATGTTGTTGCAATTGACAGTAACGATTAAGGGTTTGCTGCAGGGTGTCAGTTGTCATATACAGCTTTCACTGTGGGATTTTCGCCCTCTGGGGGCATATTACACTTAATCCTCGGCACTGTGAGAAAGCGACGCTGAGGATTAAAGTCCCTTAATGACCATTGTAATAAAACGTATCTGCAGTCGTTAAGGACTGGTGCTTACAGATATTACATGTGATTCTGCCCATTACATGCTACCAATAATTCTTGGCAGCCCATCCACTCATTGCATAGGCTATAACAGTTTAGGACACCCACTGTTTAATAATGCCCCTTGTCACGATCTCACCTCTGCCACCAATATGTCACGGACAGGGGGATGTGACCTTGGGCCGCCCACAACTATCACAGGCACAAGGGGGGGGGCTTATCTTAGTTATCCCACCGCTGGCACCATGTGATAAAAACAGCAAGCTAAGTCTTACCCTAACAATTTACCGCAGGGAGGATTATTTTAGTTATCCCACCACTGCCACAATATGTTACAAGCTGTCTGGATTTATGGATATCCCACTTTCCAGTTCCACTTTGTAACTTTCAGCTCTCCGGCGCCCCCTTTACCCTCAGGTCAGTCAGGGAACTACATCTAGGATAATTAGTCGCCGGACGAGCTACTTGTTGTGCAATGGCTATTAGGCCCGCTTGCATTGATGGAGTTATAAATGCTTTGGCCGCAGCCACACAATCAGCTTATAAAACCCGCTCAGTCACTACCAGCGCTACCCACCTAGCCAGAATACACTTTGCTACCATCAGCTTCAAATTCCTCGTATTAATATTTAAAATTAAGAGGGGTTCAAAGCAAACCCAAATCAGTAACATAATTAGCTTATAGGCACTTATGAATTCGTCACAGAGCAAGGAGGCAGAACTAATAAATTTTATAGTTTATTCCCAAAAGATGGGCAGTGTTTACAGGAGCTAAAATGGCTTTACGAAATGAGACAATAAGAGTATGTACAATGCAACTACAAATAAAAAGGATTTAAGAAAACCAGAGGAACTTACATATTGCTTAGATCATTTCAGGCAGAACCATGTGGGGGGTGCAGGAGGAGCCAGACATCATAATTCATGGATGAGGTCTTTTGGCGACAGCTCCCAAGCAGCAACTAACTAGGGGGGGCTCAGTTGCAGACTTATAAGTGTGGGCTTGTGACATCACCAAAGGGGCTGTCTAGTGACAGTCCTCATCTTTCTCAAAGTACAGATTTGGGTTCTGAAAACTTAAAACCATCATATCTGGGCTTGAGAACCTATCAGAATATCGGCAGGACCATCATTCATCTTATATTGAAAATAGCTTTGTAATGACATCAAAAAGCAGCTGTTTATTCTGCTCTGTTCAGGAGAACTCCATTTCTCTGGTTATGTTGATGCTAGAATTTAGCAAGAACCACTGTAGTGAAGCCCGATCGGCACACATCCCAATTTGTAATTTTCATATTTCTGTCACGAATGGGGTCTGAGGTATGCCCATTTTACTATCTCCCATATATATATATATGTATATATATAGTTGTGGCCAAAAGTATTGACACCCCTGCAATTCTGTCAGATAATACTCAGTTTCTTTCTGAAATTTATTGCAAACACAAATTGGTATTATTATCTTCATTTAGTTTGTCTTAAATGAAAAAACACAAAAGAGAATGAAGCAAAAAGCAAAACATTGATCATTTCATTCAAAACTCCAAAAATGGGCCAGACAAAAGTATTGGCACCCTCAGCCTAATACTTGGTTGCACAACCTTTAGCCAAAATAACTGCGACCAACCGCTTCCGGTAACCATCAATGAGTTTCTTACAATGCTCTGCTGGAATTTTAGACCATTCTTCTTTGGCAAACTGCTCCAGGTCCCTGATATTTGAAGGGTGCCTTCTCCAAACTGCCATTTTTAGATCTCTCCACAGGTGTTCTATGGGATTCTAAGGTGGCCAGCAATGAGTCCAGACCTGAAGTCTCCAGTGCTTTCTCTCAAACCATTTTCTAGTGCTTTTTGAAGTGTGTTTTGGGTCATTGTCCTGCTGAAAGACCCATGGCCTCTGAGGGAGACCCAGCTTTCTCACACTGGGCCCTACATTATGCTGCAAAATTTGTTGGTAGTCTTCAGACTTCATAATGCCATGCACACGGTCAAGCAGTCCAGTGCCAGAGGCAGCAAAGCAACCCCAAAACATCAGGGAACCACCGCCATGTTTGACTGTAGGGACCATGTTCTTTTCTTTGAATGCCTCTTTTTTTCTCGTGTAAACTCTATGTTGATGTCTTTGCCCAAAAAGCTCTACTTTTGACTCATCTGACCAGAGAACATTCTTCCAAAACGTTTTAGGCTTTTTCAGGTAAGTTTTGGCAAACTCCAGCCTGGCTTTTTTATGTCTCGGGGTAAGAAGTGGGGTCTTCCTGGGTCTCCTACCATACAGTCCCTTTTCATTCAGACGCCGACGGATAGTACGATTTGACACTGTTGTACCCTCGGACTGCAGGGCAGCTTGAACTTGTTTGGATGTTAGTCGAGGTTCTTTATCCAACATCCGCACAATCTTGCGTTGAAATCCCTTGTCAATTTTTCTTTTCCATCCACACCTAGGGAGGTTAGCCACAGTGCCATGGGCTTTAAACTTCTTGATGACACTGCGCACGGTAAACACAGGATCATTCAGGTCTTTGGAGATGGACTTGTAACCATGAGATTGCTCATGCTTCCTCACAATTTGGTTTCTCAAGTCCTCCGACAGTTCTTTGGTCTTCTTTCTTTTCTCCATGCTCAGTGGTACACACAAGGGCACAGGACAGAGGTTGAGTCAACTTTAATCCATGTCAACTGGCTGCAAGTGTGATTTAGTTTTTGCCAACAACTGTTAGGTGCCACAGGTAAGTTACAGGTGCTGTTAATTACACAAATTAGAGAAGCATCACAAGATTTTTCGAACAGTGCCAATAATTTTGTCCACCCTCTTTTTTTATGGTTGGTGTGGAATTATATCCAATTTGGCTTTAGGACAATTCTTTTTGTGTTTTTTCATTTAAGACAAATTAAATGAAGATAATACCAAAGAATTTGTGTTGCAATCATTTTCAGGAAGAAACTATTATCTGACAGAATTGCAGGGGTGTCAATACTTTTGGCCACAAATGTATGTGTATATATGTATATATATATATATATATATATATATATATATATATATATACACGACCACATGTGCTTAAACAAAGAACATTCCTTTTGGAAGGGAGGGGGGAAGAGCAGAAAGTAGGGAGTGTAGTGTTACGAGCTGTAAATGAAGCTGCAGGCAGAGGCTGCAATGTGTGATAAGCTAAGGAAAGGAAGGGGCGTCAAGCCCCCACACTGACATAGCATAGTTTAGTGTGTAAGTAGAAGATTCTGCAATGTGATAATCCGGGGAATCTTACATCATATTATACATTACCATTACACCTCCCCGTTTTAGAGTGCACTAAGGAGGTAGGACCCGTCGGTACTCATCTATGCGCACCTCAGCAGTTTCGCCCTGGCAGGACAACCCATCGGCATTTCCATGCTCGCTGCCTTTTTTGTGTTGATCGGTAAAGTCATACTGCTGGAGGGCAAGACTCCAGCGTAGCAACCTTCCATTGGTTCCAGACACTGTATGGATCCAGTACAGGTAGGGCTGCAAATGTTGCAGCACCCAGACCATGGCCAGGCACTCCTTCTCGATGGTGGAGTATGCCACTTCCCTCAGCAGAAGTTTCCGGCTCAGGTACAACATGGGGTGCTCTTGGTATCCTGAGTCGACTGTTGTGAACTCATTTTCTGGTCTACCAGTTGTGAGTTCTCCTTCCGGGCTCCCTCTGGTGGTAACAGGAGGTAGTGAGGTTGATTTAATTAGTAGAGATCTGCCACCTGATGATAAGGATAACGATTGGATATCTGGAATCTCAGACTGGATTTAAGACAGCCGACGTCCTATTCTGGTGCTGGTGATTCCTTCTGGCTTTTCAGGTCTTGGTTTTCAGCTCTGTTCCAGTCATCTCAAGCTAAGTGTTTCTGCTAATGTTCACACTTGATTTTGTTGGTCTATTCAGTTTTTTGTGTGGTCAGCCTGGGGCTGTGCTGAATTTCCACTCTTATTTATCTGTATTTGCCAATTTGCTTTTTTTCCCTTATTAGATTGGCCTCTTTTTTGCTCTGTCTCAGAATATTTCAGAGTGCTGATATAGTAGGAGAAGTCTAGTGACTTCAGGGTTAATTTTGTTATCAGAAGTGTTGGACATTATTTTTGTAGGGTTTTTTGGGCAGATTGCAGACAGTGTCTTTCCTTTCCTGTCCTTTCTAGTTAGTTTGGGCCCCATCGTTTGCTCAGCCTATTTTCCTGCCTGTGTTTGTGTTTTCATCTTGTCTCACCATCAATACATGTGTGGGGGCTGTCTATTCCTTTGGGGTCTGCTCTGGGGCAGTTTTCCCCTTTTCTTGCTTTAGGCTTATTTAGTCCTCCGGCTGTGACGAGGCGTTTAGATTCATCGTAGGAACGCTCCACGGCTGCTGCTAGTTGTGTGGATAGGATTAGGGGTATGCAATCTGCATAATTACCAACCTCTCTGGTTTTCTGTGACTTAGCTTGTTTAGTTTTCCTCCTCGGTGACCCATTCATAACAGTCGACCTGGCTGAGCACAGCACCAAAGGCCAAACTCGCTGGCGTCCGTCTGTACAAGGAATGGGCGACTGCTGTTGACTGCTTTCAACACTGGAGAGTTGCACATGGCTGTTTTCAAAGCTTGGAAGGCCGCCTCGCAGCCATCTGTCCATTTGACTGGGGTAGGCTCCACTTGGTGAGGTCCGTCAAAGGTTTTGTAAGGGCGCTATAGTCCTGAAGGAACCGCCTATAGTACCCTGCAGTGCTCAAGAAGGACATCACCTGCTTCTTGGTCCTGGGGGTGGGCCAGGACACGATTGCGTCCACTTTCTCTGGTTCTGGACTCATGGAACCTTCACCTCCCCGGTGCCCCAGGTAGTGGACCTTGCTCATGCCCATTTGGCACTGTCTCGACTTGATGGTCAGACCTGCCTGGTGAATACACTTGAGCACCTCCTGGAGATGCTGAAGGAGTTCCGCCCAGGTGGAACTGAAGATGGCAATGTCATCCAGGTATGCCACGGTGTACTTCTCCAGTCCCTGAAGTAGGTGGTTGACCATCCGCTGGAAAGTGGCAGGGGCATTTTTCATGCCGAAGGGCATGACTGTGGGCTTGTACAGTCCAAAGGGGGTGATAAAGGCGTATCTCTTCTGTGCCGCAGGGCTCAGAGGAATTTGCCAGTATCCCCAACTCAAATCCATGATGGATATGTATTTTCTGTTCGCCAACCGCTCAAGCAGATCCTCGATGCGCGGCATCAGGTGTGCATCAGAGGTTGTGATGGCTTTGAGCCCCCTGTAGTCCACGCAGAACCGGGTGGTCTGATCCTTTTTATGCATGAGAACTACAGGTGAGGTCCATGCGCTCTTGGACCGTTGAATCATCCCCAGCTGTAACATCTCATCGATCTCTTGGCGCATAACCTGCTGCACCTCCTGAGATCCGATAAGGTGTTCGCCGTAGTGGGGCATGATTCTGGGTGTCCACCTCGTGTACCGCTAACTCAGTCTGTCCGGGTCAGTTGGAGAACATGGTCTGGAAGAGTTCCAGGGTGGCCCACAACTGCAACCGCTGGAGTACAGTTAGGGAGGCACTTACCTCCATGTCCTCAATGGATCCATTGGCCTTGGCTTGGGCCAGTATGTCCAGGAGGGGGTCTTCCTCCCCATCCTCCGGCAGGTTGCAGACCAGTGGGACACAGGCTTCACGTTCGTGATGAGCCTTCAGCATGTTGATGTGAAAGGCCTTGCGCTTACCCCGAGCATGGTCGAGCGTGACCACGTAGGTAACCGGGTTGAGCTGTTGGTGGACAACGTATGGACCTTCCCAGGCTGCCTGAAGCTTATCCGTTGGTATGGGGACCAGCACCCACACCTTTTGACCCACCTGGTAGGTCCGCTCCTGGACGTTCTGGTCATACCAGTGCTTCTGGTCACCCTGAGCCTGCACCAGATTGTCATGTACCATCTGTGTCAAGGTCTTCATCTTGTCACGGAAGCGCATGACATAATTCACAATGGACATTTCAGTGGGGTTTGGCTCATCTTCCCAGGATTCTCTTATCAACCCAAGGGGTTCCCAAACTAGCCTGCCATACAGGAGCTCGAAGGGGGAGAACCCCGTTGAGGCCTGCGGAACTTCTCTGTAAGCGAATTGCAGGTGTGGGAGGTATCACTCCCAGGTACGCCCTTGTGTATCAGCCAGCATGCGGAGCATCTGTTTGAGGGTACCGTTGAAGCGTTCACACAAGCCATTGGTCTGTGGGTGACACACACTCGATACCAGGTGCCTCACCTACATTTTCTCACAGAGAGCCTCCATTAGGTGAGACATGAATTGGGTCCCTTGATTGGTAAGCATCCCCCTACCCTTGAAAAGATGGTCACCAGTGCATCCGCCACCTTATCCTCCCTGGTTAAGGACAGAGCTACTGCCTCTGGGTACCGGGTAGCGTAGTCTACCACGGTGAGAATGTATTGCTTTCAAGATCTGCTGGCCTACATTATCCACCGCAATTCTCTGGAAAGGCTCCTTTATCACCAGCAAAGGGATCGGGAGCTTTAAGAGCAGGCCCCGCCTTCCCCACTCTGACAGGTGGCACAGGAGCGGCAGTATTGGGTCACGTCTGTCCCCATCTTGGGCCAATAGAAGTGTTGAGACAGCTGGGCCTCAGTTTCGCTGATCCCCAAGTGTCCAGCGAGTGGAATCTCATGGGCAATCCGTAACAACTCAGCCCTAAATTGATAGGGGACTACCAGCTGTCTTTCCCTCAACCTCTCCTTTTGGGATTCTCCGGTCACTGTCTCCCGGTACAACCTTCCTCGTTCCCAGAACACCCTGTCCTTATCAGTCACGGAGGTGGGCGTCTTGGCGAGGTCTCTCAACTTCTCCAGGCTCGCATCTGAGTGCAGAGCGGCCTGGAACTCCTGGCTGGAGGCAGCCAGAAGTGACGTCAAGGTCCCTTCCTCACTGGGAGCCTCTGGAACCTACTCTGGGTTCATCTCTGGTTCAGTCTCTCCTGTAGCAGAGGAGGATCCAGAAGGCAGGGCGCTACCTGCGTTCCGGGCACTCTGACTGCGTGTGACAGCAGCTACATAGGCTACACTGTCTGCAATCACGCAAAAAATCCAACACGTCTGACGTACAAAAAAACACTGAGGTCTCCCGACCTCTCCCCCACTATATCAGCATTCTGGTGTAAACTGGCAGCAAAGCAAAAGAGACTAATATAACAGGGGACTGAACAAACTGACACAAGCTGTAACATATGAAGCAGGGTCCAGCACATCCCCAGCAGGGAGCACGCTGATCCCGCAAAGAAACGCAGAAAGAGCAAAACCAGATCAGAAGCAAAGGCTTAGGAAATGAACAACTTAGCTGAAAAATGCAGTATCAGGCAGGAGACAGCAGACCTTAAGTTGCACAGGAAGAACTATTCATCAACAACAATTGATGGAAGCCTGCTCACTTAAATACTCACAATTAGTAACCCCAGATCTCCATCATCATCAGGTGGCAGACCTCTGTCAATCCAGCCAGCTCCACTACTCACAGTAACCTCCAGAGGGAGCCCGGACTCAGAAGTAAGAGAATTCACAACAGTTACCCTTATTATCAGATTGGGGAGGGGTATCATGGACATAGTATGCAAGCATCCTCCCCAAATCAGTCCCCAATAAAACATCACTTAGCAGGTTTTCAGACACCCCCCACTTCCCTCACCCCGCTCCCAGCATCCCAATCATGAAAACCCCAGGCCATTGGCAAGGGACAGCGGGTGGCCCCAATCCCGGTGACAGTTAGGGTTTCCCCCTCAATCATCTCTTCCTGGGTCACCAGTTCGAGTCGGATGAGGGTTCATTCAGCCCCGGTGTCCTTGAGGCCTGTAGCAAGACGGGCCCCCACTCGGACGTTCTGCACCTTGTCATCAATCCTCTCAACCACACCACCCACCAAAAGAACAGAGGCATTGGGCCCAGAGGCCTTTCCTGGGGGGTTCTTCTGCCTCTCCGGACAGGTGGCAGTGATATGTCCAGTCCGTTTGCAGAGGAAACACTGGCGAGGGTCTGATGTAGGCCTGGAATTGGCAAATGGGACAGGGCCTCCGGTGTGTCGGCTGGCAGGGGCACTGGGGTTGGTTGCAGGCTTACCCCCTCTCCAGCTGGTGCTGACTGGCTTCCGAGTCTCCGGTTTCCGGTTGGCCTCATAGTTGTCGGCGATCTGTGCTGCTTTGTCCGCATTCATTAGTTCTCGGTCCAGGATGAACTGTCAGACCTCAGCTGGGCACAGATGTAAGAACTGGTCTTTTATCATCAGGTCTTTCAGCAGGTCAAAGGTGGTCACTGACAGTCCGTGGATCCACTGGTCAAAGTGGGTCCTGAGGCATTGCACCACATCGGTATAGCTGTCTTGTGGACCACATTGGAGGTTCCAGAACTTCTTGCAGTACACCTCAGGGGTTAGCCGGTATTTGGCGATCAGTGCCTGCTTCATGGCATCATAGTTGTCATCTTCTTCTGACAGGAGAGAAGCACATGCCTCCATAGCTTTGCCTTTTAGCTCTGGGGTCAAGTACTTGGCCCATTGTTCCGTAGGCAGCTGGTACTGTCTGCAGGCTTTCTCAAAAGCCCGCAGAAAAGTGTCCCTGTCCATTTCCATCACAGGAAAATGCTCTGGCCGGGGTTTAGGACTCTGGGCGCTGCTGGGCTCCCGGCTCCCAGCTGTGAGGTATTCCCCCTGCCGGAGCACCTCAAGTTCGTGGTCTCTCTGAGCTTGGGCCTCCCGCTGCTGGGCTTCTTGCTGGGCTTGGTGCTCGGCTCTCTGGGCCTCTGCTAGGCACTCAGCTCTCTTGAGCTTCCAGGATCAGCTGTAGGCACCTGTCCGTATCGTCGGCGGAGACCTGTTTCAGGGCCATTTGCAGATCGCGGTCCACGACTTCCTGTGTGCCGGTCAAACTGGCTTGCACCAGCTGGACCTCTGCGGCTGCACCATCGGCACTGGTGCTGCCTTCTGCGGCCTGGCTCTGCTCCCATTGCACCAGAGCTGCGATGAACTAGACTTCGTCTTGTTGGCGGCGTCAGTCTGGTTTGCCGTGCACAGGGCCCTAGGGGCATCTTTCTTAAGCTGCTTACAATGAGATTCTCCCCGCATAGCCATGGTTGCCAAATAAAAGATATGATAGAAAAACGAAGAGGAGGGAGGGAGTAATCGCAAGTACACACAATTGTCTCAGGACTAATAAACACTGAGTTTCGGCCTCCAAAACTTTTACTGCAGGGTCCTCAGAAGAACCGTGCAAGTCTTTAGTGAGAGGAATGATTGCTCAAACCAGATCACTAATGCTCTATGATCCCACCGCTCTGCCACCAATATGTCACGATCCCACTGCTGCCACCAATATGTCACGGACAGGGAGATATGACCTTGGGCCACACACGACTATCACAGGCACAGGGGGGCTTATCTTAGTTATCCCACCGCTGCCACAATATGTTATAAGCTGTCTGGATTTATGGATATCCCACTTTCCAGTTCCACTTTGTAACTTGCAGCTCTCCGGTGCCCCCTTTACCCTCAGGTCAGTCAGGGAACTACACCTAAGATAATTAGTCGCCGGACGAGCTACTTGTTGTGCAATGTCTATTAGGCCCACTTGCAGTGAGGGAGTTAAAAATGCTTTGGCCGCAGCCACACAATCAGCTTATAAAACCCGCTCAGTCACTACCTGCGCTACTCACCTAGCCAGAACACACTTCGCTGCAACCAGCTTCAGATTCCTCGTATTAATATTTAAAATTAAGAGGGGTTCAAAGCAAACCCAAATCAGTAGCATAATTAGCTTATAGGCACATATGATTTCGTCACAGAGCAAGGAGGCAGAGCTAATAAATTTTATAGCTTATTTCCAAAAGATGGGCAGTGTTTACAGATAAAAAAGGCTTTACGAAATGAGACAATAAGAGTATGTATAATGAAACTACAAATAGGAACTTACATATTGCTTAGATCATTTCAGACAGAACCATGCGGGGGGTGGAGGAGGAGCCAGACATCATAATTTATGGATGAGGTCTTTTGGCGACAGCTCCCAAGCAGCAACTAACTGGGGGGGCTCAGTTGCAGACTTATAAGTGTGGGCTTGTGACATCACCAAAGCGGCTGTTTGGTGACAGTCCTCCCCTTTCTCAAAGTACAGATTTGGGTTCTGAAAACTTATAACCATCATATCTGTGCTTGAGAATCTAGCAGAATATCGGCAGAACCATCATTAGTCTTATATTGAAGCTTTGTAATGACATAAAAAAGTAGCTGTTTATTCTGCTCTGTTCAGAACTCCGTTTCTCTGGTTCTGTTGATGCTAGAATTTAGCAAGAACCACTGTAGTGAAGCCCGATCGGCGCACGTCCCAATATTTAATTTTCATATTTCTGTCAAGGACGGGGTCCGAGGTATGCCCATTTTACTATCTCCCATATATATATATATGACCACATGTGCTTAAACAAAGAACATTCCTTTCGGAAGGGAGGGGGGAAGAGCAGGAAGGAGGGAGTGTAATTGTTAGGAGTGGTGGAACACACTAAATAAAATTATAAATAAAGTGTGTTCACCGCTTGGGGTCCACCGTGCGGTAGGTGGTAAGACCGCTGCTAGGTGGTGGCAGAAGGTATCTGGCGGAAGAGTGCACAGGGTTAAGACTTCACCCAGGTGCACTGAGCAAGCTCTGTTGCACACACAGAGCTGCAAGCATACACAAGCTCTGTTGCACACACCGAGCTGCAAGCATGCACAAGCTCTGTTACACTCACAGAGCTGCAAGCATATACACGTGCAATAACGCTGAGTCTGTTAAAATTTCACAGGAGCTCAGCGACACAGACGCGGTATCTGGTCACAGGAGTGGCCCTAGCTGACGGCACCAACTCCGTCTAGACCTACCGTGGACATCTGGAAAATAGCGCGTTGCACGTGTGAACGCACCTAGTGCTGCATCTGCAGCGCGGCGATAAGCCGCTGAAGAAATGCCGCTGTCAAGCAGGCGCAAGCTGACACTAGCTGCTGAGGCGCTAGAGCAAAGGCGCGCTGGCACTGGTGCTAGTACTGGCTCGAACTCAAACTCTCACACATTCGTAATAACCAAGGAATGGGGGTTTCAAATGAGTCATTCACCAGTCCATGCATCCATCAACAAACATACAGCAGCAAGTTTGACTATACTAGCGCATGGCGGAACAGCCATGCGCGCTTTTTATAGCATACGGGACCGGCCGGAAATCTCCAGAACTCCAGTAGGAGCCAATAGGATTCAGAGCAGGGCCTGAGCACCTGACTCCCGAACTCCAATAGGAGCTCGTCCTGTGAGCATGCTCAGAAGCTGGCACAAAGGACTTAGCCTCTGGAGATAAATGTGAGGACCTGGGTTTCTGCATAGGTATCGCAGAACTCAGATTCCTAACATTACCCCCCCTCCTAAGGCCCCCCCCTCCCTGAGCTTTCCGACCCACAAGCCTGTGCCCCACAGTTAACGTAGATCTTAGACTCGTCCGAAGGCGAGGCTGGTGTCCTGGTAGGTGGCATGATAACCCGGGACACGTGGAAGGCATCAGTGGAGGCAAGATCACCAGGTCTCAGAAGGGACACCTGGGAGATGGCAGGAGCGGGAATGACAGTGGGACGCCGCCGTGTGTCGACGGTCGTCGCCACACTCTGCCTAGGAAGGCTATGCCAAGCACATGAGGTGCATGCCTGAATGTACCTCTTAACGTCCCGAGCCCTGTGTGGCCACCAATACGCACCAGCCAACAGCTTCGTGGTTTGCATATACAGTCATATGTAAAAGTTTGGGCACCCCTATTAATGTTAACCTTTTTTCTTTATAACAATTTTGGTTTTTGCAACAGGTATTTCAGTTTCATATATCTAATAACTGATGGACTCATTTATATTTCTGGATTCAAATGAGGTTTATTGTACTAACAGAAAATGTGCAATCTGCATTTAAACAAAATTTGACCGGTGCAAAAGTATGGGCACCCTTATCATTTTCTTAATTTGAACACTCCTAACTACTTTTTACTGACTTTCTGAAGCACTAAATTGGTTTTGTAACCTCATTGAGCTTTGAACTTCATAGCCAGGTGTATCAAATCATGAGAAAAGGTATTTAAAGTGGCCACTTGCAAGTAGTTCTCCTATTTGATTCTCCTATGAAGAGTGGCATCATGGGCTCCTCAAAACAACTCTCAAATGATCTGAAAACAAAGATTAGTCAACATAGCTTTTCAGGGGGAAGGATACAAAAAGTTGTCTCAGAGATTTAACCTGTCAGTTTCCACTGTGAGGAATATAGTAAGGAAATGGAAGAACACAGGTACAGTTCTTGTGAAGCCCAGAAGTGGCAGGCCAAGAAAAATATCAGAAAGGCAGAGAAGAAGAATGGTGAGAACAGTCAAGGACAATCCACAGACCACCTCCAAAGACCTGCAGCATCATCTTGCTGCAGATGGTGTCACTGTGCATCGGTCAACAATACAGCGCACTTTGCACAAGGAGAAGCTGTATGGGAGAGTGATGCGAAAGAAGCCGTTTCTGCAAGCACGCCACAAACAGAGTCGCCTGAGGTATGCAAAAGCACATTTGGACAAGCCAGTTACATTTTGGAAGAAGGTCCTGTGAACTGATGAAACAAAGATTGAGTTGTTTGGTCATACAAAAAGGCGTTATGCATGCGCTGTATTGTTGACCGATGCATAGTGACACCATCTGCAGCAAGATGATGCTGCAGGTCTTTGGAGGTGGTCTGTGGATTGTCCTTGACTGTTCTCACCATTCTTCTTCTCTGCCTTTCTGATATTTTTCTTGGCCTGCCACTTCTGGGCTTAACAAGAACTGTACCTGTGCTCTTCCATTTCCTTATTATGTTCCTCACAGTGGAAACTGACTGGTTAAATCTCTGAGACAACTTTTTGTATCCTTCCCCTGAAAAGCTATGTTGAATAATCTTTGTTTTCAGATCATTTGAGAGTTGTTTTGAGGAGCCCATGATGCCACTCTTCATAGGAGAATCAAATAGGAGAACTACTTGCAAGTGGCCACTTTAAATACCTTTTCTCATGATTTGATACACCTGGCTATGAAGTTCAAAGCTCAATGAGGTTACAAAACCAATTTAGTGCTTCAGGAAGTCAGTAAAAAGTAGTTAGGAGTGTTCAAATCAAGAAAATGATAAGGGTGCCCATACTTTTGCACCGGTCAAATTTTGTTTAAATGCAGATTGCACATTTTCTGTTAGTACAATAAACCTCATTTGAATCCAGAAATATAACTGAGTCCATCAGTTATTAGACATATGAAACTGAAATAACTGTTGCAAAAACCAAAATTGTTATAAAGAAAAAAGGTTAACATTAATAGGGGTGCCCAAACTTTTACATATGACTGTATCCACGATGGTTGTGCGCATTGGACGCGTGTACCCACGCGAGAATCTTAGGCCGGAGATGAGGAGGGACAAAGGTCTCGTCGTCAGGCACGGAATCCGAGCATTGCGGGGCGCTGTCTTCCTGGGAAGCAGCGTGTAAACTGTGACAACCGCAAACGAACTCCTGAGCCGAAGGTGTATTAAACATGGCACGAGACACCTCCATGGGCTCTGGGGGTAGAACCTCTGGTTCAGGCAATTCCAGAGGCAGAAAAAATTCGGGAGCCGGAGTACCTCTCCGTTTGGAGTGGGCATGCTCCAAACCGCGCTCAGAAAAATGGAGGTCAGTGCGTGAGGAGATCGATATTAACTCCTCCAGGCTAGTAGGGATCTCTCTTGTAGAGAGAGCATCCTTGACATGCTCTGCTAATCCCCTCCAAAATACAGGGATGAGGGCCCTATCAGACCACTCCAACTCGGACGCCAGTGTCCGAAAACGTACGGCATACTGGCTCACCAAGTGGGATCCCTGAGTGAGTGCGAGTAGTTGTAGAGAGGTGTCGTGCGTGACCTGAGGACCGAGGAACACCTGCTTGATAGCCATAAGCATGTGAGCTGCAGTCCGAATATCAGGATCGCCATGCTCCCACAAAGGTGTAGCCCATTCCAGAGCCTTGCCCGACAGTAGGGATATAATAAATGCCACCTTGGCCCGTTCCGAAGGGAATTGTTCAGCCAGCAGCTCCAGATGGATTGAGCACTGGCTGATAAAACCCCTGCAGGAGGTGCCATCGCCGGAAAACTTATCGGGCAACGGGAGGCGGGTAACTGTCGGCGCAAGGGTGGACACGGACAGACGCGCTACCGCATCGGTTAAAGCCTGGACAGCAGCATCAGTGGCTTGAGCAGCAGAGAGAGACTTCTCAAGAGCGGCCACCCAGTCGCCAAGCTGCTTAATGCACTGCAGGAGCAGCTGCTGCTGTTCTGCCATCACTAGCCAGACCCTGGCACTAGTATAATGTTAGGAGTGGTGGAACGCACTAAATAAAATTATAAATAAAGTGCGTTCACCGCTCGGGGTCCACCGTGCGGTAGATGGTAAGACCGCTGCTAGGTGGTGGCAGAAGGTATCTGGCGGAAGAGTGCACAGGGTTCAGACTTCACCCAGGTGCACTGAGCAAGCTCTGTTGCACACACAGAGCTGCAAGCATACACTAGCTGACGGCACCAACTCCGTCTAGACCTACCGTGGATGTCTGGAAAATAGGGCATTGCACGTGTGAACGCACCTAGTGCTGCATCCGCAGCGCGGCGATAACTAAGCCGCTGAAGAAACGCCGCTGTCATGCAGGCGCAAGTTGATGCTAGCTGCTGAGGCGAGCTAAGGGGCGCTGGCACTGGCGCTAGTACTGGCTCGAACTAAAACTCTCACACATTCGTAATAACCTAGGAATGGGGGTTTCAAATGAGTCATTCACCAGTCCATGCATCCATCAACAAACATACAGCAGCAAGTATGACTATACTAGCGCATGGCGGAACAGCCATGCGTGCTTTTTATAGCGTACGGGACCTGCCGGAAATCTCCAGAACTCCAATAGGAGCCAATAGGATTCAGAGCAGGACCTGAGCACCTGACTCCCGAACTCCAATAGGAGCTCGTCCTGTGAGCATGCTCAGAAGCTGGCACAAAGGACTTAGCCTCTGGAGATAAATGTGAGGACCTGGGTTTCTGCATAGGTATGGCAGAACTCAGATTCCTAACAGTAATGTTACAAGCTGTAAATGAAGCTGCAGGCAGAGGCTGCAATGTCTGACAAGCTAAGGAAAGGAAGGGGGGTCAAGCCCCCACACTGACATAGCATAGTTCAATGTGTAAATAGAAGATTCTGCAATGTGATAATCCGGGGAATCTTATGTCATATTTTACATTACCGTTACAGCCCTTTAAGCAGATTAATGCTGCCTGATGCCCCTGTAAAAATAGGCCCTGTGACTTTGAGTCCCTCCTTCATAAATGAAACGAGATATGTCTGCTTATTTGTCGCACACCACATGGCAAGCTAGGGTTGGTAAATGTTACAATGACATTTCCCAGTGAATGCATTTGTTTTGGTTGAAAGCAATGTTAAAGTGGAAAAACAATTCAAAAATGCTGCGCCTGAACATAGCCCAAGTGGGGGAGGAACATTTTGGTCTGGGGTTAATTATTTTGCCTTATATACAAGTCATTAACCTGGAAAGGATGTACCTTAACATATTTCCCAGCAAAATCCGTTTTGGTATGTTTTTTGTTGCATCGGTAAAAATTGCAGAAACTCTGAAAAAATTGTTTAAAACTGTGAACTAGGAGTTAAAAATGCTTCCAGGGGCGATCCCCATGATGTCCCCTTATCATTTGAGCAGTGTTTCCATCATTTTCAGACGTTTCTAGACCTTAAAAGGACCCCTGGGGGGGATCACCGCAAAAATGCTGGGGTCTCCCATAGACTTACATTGGGCTCGTTGTTCTGGCCGAGTACCTGAGTATTCCAATTAGCTCGACCCGAACAACGAGCACCCAAGCATTTTAGTGCTCGCCCATCACTACTCACCACACATCTAGATAAGTTCTTTAGGGGGTCTACTTTCTAAAATGGTGTCACTTGTGGGGGGTTTCCACTGTGTAGGCACATCAGGGGCTCTCCAAACGCTACATGGCTTCCGATCTCAGTTCCAGCCAATTTTCCATTGAAAAGTCAAATGGCGCTCCTTCCCTTCTGAGCTCTGCCATGCATCAAAACAGTGGTTTACCTGCATATATGGGGTATCGGCGTACTCGTGACAAATTGTACAACAACTTTTGGGGTCCAATTTCTTCTGTTACCCTTTTTAAATAAAAAAATTGGATCTGAAGTCATTTTTTTGTGAAAAACCGTTAATGTTCATTTTTTTTTAAACATTCCAAAAATTCCTGTTAAGCACCCTGTAGGGTTAATAAACTTCTTGAATGTGGTTTTAAGCACCTTGAGGTGTGCCGTTTTTAGAATGGTGTCACTTTTGGGTATTTTCTGTCATATTGACCCCTCAAAGTGACTTTAAGTGTGATGTGGTCCCTAAAAAGAAATTGGTGTTGTAAAAATTAGAAATGGCTGTTTAACTTTTAACCCGTATAAGTTCCTAACAAAAAAAATTTTGGTTCCAAAATTGTGCTGATGTAAAGTAAACATGTGGGAAATGTTACTTAAGTATTTTTGTGCCATATCTCTAATTTAAGGGCATGAAAATTCAAAGTTGGTAAATTGCAAAATTTTCAAAATTTTGCCAAATTTCTGTTTTTTTTCACAAATAAACGCAAGTTATTTGAATGAAATTTTACCACTAACATAAAGTACAATATGTCACGAGATAACAAAGTCAGAATCACAAGGATCTATGCTTCGTTCCAGAGTTATTACCTCATAAAGGGACAGTGGTCAGAATTGTAAAAATTGGCCCGGTCATTAACATGCAAACCACCCTTGGGGGTAAAGGGGTTAAAAACAACAGTATCTCTGTGCTTGATTGGCCAGCAAACTTGCCTGACCTTAACCCTATATAGAATCTATGGGGTATTGTCAAGAGGAAGATGAGAGACAACAGACCCAACAATGCAGACGAGCTGAAGGATGCTATCAAAGCAACCTGGGCTTCCATAACACCTCAGCAGTGCCACAGACTGATCGCCTCTATGCCAGATTGATGCAGTAATTGAAGCAAAAGGAGCCCCGACCAAGTATTCAATGCATTTACTGAACATACATTTCAGTAGGACAATATTTCGGATTTTAAAATCATTTTTCATGCTGGTGTTATAAAGTATTCTAATTTACTGAGATAATGACTTTTGTGATTTCATTGGCTGTAAGCCATAATCCCCAACATTAACAGAAATAAACACTTGAAATAGATCACTCTGTTTGTAATGGCTCTATATAATATATGAGCTTCACTTTTGTACTGAAGAAATGAAATAAACTTTTTGATGAACTTTTTGATGATATTCTAATTTTGTGAGAAGCACTTGTATGATACACTCGCTGAACGATCCTATAGGCCTCATTCGTGGCTGTGACTCTTTCCAGCATTAAAGTGTCATGCTTATTGCCAAATAACATTCCCAAGAAACATCTTAATTTGCATATGGACATGATATCAAGGTATGAATTTGTAGAATCTACTGCATCTAAGAGCAAGATGATGTTCATTTACTCAAACCACAATGTAAAGCTGACCTTGACAGGTCTTTCAAAATATTAAGGAAGCAATTGTAAATGGATTGCTTCATTACTAACAACTTCTTTTAAAATGTGAGACATTGCATTGATCAGCTAATGTCTCTTGGTGTGTCTCCCAACAAACGTCCCTCTGCCAGACTTTTTCCTGCAGTGTCTGTCAACTCAGTGACCTTTTATATGATACATGAATGGCTGAAGTCTGACAGTAGGAACGTTTCTATCTGAACACCAATAGACATCACTTTTAAATGAAAGAAGAAAATATTGAATATAGGGTTTGCTTACCTTTTTGAGATAGTGATGTGTCCACATTTGTATCCATTTTCAGTGTCATTATCCAATGGGAAGGTTCAGAGGAGTAAAGCAAACAGTCGTCATCCTCCTATTTCCTCCTATTTGCAAACAGTTAATGTCAAAGTTCCCTCTAGTTTAATTATGGAAAAAAACTTTTTGTTTTGTGTAAATTCTTAAAGTGAATTGGTCACCAGGTTTTTTCCACCGCATCTGAAGGCAGCATAACATAAGAAAAAAATTCCCTGATCCCAAGGATGTATCACTTAGTTTACTGGGTGCTGTAGTTGTGACACACTCAGAGTTCTTATGAGTAGAATCCAGCAGAGCTTGAAATGCTTTCCCCACTCACTCCAGGCTTTCTATGTACATTAAAAGGAAGCAATGCTTAAAAATTCCAAACTTTATTATGACATAATAAAAGATATCACAGAAAAAATACACAGAAAAATCGCTATTGTTATAAAAGGGGGACGTGACACACAAAAAACCGCACCTTAGAAACCGCACCTTGAGAAAGCTAACGCGAAATGCGCGTCGGGGTTTCCTGCCCGCACCCTAAGGTAAACATGCTTTAGCAGCCGTTTTTCATCATTGCTTGGATACATGCTGGGTTCATTCTTTATTGTCACTAGCGCAAATTCATTTTATATTGCCCAGTACCTCCAATTTGGCTTGTCTATTGCACTCTTGTAAGCATGTAATAGCCGCACTATTATATTTAGCACTTTTATGTACCATTGCGTTTTCACCAGTAATTAGGCCTGCACATTTTTGTGGCTTTTCTGCTTGCAAAGGAATTACAAGAGTATATCAATCATTATATATACATGTAGCATTGCTGTTTGCCTAAGGTGCGGTTTTTTGTGTGTCACGTCCCCCTTTTATAACAATAAGGATTTTTCTGTGTATTTTTTCTGTGATATCTTTTATTATGTCATAATAAAGTTTGGAATTTTTAGGCATTGCTTCCTTTTTGTGTTGGATGTACTTTTCATGAAGCATTCAGTCTATTAGGCTTCTGTTATTTTGGATAATTTCTATGTACATTGTCTATTGACATTGAGCTGCTTAGCACAGGATGGGGCTTGGTTGGACCAAGGCTCACACAGTCATGAATTTGGCTATGATTGTGATAAAACTTTCTTTGTATGGAAACAGCTCACTGCCTAATAAGTGACACATCTCTGAAACCAGTGTCTCAGCTGTTACCTCATGCTGTCCTCAGATTACAAAGCAAATGCCTGCTAACAGATTCTGTTTAAGTGGAATATGTTACCTGGATTTTACCTCCAAACTATTTACAGCGGCATGTAAAGTTTGGGCACCCCTGGTCAAAATTACTGTTATTATGAACAGTTTAGCAAGTTGAAGACAAAATGATCTCTAAAAGGGCTAAAGTTAAAGACAACAAATTTCCTGTGTAGTTTAGGATATATATACTAGCTGAAGAGCCCGGCATTGCCTGGTCATAGTAACCAACTGTGGTTAGTTATAACAAATTATAATGATTATATTGCACATAAAAACATTTCACATCATATATTCAACACTACAGATTTGCAACACAAATTAACTAAACGATTACCCAAGTATTGATAGTATTTTATTTTCAACTCATTCAAGATTTTTGGTTTTTCCTTTCGGTGCAAAGATGAACAGATTTTTGGCAGTTCCAACTCTTGAACAGACCACATAAAGTTGACCATGAGAAAAGCATGGAGATTGCAAATCGATCCCTACTACTTTCAAGGACTGTCCCTGAGCATTGTTAAAGGACATTGCAATTAGCAGTTGAATTTGAAACTGGAGGCGTTTAAAATAAAAAAACAAATCAGATGGAATGAATGGAATTCTTGGAATGAAAATGTCCTCTCCTTTGGCACATCCTGTTTCTGAGCTGTGTATCTAAGCATATCCTGTGTGATACTTTTTGCTGAGCTGTGTATCTAATCCTATCGTGTGTTACTGACTGCTCAGCCGTGTATCTAATCCTATCCTGTGTGATACTGACTGCTGAGCCGTGTATCTAATCCTATCCTGTGATACTGACTGCAGAGCCGTGTATCTAATCCTATTCTGTGTGATACTGTCTGCTGAGCCGTGTATCTAATACTATTCTATTCTGTGTGATACTGTGTGTTGAGCTGTGTATCTAATCCTATCCTGTGTGATACTGTCTGCTGAGCCGTGTATTTATTCCTATCCTGTGTGATAGTGACAGCTTAGCCGTGTATCTAATCCTATCCTGTGTGATACTGACTGCTGAGCCATGTGTCTAATCCTCTCCTGTGTGATACTGACTGCTGAGCTGTGTATCTAATCCTATCCTGTGTGATACTGACTGCTGAGCCATGTATCTAATCCTATCCTGTGTGATACTGACTGCTGAGCAGTGTATCTAATCCTATCCTGTGTGATACAATCTGCTTAGCCGTGTATCTAAGGGTACCGTTACACTTAACGATGTCTCAGCGATCCCACCCATGATCCGACGTGGATGGGATCACTGGGACATTGTTAGCTGATCGCTGGTGAGCTGTCACATAGACAGCCCCTCCAGCAATCAGGAACAGTGAGCACGCTGGTTACCAATGTAAACATCGGGTTTCTAAGGGCTGCAGGGCCATTAGAAACCCGATGTTTACCCTAGATACCAGCGTGCACTGCAGGCAGGGCGGAAGGTGGAGGCAGAGCGGCGCACAGACAGACTGGCGTAGCTCTGCTATCTGCTACTCCGGTCAGACAGACGGGAGTAGCAGTTAGCAGAGTTACTTCGGTCTGTGTGCCGCTCTGCCTCCACCTCCCGCCTTGCCTGCAGTGCACGCTGGTATCTAGGGTAAACATTGGGTTTCTAAGGGCCCCGCAGCCCTTAGAAACCCGATGTTTACATTGGTAATAAGCGTGCAGCGTCGCTCATCGCTGGCTCCCGCTGCAACACGCAGCGATGCGTGCCGGCCAGCGGGAGACCAGCGATGAAAAAATGGCCCAGGACGATCCAGCACGATCAGCGATACCCCGTGGGGGGGCCGATCGCTGCTGGATGTCACACACAGCGATCTCGCTGGAGAGATCGCTGATGTGTCACAAAATCAGTGATCTTGCCAGCGAGATCGCTGTGTGTAACGGGCCCTTAACCCTATCCAGTGTGATACTGACTGCTGAGCCGTGTACCTAATCCAATCATGTGTGTTACTGGGCTCCTCCTGCAGTCTGTGTCAGAGGGTGGTTTGTGTTGGCATGGTAATAAATTGTGCTATTTCCAGCTTTACAGAAGGACGATAACACCATAGAAATAAGAATAATAGGCCAAATTGTTTGGTGAATTGGAACACGCAGGGTTAAAATTTCACCTCACAACATAGCCTATGACGCTCTCGGGGTCCAGACGTGTAACTGCAAAATTTTGTGGCTGGAGCTGCGACGGTGCAGTTGCCAATCCCGGACATACATACATACATACATACATACATACAAACATACACACACACATTCACCTTTATATAATATAACACACACACAGCTCTGGCAAAAATTGAGAGACCACTTTCACATGTTCAGTTTGTCTGATTTTTCTCTATATAGGTATATTTTTGAGTAAAATGTAAATTGTTCATTTAGTTTACAAACTGCTGACAACATGTCTCCGAATTTCCAAGCAATACAATTTTTTTTTTTCTGAAAAGGAGAAATTTTCAAAAGTTAAAAAACCCCCCAGTGCTTTCAGACTTCAAATAATGCAAAGAAAACAAGTTCATAATCATTTAGAAACAACAATACTAATGTTTTAACTCAGGAAGAGTTCAAAAATCAATATTTTGTGGAATAGCCATGATTTTTAATCACAGCTTTCATGCGTCTTGGCATGCTTTCCACCAGCCTTTTACACTGCTTCTCGCGTAAAAATTTAAGCAGTTCTTTGTTTGATGGCTTGTGACTATCCATCCTCCTCTTGATTACATTCCAGAGGTTTTCAATGGGGTTCAGGTCTGGAGAATGGGCTGCCCATGACAGGGTTTTGATGTGGTGGTCTCTTAATTTTTGCCTGCGCTGTGTGTGTGTGTATATATATATATATATATATATATATATATATATTTTTTTTTACATTTTAAAAATTACTAAAAGTAAAATGGGCCTATGCAAAGTTTTGGCACCCTGCATGGCTAGTACCTAGTGGCTCCCCCTTTTGAAACTATCACAGCTTGTAAACACTTTCTGTAGCCAGAAGAGTCTTTCAATTCTTGTTTGAGGGAGTTTCATCCATTATTCCTTAGAAAATTCCCTCAGTTCTGTGAGATTCCGGGGTCGTCTTGCATGCTCTGCTGTTTTGAGGTCTAGCCACAGATTTTCGATGATGTTCAGATCAGGAGACTGAGGGCCATTGTAAACCTTCTCTTTGCACCTTTTGAGGTAGTCTATTGTGGATTTTGAAGTGTGTTTAGGATCAATATCCATTTGTAGAAACCATCCTCTTCAGCTTTTTACGTATGGTGTTTTTATATCTGGTGTTATGTTTGCATCAAGAATTTGTTGAAATTTAATTGAATACATTCTTTCCTCTAAAATGTTACCCGTGCCATTGGCTGCAACCCAACCCAAAAGCATGATTGATCTACCTCCATGGTTAATAGTTGTCAAGATATACTTTAACTGAAATTGTGTGCCCTTTTTTCTCCACACATACCTTTGATCATGGTGGCCAAAGAGTTCTATTTTAACCTCATTGGTTCCCAGGACTAGTTCCCAAGAATACATCAAACTTATTTAGGTGTTCTTTTGCATAGTTCTGATGCTGTAGTGTATTGTGAGGATGCAGGAGAGGTTTTCTTCTGATGACTCTTCTATGAAGGCCATATTTGTGCTGTTGTCTCTGAACAGTAGAACAATGTACCACAACTCCAGAGTCTGCTAAATCTTTCTGAAGGTGTTTTGCAGTCAATCGCAGATTCTGATTTGCCTCTCTATCAATCCTACGAGCAGCTCTCACTGACATTTTGCTTGATCTTCCAGACTTTATCTTGACCTCCACTGCTACTGTTAGCAGCCTTTTCATAATTCCAATGCAAATGGAAATGGCAACTTGAAAACGCTTTGCTATCTTCTTATAGCCTTCTCTATGTTAGGAACGGCGTAACGCACTAAATAAAAATAATAATAAAGTGTGTTCGCCGCTCGGGGTCCACCGTGCAGTAGGTGATATAACCGCTGCTAGATGGTGGCAGAGACAATATGGCGATTATGCACACGTGTTAAACTTCACCCGGAGTGTGCAGGACGGGCTCTGTTCACACACAGAGGAGCCGCAACAAAAGATACAAAACACTGAACCTGTTTGTGACACAGGCTTCAGGTAGAATACACAAAAAACGGTAAACGGTCACAGGAGTAGCCCAAGATGGCGGTACTAAGTCCTTCTAGACCTACCGTTAGTGACTGAGAGTATAGCGTCGCAGCCGCGAACGCTCAAGTGGGCTGCTACTGCAGCGCGGCGTGGATACTGCCGCTCAACGACACCGCTATGGCGCAAGCGCAATGTCGGACGCTAGTAGCTGTGCCTATGGTGCAATAGCGCTGGCACTGGTAATAACTCAATCCCTCACACACGCGTAATATCCAAGGGTAGGGGTTTCAAATGAGTCATTCACCAGATCATGCATCCATCAACATTCACACAGCAGCAACTATGACTATACTAGCGCATGGCTGAACAGCCATGCGCGCTTTTTATAGCAGACGGTACCTTCCAGAAGCCTCCAGATCTCCGAGATGGACCAATGAGATCTGGAGCAGGACCTGAGCACATGACTCCCGAACTCCAATGGGAGATCGTCCCATGAGCATGCTCAGAGGATGGAATGAAGGACTTAGCCTCAGGAGAGATTTGCTGCAAGGCAATCTCTTCTGCAATCTCCTCTGCAGTAGATAATGAGCAGGAGACTGCAGAATGTGAGGGTTTGGATTCCTGCATAGTAACCGCAGAAATCTGACTCCTAACATTACCCCCCTCCTAGGGCCCCCCTCCCTGAGCCTTCCGACCCACCAACCTGCGCCCATCAGTGGCGTGGGCCTCAGACCTATCCGAAGGCAAGTCTGGGGTCCCGGTAGGTGACACAGAAAACCGGGACACACGGAAGGCATCAGGGGTGGCAAGATCGCCAGGTTTAAGAAGGGACACATGGGAGATGATGGGAGCAGGAGTTAAAGTGGAATGCCGCCATGAGTTGGCAGGCGTCGCCACTCTCTCCGTTTAAAGAGGCTATCCCGAGCACATGAGGCACAGGCCCGAATATATTTTTTAATGTCCTGAGCCCTGTGCGGCCACCAATATGACCCAGCCAGGAGTTTCGTGGTCTGCATGTAACCACAATGACCATCCGCATTGGAGGTGTGTGCCCACGTGAGAACCTTCGGCCGAAGGCGAGGAGGAACAAAGGTCTCGCCGGGCGGCACAGAATCTGACCACTGCGGGGCGCTGTTATCCTGGGAAGCAGTGTGTAGACGGTGGCAATCGCAAATGGAGTTTTGTGCCGGGCGCGTCTCAAAAATGGCGCGAGACACCTCCATGTGCTCTGGGGGTAGAACCTCTGGCTCGGGCAGCTCCAGAGGCTCAAAAAATTGAGAGCCGGAGTAGCCACTTGTTTGGATTGCGCACGCGCCATACCACGCTCCGAAAAATGGAGGTCAGTGCGGGTGGAAATGGCAATCAGCTCTTCCAATCTGGCAGGAATCTCTCTGGTAGAGAGAGCATCTTTAACATGCTCCGCTAAACCTCTCCAAAACACAGGGATGAGGGCCTTATCGGACATTCCAAAGACATACTGTTAGGGAATTTAGATTGTGAGCCCTATCGGGGACAGTGATGAAAAATGTGTGCAAACTGTAAAGCGCTGCGGAATATGTTAGCGCTATATAAAAATAAAGATTATTATTATTTATTATTATCGGACCACGCCAGCTCGGAAGCCAGTGTCCGAAAACGGACGGCATACTGACTAACCAAGAGAGAACCCTGAGCTAGAGCAAGAAGCTGAAGAGAGGTATTGTGCGTGACCCGTGGACCGAGGAAGACCTGCTTAATGGCTGTTAGCAAGTGAACAGCAGTCCGAATCTCTGGTTCACCACGCTACCATAATGGTGTAGCCCACTTCAACGCCTTGCCCGACAGAAGGGAAACAATAAATGCCACCTTGGCACGTTCCGTAGGGAATTGCGCAGCCAGCAGCTCCAGCTGAATAGAGCACTGGCTGATGAAACCCCTACAGGAGGCGCCATCACCAGAGAATTTATCGGGCAACGGGAGGCGGGTAACTGTCGGCGCGAGGGAGGACGTGGACATGCGAGAAACCACGTCAGAAAGTGCCTTTACAGCAGCTTCAGTGGATTGTGCAGCAGAGAGAGCCCTCTCAAGAGTGGCCAACCGGCCCTCGAGCTGCTGAATACACTGCAAGAGGTGCAGCTGTTCTGCCATTTCTAGCCAGACCCTGGCGCTAGTATAATGTTAGGAACGGCGGAACGCACTAAATAAAAATAATAATAAAGTGCGTTCGCCGCTCGGGGTCCACTGTGCAGTAGGTGATATAACCGCTGCTAGACGGTGGCAGAGACAATATGGCGATTATGCACATGGGTTAAACTTCACCCGGAGTGTGCAGGACGGACTCTGTTCACACACAGAGGAGCCGCAACAAAAGATACAAAACACTGAACCTGTTTGTGACACAGGCTTCAGGTAGAGTACACAAAAATGGTAAACGGTCACAGGAGTAGCCCAAAATGGCGGTACTAAGTCGTTCTAGACCTACCGTTAGTGACTGAGAGTATAGCGTCGCAGCCGCGAACGCTCAAGTGGGCTGCTACTGCAGCGCAGCGTGGATACTGCCGCTCAATGACACCGCTATGGCGCAAGCGCAATGTCGGACGCTAACAGCTGTGCCTATGGAGCAATAGGGCACTGGTAATAACTCAATCCCTCACACACGCGTAATATCCAAGGGTACGGGTTTCATATGAGTCATTCACCCATCAATAGGTGCCAATAGTTGCCTGCTGCAAATAAATGCTAGCCCCCCCCCCCGTATTGAAAAGTCCTATATTCAACTATAATGCAACTATTGGCACCTTTTTTAATGCACCTTTCCTGCATATTTTGCATACAAAATCAATTTTATTGCATTAAGCACTTTATTTTTCTGAGGTATAGGTGACTGGAATTTATATGAAATAAGTTAATGCTCATTCTGAGTGGCACTATACACCATTTTCTCAACAGTGGATTTTTGTGCATTTAATAAAAGGCTGTGCTTTTTTCAATAGGATGGCTAGCATTTTGTATATAGCAGACAATTATTGGCACCTCCTTGCATGTAGCACTTTTTTCATTGTGAATTTTGCACATACTGTAATCTGTCTATTACATCAAGCATTTTATTATAATTTTTGCTATCAAACTATAAATTTTTGATTACATGAGTTTTATGGTGTTTTCCTGTCATATTTTCTGATATGGTTTCTGGCCTGTGTATTATCATGGTATTTTGTGCATATTCCCTTGTTTATTTTATGTATTGGGTAAATAATAAATTTTGAAGAAATTTTATTATCATGCTTTTTGCCTCTTTTTCTGCCATTTACTAATGGTAGTTATGGTTTATGAATAATTTTTGAGGTGGTATTTAAACATCTTGGACATTTTTGATATGTTGTATATTGCACTTTTGTATAAATTATGTGAAATTATTATCACAATGCAACACATTGAACTAATTGCTGCTAAATACTTGTTATTTGGGTTGCCATAAATACTGAGCATATGCGCTATTGTAACTGCTTGAGAAACGTCTGCACTTGACACCGAAACGTCGCCACATGGGCTATTAAAAAGCACTTTTTTTCTAAAATTTCATATGGAGTACTGCCTCTATCTTTTTTGATTTTCTCTATCTATCTATCTATGCATACATACATACACATACTGTATATTGTGGTATAGTGACCATTGTGTCCGCTAGGGGGCGCTGTGTGGGTGTCCCAGGACGGGCGTACAGGCATATCCAGTGTGGTAATAGGAGTAGGATGTTAAATGACCGTTATGTATTCCAAAGTGGGAGGCCTTGGGATGAAGGCTTGATTATGTGTTGATCAGCAGAGGTACTGCTGAGGTTTCTGGTACAATGTGTCAGGGAGAGCCTTCAGGTGGCTGATGAGATGTTGCCCTGATATGTGGGTCTAATAAATTCACCTGAAAACTAACCATGGAGTGCTGCCTTTACTTGGAATGAAAATATATACATATATATATATTATAGCTCTGGTAAAAATTAAGGGACCGCTGCACAGTTTTATAAAAATCAGCTTCTCTACATGTCTGACAGCCATTCCATTCCAGTGTCAGTTGAGTTCCAGCCAGAGTGCACCTAGTACACCTCATTCTAATTAATGTGCTTCTGATTAGGTGATCACCTGAACCAAAACTTATTTAGCAGAGGAAAGTATAAAAAAAACCCTGCTGTGGTGGTGTTCACAATCTTCTTGCAATAGGACAAGGTGGATGGCAAAACAAGTGCTAGTAATATCCCAAAATTAATAGGAATCAAAAAACTTTTAACTATGCCAAAGGAGGTGAAAAGAAAAGTCTTGAGTGAGGAAAAGAAGGGCTCATTTCTGGCTTTACTAACAGAGGGATACAGTGAGTGTCATGTTGCCTCCATCCTTAAGAATTCTAAGATGGCAGTCCATTACAACAAGGTCAAGCAGCAGACATTGGGGGCAACAAAGCTACAGACCGGCAGAGGGTGAAAACGACTCACCACTGATAGGGATGACCGTCATCTTATTCGAATGTCACTCAGCAACCGCGGAATGATATCAAGTGACATACAAAAGGAATGGCAAATGGCAGCTGGAGTGATTTGCATGGCAAGAATAGTTCTTAAAAGGCTCCTAGAGGCAGAGCTCAAGTCATGTAAAGATAGAAATAAGCCTATCATCAATGAGAAGCAAAGGAGAGCCAGGCTGAAGTTTGCCAAAGACCATAAGGATTGGACCATAGAGGACGGGAGTAAGGTAATCTTCTCTGATGAGTCTAATTTTCAGTTTGCCCAACACCTGGTCATCTAATGGATAGACGGAGACCTGGAGAGGCATACAAGCCACAGTTTCTTGTACCCACTGTGAAATTTGGTGGAAGAGCGGTGATCTGGGGATGCTTCAGCAAGGCTCAAATTGGGCAGGTTTATCTTTGCGAAGGATGTTTGAATCAAGCTGCATGCAAAGTTATCATGGAAAAACAGTTGAATCCTTCTGCTCAGGCAATATTCCCCAACTCTGAGGACTGGTTTTTCCAGCAGTACAATGCGCCATGCCACACAGCAAGGTCAATCAATGTGTGAATGACGGACCACCACATCAAATCCCTGTCATGACCAGCCCAATCTCCAGACCTGAACCCCATTGAAAACCTCTGAAATGTAATCAAGAGTAAGATGGATATTCACAAGCCATCAAACAAAGAAGAACTGCTTAAATTTTTGTACCAGGAGTGGCATAAGGTCACCCAAAAGTAGTGTGAAAGACTGGTGGAAAGCATGCTAAGACGCATGAAAGCTGTGATTTAAAAATCATGTTTATTTCACAAAATATTGATTTCTGAAGTCTTCCTGAGTTAAAACATTAGTATTGTTGTTTCTAAATTATTATGAACTTTCTTTCTTAGCATTATTTGAGGTCTGCAAGTGTAATAATACAGCTGGGGGGTAGACACATCAGCATATTCCGTACTCCCTGTGCTGTCTGCTGCTTCTTCCCTGGTGCGTCCCTCATTCCTCCTGAAGTTCAAAGGACTGGAGGTAGAGCCCAGGATAACTTCAAACAATAAAGATTTATTCTTTTCATGACACAGCACATCCAATACACCTTTAGCACACTTGATAAGGTACCAGCAATCTACTGCAGCTCAGACCCCAAGGCCACCTGAGCACACAAGGGGTCTACCCCTGACTGACTATAACCAGGAAATCTCTCCACCTAATTCCCAGCTACCACTCCTACAATTAACCTCTAAAGTGTCCTACAACTACACTTCCCTGTGCAATGTATTCAGTGCCCCCATCTAGTGTCCTTTTTCCTAACTACACTGTCCCTAACCTACATATAGTAATATGGCCATAAACACGTATATACAGCTTACACATAATACAAAGATACGTAAATGCTACACATTCAAATATGGCAATCATGAACAAGTAAACAGCTGTTAGGCTGGCGGAATGCACCTAATAATAAAGATAATGAGGTGTGTTCGCAGCCTGGGGTCCACCGTGCAGAGATGTAGAACTGCTGCTAGGTAATGGCGGAGGTTATACGGCAAATAATAAATGAACACATGCAGGTTAGCATCACCCGGTGTGTACAGGAGCGAGTTCTGTTGATTCACAGAACCGCGGTGCCACACAATGTAAATGCTAAAGCCTGTTAAGCTCACAGGGCTCGGCTGGATGAGCGCTAGTATATAGACACAGGACTTCGCCCCAAGGACATGGGGTTAGTCCACTAGCGCCCAGCACCGCTGCAGCGGAGCCAGCAAGAAACAAAGACATAGCGCAGTAGTGTGCACTGCACCACTCTGGCGGAAGCCACTAACCACCCAGACTAAGGATGAAAGCGCCTGTTAAGGACGGCGGAACACGCTAAATAAAAATATAAAAAAAGCGTGTTCGCCGCCCTGGGTCCACCGTGCAGCAGGTGTAGAAACCGCTGCTAGAGAGGCAGAGCACAAGGGCGGTAATGTGCACAGGGTTTTAACTGCACCCAGTGCACTAAAGCAAGCTCTGAGACACAGAGCTGCAAGCTTTAAAGCATGCAAAACCACTGCATCTGTTCTAGGTTACAGACTTCAGCGGAGCAGACACGGTATTTAAAAGTCACAGGAGTAGCCTTAGACGTCAGGAGTACTCCGTCTAGTCCTTCCGTAAACTGAAAAGCGGAACGTCGCAACTGCGAATGTCCGACAAACTGCAACCGCAGCGCAGCGATAACTGAACCGAAGGAAAAGCACCGCTATGCTGCAAGCGCGATGCAGGACGCTTAGCTGCTGCAATGGATGAAGCTTGAGCATGCTGGCGCTAACGCTGCTACTGGCTGACCCGATCACTCACAGAATCGTAATAACCAAGGAAGGGGATATTTAATGAGTCAGTCACCAGTCCAAGCATCCATCAGCAAACACACAGCAGCAAGTATGAGAATACTAGCGCATGGCGGAACGGCCATGCGCACTTTTTATAGCGTACGGGACCTGCCGGAAATCCCCAGAGCCCTGAGCATAACCAATGGAATCAGGAGCCGGACCTGAGCACCTGACTCCCGAACTCCAATGGGAGCTCATCCCATGAGCATGCTCAGAAGAAGGGACGAAGGACTTATCCTCTGGAGACAAATGTGAGAATCTGGATTCCGGCATAGGCTTTGTAGAACCCAGATTCCTAACATATACCCCCCCTCCTAGGGCCCCCCCCTCCCTGAACCCTCCGACCTACCAGCCTGTGCCCGACAGTGGCACAGACCTCAGACTCGCCCGAAAGCGAGCCTGATGTCCTATTAGGTGAAACTGAAAACTGGGACATACGGATGGTATCAGCGGAGGTCAGGTCACCAGGTCTCAGGAGGGACACCTGGGAGATAATGGGAGCGGAAGGTTTAGGAGACCGCCGCCATGTATCGACGGACGTCGCCACACTCCGTTCGGGAAGACTGTCCCGAGCACATAACGTGCATGCCCGAATTAATTTCTTCACGTCCCGAGCCCTGTGCGGCCACCAATACGAACCGGCCAGGGACTTCGTGGTCTGCATATATTCACGATGGCCGACCGCATTGGACGCGTTTGCCCACGCGAGAATTTTAGGTCGCTGGCGAGGAGGGACAAAAATCTCGCCGACCGACTCACAGTCAGACCATTGCGGGGCGCTGTCTTCCGGGGAAGCAGCGAGGAGATTATGACAACCGGACATGGACTCTGGAGTCGGGCATGTCTCAGATATTGCGCAAGACACTTCCATGGGCTCGGGAGGTAGAACCTCTGGCTCGGGCAGCTCCAGAGGCTCAAAAAATTTGGGAGCCGGAGTATTTCTACGTTTGGAGTGCGCACGCTCCATACCACGCTCCGAAAAACGGAGATCGATACGGGAAGAGATGGAGATTAGCTTCTTCAGAGTGGTAGGGATCTCTCTAGTGGAGAGAGCATCCTTAACGTGCTCCGCTAGTCCTCTCCAAAAGACTGGAATAAGTGCCTTGTCTGACCACTCCAACTCAGATGCCAATGTCCGAAAACGGACGGCGTACTGGCTAACTGGGAGTGATCCCTGAGACAAGGCAAGCAATTGGAGGGAGGTATCATGGGTGACCCGCGGACCAAGGAAAACTTGCTTGATAGCAGTGAGCAAGTGAGCAGCGGTCCGAATCTCAGGGTCACCGCTCTCCCACAGAGGCGTAGCCCACTCCAGCACCTTGCCCGACAGCGCCTTGGCCCGCTCTGTAGGGAATTGCGCAGCCTGCAGCTCCAGGTGGATCGAGCACTGGCTGTTAAAACCCCTGCAGGAGGCGCCATTCCCAGAATATTTTTCGGGCAACGGGAGGCCGGTAACTGTCGGCGCAAGGGCAGACATGGACATACGCCCTACCGCATCTGTGAGTGCCTGTACCACAGCATCAGTGGCCTGCGCAGCTGTGAGAGCCCTCTCAAGCATAGCCAGGTGAGCCTCGAGCTGTCGCACGCACTGCACTAGTTGCTGCTGGTCTGCCATCTCTAGCCAGACCCTGGCACTAGTATTATGTTAAGGACGGCGGAACATGCTAAATAAAAATATAAATAAAGCGTGTTCGCCGCCCTGGGTCCACCGTGCAGCAGGTGTAGAAACCGCTGCTAGAGAGGCAGAGCACAAGAGCGGTAATGTGCACAGGGTTTTAACTGCACCCAGTGCACTAAAGCAAGCTCTGTTAGAGACACAGAGCTGCAAGCTTTAAAGCATGCAAAACCGCTGAGTCTGTTCTAGGTCACAGACTTCAGCGGAGCAGACACGGTATTTAAAAGTCACAGGAGTAGCCTTAGACGTCAGGACTACTCCGTCTAGACCTACCATAAATTGAAAAGCGGAACGTCGCAACTGCGAACGTCCGACAAACTGCAACCGCATTGCGGTGATAACTGAGCCGCAGGAAAAGCACCGCTATGCTGCAAGCGCGATGCAGGACGCTTAGCTGCTGCAATGGATGAAGCTTGAGCGCGCTGGCGCTACCGCTGCTACTGGCTGACCCAATCACTCACAGAATCGTAATAACCAAGAAAGGGGATATTTAATGAGTCAGTCACCAGTCCAAGCATCCATCATCAAACACACAGCAGCAAGTATGAGAATACTAGCGCATGGCGGAATGGCCATGCGCACTTTTTATAGCGTACGGGACCTGCTGGAAATCCCCAGAGCCCTGAGCATAACCAATGGAATCAGGAGCAGGACCTGAGCACCTGACTTCCGAACTCCAATGGGAGCTCATCCCATGAGCATGCTCAGAAGAAGGGACGAAGGACTTAGCCTCTGGAGAGAAATGTGAGAATTTGGATTCCTGCATAGGCATTGTAGAACCCAGATTCCTAACAGCACCAGACCTGTGCACGGCGCCATGCTGGCGGATGCAGCCACTAGGTACTGTGGTACAGTAAAGGGTGTTTTACTGGATGGAAGATATGTTTCTCCTAGCAGATTAATGTTTGGCCGGGTTTTTCCTTAAAGACGGGACCTGTGATGATGTCAGGGTCACGTGATCAGCCCATGTGATGTCTACCTCACTGGTGGGAGGGGTTAGGCCCTATGTAATGGAGGTTGGTGATTGCCACAGTGAGAGTGTGTTTCTGGAAGCTACAGGAACTTGTGTGGACTCAGCCTGACACTTGTATACTGGATCCCCATGCTGCTGGACTTTGGCAGCAAGACTCTTAAGAACCCCGGGAATGGCACCTGGCGGATGCCGCAGGACCTGGCAGCCGCTTAGTTACGCCCGTCCCGTGCAAGGGGGGAGTCTGGGACCAGTGGTTCTCCGAACTGGAGTATGTGTTTTCTTTGCCTTCTGTTTTGTTAAGCTGCTGGTTACTGAGTGATATTAAAACCTCTGAAATTGGACTTTATGCCTGTGTGTTGCCTCATTACTGCCACCCAGCTATTGCCTACCAGAGCGAATCCCTACCGTACCTTGTGCTGGATGGCACAATATGGCGCAGAGAAGTGGTGCTGTGATTAGGAAGCACCATGGCACTAGGCTTAGCCACTGCAAGGTGCTGACTTACACTAAGATAACCCTACAACATGCGTATCAAAGGGAGGGGTTTCATAATAAGTCATTCACCAGTTCCATGTGTCATGGTTAGGACATGGTTAATGTCCTGTTCTCACAGGGTTAACTTTTTCTGGCCTCTCTTTGGATCTGGGAGGGGTATTTATACTCACTCCAGACTAGCATTCTCTGTCAGCTATACTGTTATTCTGGTTGTGTGTCTGACCGACCCCCCTGTTGTGCATGTATTCTGCATTGCTTGTTTGATTCCCGTGTATGACCCGGCCTGTTCCCTCACTCTGTACTCCGTCTCTCGTTTGGGTACTATTGTCTTCTCTGGTTCTGATCTCCTGACTTGGGTATTGTTACTCCGTTGCAGTTTGTCCCTATTGTACCGTCCATTGCCTGTTCTGGTTTTCTGACCTATTGCTACGTCCTGATTATTCGCTCTGTCTAACCCTTTGGTACTGTTCTGCTATCTCGTGCTTTAACCCGGCTTGATCTGGTTTCTGTCTCTGTCTATGCCCCTTGGTAACATTGTCCTGTAGTTACCTTTCTAGGAGTTTCCCTGCAGCTCCTAGCTCTGTGGAGCTTAGGCCACGCCTCCAGCAGTCACGTGCTTCAGGTCCTGGAGCATGCATCGTCACCGCTGCTGCCCGCTCCACAGGTATCTTTGAGCACTGTTTTTGTACTCAGGACACGCGCACTGGCTCAGTGAGCAAGTGCAGTGCGGTGTTCCTGACACCATGCATCCATCATCATACACACAAGTTATAATAACTGTCTGTACTAGCAGCATCCTTCCGGAACCTTCCCAGTGGACCAATCCGAACAGGAACGGGATCTGCGCATGTGCCCTCTGACCTCCAATGAGAGGTCATCCCATGGGCATGCTCAGTAGGGGAAGAGCAGGACTTAGTCCCAGGAGCGTCTGCTTGCTGCTGACCCACGCATGATGCAATAACAAAGCCAGGAGGAGGAACCAGATGCCTAGTATTTGCCTGGGCAAGGCGCTGGGACCAACGTCTCTGCTGAGCAGCCTCCTCTCCGGTTGGAGAGGAATGGGAGACCGCAGAAGGCAAGGCTCGAGTTCCCTCCTGTGCAGAGGAAGGAACCCAACGCCTAACAACAGCAGTATCAACATTTAAAGGTCTAGGCCCTGACCCTTTTACCCAAGCAGAGCATTTTTTTGTTATTTTGACCATTTCTCATTTTCTGAAAATAAATACAAAATTTAGTGCTTGGAAATTCGAAGACATCTTTTCAGTAGTTTATAGAATAAAAGAGCAATTTACATGTTACTCAAAAATGTACCAATAAAGAGAAAAATTAAACAGACTGTAAATTTTGCAGAAGTATCTTAATTTTTGCCAGAGCTGTGTATGTATATATATATATATATATATATATATATATATTTATATATATATATTTATATACAGTCTGTCTGTAAAGTCATGGTGCACTTTTGACCAGTCACGGGAAAGTATACACGATCCCCGGATCTGACACCCTTACACTTTTATTTTTGGGGTTATATGAAGCAACATGTGTACATTGAACTTATCAACGACATTAATCCCTTAAAACAGAGAATCACAGACGTTATTCACTCTGTTGCACCAGACTTCCTTAACCGTGTGTGGCAAGAACTTCACTATCGTTTGGATGTGTGTAGGGCAACAAATGGAGCTCACATCAAACTGCACTGAATAGGTAGGAAGCTGGGAGAGTTTTTCTTTTATTTGGAGCAGATTTCACACTTCTATCGTTTTTGGTTGCTTTCCAGTGATTGGTCAAAAGTGCACCATGACTTTACGGACACACACGGTATATGAATACAGCATATGTTATATGCTGTACTCATTTAGTCTCTTCATATATATTATACCTATACATTTTCTTTTTGTCTGCTCAACATTCTAGTATAGGTCTATTATGTGTTCCTTCCATTTCATTGTTTGAAATCTATCTTTACTTATTTTATTATCACTCTCTGGCAACAAGTGGTAGTTCTTAATCAAACTTGGCAGCTGGACAGTGCTAGGCACCAACGTAATTATTTATACATTTTAGTCTTTTTTGCCTAAAATACAGAATAGGAAATGTGTCATATTTAACTTCAGCTCTTCTAGAGATCATTTGATCTTCAACTTGCTTAGCTGTTCAAAAAAACAGTAATTTTCACCAGGGGTGCCCAAACTTTTACATGCCACTCTATATGCAGACATGTTCAGCAATGCCTGTTCATGGCCAGTGTGTTTTTCCTTTACTGAGAAATAAATATATGTGACATTAGGTAAAAGAGTTGTCAGTCCTACATGAGGAGGCGGCACTGGGCGGGGAATAAAAGCTACAGTGACAGATTCTTCAGATCTACCAGAACTCTTCAGTCTCATATGCATATCATTTTAGATGCTGATTTCTCTGTAAGGCTAAGTTCACACTTACATTTGGCAGGTCTGCATATGGCTGCGTATGTCCTCCCTTAAGCTCCGCCTATGCTCTGCCTACTTCCGCATGCATCCTGCGTTGTCCTGCATACCTATCTTTAACATTGGGTATGCAGGGACATGTGTTGTATGTGGATGCGTCCGCATGCGGCGTTTTGACGTGCCCGCTGACCACACAGGAACGCAACATGTTGCATTACTGTGTGGTCAGCGGGCACGTCAAAATGCCGCATACATGCATACAACGCATGTCCCTGAGTACCCAATGTTAAAGATAGGTATACAGGACAACGCAAGACTATGCGGAGGTAGGCGGAGCGTAGGCGGAGCTTATGGGAGGACGTACCCAACTATACGCAAGTGTGAACTTAGCCTTATGGAGAAACAGACTGGCCATGTAAAAGTATTGTTAAACTTGTTTTTTTAAAGGGCCACATATGCATATAAATAGTTTGGGGTGTGAAATCCTGCTGTCAGATTTTCTTTAAAAAAATGCTGTCTCTCAGCTTTGACTAAATAAAATCATGAGCAATTAGGGCTTTACCAATAAAGCTTATATATTTTTTTCTATGGTAGAGTGATCATCTAGCCCTTCCTAAATTATTGCAAAATTTTAAATTTTGCTAATACACCTACATTTTGTATATTTATTTTGCAGACCGTTCATCAAGTGATACACTTAAAGAGTACTGTAATTGTTTTGTTTTTTACTAAATGTAAAATTCATAACTTGTTTAATAAAAGACTTTTTAAATGAAAATAAGGCACTGCAGTCACACTGATATTATGAGCCCTCAAATTCATAATGGATACATTTTGTTGCCATATGAGCATCAACTCCGATTTTATATGCTCCTTGTTCATCTTTCCTTTATATATAGATGGATATCAGTGCTTCAGAACAGCAAAGATGAGTCATTGAACGCAGCTTTCATGGGAGACACTGGGTCGAATGACAACTCTAACCAACTGACAAAGCAGATTATCAATGAGATTAGGTCCTTACCTGGAAATCAAGTGTGCTGTGACTGTGGAGCCCCCGGTAATCTGTCCTACTGTCCCTCCCTACTTTCTTCTTTATCTTGTCATCTTTACTATTTAACAGGTTACCTATTTCTCTCACCCATTTTATTCTTGTGGACTTTTACAGAACCTTCCTGGGTATCTACAAACCTAGGGATTCTCATCTGCATTGAGTGTTCTGGGATTCATCGAGATCTAGGAGTACGCTATTCTCGAGTCCAATCCTTGACTCTTGACTTACTTAGCACTTCTGAACTGTTGGTAGGCATCACATTATATCTATCAAAATGTCCGTTTAGTCACATACGGTATATCATGTACCTGAATGTCATATCCCATTATTACCATGGTTTTTTTTTTAGATTGCCGTTTCAATTGGAAATAATAAATTCAATGATATTTTTGAAATAGTAGCTCAAGCATCATGTCCTAAACCCAAACCCAGCAGTGACATGTAAGTGTTGTTGAACTTTTATAGATACCTTATTTTGTTTTATTTTTTTAAGATATGCAAAAATATTAGATACAGCTGACAGTAAAGGTCCAGCAATGCCTGAACATGAGGAAAGAGACATAGCTACAGTATATACTCGTGTGTAAGCCTAGGATGGAAAATGCAGCAGCTACTGGTAAATTCCAAAAATAAAAATAGATACCAATAAAAGTAAATTAATTGAGACATCAGTAGGTTAAATGTTTTTGAACATCCATATTGAATCAGAAGCCCCATATAATGCTTCATACAGTTCATGATGGCCCCATAAGATTCTCCATATAAAATACACTCCATATAATGCAGCACAAAGTTTAATAATGGCCCCATAAGATGCTCCATAGAATATGCCCCATATGCTGCTCCTTAAAGGTTATGGCTCCATAAGATGTTCCATAGATTATGCCCCCATAAGATGCTCCATAAAATGCTCCATATATTATGCCCCCATAAGATGCTCCATAAAATGTTCCATAGATTATGCCCCCATAAGATGCTCCATAGATTATGCCCTATTAAATGCTCCATAGATTATGCCCCATAAGATGCTCTATAGATTATGCCCCCATAAGATGCTCCATAAACTATGCCCCCATAAAATGCTCCATATGCTGCTCCATAGATTAGGCCCCCATATGCTGCCCATAAGATGCTCCATAGATTATGCCCCATATGCTGCCCCATAAGATACTCCATAGATTATGCCCCCATATGCTGTCGCTGCTGCAAATAAAAAAAAGACATACTCACCTCTCTGTCGCTGGGGGCCAGGTGCCGGGGCCCTGAGCAGGCGGGGACAGGTGCCGGTGTCACCACTAGCTCAGGGCCCCGGCACCTGAGATATTCACCTGTCCCCGGTCCATCACTTTGCGTCGGTCTGTCTCTTCCAGGTCTTCTGTCAGTGACTGTTCAGGCAGAGGGCATGGCGCACACTATGTCACCGCGCCCTCTGCTGCCTGAACAACACAGCCAGAGGATGCAGAGGACAGAGTAGTGCGCAGCGATGGACCGGGGACAGGTGAATATTGCATATACTTGCCCCCTACTGGCGCGGTCTCTGCAGCCCCGCTTCTCCAGGTCTCAGGCACCTTCCTTCAGCGGTCACGTGGTACCGCTCATTAGAGTCATGAATATGTGCATATTCATGATTTTAATGAGCGGTACCACGTGACCGCTGAAGGAAGGAGCCTGAGACCTGGAGAAGCAGGGGGGCTGCAGGGGGGGGTAAGTATGATCTGACATCGCTGCTCCCCCTACCCCGCCGACCCCCTGGCATATATGACTCATATAAGCCGAGAGTGGGACTTTCAGCCCCAAAAAATGGGCTGAAAATCTCAGTTTATACGCGAGTATATACGGTAATCAGAATAACTATACTACATTTCTATTTGAAAGTATTTGCTAATATTATTACTACACCTACTACCTATTGGGATAGGATCTTCGAGATGGGAAAACCCCTTTTAAGGGGTTGTCTACTACTAGGCCTCGTGTTCTGACACTGTTCTCACATTGTCAACACTCGCTCTCCCTGGGGCTGTGATGCGGAATTGTGACACACGATGCCAATCAGCACCGGTGTCACTGTCTCTGCCTTCGTACAAAAAGAACATGAAGAGGAAGGCAGGGCTGCAGCTCATCCTGGACTTCATGTTCAGTTTGTTCGTTGGTGGAGATGAAAGTGCTGTTTGGGCGCCAGGCATCACGTGTCATTCCACTGCATCACAGCTCCGGGACTGCAAGTGCCGACACCGCGGGAACAGAGTTGGCACAGGAGGTAAGTATAGGCTTTATTATTTTATCGGGGCAGAACATTTAGTTTAAGAAGCAGTTGTCTTAGTAGTGGACAACCCATTTAAGTCTTCTACCTGAAATAGGGCTATTATTCATAGTAGGCCAGGTTCTGGTGATCAGTCTCCTTGGTATGTAAGATAAATTTCTCAAAGCAGAACCACTGCAGATAAAAAAAAACAATTGAAAACTTGCTTATTTTCATGCTTAAGCAATTGAATAATATGACTAACCCCTTTAAGGCTACGTTCCCACAATGAGCTTTTGGTGAGTTTTTGATGTTGCAGATTTTCTGTACCTATTATGTAAATTAGGTTACTTGCATTTATCCATTATTTTAAAGTGCTCTTTTTCATGTGTATTTTTATCATGTTTTTCACACTGTTGCTTTTGTCTCTTTATGGTATTTTATGTTTTGAATATAGTTGCTTTGCTTTTTATACTTCCTGGTTTTTGGCTTTGACAAAGCTTTATTACTGTAGTCATGTGCGGATTACATGCATCTTTAATTTATTTCAGCCAGGGAAAAAGCACTAAAACTGCATGTGCATATTTGACCTGCGGATTTACCTGTAATGCAAGTCTGTGGGAATCATCTGCACATAAAACTCAGCGTACCCGTAAGAGAATTTTAAATGTTGCGGATTTTAAACGCGCACCACAGGTCAGTTTACACTGAGTAACAAAGAAGCGCAGTAGGCATGAGATTTCTATTAATCCCATCCACTTTGCTTACAATACAAGACACTGCGTTTTTGAGTCCCCGAAAATATGCAGTGTCCATAACTCACCAAAAACTCACATGCTAAATTTTCTTTTGAAAATGTCAACAGGAATAAAGGGATAAACCAAATGTGTGATGCATGCAGGAAGGAAATAAGGCAGTGTTTCACAGGATTGGAAAATTAAACACCCTGGAGGTGCTTTAGTTTGCTTATACAATAGCCAATAAAATTGTGGTTGCCCTGTAGTGATCAAGGAGAAAGGTGGAGATGTAGGAGAGCATTTCCAGAGTATCTTGCCCATGGATGCTGTAGAGGATCATATTCTGTGTCACAATTTTGATATCACTGCCAACGAAAGGAGCAAAGTTTATAGTGAAAATTTGCACCATGTCCTGATTTCTACATATTGGTCATTTTTTTTATAAAGTGTAGAGGCTCTTATTTTTATTTCTATTGCAAATGGATCATTTGTGTCGTGATCACTGTGTCTCCCCAGGGCTTCCAGGAAAGATTACATCACTGCAAAATATGTTGATCACAATTTTGTGGACAGAGAAAGAGGCAATGCTCTGCTTGGAATTAGAGAGGCTATTCAAGGCCGTGACTTAATGGCATTACTGCAGAGCATGGCAAATGGGGCAGATCTGAGTAAACTGCTTCATCCTCTGGACAGTCAGGTATTGACCGCACTAATGCCGGTGTCAGACCAATATATGAAATATTTTACGTCCATGTGGCATCCTTTGTTATAAATCAGCACTTTTAAATGTACATGATCAAATACAGCTTCCTAAGTTAATAATATAAATATATTCGTAGTAGAAATCTTCAATCTTGTGATGTGTCTCTCCTAATAATTTTGTGCTTATTTTTTGTGTTTTAAAGGATCATGTGGAGTATCCTCTTCACTTTGCTGTTTTTATGAGTGAGAGAAATTCCCTCCCGATAGTAGATTTCCTTATCCAAAACGGGTAAGCACAGCACTGAAGTCTATAATTTCACTAGTATACAGTAGTAGAGAAGTACTATCGTTATATATTGAGCGTTCCTGTCTTACTGGATGGATGGCTCTGCTTTCACAGGGGAGCTCTGGATAAAGTTACAGCAGATGGACAAACAGCTCTGCATTATGCGGTCAAATATAATAAACCAGATTGCACACGGCTTCTCTTGAGAGCAAAGGCATCTGTTAATACTGGTAAGCACATCTCTTCTCCCTTCCAAAGTCCAGATACATTCTTTACAATGTCTAATGAAACTGTCATGCTATTGTCATACAAGGCATCAAATAAAATAATCCTGCAATATAGAAAACCTGTCAGTTTCAATTAACCCCTTCACGACCAGAGGTATTTCCGTTTTTGTGTTTTCATTTTTTGCTCCCCAACTTCCCAGAGCCATAACTTTTTTATTTTTCTGTCAATATTGCCATGTGAGGGCTTGACCCGCAAAAAAAACAAGTTGTACTTTTGAAAAACACCATTGATTTTAATATATTGTGTACTGGAAAACGGGAAAAACATTCCAAATGTGGTGAAATTGCAAAAAAAAAGTGCAATTCCACAGGTTTTTTTTTCCATGTTCACTAAATGCTAAAACTGACCTACCATTATGATTCTCCAGGTCATTACGAGTTAATAGACACCAAATATCTCTAGGTTCTTTTTTATTTAAGTGGTGAGAAAACATCCAAAAGTTTGGTTAAAAAAAAGTGCCATTTTCCGAGACCCATAGCGTCTCCATTTTTCATGATATGGGACAGGGTGAGGGCTTATTTTTTGCGTTCCAAGTTGACATCTTTATTGATACAATTTTGGAGCAGATACGATCTTTTGATCACCCATTATTGCATTTTATTGCAATGTAGCAGCGAACAAAAAACGTAATTCTGACGTTTTGAATTTTTTTCCTTGCTACGCTATTTAGCGATAGGGTTAATTCTTTTTTTTTATATTGATAAGTTGGGCGATTCTAAACACAGCGATACCAAATATGTGTATGTTTGATTTTTTTTTTTGTTTTATTTTGAATGGGATGAAAGAGGGGTGATTTGAACTTTATAAATTTTTTTATTTTTTTAAATATTTTTTGAAACATTCTGTTTTCACTTTTTGCAGGCTTCAGTAATCTCCATGGGAGACTACAAGCTCCAGTTGTCTAGTCGCCTCTCCTATACACAGGCGATGATCAGATCACCTGTATGTAGCAGAAATGCTCATTTTCTAAGCGCGCCGACCACTGGGCAGCGCTCATAGCAGTTCGGCAATGACAACCACAGGGGTCTGCTTTAGACCTTTGGTTGTCATGCTGATCCATCGGTGACTCTTGATCATATGATGGGGTCATCAGTGGGCAGGATTTACGACGCCTATCCGGTAAGTGCTAGTTAAGTGCCGCTGTCAGAAAATTGACAGTGGCTATTTAATTAGTTAACAGTGGCGGATGGATCGCGATTCTATCCGCAGCTGTTGCGGGCACATGCCAGCTGTATATATCAGCTGACATACCCGGAAAGGTGCGGACTCCGTGCCGGAGCTCCCACCAAATGGGGAGTCCGATCTCGGCGTACTATTACACCCGATGTCGGAATGGGGTTAAGCTATTAACTGGCAGATATAGGGTTAATCTGCCGGTTAATAGCGTTCGGAAGGTACCCAGCTGCGTACTAAAAGTGCTACAACTGGGATATCATGAACTTTATTTCTCTCAGGAGCTGCCGACTTTCAGTCATGCAGGTGTGCCCGGAGCATTTACAGTCACTGATCATGAAGGAATGGGGAACGGCAGCGGCATTCCACCCATGTGTAAAATCCAAAAAGATTCATTCAAGCATATCAAGCCATATTAAAATCATAGAAAACCTGACATGTTTCTGGTGTGTTTCCACACCTTTACTCATTCCTATGAGTAAAGGTGCAGGAACGCACCTGAAACGCATCTGGTATTCTATGATTTTAATATGGCTTGATATGCCTGAATAAAGTTTTTTAATTTTACACACGGGTGGAGTGCCGCTGCCTTTCCCCAATCCCTTCATGTTTTGTTGTGCTCACCAGCGGGACGAGTGTCCACCTGTTTCATGTGATTGGACTAGACCTCATTTGGTTTCATTCCCGGATTTCGTTGAAGCTCTCAGATCTCCTTCTCCTACAGTAACCGATCATAGCACAAAGAACTGTAACCTCGTCCCGTCACTGACTGACAACCATCTCCACAGTGCTTCACAATTGCTTTAAATGTAGTGATTTTTGTTACTTTAGAGAAGTTTAGAGATATTCAAAGATCATTCAGAGTTTTGGCAAAATATCTTTATTTTTAGTTAACCCGGTTGCCACCTGAGAAGTATCCATACATCCCTGTGACCTGGAAGTTAGTGACCTGTGCCGTATGGATACGTCTCTGTGATCATCGTTAGGTGTCAGCTAATTCTGACAGCTGAAACCCGGCACTCAGTGCCAAGAGCGGTCCCGTACTGCCCCTGGCACTTTAACCTCCTAAATGCTGCGATCTAATTCGATTTCAGCATTTCGGGAGCAGGTGGACGGAAGACAACTCCTCTGCCCTTGGATCGGAGATTCTACGACGTCATAAAAAAAAAATAAGTAAAAATAGATTTGGTATCGCCGCGTCCGGAAAGACCCGACCTATAAAATTGTCCCACTAATTAACCTCTTAAGTGAACATCATACAAAAGGGAAAAAACAATGCCTTATCATCATACCTCTGAACAAAAAGTGAAATAAAACGCGATCAAAAAGACGAACATAAATATAATGGTATTGCTGAAAATGTCATCTTGCCCCGCAAAAATGAAGGCTCCATACTGCTCCATCAGCGAAAAAATAAACAAGTTATAGCTCTCAGAATAAAGTGATGCAAAAATATACAGTATTTTTATGTATAAAATAGTCTTTATTGGGTAAAAGCGGCAAAACATAAAAAAAGATGTAACTGGGGTATCACTGTAATCATACTGACCTGAAGAATAAGGCTCCCTTATCAATTTTGACACACGTGGAACGACATGAACCCCACCCCCCCAAAAAAAAAGAATTGCTGGTTTTTGTTCATTCTGCCTCCCAAAAATCTGAATAGAAAGCGATCAAAAAATGTCACGTGGCTGAATATGGTACCGATAAAAACGTCAACTCGTCCCGCAAAAACAAGACCTGACATGACTCTGTGGGCCAAAATATGGAAAAATTATAACTCTCAAAATATGGTGATGCAAAAACTAGTTTTTGCAATAAAAAGCGTCTTTTAGTGTGTGACAGCAGCCAACATAAAGACCCGATATAAATCTGGTATCGCTGTAATCACATCGATCCATAGTATAAAGTCACCTTACCACTTATGCCGCATGAGGAACGGCGTAAAAAATAAATAAAACCAATTCTTCACATGCTGTTCATTTTTTTCATTCTGCCTCCCAAAGATTGCAGTAAGTCTCAGCACACATTTATACTTCGCTCTGCGTTGAGCTCTTATATCAGGGTTTACGTGTAAATCTCTGAAATATGTGATTCAGACGGAACCTCTGGCAAAAGATTCCCTATAAGGAGGCAAATGGAGGCACTGTGGGTGCCATAGGACCTGTGACCCGGCGTTGTATGACTTTTTGAGGAATGCATAAAAGTGCTTTTGGCCACAGTTTTGTGCAATGAAAAGGACAGCGCTGAGCAAAGGCCAGACAGAGTCCAGAGTAACTGCTGCCTCGTTATAGTGAATGGCTCCCTCGGGGGTTTCATCTGAATCATGTCACTCAGAGATTTAGATGGAAACCCCGATGTAAGTGGTCAGCATTGAGCGTTTGATCCCAAACGTTATGTAAAATGTTTGCAATAAAGGCTTCAACTCAATCCTCAAAAAAAACAAGCCTCCACTCAGGTCTGTCATCTGTTAACGGAAATATAGGGGGCTTCCATGTTACTGGTAGCACAAAGGCTCTGGAAAAGCGAAATGGCTCTTCGCCCCTCAACAGAAATTCAGCAAATTTTGCACTCCTAAATCCAAATGCCCTCCCTTCTCTTCTGAGCGCCACAGTGTACCTAAACCACATATACATACATATTAGTCCTTACAACCTACACAACATGGATCTCACTCCGTATGGAACTAAATTACTCAGAGTCAAAAGAATAAATTAAGGCACAAGGAGTGTATAGAAAAATTAATGCTTATTTTATTCTCAAAAACAGTATACATAAAATCATGTCAACGTATATGAATGGGTGCCTCAAATCAGACTAGAAAATACAAGCATCAAGATTGGGCACAGAACTTCAGTAAGTCAAGTAAAATCTACATGGCACATATGATAGTAACTGCAGTGCAGCATAATGTGGCCAGCAATCAGAATAAAACAGTCATACAGTAAAATACTAAAGAGACAAAGTTAAATTAGGATGGATCAATAGCATAAAGTGCCTAATTGCATATATACACATTCCCAAACCACTTTCTAAGCCATATAGATAACCCTGGTTGCCATGATAAAAGTGCATATAAACTCTGCAATACCTGTAATGTGACCAAGCTGCTGCGCCCACCCTGATGCGCGTTTCACCTATTCTTCTTCCGGGGACGTGTGGAAGAAGAATAGGCAAAATGCCCCGGGAAGAATAGGTGAAACGCGCATCGGGGTGGGCTGCAGCAGCTTGGTCACATTAGGCCTCTTTCACACTTCAGTTTTTTACAATCAGTCACAATCCGCCAGGTTTTGGAAAAAACGGATCCGCAATTTTCTTTTGAGGATCCGTTTTTTTCCCCATTGACTTCCATTATTGGCGGATTGTGACGGATTGCCGTCCGTTGCATCCTTTTTTTGCGGATCCGCCAAAAGTTGCTGTCCGTCACCATCCTCAAAGATTTCAAAACGGAGCTTGCAACGTTTTTTTCTCTGGCGGATCCTCCAGACACAGATTTAAGCCGAGATTCTTTCTGGGTGCCGGACAAAAAAAAAAAAATCTCTCTCTCTCTCTCTCCCTCTCTCCCTCTCCCTCTCCCTCCTTTTCCAGGCTGCGATTCCTTTACAATTCTTCATTTGTCGGATCCGTCAAAAAAAACCGACGGGTGGCATCCGTTGTCATCAGTACTAAAACGGATCCGCCATCCGTCCTTTTGGCGGATTTTGACTAATGCAAAAAACTGAAGTGTGAAAGAGGCCTTACAGGTATTGCAGAGTTTATATGCATTTTTATCATGGCAACCAGGGTTATCTATATGGCTTTGTAAGTGGTTTGGGAATGTGTATATATGCTGTGGGGATGTGGCTCGCTTAGGTGCAGCGGGAGACAAATATGAGACAGGTTCTTCAACAGTGCTTGCGGTTTATTCACGGCATAAACGCACAAGGCAACGTAACACCAAACAAATAGCCTTTTAGCTCAGGCAAAATAACACAAAATGTCCGTAGTTGTAGACTCAGAGCAGGAGTCTCAGCACACATGGGAGGCTTAGTCCTCCCCACACACAACTCCCTGGTTCAGGAGCAGGCCACATTATAAGGCTGTAGCCACACCCACAAACTCAGCAGCTGACTGGTCACCTGACTGTGACCTCACCACAGGTCCTTCAAACAACCACAATAATAATATTTGGTACGCTTTACTTATGCCTTACATTATAGAGACAAGCCATTTATGAGGCACATATCTCCCATCAATTACACGACCCTTAGCCCTGCCACATACCTCCCCCCTCTGCCTAAAGCCGTGGGGCTTGGCACTTTCACCTACCAGGCAAGGGATTCTGGAGAGGGCATCGGCATTCCCATGTAGCTTCCCGGCCCTATGCTCTACATGGAAGCTGAAGTCTTGTAGGGCTAAGAACCAGCGGGTGACCCTAGCATTCTTGCCCTTTGTTTCCCTCATCCACCTGAGTGGGGCATGGTCGGATATTAATCTAAACTTCCGTCCCACCAGGTAGTACCGTAATGTGTCCACTGCCCATTTTATGGCCAAACACTCCTTCTCTACCACTGAGTAATTTCTCTCACAAGGAGTCAACTTCCTACTCAAGTAGAGAACAGGATGCTCCTTCCCACGTATCTCTTGGGAGAGGACTGCTCCTATCCCGACATCTGAGGCATCTGTCTGGAGGACAAATTCACGTTTAAAGTCTGGGGCCACCAAAACGGGTTGCTTGCAAAGAGTTCCCTTCATTTCTTGGAAGGCTGACTCTGCTTCTTCGGACCAGCTGACCATCACTGACTTCGTCCCCTTAAGCATATCAGTTAGAGATGCAGCCATTGTGGCGAAGTTTGGGATGAACCTCCTGTAATATCCCACAATCCCCAGGAAAGCTTTAACTTGCTTCTTTGACAGAGGTCTCGGCCATGTCTGAATTGCTTCCACTTTATTGATTTGGGGTTTGATCTCGCCACGCCCCACTACATATCCGAGGTACTTGGCTTCTTCTCTCCCCAAGGCACACTTCTTCGGGTTTATTGTAAACCCCGCCTCTCTTAGAGCATCAAACACTGCTTGGACCTTCTCCAGGTGAGTCTCCCAGTCCGGGGTAAAGATGACGATATCATCTAGATATGCGGCAGCATATAGCTTATGAGGCGCAAGGATTCTATCCATCGCCCTCTGGAAGGTTGCTGGAGCTCCCTGTAGGCCAAACGGCATCCGGACATACTGGAAGCACCCGTCTGGTGTGGAGAATGCCGTCTTCTCCTTGGCTTCCTGTGCCATGGGAATCTGCCAATATCCCTTTGTCAGATCCAAAGTGGTTATGTATCTGGCCGGTCCAAGTCTCTCGATGAGCTCATCAACGCGTGGCATGGGATAAGCGTCGAACTTGGAGACCTCATTCAGCTTTCGGTAATCGTTGCAGAACCTCCATTCACCATCAGGTTTTGGGACCAGGACAATCGGGCTCGACCAGCCGCTCTTGGATTCCTCAATGACCCCGAGCTTCAACATACGCTGCACCTCCTTGGAGATTACCTCTCACCGGGCCTCAGGAATACGATAGGGTTTCACGTTCACCCGCACATGTGGCTCGGTCAGAATTTTGTGCTCCACCACCTTCGTGCTCCCCGGCAACTCTGAGAACAGGTCGCGGTTTTTCTGGAGTAACTCCCGGCACTGCTGTTTCTGGGCCTTCGACAGAGTCTCCGCTATGGTAACGGCTACAACCTCCCCTTCTAGGTTGCCCAGCAAGCACGGAGTTACCCCTGGCTCTCTATCTTGCCATGGCTTGATAAGGTTAATATGGTAAACCTGGTATGGCTTCCGTCTTCCAGGTTGGTGGATCTTGTAGTTTACGTCTCCCAGCTTCTCCACCACCTCATATAGCCCTTGCCACTTGGCCAAGAACTTACTCTCCACCGTCGGGATTAGCACGAGAACTCGGTCTCCCGGATTGAACTGCCTCACTCTGGTTGACCGGTTGTAGACCCTGGCCTGAGCCTCTTGTGCCTGGCGGAGATGTTCTTTAACAATGGGCATCACCTTCGCAACCCTCTGCTGCATCAGTGCCACATGCTCAATGACGCTTCTGTGGGGCGTGACTTCGGCTTCCCAGGTTTCCTTGGCTATATCTAGGAGACCTCATGGATGCCGGCCGTACAGAAGCTCGAAGGGGGAGAACCCCGTGGATACGTCTCTGTGATCATCGTTAGGTGTCAGCTAATTCTGACAGCTGAAACCCGGCACTCAGTGCCAAGAGCGGTCCCGTACTGCCCCTGGCACTTTAACCTCCTAAATGCTGCGATCTAATTCGATTTCAGCATTTCGGGAGCAGGTGGACGGAAGACAACTCCTCTGCCCTTGGATCGGAGATTCTACGACGTCATAAAAAAAAAATAAGTAAAAATAGATTTGGTATCGCCGCGTCCGGAAAGACCCGACCTATAAAATTGTCCCACTAATTAACCTCTTAAGTGAACATCATACAAAAGGGAAAAAACAATGCCTTATCATCATACCTCTGAACAAAAAGTGAAATAAAACGCGATCAAAAAGACGAACATAAATATAATGGTATTGCTGAAAATGTCATCTTGCCCCGCAAAAATGAAGGCTCCATACTGCTCCATCAGCGAAAAAATAAACAAGTTATAGCTCTCAGAATAAAGTGATGCAAAAATATACAGTATTTTTATGTATAAAATAGTCTTTATTGGGTAAAAGCGGCAAAACATAAAAAAAGATGTAACTGGGGTATCACTGTAATCATACTGACCTGAAGAATAAGGCTCCCTTATCAATTTTGACACACGTGGAACGACATGAACCCCACCCCCCCAAAAAAAAAAGAATTGCTGGTTTTTGTTCATTCCGCCTCCCAAAAATCTGAATAGAAAGCGATCAAAAAATGTCACGTGGCTGAATATGGTACCGATAAAAACGTCAACTCGTCCCGCAAAAACAAGACCTGACATGACTCTGTGGGCCAAAATATGGAAAAATTATAACTCTCAAAATATGGTGATGCAAAAACTAGTTTTTGCAATAAAAAGCGTCTTTTAGTGTGTGACAGCAGCCAACATAAAGACCCGATATAAATCTGGTATCGCTGTAATCACATCGATCCATAGTATAAAGTCACCTTACCACTTATGCCGCATGAGGAACGGCGTAAAAAATAAATAAAACCAATTCTTCACATGCTGTTCATTTTTTTCATTCTGCCTCCCAAAGATTGCAGTAAGTCTCAGCACACATTTATACTTCGCTCTGCGTTGAGCTCTTATATCAGGGTTTACGTGTAAATCTCTGAAATATGTGATTCAGACGGAACCTCTGGCAAAAGATTCCCTATAAGGAGGCAAATGGAGGCACTGTGGGTGCCATAGGACCTGTGACCCGGCGTTGTATGACTTTTTGAGGAATGCATAAAAGTGCTTTTGGCCACAGTTTTGTGCAATGAAAAGGACAGCGCTGAGCAAAGGCCAGACAGAGTCCAGAGTAACTGCTGCCTCGTTATAGTGAATGGCTCCCTCGGGGGTTTCATCTGAATCATGTCACTCAGAGATTTAGATGGAAACCCCGATGTAAGTGGTCAGCATTGAGCGTTTGATCCCAAACGTTATGTAAAATGTTTGCAATAAAGGCTTCAACTCAATCCTCAAAAAAAACAAGCCTCCACTCAGGTCTGTCATCTGTTAACGGAAATATAGGGGGCTTCCATGTTACTGGTAGCACAAAGGCTCTGGAAAAGCGAAATGGCTCTTCGCCCCTCAACAGAAATTCAGCAAATTTTGCACTCCTAAATCCAAATGCCCTCCCTTCTCTTCTGAGCGCCACAGTGTGCCTAAACCACATATACATACATATTAGTCCTTACAACCTACACAACATGGATCTCACTCCGTATGGAACTAAATTACTCAGAGTCAAAAGAATAAATTAAGGCACAAGGAGTGTATAGAAAAATTAATGCTTATTTTATTCTCAAAAACAGTATACATAAAATCATGTCAACGTATATGAATGGGTGCCTCAAATCAGACTAGAAAATACAAGCATCAAGATTGGGCACAGAACTTCAGTAAGTCAAGTAAAATCTACATGGCACATATGATAGTAACTGCAGTGCAGCATAATGTGGCCAGCAATCAGAATAAAACAGTCATACAGTAAAATACTAAAGAGACAAAGTTAAATTAGGATGGATCAATAGCATAAAGTGCCTAATTGCATATATACACATTCCCAAACCACTTTCTAAGCCATATAGATAACCCTGGTTGCCATGATAAAAGTGCATATAAACTCTGCAATACCTGTAATGTGACCAAGCTGCTGCGCCCACCCTGATGCGCGTTTCACCTATTCTTCTTCCGGGGACGTGTGGAAGAAGAATAGGCAAAATGCCCCGGGAAGAATAGGTGAAACGCGCATCGGGGTGGGCTGCAGCAGCTTGGTCACATTAGGCCTCTTTCACACTTCAGTTTTTTACAATCAGTCACAATCCGCCAGGTTTTGAAAAAAACGGATCCGCAATTTTCTTTTGAGGATCCGTTTTTTTCCCCATTGACTTCCATTATTGGCGGATTGTGACGGATTGCCGTCCGTTGCATCCTTTTTTTGCGGATCCGCCAAAAGTTGCTGTCCGTCACCATCCTCAAAGATTTCAAAACGGAGCTTGCAACGTTTTTTTCTCTGGCGGATCCTCCAGACACAGATTTAAGCCGAGATTCTTTCTGGGTGCCGGACAAAAAAAAAAAAAATCTCTCTCTCTCTCTCTCTCTCTCTCTCCCTCTCCCTCTCTCCCTCTCCCTCTCCCTCCTTTTCCAGGCTGCGATTCCTTTACAATTCTTCATTTGTCGGATCCGTCAAAAAAAACCGACGGGTGGCATCCGTTGTCATCAGTACTAAAACGGATCCGCCATCCGTCCTTTTGGCGGATTTTGACTAATGCAAAAAACTGAAGTGTGAAAGAGGCCTTACAGGTATTGCAGAGTTTATATGCATTTTTATCATGGCAACCAGGGTTATCTATATGGCTTTGTAAGTGGTTTGGGAATGTGTATATATGCTGTGGGGATGTGGCTCACTTAGGTGCAGCGGGAGACAAATATGAGACAGGTTCTTCAACAGTGCTTGCGGTTTATTCACGGCATAAACGCACAAGGCAACGTAACACCAAACAAATAGCCTTTTAGCTCAGGCAAAATAACACAAAATGTCCGTAGTTGTAGACTCAGAGCAGGAGTCTCAGCACACATGGGAGGCTTAGTCCTCCCCACACACAACTCCCTGGTTCAGGAGCAGGCCACATTATAAGGCTGTAGCCACACCCACAAACTCAGCAGCTGACTGGTCACCTGACTGTGACCTCACCACAGGTCCTTCAAACAACCACAATAATAATATCTGGTACGCTTTACTTATGCCTTACATTATAGAGACAAGCCATTTATGAGGCACATATCTCCCATCAATTACACGACCCTTAGCCCTGCCACATACCTCCCCCCTCTGCCTAAAGCCGTGGGGCTTGGCACTTTCACCTACCAGGCAAGGGATTCTGGAGAGGGCATCGGCATTCCCATGTAGCTTCCCGGCCCTATGCTCTACATGGAAGCTGAAGTCTTGTAGGGCTAAGAACCAGCGGGTGACCCTAGCATTCTTGCCCTTTGTTTCCCTCATCCACCTGAGTGGGGCATGGTCGGATATTAATCTAAACTTCCGTCCCACCAGGTAGTACCGTAATGTGTCCACTGCCCATTTTATGGCCAAACACTCCTTCTCTACCACTGAGTAATTTCTCTCACAAGGAGTCAACTTCCTACTCAAGTAGAGAACAGGATGCTCCTCCCCACGTATCTCTTGGGAGGGGACTGCTCCTATCCCGACATCTGAGGCATCTGTCTGGAGGACAAATTCACGTTTAAAGTCTGGGGCCACCAAAACGGGTTGCTTGCAAAGAGCTCCCTTCATTTCTTGGAAGGCTGACTCTGCTTCTTCGGACCAGCTGACCATCACTGACTTCGTCCCCTTAAGCAGATCAGTTAGAGGTGCAGCCATTGTGGCGAAGTTTGGGATGAACCTCCTGTAATATCCCACAATCCCCAGGAAAGCTTTAACTTGCTTCTTTGACAGAGGTCTCGGCCATGTCTGAATTGCTTCCACTTTATTGATTTGGGGTTTGATCTCGCCACGCCCCACTACATATCCGAGGTACTTGGCTTCTTCTCTCCCCAAGGCACACTTCTTCGGATTTATTGTAAACCCCGCCTCTCTTAGAGCATCAAACACTGCTTGGACCTTCTCCAGGTGAGTCTCCCAGTCCGGGGTAAAGATGACGATATCATCTAGATATGCGGCAGCATATAGCTTATGAGGCGCAAGGATTCTATCCATCGCCCTCTGGAAGGTTGCTGGAGCTCCCTGTAGGCCAAACGGCATCCGGACATACTGGAAGCACCCGTCTGGTGTGGAGAATGCCGTCTTCTCCTTGGCTTCCTGTGCCATGGGAATCTGCCAATATCCCTTTGTCAGATCCAAAGTGGTTATGTATCTGGCCGGTCCAAGTCTCTCGATGAGCTCATCAACGCGTGGCATGGGATAAGCGTCGAACTTGGAGACCTCATTCAGCTTTCGGTAATCGTTGCAGAACCTCCATTCACCATCAGGTTTTGGGACCAGGACAATCGGGCTCGACCAGCCGCTCTTGGATTCCTCAATGACCCCGAGCTTCAACATACGCTGCACCTCCTTGGAGATTACCTCTCGCCGGGCCTCAGGAATATGATAGGGTTTCACGTTCACCCGCACATGTGGCTCGGTCAGAATTTCGTGCTCCACCACCTTCGTGCTCCCCGGCAACTCTGAGAACAGGTCGCGGTTTTTCTGGAGTAACTCCCGGCACTGCTGTTTCTGGGCCTTCGACAGAGTCTCCGCTATGGTAACGGCTCCAACCTCCCCTTCTAGGTTGCCCAGCAAGCACGGAGTTACCCCTGGCTCTCTATCTTGCCATGGCTTGATAAGGTTAATATGGTAAACCTGGTATGGCTTCCGTCTTCCAGGTTGGTGGATCTTGTAGTTTACGTCTCCCAGCTTCTCCACCACCTCATATAGCCCTTGCCACTTGGCCAAGAACTTACTCTCCACCGTCGGGATTAGCATGAGAACTCGGTCTCCCGGATTGAACTGCCTCACTCTGGCTGACCGGTTGTAGACCCTGGCCTGAGCCTCTTGTGCCTGGCGGAGATGTTCTTTAACAATGGGCATCACCTTCGCAACCCTCTGCTGCATCAGTGCCACATGCTCAATGACGCTTCTGTGGGGCGTGACTTCGGCTTCCCAGGTTTCCTTGGCTATATCTAGGAGACCTCGTGGATGCCGGCCGTACAGAAGCTCGAAGGGGGAGAACCCCGTGGAGGCCTGGGGAACTTCACGGATAGAAAACAGTAAATACGGTAGGAGACAATCCCAGTCTCTACCATCTTCCTCTATGACTTTTCTCAGCATGCTCTTCAGTGTCTTGTTAAACCTCTCAACAAGGCCATCTGACTGCGGATGGTACACTGAAGTCCTTAACTGGGAAATTTGCAAGACTCTGCACAATTCTCTCATCACTTTGCTCATAAAAGGTGTCCCCTGGTCGGTCAGGATCTCCTTCGGCAAACCCGTCCGGGAAAACACATGGACCAGCTCACGGGCTATACTCTTCGCGGAGGAGTTTCTCAGGGGAATGGCCTCAGGATAGCGTGTGGCATAGTCCAGGATGACTAATATATACTGATGCCCCCGAGCTGATTTAACTAAGGGACCGACCAAGTCCATGGCAATTCTCTCAAATGGCACCTCAATAATGGGCAGTGGCACAAGAGGGTTCCGAAAATGAGATGTGGGGGCAGTTAACTGACATGTCGGGCAGGACCTGCAATAGTTTACTATTTCCCGGTGACACCCAGGCCAATAGAACCTCTGTACAACCTGTTCCTGGGTTTTTTCCACCCCCAGGTGTCCCCCCAAGATGTGTGAATGGGCCATGTCCAACACTTTTCGTCTATAGGGGCCTGGTACTATTAACTGCTCTGCCACCTCCTCCCTTATTTTCGTGACCCGGTACAACAATTCCCCACTCAACATAAAATGGGGAAACCTTGTGTCTGCTCCTGGCTCTTGTGCAACCCCATTAATGACGGTGACATTGTTAAAGGATTCCCTTAGTGTGGGGACCCTATGTTGGGCAGTCCCAAAATTCTCCCCGGCCACCCCTAACTCCGGGATGTCAGGTACAGGGGACCCTTCCTCTTCATCCCCAACAAGGACACATAAAGGAAAGTCGTCTGCCTCTGGTGGTGGCGATACCTCAGTGGGTTGGATTGGTTCCCTGCTCTTGCTAGCACACTCAGAACCCCTCCCCCACAGATCCCAAAACAGACAGAAATCCCGGCCAATAATTATGGGATGCAACAAGTCTCGAACAACACCAACTTCATGCGACTCGGTGCCATGCGCCGTTTCAATCTTCACCCTAGCCATAGGGTAGTCCTTTGCATCGCCATGTATGCACCGAACACCAATCTTTTTACCCGGGAGTATATTTAGAGGAAAACTGGCCCTCACAAGGGTCACCAAGCTCCCGGAGTCCAGAAGCGCCATTGCTGCTCGACCGTTCACCTTCACGGGACACGCTTGTGGCCCCTTGTTAGGTAGCGAGTTCACACTGCAAGCTGGATATGCGTAGTATGAACTACGGCGTCCCATGCTGCAGTCCATCTGCTCGGTGGTCTGGGGACAACGGGCCGCTATATGTCCTGGCTCATGACATTTCCAGCAAATAACACCCGAGAGGACCTTGGGCACCGCCTCCCCCACCCCTTTTGACCTTGGACGCACCACGCCTTTTTGTGACTCCGCCCCCTGCTGGGACCCCCAATACGGAATGGGCTGCTTCCCCAGGGAACCTTCCATCCCCTGGTATCTCTCGACCAGCCCAACCAGTTCATCAGCATTTTGGGGATCACCCTGGGCAACCCAAGTCTGTAGAGGTCACGGCAGAGAATGCACAAACCGATCCATCACAACTCGCTCTACCATCTGTGCCGGGGAAGCCGACTCTGGCTGCAGCCATTTCTGGACCAGGTGCAACAGGTCAAACATTTGGGAGCGCGGGGGTTTGTCCCGGTGATAGGCCCAACGATGCACTCTCTGTGCCCTGGTAGTCATTGTTACCCCCAAGCGGGCGAGAATTTCCGCTTTTAATTTGGGATACTCTCTGGCATCTTGTACCGTCAGGTCAAAGTACGCCTTCTGGGGCTCCCCCGTTAGGTATGGGGCCAGTACCTCCGCCCACCGCTCTGGCTGAAGTTTTTCCCTCTCAGCCACCCTTTCAAACACCGTCAGGAAGGCCTCAACATCATCCTCAGGGGTCATTATCTGTAATGCGCGTCTTACCGCCTTCTCGACGTCGGTGGCATCAGCCCGACCTGGGGTTGGGGCGCTCGTCCTGCCCTCCTGGATGGCGGTTGCCAGAAGCTGCATCTGCTGCCGTTGTTCCTGCTGGCTCTGCTGGAACTGCTGCCGCTGCTCCTGCTGGCCTTGCTGGATCTGCTGTAACAACAGCTTGTTGGTTTCCTGCTGCAGTGCCTGGGACTGGACCAGGTGTTTCAGCAGGTCCTCCATGATTCCCGGCAGTACTTGTTGCCCCACTGCAAACTTCACCCAGGACATGCAGCAACTGTCTCAAGTCTCTGCTGGGACCGCTGCCCGCACGTGTACCACCAATTGTGGGGATGTGGCTCGCTTAGGTGCAGCGGGAGACAAATATGAGACAGGTTCTTCAACAGTGCTTGCGGTTTATTCACGGCATAAACGCACAAGGCAACGTAACACCAAACAAATAGCCTTTTAGCTCAGGCAAAATAACACAAAATGTCCGTAGTTGTAGACTCAGAGCAGGAGTCTCAGCACACATGGGAGGCTTAGTCCTCCCCACACACAACTCCCTGGTTCAGGAGCAGGCCACATTATAAGGCTGTAGCCACACCCACAAACTCAGCAGCTGACTGGTCACCTGACTGTGACCTCACCACAGGTCCTTCAAACAACCACAATAATAATATCTGGTACGCTTTACTTATGCCTTACATTATAGAGACAAGCCATTTATGAGGCACATATCTCCCATCAATTACACGACCCTTAGCCCTGCCACAATGCATATAGGCATTTTATGCTATTGTTCCCTCCTAATTTAACTTTAACTTTATGTCTCTTTAGTATTTTACTGTATGACTGTTTTATTTTGATTGCTGGCCATATTATGCTGTACTGCAGTTACTATCATACGTGCCATGTAGCTTTTACTTGACTTATTGAAGTTCTGTGCCCAATCTTGCTGCTTGTTTTTTCTAGTCTGACTTGAGGCACCCATTCATATACGTTGACATGATTTCTATATACCGTATATTGTTTTTCAGAATAAAATAAGTATTACTTTATCTATACTCTCATTGTGCCTTAATTTTTTCATAATAATTTAGAAAC